>NC_083699.1:47633904-48324404 GCF_033118175.1 Dama dama | reverse complement strand
TGGAAGTACCACCTTCTCCTTTTGCCTAACAGCTCAGCCATAAACTGGACGTGCTTATGTTTCCTGTCCAAGTCTCCCTGCTGCATGTCAGGAGTGGCTGAAGAACACCAGCTGCAACTAGGCACAGTTGCATGCGGAAGGGAGCAGTGCTGCCTATGACCTGGGCCCCACCACGTCTGGAGCCATGTTACTGTGCAGAGATGTACCTGGAAGTTTCCCATGTAGATCAGCAGATCACAGCCTTACCCAGACCCAGGAGTGGGACCCTGGCCCACGTATGCCTGGGGGTAGTGTGTAGGGAGGGGGGGGGTCTGCACCTTGTTGCAGAGATGACCTTGGGCTTCCCCTGACATGTGTGTTGTGCTTCAGTAAAGAGCGAGCTGACCACCCATCTTTCACCTATTGTGTGCTTGCATCCTGCATCGAAAGTATACTCGGTGTGGCTCGGGGATAACTTTATATGGTACAGGAATTTTGTGCACCTTCACCACTACCTCCCTCCTTCATGCTCGTCTGGTCCTTGGCTTGAACTTTGATTACAGTGCTGGCCCTGGGACCTGCTGAACTGCGAACTCCTTCAGAGCAGGAACCACATCTATTTATCTCAGGATTCCTTGAACCTAGCAGAACACCTGGCCTGGAATAGGATCACAGAGAATGCTTGATAAATTGACTTGAATTTCAAGTTCTCGACACAAGCAGTGCTCAATCATTCCTCCCCCATAACTCACAAATCATATTGTTTTTTAAAAATTAAATGTGGACTTCCTTTCCACTATAGAGGTAAAACTTGATTTTAAAGCTTAGAGAAATTCAAAAGGACTGAGGAAGGAGAAAAAAGAAATGAGAAGAGGAGGGGAGGAGAAGGAAAGAAACATCTAAAATCCACCTCTAGTTGTCTGGAGTTGTCTAGTTTTATCTAACAAAACCATTGTTAATGTATACGTTCAGCCTCTCCACATGCATGGTTCTGAGTGGATCTCCACCAAGGGGCACCTTACATTCAATATTTCCAAGATGAAAGTACTCAGCTTACCCCTAAACCTGCTCTGCCTGCATCTTCCTCATCTCAGTTCAGTTCAGTCACTCAGTCGTGTCCGACTCTCTGCGACCCCATGAATCGCAGCACGCCAGGCCTCCCTGCCCATCACCAACTCCCAGAGTTTACTAAAATTCATGCCCATTGAGTCGGTGATGCCATCCAGCCATCTTACCCTCTGTCGTCCCCTTCTCCTCCTGCCCCCAATCCCTCCCAGCATCAGGGTCTTTTCCAATGAGTCAACTCTTCACATCAGGTGGCCAAAGTATTGGAGTTTCAGCGTCAGCATCAGTCCTTCCAATGAATACCCAGGACCGATCTCCTTTAGGATGGACTGATTGGATCTTCTTGCAGTCCAAGGGACTCTCAAGGGTCTTCTCCAACACCACAGTTCAAAAGCATCAATTTTTTGGCGCTCAGCTTTCTTCACAGTCCAACTCTCACATCCATACATGACCACTGGAAAAACCATAGCCTTGACCAGACGGACCTTTGTTGGCAAAGTAATGTCTCTGTTTTATAATATGCTATCTAGGTTGGTGATAATTTTCCTTCCAAGGAGCAAGCATCTTTTAATTTCATGGCTGCAATCACCATCCGCAGTGATTTTGGAGCCCCCAAAAATAAAGTCTGACACTGTTTCCACTGTCTCCCCATCTATTTCCCATGAGGTGATGGGACCAGATGCCATGATCTTAGTTTTCTGAATGTTGAGCTTTAAGCCAACTTTTTCACTCTCCTCTTTCACTTTCATCAAGAGGCTTTTTAGTTCCTCTTCACTCTCTGCCATAAGGGTGGTGTCATCTGCATATCTGAGGTTATTGATACTTCTCCCGGCAATCTTGATTCTAGTGTGTGCTTCCTCCAGCCCAGCATTTCTCCTGATGAGCTCTGGATATAAGTTAAATAAGCAGGGTGACAAAATACAGCCTTGACGTACTCCTTTTCCTATTTGGAACCAGTCTGTTGTTCCATGTCCAGTTCTAACTGTTGCTTCCTGACCTGCATACAGGTTTCTCAAGAGGCAGGTCAGGTGCTCTGGTATTCCCATCTCTTTCAGAATTTTCCACAGTTTATTGTGATCCACACAGTCGAAGGCTTTGGCGTAGCCAATAAAGCAGAAATAGATGTTTTTCTGGGCTGTGACGGACCGCGCAGACAGAGTGGCCGTGAGGAGCCACTCCTCGCCCAAGGTCAGGGGTAGCGACCGAGAGCGCCAGGCTGCGACAGCGCAGGAGCGGCGGCCGAGAGGAGCTAACCCACCTCTGAGGTCAGGGGCAGCGGCCAAGAAGAGTAACCCCACCTCCAAGGAGCGGCTGCTGCCGGGCGCAGGAAGGCTGAGAGGAGCTACTCCACGTTCAAGGTCAGGAGGGGCTGCTGTGAGAAGATACCCTTCCTCCAAGCTAAGGAGCAGCGGCTGCATTTTGCTGGAGCAGCCTTGAAGAGATACCCCACGTCCGAGGTAAGAGAAACCCAAGTAAGACGGTAGGTGTTGCGAGAGGGCATCAGAGGGCAGACACACTAAAACCATAATCACAGAAAACTAGCCAATCTGATCACAGGACCACAGTCGTGTCTAACTCAATGAAACTAAACCATGCCGTGTGGGGCCACCCAAGATGGTCGGGTCATGGTGGAGAGGTCTGACAGAATGTGGTCCACTGGAGAAGGGAATGGCAAACCATTTCAGTATTCTTGCCTTGAGAACCCCATGAACAGTATGAGAAGGCAAACTGATAGGATACTGTAAGAGGAACTCCCCAGGTTGGTAGGTGCCCAATATGCTATTGGAAATCAGTTGAGAAATAACTCCAGAAAGAATGAAGGGATGGAGCCAAAGCAAAAACAATACCCAATTGTGGATAGGACTGGTGATAGAAGCAAGGTCCGATGCTGTAAAGAGCAATATTCCTCATCTCAGTTAATGTCAATTGTAAGGAGCTCTTTCTTATTTCTCTGGGTTTGTCTTTTCACATTATATATCCGGTTCATGAGGAAATTCTGTTGACTCTAGTGTCATCAAAATGTGCTCAGCATGTGATCCCATCGCCACTGCTCTCACCCTCATCCAAGTTGCCATCATCTCTCACCTGGTTGACTCGCATCTTCCTAACAGGTCTCTCTGTCTCTACCTTTACCCTTCACCCCTTGTCTAGTCCTGGAACATCAGCCAGAGCTGTCCTATAATGTAAGGCAGACCGTCACTCCTTTGCTCTAAATCCTCACATGTCATTCACAGAAGAAGTCATATTCTTACAGTAGCTTGCAAAACTGTACATGAGCTGCACACCTCCTCCAGCCTCTTGAACTTGCTCACTGCACTGGAGTCCCACTGACTTATTTGTTGTTCCTCAAATGTGTCAGGTCCTAATGCATGCTCAGTCTGCTTAGAACGCTTCTCCTCCAGACATTCACGTGGTTAACTCCTCCACCTCCTCCACCTTCTTAGTGGGTCTAACTGACCACTCTCCTCTGCTTTTTCTCTGTAACACTGATCACAACCTGATATAATACATACCTTATTTGTCTTGCTTATTATTTTTTCTTCACCTAGAATGAAGAGTTTATACATTGCAGTATCCCTGTGTCTAGGACAGTGCCTGGCACATAAAAGGCTCTCAGTAAATATTTGTTAAGTAAAAGAAGGAAATATAACAACTAGGATATGACTCTGAATAAGGGGAGTATGTGTATTTAATTGACCCACTTCCTTTTGCAGAGTGGAGTTTTACAAAGCAGATTGGACAAAAATAATGTAAACTTTCATTTCAGTGTATTTGTTCAACACCAACAACAGAAGGAAGACCATGTTGTGTGCCTTGGGGAATTCAAAGATGTCTCTTCCCACATGGATTAAAGTTAGTAGGGAGAGGAAAACTCCTATTCATGCTTAGAAGCCCAGTTCATCCAGTACCTCCTCATGGTGGCTTTCCTCAAATTCCCTAAAGAGGAGTTAGTTTCTTAGTCTCTTCATTTCTTCTTAACACTTAACATGCTATGTCATGATTTATTTATTTACAGTTTTGTTAAATCAGGACAAAGCACCATATAGTACCCATCTCTGTAGCCACAGAACCTAGCACAGAGCCATGGAGAGCACTTGTATATTTGCTGAATGACTTAGGTGATGGGCCATGTGAGCAGATGACCTTGAAATATGAGCACTGGGCTTTAAAAGGTAAGAAAATGGCATTCAGTGTTGAAGTAATAGAATGTATATTTAATTTCTTAAATTTGATAAATGTAATGATATATATTTGAAAAAAAAAGATAATTAAGCTACACTATAGTTAGGTATGAATGGAGAGAAGCTTATTTAACACTGCTGTTACATAAATCCAATTTTAAAATAGTTTTTCTCCTTTCTTTGATACCTTTCTTTGAAACAGATGATACCTATTAAAGTGGATAATTTAATCTTAATTACATACATATAAGGACATACATGTACATACAGTGGTGATTTCTAATATCGGAAGCCAAAAACATCTGTAAAATATGGGCTACACCAACTATTGATAGAAGTATTTAGGAATTAAGGTGTAAGAGTTTAATTGTGCTTCTCTGTGTGTGTGTGAAAGAGAGAGAAAGAGGTAGGGAGAGAGAGCTACTGGAGATGACCAAAGTTAGCAGAAGTAATGTAACCAAACCAGCAAGAACCAGCAGTGCCTGGAGAAAATTCTCCAATTATTTAAGATTCAAAGGTGTGTATATGTGAGATGAAGATGCCACATATTTCATAAAGACAAAGGTGGGTGGGGACTAAACAAGACAGCCTGTTTAAAGTCACCTGTGACTCAGTGCAAACTCAGAAGGCAAAAATGCAAGGCCACGATGAGGACAACAGCAGGTGGAACTTTTCTGATGATAGACTTTAACTGAAGCCTCTGCCTTGGCCTGTCCTTCCTTCATCCCTTGTGAGGGGAACCAGCCACCAGTCAACAGAAAGCAGTGAATGGTAACTAATCCCATAGATGCACCCCAAATTCGAATGAGTGGGCATGTTTTTGGTATCAATAAAGTACATTGGTATATCCTGTCAGTGATCAATTATGCATCACCCTGCTCATTGAAAACTGCTTTCCTCGGGCCCACAGGGAGCTTTTGGAAGATTCCTTGACAGCAGGGAAGTCTGGGCAGGGTTATCTGTGTCCAAACCTCTCCCCAGACAGCCTCCTTTGACCCCCAGTGCCCACTGAGAGTGTCTCAGCTGCCTGCCACCAACCAGAGGTGGGGATGAGTGGTCTGCTTCTTCTCTGCCTGCAACCCTGAAGAAAAACCCATCAGTTCTTCATTTCAGGTGTATAAGTGACAGAATCACAGAGCCAGGAAGTTGACGGAAACAGGCAGCTGTGTCCTTGATCTAAGCCTGTTCTTCCCAGGTGCCATCTTCCTTTGCCATGACACCCTCTCTCTACATGCATAGCATCCCAGCCGTTTTGACCAGGTTGCCAGATAAAATACAGGACAACCAGTTAAAGTAGAATTTCAGATAAGCAATGAATGCTTTTTAAAATATATGGATGTCCCAAATAGTTCATAGGCATTTTATGCTGAAATTTTATTTGTAAATAATTCAAATTTAACTGGGCTTCCTGTAATTTTATTGCTCAATCTGGCAACCCTACTTTTAATGCCTCCTCTCCTACCAATGTCCCCACTTCTTCCCTTTTCCCAGTCTGTGAGTTTCCTTCTGCTGTGGCAAGCCCTCAACCTTCTCTTAGGCTTTGGACAGCGCTGCTGCTTCTGATAGGATCATCCATCACGCACTTTCTGTCTTTCTGCTCCCTCTTCCTCTCTCAGTGGAAGAAGAAGTTTGGTGGCTGAACATGGCTGAGAGGAGGAAAGACTTTAGGTCTAGATGCCTTGCTCCCTATTTCCACTTTGCTTTTGTTTTATCAACAGGTTTGATAAACCTGTTAGCAGGTTTGATAAACCTCTTAGCAGGTTTGATGACACAAAGTAGCTATAACAATCATGTCTTGATGTATTTAAAATGAATAGCCAGCAAGGATATCACATGGAACTCTGCTCAATGTTATGTGGCAGTCCTGATGGGAGGGGAGTTTGGGGGAGAATGGATACATGTATATGTATGGCTGAGTTCACTATTCACCTGAAACTATCACAACATTGCTTGTTAGTCAGCTATACCTCATTACAAAATAAAAAGTTTAAAAAGGCAAAAAAAAAAAAAAAGAAACTACTAACCCAAAGGGCTTTTCAAGTGCCCCTAGTGGTAAAGAACCCACCTTCCAATGCAGGAGACATAAGATAGGATTCAATCCCTGGGTAAGATCCCCTGGCATGGCAACCCTCCAGCATTCTTGCCTGGAGAATCCCATGGACAGAGGAGCCTGGCAGGGCTACGGTCCATGGGGTTGAAAAGAGTCGGACATGACTGAAGCAACTTAGCACGCAACCCAAAGATCGCTATGGGACAGATTCTGTCAAAAGTGGCAGCGACAGACACACTGGAAAATACTGTGCTGTTTCTTTAATGTTTACATGGCCTCGGAGATTTCAAAAGAAATGTTTTATGCATAAAATAACATCATAAAAGAAAAGCCTGCTACTTGACAGTTTCCCTTTAATGGAAAGATTTTTTCACGCCCATAAGCATTTGATGCCTGCATCTGTTAGGGAGAAAAGGAGAGTATGACTTCCCTTTTGGATGTAGAGAGTTGAGATTCACAGAGATCATGAAACTGAAAGTTGCTCAGTTGTGTCTGACTCTTTGTGACCCCATGAACTACACAGTTCATGGAATTCTCCAGGCCAGAATACTGGAGCAGGTAGCCTTTCCCTTCTCCAGGGGATCTAACCCAGGGATCAAGCCCAGGTCTCCTGAATTGCAGGTGGATTCTTTACCAGCTGAGCCATAAGAGAAGCCCAAGAATACTGGAGTGGGTAGAAGAGATCATATAACTTGCTTAATGAAGATAGCAAAAACGCTATAGTTTCCCTGATTAAATTAGCACTCCACTGAAATTTAAAGCTTTATCTACTGTTTCAGGTATGTTTCTTTTTATGTGGCTTTGGGTGTGTGTTTATATTTTAATTCTAGGGAGTGGCTTGTTGTTATCATTTTGAAAAGTCCAGTGGTTCCTAGATTAGGTCCTCTTGCCTGGAAAATCCCATGGACAGAGGAGCCTGGTAGGCTGCATTCCATGAGGTCGCTAAGAGTCGGACACAACTGAGTGACTTCACTTTCACTTTCATTTTCCTAGATTAAATGAAACAGATTTTTCCAAGGCGGGGGGGGGGGGGGGGGGTGGGGTGGGGGGGTGGGGGGCGGGGAGGCGGGGGGGGAGGGGAAACAAAACAACAAAACAATCATGCCTTGCATAGCATTGGTCAATCCATTGGGCAAGGGTCCTCACTGGGTTTAGGATGAAATGTAACTTTTGTACCTGAAGCTAAAGGAGAGCCTTCCTTCTCTCTCTGTGTGCCCCTGCCCCCAACCCACCTCAAGTCACATTATAAAGTCCTCATCGCATAGCTTGGGACTGACTGCTGTCGTCAGGGCGTCGCAGTCTCACCAGTCCATTATGCTTAAATCATCCTTCCCTCTTTGTTTTACATTCCCTTCTTTCTAACAGCTGGATAATGCCCACCCCCAACCCATTTCTCTTCTGTATGTGCTTAATTCTTTTATTTGAATTTTTACTGGTTTTTAGTTAATAAATTTTATTTTTTAGAGTAGTTTTATGTTCATAGTAAAAATGAGCCAAAAGTACAGAGAATTCCCATATAGCCCCTTCCCCCAACACCTTACAATCTCCCCCACCATTGACATCCTCCATCAGAGTGCATTTGTTACAATCGATGAACCTATGGTGACATATTTTTAGCACCCAAAGTCCATTGTTGATGTTAACGTTCACTCCTGGTGGTGTATATTTTATGGGTTTTGACAAATGTATTATAACATGCATTTGCCATCACAGTGATGTACAGAGTAATTTTCCTGCCCTAAATATCTTCTGTGCTCTGCTGATTCATCCTTCCCTCCCTCTTAAGACCCTGGACACCACCGATTTTATTTTTACCAACGCCATAGTTTTGCCTTATCCAGAGTGTCATATATTTGGAATTATAAAGTACGTAAACTTTCCTTTATGTCTTCTCATGGCTTAATAGCTTATATCTTTTTAGTGCTGAATAGCATTTCATTGTCTCAAGTATCATAGTTCATTTATCTATTCATATACCATTTCGTAGACTGCAGCCATGAAATTAAAAGATGCTTGCTCCTTGGAAGAAAAGCTATGACCAACCTAGACAGCATATTAAAAAGCAGAGACATTACTTTACCAACAAAGGTCTGTCTAGTCAAAGCTATAGTTTTTTTCAGTAGTCATGTATGGATGTGACAGTTGGAATATAAAGAAAGCTGAGTGCCAAAGAACTGATGCATTTGAACTGTGGTGTTGGAGAAGACTTGAGAGTCCCTTGGACTCCAAGGAGATCCAACCAGTCCATCCTAAAAGAAATCAGTCCTGGATATTCATTGGAAAGACTGATGCTGAAGCTGAAACTCCAATATTTTGGCCAGCTGATGCGAAGAACTGACTCATTTGAAAAGACCCTGATGCTGGGAAAGATTGAGGGCAGGAGGAGAATGGGACGACAGAGGATGAGATGGTTGGATGGCATCACCAACTAGATGGACATGAGTTTGAGCAAGCTCCGGGAGTTGGTGATGGACAGGGAAGCGTGGTATGTTGCAGTCCATGGGGTCACAAAGAGTCAGACACGACTGAGTGACTGAACTGAACTGAACTGATACCAAAAGACAATTTTGTGGCTTCCAAATTTTGTAATTATGAATAAAGTTACCATAAACATACATGTATAGGTTTTTGTAGTGGATGTAAGTTTTCAGTTCATTTGGGTAAATACCAAGGAGTGCAGCTGCTGGATCATATGGTGAGAGTATGTTTAGTTCTGTAACAAACTGTCAAACTGTCTTACAAGGTGGCTGCACAATTTTGCCATTCCTTGAAGCAGTGAATGAGAATCCCTTTTGCTTCACATCCTTACGGCATTTGGTGTTGTCAGTGTTCTGGATCTTGGCCATTCTCATAGGTGTGTGTTGTTTAGTCGCTCAGCCATGTCTGACTCTTTTGTGACCCCATGGACTATAGCCTGCCAGGCTCCTCTGTCCATGGGATTTCCCAGGTGAGAGTACTGGAATGGGTTGCCATTTCCTTCTCCAGGGGATCTTTCCAACCCAGGGATCAAACCCACATCTCCTGCATTGGCAGCAGGATTCTTTGCCACTGAGCCACCAGGGAAGCCTCTCATGCGTAGTGGAATCTTATTGTCTTAATTTACAGTTTTCTAATGATGTGTGATGTTGAACATCCTTTCATAGCTTACTTGCCATCCATGTATTTTATTCAGTGAGGTCTATGCTCAGGTCTTTTGCCTATTTTTTAATCAGATTGTTTTCTTGTTCCTGAGTTTTAAGAGTTCTTTGTATATTTTGGATAACAGTTATTTATCAGATGTTATCTTTTGAAATCTTTTGCCCAGTCTATGGCTTACCTTCTCATTATTTTGATATTGTCACAGAAGTTTTTAATTTTAATGAAGTCCAGCTTATCAATTCTTCCTTTCATGGATCATGCCTTTGGTGTTGTACCTGAAAAGTCATTACCATACTCAAAGTTATCTAGGTTTTCTCCTATGTTAACTTCTAGGAGTTTTATAGCTCTGTGTTTTACATTATGTCTTGAACCATTTTGAGTTAATTTTTGTCAAGGGTGTAAAGTCTGTGTCTAGATTCATATGTTTGCATGTGAATGTTCAGTTGTTCCAGTACCATTTGTTTGAAAAGCTATCTTGTTTCATTGTGTTGCCTTTGCTCCTTAGTCAAAGATCAGTTGACTATATTCATGTGAGTCTATTTGTGGGGTTTTTTATTCTGTTCCATTGATTTGTTTGTCTGTTCCTTTAATAATAGCACACTGTCTTGATTACTGTAGTTTAAAAAGTACTTAGCTTAAAAGTCTCCAAGTTGAGTAATATAGGTCCTCTGTTCTTGTCCTTCAATATTGAATGGGCTATTCTAGGTCTTTTGCCTCTCCACAGAAACTTTAGAATCAGTTTGTCATTATCTATAGAAAATCTTGCTGGGTTTTGACTGGGATTGCATTGAATCTATAGATTGAGCTGGAAGAGCTATTAATAACTTCTAGACAATATTGAGTCTTCCGATCCATGGACATGGAGTATCTCTCCATTTATTCAGTTCTATGATATCTTTCATCAGTTTTTATAGTTTTCCATATATAGATGTTGTACATATTTTATTGGGCTTCCCTACTGGCTCAGTAATAAAGAATCTGCCTGTCAATGCAGGAGATGTGGGTTCCATCCCTGGGTTGGGAGGATTCATTGGAGAAGGAAATGACAACCCACTCCAGTATTCTCGCCTGGGACATCCCATGGACAGAAGAGCCTGGTGAGCTACAAACTGTGAGGTCACAAAAGAGTCAGACACGACTCAATGACTAAAACAACAACGTATTTAGTTAGATTTATACCTAAGTATTTAATTCTATTGGTTGCTAATGTACATGGTAATGTGCTTTTAATTTCAAATTTTGTTTGTTCATTGTTGGTATAAAGGAAAATAATTGACTTTTGTGCATCTTGTATCCTACAATTTTGTTATAGTTGTTTAATAGTTTTATAAGATTTTTAAAAAATTCTTTCAAATTTTCTACATAGACAATCATGTCATTTATGAACAATGATAGCTTCATTTCTTCCTTCCCAATTTTTTTGTGTATGTGTCTTACTGAATTAGGACTTCCAGTACAAGTTGAAAAGTAGTGGTAAGAGGGGGACAGTTCAGTTCAGTTGCTCAGTCATGTCCACTCTTTGCGACCCCATGGACAGCAGCACACCAGGTTTCCCTGTCCATCACCAACTCCAGGAGCTTGCTCAAACTCATGTCCATCTAGTTGGTGATGCCATCCAACCATCTCATCCTCTGTCGTCCCATTCTCCTCCTGCCCTCAATCTTCCCCAGCATCAGGATCTTTTCAAATGAGTCATTCTTTGCATCAGTTGGCCAAAATATTGGAGTTTCAGCTTCAGCATCAGTCTTTCCAATGAATATTCAGGACTGATTTCTTTTAGGATGGACTGGTTGGATCTCCTTGGAGTCCAAGGGACTCTCAAGAGTCTTCTCCAACACCACAGTTCAAATGCATCAGTTCTTTGGCACTCAGCTTTCTTTATATTCCAACTCTCACATCCACACATGACTAATGGAAAAACTATAGCTTTGACTAGACAGACCTTTGTTGGTAAAGTAATGTCTCTGCTTTTTAATATGCTGTCTAGGTTGGTCATAGCTTTTCTTCCAAGGAGCAAGCATCTTTTAATTTCATGGCTGCAGTCACCATCTGCCGTGATTTTGGACATTCTTGCCTTAGAGGCAAGAGAAGCTAGAGGGGGACATCCTTGTCTTATTTCTGATCTTAGCTGGAAAGTTTTGAGTTTCTCAGCATTAAGTTTGATGTTAGCTATAGGATTTTTTGGAGAGAAAGAGAAAGAAGCTTTTATCAAGCTAAGGAAGTTCCCCTCTTTTCCTTGTCTGTGAGAATTTTGGTCATAAAATTGTGTTATGCTGTGTGCTGCACTGTGCTAAGTCACTTCAGTTGTGTCCGACTCTGTGAGACCCCATGGACTGTAGCCCGCTAGGTTCCTGTCCATGGGATTCTCCAGGCAGGAATACTGGAGTGCGTTGCCCTGCCCTCCTCCAGCGGATCTTCTCGACCCAGGGATGGATCCCGCCCCTCTTATGCCTCCAGTGTTGGCAGGTGGGTTCCTTACCAGTTGAGCCACCTGGGAAGTCCTTAAAAAGGTGGTGAATTTTGTTGAATGCTTTTTCTGCATCTATGAATACGATCATATGATTTCTTTCTCAGTCTTCTGACATGATAAATTATATTGATTTATTTAAAAATGCTGAACCAGGACGGAGGAGCCAAGATGGCGGAGGAGTAGGACGGGGAGACCACTTTCTCTCCTACAAATTCATCAAAAGAATAACTGAACGCAGAGCAAACTTCGCAAAACAACTTCTGATCGCTAGCTGAGGTCATCAGGCGCCCAGAAAAGCAGCCCATTGTCTTCGAAAGGAGGTAGGACAAAATATAAAAGATAAAAAGTGAGACAAAAGAGCTAAGGACGGAGATCCGTCCCGGGAGCTCTTAGGCGGCATTGCTTGGGGTAGGGTCCGGGCCTGAGTGCCCTGAGGACAATCGGAGGGAGCTTCTGTGAGTTGCCAACTTGAACTGTGGGAGACCAAAGGAGAGAGAGTAAATTAGCCGGCCCGAACACACTGCCAGCCGTTCGCAGAACAAAGAGACCGAGAGGGTCCAGAGAGGAGCTCGCAGGCTGCGGACCGGCCCAGCCCCGCCGGAGGCAGGAGGCAGGGGGGAGGGGAAGGTCGCGGCGAGACACAGGGCGCAGGCACCCGACCGGCGCGGGCGGGGACTGGGGCTGGGGACGCGGAGGGCAGAAGGCGCAGGCACTCGACTGGCGCCAGCGGAAACTGAGACTGGGTCCGCGGAGGGGAGGGGGCGCGCCACACCTGGGGAGAGTGCGCCCACCGAGCCCCTGGCTGCCTGGACTGCTCTGACGGGGAAGGCACAGAGAGCAGGCTCAGCTTTTCCCTCCGCGCTTTTGTGGAACACCCGAGGGCTGGAACCTCGCGCAGCGCGGGGCACGCTCCATATAGAACAGCCGGGAGCCTGAGCAGCGCAGAGGAGAGAGCAGCGTCAGCCCCTCCTGGCAGCCCCAGCCCATCCCCGCGGCGCAAGCCCCGCGGCGCAGGCCCCTCCCCGCAGAGCGACGGAACTAGCTACCTGAATGGGAGTCCACCTCCGCCCGCCTGTGTCAGGGCGGAAATGAGGCTCTGAAGAGACCGGCAAACAGAAGCCAAATAAACAAAGGGAACCGCTTCAGAAGGGACTGGTGCAACAGATTAAAATCCCTCTAGGAAACATTGACTACACCGGAGGAGCCTGTAGATATCGAGAAGCGTAAGCTGGAACGAGGAGCTATCTGAAACTGAGCCGAACCCACACTGACCGCAACAGCTCCAGAGAAACTCCTAGATATAATTTTACTTTTTTCTCTTTTTTTAATTTTTTTTTCTTTTTTTCTTTTTTCTTTTTTATTTTTTCTCTTTTATTTTCCTTTAAAATCCCCTATTACTCCCCCATTACTCCTTAACTTTCATTTCCATAGACTTTTACGATTTTTTAATTAGGGGGAAAAAAAAATTTTTTTTTTCCTTTTTTTTCTTTTTCTTTCTTTTTTTTTTCTTTTTTTTCTTTCCTTTTTCTCTTCTATTTTCTATTTCTCTTATTTCTTTTAAAGTCCTCTAGTACTCCTCTACTACTCCTTAATTTTCATTTTCAATACACTATAACCTTACAAAAAAAAAAAAAAGAAGAGAAGCCCTATTTTTAAACCGAAGATTATTCTCTCCCAATCTTGACTCTCTGTTTTCTACCTCAGAACACCTCTATTTCCTCCTTTCCCCTTCTCTTCCCAATCCAATTCTGTGAATCTTTGTAGGTGACTGGGCTACGGAGAACACTCTGGGAACAGACAGCTGTGTAGATCTGTCTCTCTCCTCTTGAGTCCCCCTTTTTCTCCTCCTGTTCATCTCTATCTCCCTCCTCCCTCTCCTCTTCTTCATGTGACTCTGTGAACCTCTCTGGGTGTCCCTAACGGGGGAGAATCTTTTAGCCATTAACCTAGAAGTTTTCTTATCAGGGCTGCATAGTTGGAGAAGTCCTGAGACTACAGGAAGAATAAAACTGAAATCCAGAGGCAGGAGACTTAAGCCCAAAACCTGAGAACACCAGAAAACTCCTGACTACAAGGAACTTTAAGTGATAAGTGACTGTCCAAAAGCCTCCATACCTACACTGAAACCAACCACCACACAAGAGCCAATAAGTTTTAGAGCAAGACATACCACGCAAATTCTCCAGCAACGCAGGAACATAGCCCTGAACATCAACATACAGGCTGCCCAAGGTCACACCTAACACATAGACCCATCTCAAAACTCATTACTGGGCACTCCATTGCTCTCCAAAGAGTAGAAATCAAGTTCCATGCACCAGAACACTGATGCAAGCTTCCCTAACCAGGAAACCTTGACAAGCCAATCGTCTAACCCCATCCACTGGGTTAATCCTCCACAACAAAAAGGAACCACAGACCTCCAGAATACAGAAAGCCCACTCCAGATACAGCAATCTAAACAAGATGAAAAGGCAAAGAAATACCCAACAGGTAAAGGAACATGAAAAATGCCCACCAAGTCAAACAAAAGAGGAGGAGATAGGGAATCTACCTGAAAAAGAATTTAGAATAATGATAATAAAAATGATCCAAAATCTTGAAAACAAAATGGAGTTACAGATAAATAGCCTGGAAACAAAGATTGAAAAGATACAAGAAATGTTTAATAAAGACCTAGAAGAAATAAAAAAGAGTCAATTACAAATGAATAATGCAATGAATGAGATCAAAAACACTTTGGAGGGAACCAAGAGTAGAATAACGGAGGCAGAAGATAGGATAAGTGAGGTAGAAGATAAAATGGTGGAAATAAATGAAGCAGAGAGGAAAAAAGAAAAAAGGATCAAAAGAAATGAGGACAACCTCAGGGACCTCTGGGACACTGTGAAACGCCCCAACATTCGAATCATAGGAGTTCCAGAAGAAGAAGACAAAAAGAAGGACCATGAGAAAATACTCGAGGAGATAATAGCTGAAAACTTCCCTAAAATGGGGAAGGAAATAGCCACCCAAATCCAAGAAACCCAGAGAGTCCCAAACAGGATAAACCCAAGGCGAAACACCCCAAGACACATATTAATCAAATTAACAAAGATCAAACACAAAGAACAAATATTAAAAGCAGCAAGGGAAAAACAACAAATAACACACAAAGGGATTCCCATAAGGATAACAGCTGATCTATCAATAGAAACCCTCCAGGCCAGAAGGGAATGGCAGGACGTACTGAAAGTAATGAAAGAGAATAACCTACAACCTAGATTACTGTATCCAGCAAGGATCTCATTCAGATATGAAGGAGAATTCAAAAGCTTTACAGATAAGCAAAAGCTGAGAGAATTCAGCACCACCAAACCAGCTCTTCAACAAATGCTAAAGGATCTTCTCTAGACAGGAAATGCAGAAAGGTTTTATAAATGTGAACCCAAAACAACAAAGTAAATGGCAACGGGACCACACCTATCAATAATTACCCTAAATGTAAATGGGTTGAATGCCCCAACCAAAAGACAAAGATTGGCTGAATGGATACAAAAACAAGACCCCTATATATGCTGTCTACAAGAGACCCACCTCAAAACAAGAGACACATACAGACTAAAAGTGAAGGGCTGGAAAAAAATATTTCATGCAAACGGAGACCAAAAGAAAGCAGGAGTCGCAATACTCATATCAGATAAAATAGACTTTCAAATAAAGGAAGTGAAAAGAGACAAAGAAGGACACTACATAATGATCAAAGGATCAATCAAAAAAGAAGATATAACAATTATAAATATATATGCACCCAACATAGGAGCACCGCAATATGTACGGCAAACGCTAACAAGTATGAAAGAGGAAATTAATAGTAACACAATAATAGTGGGAGACTTTAATACCCCACTCACAACTATGGATAGATCATCTAAACAGAAAATTAACAAGGAAACACAAACCTTAAATGACACAATGGACCAGCTAGACCTAATTGATATCTATAGGACATTTCACCCCAAAACAATCAACTTCACCTTTTTCTCAAGTGCACACGGAACATTCTCCAGAATAGATCACATCCTGGGCCATAAATCTGGTCTTGGAAAATTCAAAAAAATTGAAATCATTCCAGTCATCTTTTCTGACCACAGTGTAGTAAGATTAGATCTCAATTACAGGGAAAAAATTGTTAAAACTTCAAACATATGGAGGCTAAATAACACGCTTCTGAATAACCAACAAATCATAGAAGAAATCAAAAAAGAAATCAAAATATGTATAGAAATGAATGAAAATGAAAACACAACAACCCAAAACCTATGGGACACTGTAAAAGCAGTGCTAAGGGGAAGGTTCATAGCATTACAGGCTTACATCAAGAAACAGGAAAAAAACCAATTAAATAACCTAACTCTACACCTAAAGCAATTAGAGAAGGAAGAAATGAAGAACCCCAGAGTTAGCAGAAGGAAAGAAATCTTAAAAATCAGGGCAGAAATAAATGCAAAAGAAACTAAAGAGACCATAGCAAAAATCAACAAAGCTAAAAGCTGGTTTTTTGAAAAAATAAACAAAATTGACAAACCATTAGCAAGACTCATTAAGAAACAAAGAGAGAAGAACCAAATTAACAAAATTAGAAATGAAAATGGAGAGATCACAACAGACAACACTGAAATACAAAGGATCATAAGAGACTACTACCAGCAGCTCTATGCCAATAAAATGGACAACTTGGATGAAATGGACAAATTCTTAGAAAAGTATAACTTTCCAAAACTGAACCAGGAAGAAATAGAAGATCTTAACAGACCCATCACAAGCAAGGAAATCGAAACTGTCATCAAAAATCTTCCAGCAAACAAAAGCCCAGGACCAGATGGCTTCACAGCTGAATTCTACCAAAAATTTAGAGAAGAGCTAACACCTATCTTACTCAAACTCTTCCAGAAAATTGCAGAAGAAGGTAAGCTTCCAAACTCATTCTATGAGGCCACCATCACCCTAATTCCAAAACCAGACAAAGATGCCACAAAAAAAGAAAACTACAGGCCAATATCACTGATGAACATAGATGCAAAAATCCTTAACAAAATTCTAGCAAACAGAATCCAACAACATATTAAAAAAATCATACACCATGACCAAGTGGGCTTTATCCCAGGAATGCAAGGATTCTTTAATATCCGCAAATCAATCAATGTAATACACCACATTAACAAATTGAAAGATAAAAACCATATGATTATCTCAATAGATGCAGAGAAAGCCTTTGACAAAATTCAACACTCATTTATGATTAAAACTCTCCAAAAAGCAGGAATAGAAGGAACATACCTCAACATAATAAAAGCTATATATGACAAACCCACAGCAAGCATCACCCTCAATGGTGAAAAATTGAAGGCATTTCCCCTGAAATCAGGAACAAGACAAGGGTGCCCACTCTCACCACTACTATTCAACATAGTGTTGGAAGTGCTGGCCACAGCAATCAGAGCAGAAAAAGAAGTAAAAGGAATCCAGATAGGAAAAGAAGAAGTAAAACTCTCACTGTTTGCAGATGACATGATCCTCTACATAGAAAACCCTAAAGATTCTACCAGAAAATTACTAGAGCTAATCAATGAATATAGTAAAGTTGCAGGATATAAAATTAACACACAGAAATCCCTTGCATTCCTATATACTAACAATGAAAAAACAGACAGAGAAATTAAGGAAACAATACCATTCACCATTGCAACAAAAAGAATAAAATACTTAGGAGTATATCTACCTAAAGAAACAAAGGACCTATACATAGAAAACTATAAAACACTGATGAAAGAAATCAAAGAGGACACAAACAGATGGAGAAACATACCGTGTTCATGGATTGGAAGAATTAATATTGTCAAAATGGCTATTCTACCCAAAGCAGTCTATAGATTCAATGCAATCCCTATCAAGCTACCAACGGTATTTTTCACAGAACTAGACCAAAGAATTTCACAATTTGTATGGAAATACAAAAAACCTCGAATAGCCAAAGTAATCTTGAGAAAGAAGAATGGAACTGGAGGAATCAACCTGCCTGACTTCAGACTCTACTACAAAGCCACAGTCATCAAGACAGTATGGTACTGGCACAAAGACAGAAATATAGATCAATGGAACAGAATAGAAAGCCCAGAGATAAATCCACGAACCTATGGACACCTTATCTTTGACAAAGGAGGCAAGGATATACAATGGAAAAAAGACAACCTCTTTAACAAGTGGTGCTGGGAAAACTGGTCAACCACTTGTAAAAGAATGAAACTAGCACACTTTCTAACACCATACACAAAAATAAACTCAAAATGGATTAAAGATCTAAATGTAAGACCAGAAACTATAAAACTCCTAGAGGAGAACATAGGCAAAACACTCTCCGACATAAATCAAAGCAAGATCCTCTATGACCCACCTCCCAGAATATTGGAAATAAAAGTAAAACTAAACAAATGGGACCTAATGAAACTTAAAAGCTTCTGCACTACAAAGGAAACTATAAGTAAGGTGAAAAGACAGCCCTCAGTTTGGGAGAAAATAATAGCAAATGAAGAAACAGACAAAGGATTAATCTCAAAAATATACAAGCAACTCCTGAAGCTCAATTCCAGAAAAATAAATGACCCAATCAAAAAATGGGCCAAAGAACTAAACAGACATTTCTCCAAAGAAGACATACAGATGGCTAACAAACACATGAAAAGATGCTCAACATCACTCATTATTAGAGAAATGCAAATCAAAACCACAATGAGGTACCATTACACGCCAGTCAGGATGGCTGCTATCCAAAAGTCTACAAGCAATAAATGCTGGAGAGGGTGTGGAGAAAAGGGAACCCTCTTACACTGTTGGTGGGAATGCAAACTAGTACAGCCGCTATGGAAAACAGTGTGGAGATTTCTTAAAAAACTGGACATAGAACTGCCATATGACCCAGCAATCCCACTTCTGGGCATACACACTGAGGAAACCAGATCTGAAAGAGACACGTGCACCCCAATGTTCATCGCAGCACTGTTTATAATAGCCAGGACATGGAAGCAACCTAGATGCCCATCAGCAGATGAATGGATAAGGAAGCTGTGGTACATATACACCATGGAATATTACTCAGCCATTAAAAAGAATTCATTTGAACCAGTCCTAATGAGGTGGATGAAGCTGGAGCCCCTTATACAGAGTGAAGTAAGCCAGAAAGATAAAGAACATTACAGCATACTGACACATGTATATGGAATTTAGAAAGGTGATAACGATAACCCTATATGCAGAACAGAAAAAGAGACACAGAAATACAGAACAGACTTTTGAACTTTGTGGGAGAATGTGAGGGTGGGATATTTCAAAAGAACAGCATGTATACTATCTATGGTGAAACAGATCACCAGCCCAGGTGGGATGCACGAGACAAGTGCTCCGGCCTGGTGCACTGGGAAGACCCAGAGGAATCGGGTGGAGAGGGAGGTGGGAGGGGGGATCGGGATTGGGAATACATGTAAATCCATGGCTGATTCATATCAATGTATGACAAAACCCACTGGAAAAAAAAAAATAATAATAATAAAAATTAAAAAAAAAAAAAAAAGAATGCAAAAAAATAAAAAAATAAAATAAAAATGCTGAACCAACCTTGCAGACCTGGGATAAATGCCACTCAGTTGTGGTGTATAATACTTTTATTCATAGTTGGATTTGGTTTGCTAATATTTTGTTGAGAATTTTACATCTATGTTTATGAGAGATTAATGTATAGTTTTATTTTCTTCTGATGTATTTCTGGTTTTATTATTAGGAAAATGCTGATCTTACAAAATTAGTTAGGAAGACTTCCTCTACTTCAGTCTTCTGAAAGATTATAGAGTTGGTAGAATTTCTTCCTGAAAAGTTAAATAGAATTCACCAGTGAACCCATTTGAGCTATGTGCTTAATTCTTTTTTTTCTTTTGTTGACTGCACCATGCAACATGCAGGATCTTAGTTCCCCAATCAGGGGTTGAATCCATGCCCCTTCTAGTGGAGGTAGCAGAAGTGCAAAGTCCTAACCACTGGACTACTAGGAAATTTCAATGTGCTTAATTCTTGATCATGAATGCTGTGATTAAACGAATGTGATTCTATGTGGAGACTTGATTACACTATGGGGCATTTGAAGGTAAAACAACAGCCTTGTACATATTGACAGGAGCTTCATCTGCTGGGAGAAGTCATTCTCTAATGAAAAGCAGTTTGGAGCCTCTGCTCAGATCAGAGATCAAGTTTCTCTGGGAACTTCCTTCAACATCACTCACACACATCTACAAGTCTGAACTTGAACATCAAGTTTGTATCCTGTGACCACCTTTTATACCCTATGGCTACACTTGATTGGATCAGGGATGGACAACTGACATAAGCTGGACCAATCAGATTCTCTCTCTCTTCATTGGTTTGGCATAAGACCAAAAGGCAACCACCTAGTCTCTGCATAGAGTTGGAGCTGAGGTGCTCTAGACACAGGAGGTGTGGACCATTTGTTGCTGGAGTTGTTCTACCAGATATGGATGAAATTTTGCCTGCTGAGAGAGAAGGATGGGGTGGAAATTGATCAGGTTCCTGGGAACAAGCAGAATGAAGCTAAGGAATATGGGATGGGGCAGCTCAAAAGCTCTGACCAGGGCCCAGGAAAGGACAGAGAAAGTACATCATGGATTGGGGACCCTATATCTAAGAATGGAGTGGCTCCTGGAAAGGGAGCTGTCATGATTCAATCCTTCCTCCAGGGAACACAGTCAGCAGCAGACCAGCAAGGCAGGGAGGGGTCCTGAGAGAGAGTTGGGGATACTCCTTGTTGGGATATCTTCACCATCCTCCTCAGAGAGCCAGGCGTTGGCTTGTTGTGGGGAGGGGAAGAAAGTGATGTGGAGGCTGAAGAAAAGATCCAAGTCTGGGTTGGAGCAACCCAACTTCCCAACATGGAGTAACTGAGGGCGGAAGGAGGACTGAGTCCAATTGACCTCTGCTCCCTCCACCCTCCGTGCCAAGGCCTTCAGCCACCAGAGGAAAATCATGAATGAAATCCATGACTTTGGAAACACAAAAAGCCAGAGGGATTTTATTTAAATAGACTTTAATTAGAAGTGAATGGGAGAGTTTTGTATGCAAATGTATTTTGGTTTCTAATTTAGAGCCATCACCTCATCAACTCTGATATGTGACTTCTGTGTTTCTGTAGGTCTCTCTGTGGCTGGGTCTGGTGAGAACCCATCTATTTATATAGTAGATCTTTATGACCTCTTCCTGTCAGCCTCTGTGTCTTCTGTACTAACAAGTTGTGGTCTTGATTTTATTATTCATTCCCATTAATCATTCTTCTTGAAGAATAATGAATCGTCACCAGTCATCTTCCTTTTTCCAGTATCCCAAAAGCACGATGCCTGAAAGTCTGTGCAGGTGAAGCTGGGGTGGGTCCGGAGGTATCCTAGGCCACAGCCGCCCGTGTTCGTGTTCGACGCGAGGCCTCAGCTCTCGGAGTCCAGTGGGTAGGAGAAACCGGCTCAGGAGCGGCCCCAGAAGCGCAGGACCACAAACACCGCGACCCCCAGCAGCAAGACGGCGCCCAGGGTCCCGAAGAGGATCCCGAAGAAGGCTCAGAATTTTATGCTCAGTTGCTCACAGCGCTTGCCCCAGGGCGTGTAGATGGAGGAGGGCACACAGCTGGGGATAGAAGGGACGCGGTCAGCAGGGGAGGAGGCTGGCGCTGATCCTCCCCATCCCTCCTCTCCTGCCAAGGAGGAGGTTTTCCAGGCAGGCTGGGCCCCCCTCTAGGGGACGGGTGGAGTCAGCCCTGCTGCCCAGCTGATGGAAGACCCAGGGCAACCCAGGCACCTGTGGGGGTGAATTCACAGAAGGTCCATTCCACCTGGACCGCAGGGAGGGGGTTGGGGCTGGCTGCAGGTGAGCATGCGCAGACACAAACCCAGCCCTGCCCCTAGTCCTCCATGGACCCGGTGCGGAGCGGGCTGGTTGTATCTGCAAGTGTAGTGGGAACTAGCGAAGACAGACGGCGCTCTTGTGAAAAGAGGGCCCGGGTGGCGCTGCCCTTCTCAGTAGGCCTTTGGCTCAGCGCGCTCCCCTCACTATTGGTGATGAGACAACAGGACAAAGAGCGCCAGTTTGAGAGGACCACTCTTGAGTGGTAATCTTAAGGAGGGCCGGGTCTAGACCCAAGACAGAGGGTTCCATTTCCACCAGGAGACAGCAGGCTGTCCACCCAAGAAGTAAAATCATGTGTAAGGGTTTGGCTTTGGAGCCTGAATACTGCTACGTAACTTACTGGGTTTCTTATCCTCTCTAAGCTGCAGTTTTCTCATCTTTAAAATGGGCATAATATCCCCCTGCCTCCCAGTAGCTGGTCTGAGTTGCAGAGGTAATAGACTATCTTTATCCTCCACCCAGTGTGGGCACTCAGACATTTTTTTCCATTTCCCCTTTTCTCTGATCCCCGTTCTCTCAGTGGCAAAGGGAATCATCCTAATTTTCAGACACCATGAGGCACCTGCAGCGGGGCCCATCTGGCAGGTGCTGGCACTGGCCTCCGTGCTTACAGTAGCCCTGACTGCAGGGGGACACGCAGGTGAAGCCATCCTGGGGGCTGTAGACCAGGTGGCAGTCCTTGTAGACACTGAATTGGAAGTAAGTTGCCAGCATGCTCACATTCACTGTCGGGTAGGACACATGTGAACATGGAAAACAACCGATTAACAGCAAGCCTATACCTTTTCGAGAAAGAATTGCATGTTCAGGCACTTATCCTGAGACATAATTGGAAACCACAGGAAAATTACATATGTTCATGAAGGTTCAGAGCAGCATGGTTTATAAGAGCAGCAATGTTTCAGGAGAGTGGTTTTGTTAAACAAAGCATACTGTGCAATGGATAAGCTCCAGATATGCATCGGTTAAGAGTGTATGCTTTCAAGTCAGCCAGACTGAACTGAAACGCAAACTCTACTGCTAACTAGTTGTGTGATTTGGGAGAAATTTCTTAACTCTTTCAACCTCAGTTTCCTTATTTTTAAAAGGAAACTACCTTGCTTCGATGTTTAAATGAGATAATATATGCAGAGTACTCAGTAGGTGCCTGACACAGTAACCCTCAATAAATGGTCACTATTAGTATAACATTCTGTTTAAACTATAGCACGTATGTTCAATTCAGTTCAGTTCAGTCACTCAGTCGTGTCCGACTCTTTGCAACCCCATGAATCACAGCACACCAGGCCTCCCTGTCCATCACCAACTCCCGGAGTTTACTCAAACTCATGTCCATTGAGTTGGTGATGCCATCCAGCCATCTCATCCTCTGTTGTCCCCTTCTCCTCCTGTCCCCAATCCCTCCCAGCATCAGGGTCTTTTCCAACGAGTCAACTCTTCGCATGAGGTGGCCAAAGTATTGGAGTTTCAGCTTCAGCATCAGTCCTTCCAATGAACATTGTGTGTTATAAAATATTCAATGGAATGTGTATACAATAGACAAGGCATTATGTTCACAATTTGAGTAACGAGGAGGTTATCAAACATTAGGCATGACTTGATCCTCTTATCTTAAAAAAATAAATAAATTGATATGTATGAGGGTTCCTATGCATACAAGAAAGTTCAAAAGAATATGAGCAGAATGAATTTGTCTCTGGGGTTTGGGATTATAGGTAATTTTTTTTTTCTTTTTGTTAATCTGTGTTTCCTGAAGTTTCTATAATAAACATATTGTACTTGTGTCATAAAAATTGTGGGGTTTTTGTTTTTGCTACTAAAAGTCAATCAGGTCTGGAGTAGTTATTCCCTTATCCCCAACCCTACTTCCCCCCATCCCCAAACACACACACACATACACATAGTAGTTTGAAGGATTTCAAATTTTTGCCGCTGGGAGGGAGGAGGCTTAGCCTGGATTCTAGAAGAAGCTCTTGTTTGATCCAAGTAACAGCAGCTTCTGTTGGATTTGGCATAGTCCTGCCAGCTCTCTGCCTGACTTCAAAAAATAGGGTGAGCTATTTCTTTCCTTCTCTGGCAAGTTTGCCAACCTATCTTATTCCTGTTCCAGTATAATTAGGGGCTGTCAGAGTTGAAAGGGACCTCAGAAATCCCACCTCATTTTCCAGGTGGGGGTACTGAGACCTGGATTGGGGATGGCTTTTGCAGAGGGTCACACTTTTTCAGGAAGGGAGTCTATCTGCCCCTGGGCCAGGTCTCCAGGTTTCAACTTAACTATCTCCAGGTGGGGGGCAAAGGCAGAAATAATGTCTTTGTTTATGTTTATAAAGTGCAATGGCCTTTTAACCAAATCATTAACAGTTTTAGAGAGAGAAAACCCTTGGCAGCGATGGAAAGCAGCAGTTGGGGATTGTACACATGGGGACTCACCAAGCAGTACTTTGTGCTCCTCTTCTTGAATATAGAAGGCTAGTGAGTAAAATGTTCACAATTTCTCTCAAAAATTACAAACAACAACAACAAAAAAAACTAAATTGACTTGCTTCTTATCTGTGGCCCACTATAGAATACATTTCAGCCATGGGTTTGTGTGGGCTGCAGACCTATGACAAGCTCCCACTGCCTACCTCCCCCCTCTCCTATCCCAGGAGCTATCCCCCAAATAGTGACTCACGAGTCATCACACTGTACACGTCCTTCCTGGAGATGGAGTGGAAGGCCACGTTGTTCCTGGGCCCGCCACTTCTCTTCCCCCTCATCTGGGGAGCCGGGGGTAAGAACATCTTCACCACCGCGTCCAGCAGCCGGTTGTTCAGGAAGTCAATGACAGGGCCCTTAGGGTGGTACTGGAACTCAGAGATGACGTTCCAGTGGTGGAGGGAGCTTCCTGAGGCTGGTGCTGTTGAGGGTTTACTGTATGGGAGGAGTACAGTGAGGGGCCAAGGGGAGAGGTGTTTGGGGGAGGACCCAGGGACCAGGTAGGGACAGTCCCGCTTACGTTTGATCCACTTGTCTGTTCCAGAGAAAGGCCCACACTTCCAGGTTCTTCAGTCTATAGGCCACCTAGGGCAGAGATGGGGGTTGGGTGGCGAGTGGAAGCAAGAGTGAGGCCCAGCCCACAGAGAAGACCCTTCCCACTTTAATGAACTTATTCATCCCTGTCTCTCTCTCTCTTTTTTTTTAGTGGAGCCCCTTGGCTTGCAGGAACTCAGTTCCCTGACCAGGGATTGAACCCAGGTCACAGGTGTGAAAGCTCGGAATCCTAACCACTACGCCACCAGGGAATTCCCTATTTCCTTCTTTGAATATGAGGACACTGGACCACAAGAATGTTTCTTATCACTTCTTCATCCCTACACCCCAGCTTAGTCTGGTGACTGGCACACATCTCTGCTTAATAGAAGTTTGTTGGTGAATGAAGGACTTTCAATGAATAGCCCTTAACTTGCCTCTAATTTCTGACTTACCCATTCATTCTCTCCCCATGTGTATATTGAACATCGATTATATTTAGCCAGACCTAGGGGACAGTCTGAAGAAGGCAATGCCACCCTACTCCAGTACTCTTGCCTTGAAAATCCCATGGATGGAGGAGCCTGGTGGGCTGCAGTCCATGGGGTCGCTAAGAGTCGGACACGACTGAGCGACTTCACTTTCACTTTTTACTTTCATGCACTGGAGAAGGAAATGGCAACCCACTCCAGTGTTCTTGCCTGGAGAATCCCAGGGACAGGGGAGCCTGGCGGGCTGCCATCTATGGGGTCGCACAGAGTCCGACAAGACTGAAGCGACTTAGCAGCAGCAGCAGCAGCAGGGGAGTCAGGTGCAGGGGATGTTAGTATGACTTAGAAACAGTCCATTCTCAAAGGCCATAGTGTGGCTCAGTAGACAAACGTCAACAGATTTTACCAAACAGAGTGTAGAGTGCTGTAGTAATAGCACCAGTAATAGTCATTTGGATAATCTTTTTTAACACATTGTGTTCTAGGCACTGAACCGAGCACTTTACATAATCATTTAAACCTTCATACAAACCATTGACCTAAGTACTATCATCATTTCTATTTTTACAGATGGAAGATCAAATAATTTGTCTAATCATTATACCTGCTCCAGTGAGTGGTGGTACCAGGATTTGAGCCCAGCTAGGATTCTATATGGGTTTCCCTGGTGGCTTAGCGCTAAAGAATCCATCTGCCAATGCAAGAGACCTGGGTTCGATCTCTGGGTTGGGAAGATCCTCTGGAGAAAGGAATGGCAATCCAGCATTCTTGCCTGGAGAAGCCCAGGGACAGAGGAGCCTGGTGGGCTTCTGGTAGGGTCGCACAGAGTCGGACACGACAGAAGCGACTGAGCAACAGTAGCAGCAGGATTCTAGAGCCTCAGGAACAACTACTGTACTACTGTGCCTGTGATTGGGCAATGGACTAGGGCATGGGAGCCAGGAAGAGGAAGCCCCTCAGGGAAGTCAAGGAAGGTTTCCTGGATGTGAAATGCCCTGTTTCTTCCATATAATATCCACGTGTAGGTCCCAAGGGATGTTCAGAAGGAGAGGCTGTGTTGACCCAGTCACCCTGGACTCTATTCATTGCAAGTTGGCCATTTCAGCCCTCTTGGAAATCTTCATCCTGGGCCTTCCTGCCTTCCTCACCCTCAGCCTTCCCTGGAACAAGAGGCTCCTGCCTCCTCTGGCAGTAGAATCCAGATGGATGCTGAGACTCAGAAGGCACAAGCCAGGGCTAAAACCTTGCCTGAACCTGCCAAGGCCCGCCCCCCACCCAGAGCTGGCCTGCAGCACTGACCGAGGCGTTGACATCTGCTTGGGAGGCATTTTCATCTTCAATGAGCGAGAGCTGGATGATCCTTAAAGGAAGCTCTGGAGATGGGAAAAGCAGATTCATAATCACCTCACAGTTTTACCCAGCCCAGAAAGACCACCCTATCCTACACTGACAGAAGGTCACAGAAGAAGCGGCCAAGTCTGCTGACCCTCACCCTAGTGCACGCTGGCCTGTGGTCCAGGTTCCCCTGACTTGTGCTGAGCTGTGGGGTCACCTTCAATCTTCTCTCAGCAGACCGCCGAGGCCGGCGATTCCCGCTGTGACAGTTGCCGCCCACTCACTCCCATAGCCTACAGTCTACCACCACCTGAGGGAAATCTGGAGCTCTGTCCTGTGGGTTTGAGGGACTTAGCCTGGCCCCTGGAGTCCCCCATCTTCACCCAAGGTGAGAGAAGTGGGGATGGCAGAGGATCTGGTCTTAACCTCGATGGACAGTTGGAGTGAAATTGTTCCCAGCCAGGAAGCAGCGGGCGTCGGTGAAGGCCGCGGGGCAGGTGCACACGGGCTGGCAGCCCAGAGTGTGGGAGACGGAGCACAGGCCGCTGTTGTAGCAGTAGGTCTCAGGGCAGGACTCGTTCTGACAGAGGAAGGGTTTCTCCAGAGCTGCAGGGGGAGCTGAGAGGTCAGCAGCACCACACCCGGCAGCAGGGGGCAGGCCCCAGCCCAGGGAAACCTGCTCCCAGGACAGGCTAGCTTTCTTTCTCACAAAGCCCACTTAAACTATGTTCTGTTTGTGGGTCACTCTGAACCCCAAACTATCCTTCTTTTTCCAGGCATTTCTTTGCCAGGCAACCCTTTTTTTCTCTGCCAGGTAAGGATTCTCTCACTTCCGCTGAGTGAATGGAATGTTTATTAGACACTCCCCATCAGGAAAGGACCCTCTTTCATGAAAGCCCACCAGCCTGTTTTCTTCACTTCCATCCCCTTTTCTGCATTTATGAGGCTGTGGTTTTACCCTCTCTGGTCTCTGCTCCAAAGATGTAGTGGTCTCTAGATTTCACTGGGGCACTTCAGGGGCTTAGTGGATGCCTCACTGTGATGTCCCCAGTGACTCTGATGGCTCAGAGGTCAAGGAACAGATGGTGGGAGGAGGACTCAAAGGAAAGATGAGGCATCCATGCTGCCAGATGCCCACAGCAGCCCCTGCCCCCAAATGTCCTGACTGGGGAAATGCAGAGACCCTGGGCCTGGCATGTCTGAAAATCCCCAGGAGCCTGAGGGCCCACCCCCCACCAGCTTCTGGTTCCCTGGATGCTGCTGGAATTCTCCTTCCCTCTCCAGGCCATCTTCAGTCTCTTGCCCTGAGTTTCTCCCAACAGTGACTCGGGGATGCTCTGCTCTGATTCCTCCCCCGTGCTTGTACAACCTCTTCTCCTTCAGCTTCACACCTACCATACCTACCTCGCCTCCTTACCATACCTACCTGCACTGAACATTCTAGAGGCTCACTGTAAAGTGGGGAGAAATGCTTTGCCCAGCTGTGTTAGGCCATCCCTCGAGATGTCACCTGTCCCCAGAACCTCCTCCTGCCAAGCCCTCGTTCCCAGCTCACATGCACAGTGACATCCATCCCCAGTCAGGTTCGGGGGGCAGGCCTCGCAGCCCTTTCCAGAAATGCACTTCACATTCGGGAAGCACTGCTCATCACAGGGGTCCTTGGAGTAGTTGCAGTAGCAGCCAAAGGTATTGCCATCGCACTTGCAATCCGCTGCCTAGAATGGGTTGCTGATCACTGGGCAGCCAAGGATCTGGACCATTAAGGGTTTCTGGGGTGTTTCTGTAACCCACCCTGTTGGTCTGAAAACTGATGGATCCCAAGTCCTTGTCTTAATTATGTCGGTATCCACTGACCACCTTCTCGAACAGGCCCTGGGCCCACCCGACCCTGTCAAGGGCAGGCTGTCCTCCAGGCTGTGTGGCCTCCCTGGGCCATCCTGAGCTCTGTGCCCGGCCCCTGCCCTGGGGTCCCAGCCTCTTCCCTCTCACAGCAAATCCCCTTGCCTGAAATCCTTTCTAGAGTAAGACGGTCGCTGAAAAAATATTCTACCATCTCTGGAATACTGGATCCCACGTAAGCCATAGTTTGCTGCTCTCCTTTCCCTTGCTGACTCCCAACCAAGAAGAAGGAGGCTTGCTGCTGAGCATGGTGAGAGCAAGCAGTAACTAGAACAAGGGCACAGTGGGGGAAGCAACCAGATTCTCATCAAGTTCATGTCTCTCTTCTCTATCTCCCCTACTGGATGACACGCGAAAGCTCCCTGAAATGGAACCTTTCAACACTTTCTACTGTCAAGACTAGGTATCTTGGGATATCTAAAATACTGTATGGGTTTTAATCTGCCCCCTCCCCCCCCCCAATCTGTATTTTTTTCATTTTCTGCCTTCTGGACTCCTTTACCTCGGTCCTTTCAAGTGGGGATTCTCTGCTCATGCTTCAGGAGGAGGGTGTGTATGTGTAAGACGTGAAAGAAGTGGTGGGTGATGGGGTGTTGCCAGCCAAACACTTTCCTTTCTGGCTCCCCTCAAAAGTGACAAGAAAAAACAAAAGAGATGGGGCCAAATCCATGACTTAGCCCGGGTATCTTGGCTAGAAACTTGAATGGAGAAGGATTTTCTCCCAACTGCGAAAGAGATGCTTCTTTCAGTTGGAGGAAGAGAGTAAAAGGGGAAAAAAAGGGTTTGGGGGGGACTAAGATCAGAGGGGATCTGTACTTCTCTTCCAAATACCGTGAAAATGATCCGCTCCCCCACCCCAAAAAAAGTGTCTGTGCAGCGTTTCTATGCAGATGGGACCCTAAGCCAATTTACAGATTTCTTTTGTCTGAGCAAAGCACAGAAGCCATGGAGCCTGAAGGGAGGGCCCTTGGAGCTGGGATCTGTGTAGGCTCAGGCCCAGGGACTGCACAGGCACCTTCCTACCCCACACTTCACTGCCTTATTCCAGAACCATAGAGCTAGAACAACTGGGAAACTCCCAGAAAGCCTGAGGTGGAAGTTTCCTACCAACCTGGCTGAATAGGAGCTGGGAGATAAAAATTCAGTTGAGCTACAAGCATTAAAGAAAGTTCTTTCGTATACTTTCGTAAGTTTGTGACCCGAGATTGGTATCTGCTCTACTCACTACCCACCTCCCAACACACACCTGATACAAAGGGGCTGAAGGAAAACATCCTTTCAATTCCCACTTCCTTTCCCCTCCACAGGGAAACCACCCCTACTCTATTCTCTAACACTCACCTCCAGGGAGGAGTTGCTCATCCAGCTGGTCTGGTTGTACAAACACTGGCTCTCTGCCTTGCACTCACAGACCACTGTCCTTGGATTGAGTACAGATGACAAGCTTCCCTGGGCACTGCTTGCTAGAATCTCCAGAGTAAATGGTTCCAGCAGCTTTGGTGTCCATAGCAATGTCCCGTTCTCTGTCCCGAGGAAGACAAGATCGTTGAGAGTTGGGAGCCCCATCTGCTCTGCTGTCTGATACCCCAGGTGCAGATGCTGGATTTCCCCCACCCCTCTCAGACCACCCCTCTGATCTTCTCTGGCGTTTCCTTGAGCAAGGCTAGTTTCCTGGGGTGGTCCCACCAAACTGGAGGTGGGACCAGCCCAACTCAGTGGCTGTGGGGCAGCACTCCACAAGAAGAAGGCAGTTGCCTGCCCCTTGAAGAGACCCCTCGGCTTGCACCAGAATGGTTCATCAGGAGGGGGACAGAGGATGAAGGCCAGGAACCTCCCAACTCTTCCTCCCAACCTCCCAACACTTCCCCAGGCTAAACTGCAGGCCAAACTGACATCAGCTTCACAACAGCCCCACCATTGCCCTGATTTTACTGCCCTCATCTCCTAGAATTTTGGCCAGCCAGCTTCAGACAGCAGACCACAGTGAAACACTGCTACTTATCAATAAGGACTCTTCTGATCCAACACGTCTTGTGTTTTTAAGAACATCTCCTGAAAACAGTAGGTTGAGAAGAGCTGATAGTAGGGAACAGACGAGTATAACTTCTAGGCCGTCACTCTTCAGGATAGGAGCCAAGTGGACGGGAAAATTTCCTGGTGCCATTAATTTGACACCTGGGAGGATGCCATGTAGAGCAACAGGGTGCAGCCAAAGCAGTCCCTTCTTATGCACAGAGAAAGAAAATGAGTCAGAGAGGTGTTCAGAGTTCATAATAAGGTCCCTAAGGGCTTTGGTTTAGCCAAGAACAGTCACCAGCTTAATTAGTGCTGGCAACAGAAGGCAAGTTGCATGCTGTGGGCTTTGACTCTTTTTTTTTTTCCTTCAACCACGCTGCACAGCTTGGGGGATCTTAGTTCCCCAACCGGGATTGAACCCAGCCCCATGGCAGTGCCAAGTGTAAGTGCTGAGTCTTAAACACTGGACTGCCAGGGAGCTCTCTGGGCTTTGACTCTTGAGCCAGATCATGGTTACAGGCCTGAAATGGGGTCTTCACACCATTCCTGTGAGAGAAAGATGGAGCTTTCCTTGGCCCAAGCACAGAAAAGCAGACAAGGAGAGACAAATTGAGGTAAACACGGTTGACAAACATAAAAATAGTGAGAAATGGACCAAATAAAGGTTTTGTATTTCTTTAAATCTTGTTCCATGTGATATCCTTCTTTTAATAGATAGGCAATGTTTTAAATTTAGTACCTGTTAATTGGTGTATTTATTCTAATAATTTGTTGATTACATGAAGATGATAACATATTTCAAGACTGAGATGAAATGAATCTTTGAATAAATTGTATATGCCCAGAGGCAATCTAACTAGTTGGCCAAATCTCCATAAGCCCATCACTGCTATTCACTGGTGTTGGGGGGTGGGGCACCTATTTGAATTATAGCGATCATTCCTAAGAAATGCTGGTCCTGGATGTTCCAGTGAAGAAGTGACATGAAGTTGCACAGGATATAATAATGCAAAATTACCCAAAGTTTAACTCTGACCTTATCCGCTAACTCCCAGCCAGTGTTCCTACCAAAGAGCTTGAAGTCCGTGCAGTTTTCTCTGAGGGTGAATGTGATGTCCTTAGCATTGCTGGTGTAATTAACCACTGTGGTCTGTCCCATGTAGGCTTTTATCACATCAGGACCCTTGATAGAGGGTGGGTACCAATCTGAGACACAAAGAAAGGATGTGGGGTTTAAGGCAGGATACTCCCTTACCTTCTGGGACATCTCTTTTCAGTCTTCTGGCTTGTGGGAGGCATTCCTCAGGCTGGGACCCATCTCCAGAAACAGGACTTAGTCTGTGCACCAGCTCACAACCCATGAAAATCAGGCTGCGGTTGTATTGCCCAACCTTCTCCCCAGACAGGATTTATTTCAAGTTCTTTCCTGATCAGAATGCTATGCTGGGTGTGATATGAAGTGAATCAGAGGATAGCGTTGTTCAGAATATTGAGGAGTTTTACATTTGGAAGAGGACTGAAAACAATGAGGGTAACATCATGGGCATTGTGTTTGTCAGGAATAGAGAGGGAGTATAACCTTTTCACTGGTATCTGTGTTTTGGAGCCCTGCTATTTCCATTTCGTTGTTTATTCATTCACTTATTCAGCCAGTCACTTAACAAATATTTATTGAGCACCTACTCTATGGTTGCCACTGTTCTATGTAGTAAGGATGCTACAACAAACAAATAATAAAAAAGATGCCTATGAAAATTAGAAAATATGTTATTAACTAATAGATAGTTATAGATGCTAAGGAGGAAAAACAAAACAGGGAAGGCAAATAGGAAGTGTGGGTGAGTGTGAAATTTTAGACAGGTTAGCCAAGAAAGGCATTGCTGAGAAGGTGACATTTGAATAGAAACTGGAAGGAGGTGAGGGGCGCCAGGCACCTGGGGTAGCCTGCCAGGTACCCTGGGGCAAAGCGTTCCAGGCAAAGAGAACTGCACATGCAGTCTGAGTTGGTAGGGAGCCAGGCATGTCTGAGGAACACAAAGAAGCCAGTGGGGCTGGTGCGGAGGGAGTGGGGCTGGAAGTCCTAGGAGAAGAGTTTGGAGAGGCAATGGGATCAGACTGGATAGGGCTTTGAGGGTCATCGTTAAGGACAGAGTGAGCTGGGGAGTCATGGGAGGGTTTGAAAAAAGCAATAGCTTGAGCAAAAGAATCTGTTAAATTTTACAAATGTGTAGTTCAAAGGAGTGTCATGGAAGGGCGTCCCCTTATCTGTGCCCTAACTCTGCACACACCTCCCCAGGCCTCACACCACTTACTCAGGGTAGTGTTCATCTGCTGGTAGAGTCTAAATATCTCCCTAGTGTCATTTCCGAGGTTTTCGCTTCCTGTGGCCAGGACATCTAAGATGCATTGATCATCTTCATGACAAGAAGAGGTCAAATTTTTATGCAAGGATGTGTTTCGCAGCAGTTGTGAAAGGAAGACAGGAGTGAAGCTGGAAGGCAAATTGTTGTCCCTCTTGCCAAAAAGGCCTGTTCCATTGATTTTTTCTAAAACACATTATGTGATGCAATGGTGGTGGTACCAGGGTGGGACTCCAGCTATATTCTATTGTGTCTACCCCTTGTGTGTGCTGTGTGCTAAGTCACTTCAGTCATGTCTGACTCTTTGTGACCCTATGGACTATAGCTCACCAGACTCCTCTGTCCATGGGATTCTCCAGGCAAGAATACTGAAATGGGTTGCCATGCCCTTCTCCAGGGGATCCTCCCAACCCAGGGATGGAACCCCTGTATATTAAGTCTTCTGAATTGGCAGGCAGATTCTTTATCACTCGTGCCTCCTGTGTCCACCCCTTACCCTCGCTTTATATAGTTTGGGATTGGGGAGGACAGAGTGACTTCCAGATTCTAAGTCTGGAAATCTCCGCTCTAGGGAGTGAGGTCCACCCACCTCCCTCATCTTCTCTTCCAGATAGGACTGTGGGTGGGATGGGAATGGAGGGCACCAATCTGGGGTGGAGGGGACAAAGCTGAGGTGGCACCAGCATCCCCAGGTCTCTTCCTTTCTACTCCTCTCTCATGAAGGACAGAGGTCTCATTCCCATAGGCCTGAGGGAGACAGTACAGCAGCTTCCTTCACCTGGGGCCTGCCCCATCTGCTCAAAGACCCTGAGACCCAGACTCACAGGTCATTCCATAGTGAAAAAGCATCTCCTCGGAGCTCCTTTTCGGTATGGTGGAGCCATTGGGCATCCTGAAGTCGTCATCTGGGTTGCCGTTCCAGAAGCCTGAGGGACGGAGCAGGACTCAGCCACCCTGGGAGGTGGCCCTCCCTTCCCCAGGGAGCATCCAGCAGAGCACAGGGAGAGGTAGGGAGGAGCAGGGGGCCTGGGAAGCCTCTTTCGGTGGCATCTGCTCTGCTCAGGAGGAGGGGAGAGGACTATGACCTCAGAGCCTACCCTCTGCTTCAGGGAAAGGAGGAAGTGGAGAAAGAAGGGAGGGCATGTGGGGGATGGAAGGAGGGTGTGAAGCCCAAGGGAGAGAGGGAGGTGGGGGAAGGGTGGCTGCCGGCCCCATGGTCTCCAGAGCCCATCCTCAGTGGCCGCTCGGCTGCCCTGGGCCTGCAGCTTAGGGCAGGATGGGAAGTGAGCCTCAAAGGCCCCTGAAGAGGTCCCACCTCCGCCTCTGCTGAGAAAGGAAAACCCTCCTCGGGATGTCCACAGGTGCACTGGAGGGGAAGCTGCCTGTGGGCTGGGGATCTGAGCTCTGCTGCAGAGGCAGAGTGCTGCCCGCTCCTTACCCATGAGGCCCTCAGTGTGGTTCTGATACCCCTTTGAAAGGCCGCAGGAGATGTGGAGGATGTTGGAGCTAGCGAGCACAGAGATGGCCACAGCACCATCGAAACTGGCTGATACCGTGGAGCCGTAGTGGGTCATTATGACTCCAGAGCTGTTGAAGATCTCCTGGTCTAGAATGTTGGGAGACAAATGAGGAAAAAGCCAGTGTTGGCACCCTGGAGGCCCAGGACTTGTCAGCAGTAAAGTTTAAAGCTGCAGAGAGGAGACTGAAAGCAGCTGGGAGATGCCCGGCACGGTCCTTCTCCAGTAACTACAAAGCACACTCACAGGACATGCTCGCGGCCCATCCCACCCTCTTCTCCCCGGGGGCTGAGGATGAGGCCCCAGAGGAAGGAGAGACGTGAAGAGGGAAGTTTAAGGCCTAGCTCCAGTGAAGAAGTTGCTCCAGCACAGCTGCTGGAGGGACCGTGGGGTGACAACCATGCTGCTCCGCCCCAAGACCACTGCCTCTCCATCCCAGCACCCTGCTCCCCAGTGTTGGGCACCCCGCTGACCCTGAGCCAGGGAGGCAGGAGAGGCCCAGCCTACCTTTTGCGTCTTCACCATTAGCCTCAAATGCTATGGTCTGGTTATTGAGCTGAACATGGATTGTGTTATTGGGCTTAAGGAGCCACTGAACCTGGAAGGGGGTTGGCAGAGACCTCAGCCCAACCTGCATGGGGCCGGAAACAGCGGAAGGAGCCTGGGGCTTGGATGATGGTGAAAGTGATGGGGAGTGTGACCATGAGGTGATGCTAGCTACCATGCATGAGGGTGCTTGGCCTGGGCCAGGCTCTGAGCAAGGTACGTTTCAGAGGTTAGCTTTTAAACTTCACAACAGCCGTGTAAGGTAGGTATAATTATTATCCCTATTTTACTCTAAGGAATACAAGGTGCTGGATGTTGTTTCTTCAGTCTCACAGGACCTTAAGCCAGTGTCTCCAGGGTTGACTCTTTATTTATATTGAAATACAGTTGATTTACAAAATCATGTCAGGCATACAGAGCATGGGCTTTGGGGTCAGAAAGTAAAGTCGCTCAGTCGTGTCCGACTAGTTTCAGGTGTACAACACAGCAATTCAAACATACATACATACATATATAGAATATATATATATATGTAATTCTTCATATTCTCTTCTCTTATAGGTTATTACAAAATCTTGAGTTCCCTGTACTATACAGTAGATCCTTGTTGGGTATCTATGTCGCTTCAGTTGTGTCTGACTTTTTGTGACCGCATGGACTGTAGCCCCGCCACGCTCCTCCGTCCATGGAATTCTCCAGGCAAGAATACTGGAGTGGGTTGCCATGCGTTCCTGCAGGGGATCTTCCCAACCCTGGGATCGAACCCGCGTCTCCTGTGGCTCTTGCACTGCAGGTGGATTCTTTACCGCTGAGCCACCTGGGGAAGCCTATGTTATTTATAGTCGTGTGTACTTGTTAACCCCAAACTCCTGATTTGAACCACTGCTCTGGCAGGATGTGTCCTCACTGCTTCTAGCCCCTTCCCTTCCTCCTTTTTTCCACGTGGGCCTCAGTCTCCAGCTGAAGGTCCCTGAGCTAAAGGCTCCATGTAAGGGGAGTGCCCCCACCTCCAACTTACCGTGATAGGGTGCAGGCTGCTGGAGCGGTATTCAGCAGCAAAGCCAATGAAATTGGTGGCATTTGCTGAGCGGGTCTGGGCAGTGCGGCCCTGCAGCAGGAAGGAGAAGTTTCTGTCCTGGGTCCGGACCAGCAGGAAGTCTCCCAGCCCATTGAAGGTGTAATTGACACCATCCAAGGTGGTGATGTGGGGGTCCCCAACCATCCAGGCTGGAAAAAAGGAGGTACCACATTGGAGGGGCAATAAACAATCTGCCTGCAACTCGGGAGACCTGGGTTCGATCCCTGGGTCAGGAAGATCCCCCTGGAGAAGGGAGTGGCTACCCACTCCAGTATTCTTGCCTGGAGAATCCCATGGGCAGAGAAGCCTAGCAGGCTACAGTCCATGCGGTCACAGAGTCATACACGACTGAGCAAACTAACACATTGGTGGGGCAGACCAGGGAAAGAAAGGCCTGGGAGACTTCAGCCTGGGGAGTGCTCAGGGAGCATTTAACACTCCCCAGAAGTCCTCTTGCACTTGTGTGCCCCCAGCCCATCCACTTCCTCTCAATAGCCTCCGATCCACCACACCTCCCCCTCCCCCAAGGCCATGGGTGAAGTCCCTCCTCTGCCACACTCCACACACACCTCCATCTTCCCTTGTGACTACAGTCCTGCCCCAGGAGCTTGTGCTGTCCCCATTCAAACCCCAAGAGTGTATCGCTCCCTTGGTCTTCCACTTGGGCTCTGGAAGTGGAAGGGCCGGGCCCCAGCAGCCTCAACCGAGACTTGAGGGCTGGTACCCAGCGCAGCTGACGGGGGGCCGCCTTAGCTGGTACAGCGCGCAGAAGGAGGGCTTGCAGTTGAAATGGCAACACCAGTTTTGCAGCTCCAGTTCTTGGTCTGTGCAGAAGAGCAGTGTGTTAGTGGAGATGGAGGACCTGCAGGACCCAGCTGGGAGACTTGGGCAAGATGATAAGGGCAACAAGAATGTGGTTTGGAAGTCAGGCCCACATGAGTTCAGATCCCACTCTGCTTAACAACCTTAGGCCACGGACCAGTTACTATCTCCCTTGTGGGCTTGGTGGAGACGTGTGTGGCAAAGCCCCTGGTGGGCAGGCACAGGGTCCTTCCTTTCTCGAAGGCTGAGGGCTGAGACCCACCACTCTCAAAGTGCTGGGAGCGAGAGGCTGTGGCTGGTGGTCTGGGGACTAGTAGGCTGAAGCCTTTACGGGGAGGAGGAGGGGAGCACACATGTTCCCCTGGGCCCCATCCCCATCCCCAACCCCATCCCCTCTAGCTCCTTTGGAGGGTCTCTGCAGGAGATGACTCCATGTCCTCCCCCAGACAGCCTGCTAATCTGGGCCCAGGTTGACGAGCTCAGACCAGGCCTCTGCCACTTCCCTAGAAAGATGCCCCTATCAGCTGGGGCTATGGGCCAAGTGGAGACGGGGCAAGAGGAACTCAATCAGAAATCCCTAGGATGCCAGCTGGAAGGGATGCTGGAAACTTCCTGGTGTTACAAGATCAGGAAACGGAGGGGAGGTAGCTGGGAGAAAATGGGGACGAGAGGCTTCATTCTGCTAGTCCCACTGCTGGTGTGGAGCCCAAGCTGGTCCCTGACAGGGAAGGACAGAAAGCTCCAGAAAAGGCGGGGTTGAGTTGTCTGCAGACACACTTACCAAGTTGCCAAGGACTCTGCACTCTCCAGCCTTGGAGCAGCTCTCCCCAGGGTCCGTAGCGGCAGCACACGCCCCCACGCCAGGAGGAGGAGCTGCACAGCTGTCTGCTGCCTGCAACAAGCCCAGACATTCTCAGGCCTGGGATGCCTGTGGTGGGGGCAGCCATGGCATGGGGGTGTTCCTGGGGAGGATCGAAGGGAGCCCCAAAAGGGAAAGGTCAGGCATGGCCAGAGGGAAAGTGAGTGGGCTTATAGGGACAGTGGGAGTGCCACAAGAGACAGGAAGGATCTGTTACCTCTGCTGATGGACTGGAATCTTAAATCCAATACTCCCTGGTTCCAGGAGCAAGGGCAGGAGATCTGGTTCCAGCCCCAGCTGGGCCACTGAGGCTCTCTCTTCAACCACTGCAGACACCGGAGACGGTAATTGGGCTTTACTTCTCTGTGCAGCTGGTAGATCTGTAGCCCCCGGAGGCCTGGGGAAGCAAATGAAGAAGGGGATATCCCTTCCAGGGCGTGGGGCCACAGGCTCTTATTTAGCTTTAGGGACAAGCAAAACTCATCAGTGCATCCTCTGTGTGCCACTTGCTGCACTCTGGACAGTCTTCCAGGGATGGGCCCAATGCAGACTGGCTGTGATTCCCCCCCAAAGGTCCCTCTCATGTGAGCTTCAGAACCCTAAACTTGGATCTTAGGGTGAGATCCTGGGACAAGAGCTGGGCAGGGAGACCTCATCTGTACCCAACTCAGAGCCAAACCCTGGCTTAAACTTCAGTGTACTCCATTCTCCGCCCTCCTGCCTACTACTCTAAGCTCCAGTTCTTCCAGTCCCCCAAGACCAGCTCTTCCTTATGCACCCTGTATCTCAGTGAGTGATGCCACCAGTCACATGCTCAGACACTTGCACAGACATACCAGTGGCCAAAGCAACCGGGAGAGAGGCTGATGTTCAGAGGCCAGCTGGGGAGCCACAGGGAAGCTGGCATGTGAAGCAGACAACTGTTCCAATAATATGAAACTGGGGGAGCTTCCCCTGTGCCCAGATGCCATCCCTGGAAAGGGGAGGTAACTGGGAGAAGAATCCCTGAAGAGCATTTGAAATTTAAATAGACCTTTAATTGTGCACCTGAGTGCTAAGTCACTTTAGTTGTGCCCCACTCTTTGTGACCCTTTGGGCTGTAGCCTGACAGGCTCCTTTGTCCATGGGACTCTCCAGGCAAGAATACTGGAGTGGGTTGCCATGTCCTCCTCCAGGGGATCTTTTCAACCCAGGGATCGAACTCGAGTCTCTTATGTCTCCTGCACTGAAGGCAGGTTCTTTACCACTAGCGCTACCTGGGAAGCCCAGACATTTAATTAACTGTAAGTTATTTACTGCCCTCCTAGCTGCCATGAGTGAGAAACAGGGCTCCAGAATACAGCAGAATTCAATAGGACATAAAGTATGAGATTTAGATCCTATTCCCACACAAAAGAAGAAATCATCAAGATGACTAAAGTTTGATAAGGTTTTGAAAAGGATAGTCATTTTTTATATCTGTTTGTGTATTTTCTCCACAATCAGGAGAAACACACCAGATATTCTCCCCCAACACACACACACACACACACACACACACACACACACACACACACACACAATCACATCCCTTATGTCACAAGCAGAGGCATCTGCATAGAAGGGCCTTAATCTGATAGGATGGAGCTTCCCTCATAGCTCAGTCAGTAAAGAATCTTCCTGCAGTGCAGGAAACCCAGGTTCAATCCCTGGGTCAGGAAGATCTGCTGGAGAAGGAAATGGCAACTTGCTCCATATTCTTGCCTGGAGAATCCCATGGACAGTGGAGCCTGGCAGGCTACAGTCCATGGGGTCACAAAGAGTCAGACATGACTGAGCAACTAAATCACCACCAATCTGATAGAACAGCTTTCTCCACCAGATGGCACCAATGATCTGACTTGGCTTATTGTTTACTAGGCTTTCTTGCCACAGAACAGAACTGGATTTATGCTTTCATGGTCCACATGGCTAATTTCTAATGCTAAAATATCTTTTGTTCTATCACACTTTGGAAACTGTCATTTCTTTCCCTTTGGGGCCCCCAGACAGTACAAGTCATGGAGGAGGCTCATGGAGCCTAAAGTACTGGCCTTCTTACCAAAGTGAGAGCTCTTTGAGAGCAAATAGAGTTGGTCTTTTAAAATTTTTCATACTTCTGGCTCTTAGCACAGTTCCAGCACACAGCAGGTACTCAATATATGGTGATTGAATGGATGTCCTGAACTCCTGAACTCCTCTTGGTAGATCCATTAAGGAATCTCATGTGGGTTCTCATCCAGCTCTGGGACAGGACACTGGGAGACTTGTCCTAACTGCCCGTTCATGTCCCTGCCTCCTGCCAAACCCATGTCCTCACTTCCAGGATCTGGGTCCCCCTCATAGTCCTGCTGGCTTTGGGCTGATTCCAGGGAGTACACTCTGCACTGCAAGAGGATGCAGAAGGTATGCTGCTCCCTGGGAAGTGCCCAGTCCAGATCCCACCTGTGGGAGGTCAGATGGTGTGGAAACACCCTTTTGTGGACATGCATGGGAGTTGCCCTTTGAGGACTGTCACAGCACACGGAGTGGGAGACAGAAGAGGACTTGAGTCCCTCCAGTCTGATAAGGTGGTGCTTTTACCTGTGTTGGAATCCAGGAATTGGTCTGGACGATACTTCTCCCATACTGGATGGAATGTCAATTGGCCGTTTTTGAAATACCCATCTCCACTGTGGGAAAAGAAAATAATATTTGGCCTTCATCACACACAGAGTCCTTTCCCTTAGTCGGCAAGTTGCTCATTCACCCAGCAAGTCAACCAGCCAGTCACCCAGTCTGTCCAGCCAGTCATTAGTTATCAGTTGGCCCGTCAGCTATCGAGCCAGTTGGTCAGTCAGCCAGCCAGAATCACTGACCCCCTGTGCTAAGCAGGAGAGGGGAGGAGGCAGATGGGGGAGGAGTGGGAGGACCTAATTTATCTCACATCTGAGCACAAACTGCAGTGAACTGACCCTGAGACAGGGGTTGAAAGCAACATTTCAGGCCTCCTTCCTGTTAGTTTCCCTTCAACTAGGTGTCAGAGAGGCGGTGCTATAGGGGATGGTTGGTGGTACAGGTTAAGAGCTAGTCTTTGAGTTAGGAGTACAATGTGTGTGCCACCCCACTCCCATCCCACCCTACTCCCCTGCCCAGGGGATGGTGCTTAAACCCTGCTCCAGGAAGGAGGAAACCCAAGTGGGGCCTGCAGACTCTCTGGGTCATGCCTCAGAGCAGCCACTCAGATCCTTTCTCCTCTTTGACATGGGACAGATGATGCATGTGGGCGTGACACCTTCCATGGGTGCCCTCAGAATGATGCGAAATTCCTAGCTAGTTAGATAATTCCACTCCTTTCTCTTCCAGGGCATGTTCAGAAGCAAGTGAAAGCAATGTAATTATGGGGCAATCCTGAACACATTCTAGGAGAAAAGCATTTACAGCAATTACCAGTAACATATTACATGGGACCTTCACAACCGACTACATATACATCATGGTTGAAAACTGTTGTGTTAGAGAATGAGCCATTCCCATGCTTGGGAACACATGTCCGCAACCACAGCCCATCCATCTCTCTGCTCTCCTTCTTTGCCACTGACCCCACACAAGCTTTTGGTGCCGTTGGGTGAGAGGTTAATTCTCAGCCCATCAGAAACTAGAGATTATAATACTGAATGAAATAATTCAGAGAAAGAAAAATATTGTGTGATATCACTTGTATGTGGAATCTAAAAAGAAATGATACAAATGAACTTATTTACAAAACACAAACAGACTCACAGGCTTAGAGAACAAACTTATGGTTACTAGGGAGGAAGGATGGAGAGAAGGGATCGTTAGGGAGTCTGGGATCGACAGGTACACACTGGTATATTTAAGATGGATAACCAACGAGGACCTACTGTATAGCACAGGGAACTCTAGATGGGAGTTCCTGGATGGGAAGGGAGTTTAGGGGAGAATGGATACATGTATATGTATGGCTGAGTCCCTTTGCTGTCTACCTGAAACTATCATGATATTGTTAATTGGCTATATTCCAATATAAAATAAAAAGTTTTAATAAAGTCAGGAAGGCAGATTTCAGCCTTATATTTTGTATTCAACTTCCTGCTTTGCTACTTACTTTGCAGCTCTTTGGGCAATGACTCATCCATTTGTACCTCAGTGTCCTCACCTGCAGAATGGGTAATAAATAGTATCTCCTTGATGGGGTGGTTGTGATTGTCAAATGAAATAATGCCTGTTAAGTACTTGGTGTAATAAATATTGACTGACACTTGACAAGTCAAGAGTGGTTAGCTAATGTCAATGGAAATCCTAGAAGTCAAAGCTCTGGAATTAACATCACCATGCACGGGAACTGAGATAGGAAAGGGAATGGCAGGGTGAAGCGGGATCTTTTCATTTGAAACAGAAAGAAATAGAAACCAGAATCAGCGTGAGTCAGAAGCATTGGCGAGGAAGAGTCCTGCCCAGTTCTGGGGGACAGAGTGTGTGTGCAGCGCAAGCCCTGCTCTGCACCACCTCTCATTATCTGCTCAGGGCTGCCAGCCCGTCCCTGTCCTACCTGGAAAAGCCTATCAGGACAGGGTTGCCCGGTCGCCCGGTCACATTCCACCACATACCACCGCTTTGGTAGAGAAATAGGGCATAGGACCTGCTCCCGTCTGTGGAAAGGATGGCCTGGTAGGTGTTGGTCTGGGAGTTGGTTGGAGACAAACAGGGATGCCTGTGAGAGATCTGGGGTGTCCCATCACCCATCCCACAGCCCCACTCTGACACCCACATCACCTTTTCCTGACCTCTGAGAGCAAAGGCATGGGTTTAAAATACAGGCAAGTTTGGAATTTTGCAGAGATTCCACCCTAACTGTCAAAGCACCTGCTGTGGTGGATTTGCCTTCTTTGTGACTTCTTTCCAGAGAGGAAAGGTAAAGGATTCTGGGTTGGAATCCTCTTAGAAGAAGGTCTGTCTGAAAAAGCTTCAGCAACCAGAGAGATTAGCCAAGACCTCGCAGAGCTGAGAGAGGCCTGAGGAGCTTCCTTTGGGATATTTAAGGATATCGTCCAAATGTGCCCTCATTCTGAATAGCATAGAGGAACCATGCAGGTGAGACTGGAGGTTCTCTGAAGCAGGTTTCAAGCATTGCGCTTCTACATAGTGAGTAAGCAATGAACTTGCTGAGCCAATAAAGAAATGGGTGACTTTAAACCAGACACAAGGAAGAACTCTGTAACTGTCAGAGTGGTGAGGCCCCAGAGGGAAGGCTAGGGGGAGCATGAGGCATGGACCCTCTCCATTGGATGCTTTTCTGTCAAGAGCCAGAGTCTGGATTCAGAAAAACCTTGGTTCCAGGCCTGGCTTTCATCCGCTAGCTGGGTCACCTTGAGCAGTTGCTTAACCTCTCTAACCATCATCTTCCTCATCTCTAATATGTGGATAATAACATTAGATTGAGCCATATAATATTGCCAATAGCCAGCCATTTTGGGGGCTTCCTAGGTGGCGCTAGTGGTAAAGAACCTGCCTGCCAATTCAGAAGCCATAAGAAACGTGGGTTCCATCCCTGTATCAGGAAGATCCCCTGGAGGAGAGCATGGTAACCCACTCCAGTATTCTTGCCTGGAGACTCCCATGGACAGAGGAACCTGGCAGGCTACAGTCCATAGGGTCGCAAAGAGTCAGACATTACTGAAGTGACTTAGCACAGCTACTTTTTACTTACAGAAATTGCATGCTCCACGTTTCCGTCTTCTAATACCCAGTGCTCTGGCTACTGTGAGGCATGTAAGCAAAGCTCTGAGGCACCCCTGACATGTGGTAAGTGCTCAGGAGACAGAGCAGGGGGGTTTGGAGGTGGTGGGGATGGGGATAGGGAGGCAGAGAGGTGGGCTGGGAGGGAAGTGCTCTAATCAGCCATCTGTCCTTGACTCAGAGAGGAGTTTAGAAAAGTGGTCCCTGCTTAGGATTCTAGGCTGCCTGACTTCCAGGTGGTTCACAGGACACTGCCCACTGGTCCACTCACCCCGATGGTCACCTGGGCAGGATAGGCAGGATCTTTAGCGTCCACCTGGCTTTGTAGTTTCCGGTCTTTGTTAACATATTAATTGAAGACTCCACCTTCTGCACTAGTGTGTTGTAGTCATCATAGAGAGTCTCATATTCCTAGGAAAAGAAGGCAGATATGGAAAAGGAAATGAGGATCCCATCTCAATACTCCTGAGGAACCCCCCATTTTCTACTCACTTTAGTCCACCCATGTCTCCCATCCTTCCCCCTCCCAGGCTTATGTTTTCAGTTAGTGACCTGAAGATCAATCTGCAGGGAAACCTGGCGTGTATGAAGTGGATTGTCAAGACCCAGAGACCCAAGTCTTCTAACTTGAACTTGTACATCTCTTAGCATAAACTGGCTCTGATGGTGCAACCACCTGCATCCATTTGTACCTCTCTGGGTCCAACAAGAGGCTCATTAAGACAGGTGTGTGCTTCTCCACATTTGGACCTTCTACAGTGTCTTGTCCATGGCCAGTGCACAATCAGTATTCACCTGCAGTAGCTTTCACTACACTGAGAGCTCTCTCTGAGTGGAACCATTAACCCAATCCAGGAGCAGATGCAGGGGCCCTGCTTGACTCGGCCTTAATAGAATGAACACCCTGCAACCTCATTCTAAAATCAAACAGTGGATGGTCAACCCATATCCACCACCTGCAGTCTTCTGAACATGGTTGTGTCCTAATCAGATTCCTCCCCACCCTCATAAAAGCTTCAATTCCCACCCACTGACAGGAGGGTTCTGACAGCAGGAACACTTGCAAGGCCCTCCACACAGGCCTTTGTCTCTCCTTGCTGGCTGCTGGAGAACCCTGTGTGCTGAGCTTTGAAAGGCCCACCTGGTAAAACATGGTTCCCTGGCTGCTGGAGAAATCAGCATCGTCCCAGAATGGAGCCACCATGGCCACAGAGTCCCAGTCTGAAAAGCCTTTAAGGGGAGGGTTGGGGTAGGAGAAAATCTGGTAGTCTGACTTCGGGAAAATGATTTGGCCATTATCTGTGAACTGAGCACAAAGGTTCCTCTGGTTAGCATTCAGGGAGGGAGCATCCCAGCCTTGGGCCAACTCCTGGGATTCGTGAGGGTAGAACTTGGAGATGTCAACAACACCTGGAAATGGATGGTCTCATCCATCTCCCTGCCCGCTGGGAGAGTCCTGGTACCTAGTTTTCCCACAAAAACTCTTCATTCTTAGGCCAGTCCTCACATCTTAAGAGCTTCCTAAGGTGGTAGGTTTTGTCCTGCTTCAGTGGCAGACCCATCCATAGACCAGCCCACCGAAGAGCAGAGGCCTCTGAGTAAATCCCCTTGGCCCCCACGCCTGAAGCTTGTGCCATATCAGTTAGAGCTGAAAGGATTTATACTCTCACTCCATCACTGTGGGGCTCTCTCACAGCGTGTCCTGTCTCTGCCCCCTCGTTGAGGGCCAAAACTGCCATTCAGCCCTCTTCTATGAAACATGAAGTACTTGGACCAGGGAACCAGGAAAATAATTGCAGAAAATTTGAACAGCATCAGTCAAGTGTCCCAAAGTAGGGCTTCCTACTCAAAAAAAAAAAAAAAAAAAAGTGGAGGTGGGGGCCATGGAAACAGTGGAGAGATTACTGGGCCCCAGGACCTCTCTACCGAGGTGACAACACTCTGTCCACATGTGTATGTGTGGTAGGGGCAGGGGGCAGGGGGCAGGGTATAGCCTCACTCCTTGTCTTCCTCAGCTGGTGCCTTGTCATTAAAGACAGTGTGTGTAAACAGAGCCAGCGGCAGATACATAGGAGGGTCCTGACAAGCATCATAGTCATAGCTGGTCATGGTCACAGGGCCATCTTTGAGCCCTGGAGGGGAAGCAGGGCCCGTGGAATGCAGGTCATGAGTCCTGTCCTTTGGTTTGCAGTTGGGGACTCACGTAGAGGGAATCCAAGAGAAAGGAGTCAAGGGGGAAGCCGATCTGGGGCTTGAAGAGTGGTGAGGTTAAGTCCACAGTCCTCCTGACGAACTCCCAGTCTCCAGCACTTGGCCCGTAGGGGAAGAGGAGAACACCTGGGCCGGTACAAAGAGGAGCAGGAAGTTCTCAAGGGCCCCAAACTCATTAAGGCTGGTAGGGTATTTCACCTCCAAGAAGCCTTCCCTGATGACCCCATGGACTTTAGCCTGCCAGGCTCCTCTGTCCATGGGATTTTCTGGGCAAGAACATTAGAGTGGGTTGCCATTTCCTACTCTAGGAGATCTCCCCAACCCAGGGATTGAACCAGAGTCTCTTGCATCTCCTGCATTGGCAGGCAGATTCTTTACCACTGAGCCACCTGGGAAGCCCTACACTGCTCCCCTGGCCTCCAACAAATTTCTTCCTGACCCCAGCTGTGATGGCATCTACACAATCTGTTATCTACAAGATTCTCTCACACATCAGCCTTGCTTCTCAGCACTTTTCACCTTATTTCTGGTAACCCCAAATTCTTTGGGGATCTCCTCCCCAGGTGACACTAGGACCGCTTTTCCTGTCTATGCCTTTATTCCAGCTGTTTAGGCCCTCCTGCCCACATGGGGCACTTCCTCTCCCCAGTTCCTATTTACTTTTTCCAGGAAGCCTCCTCTTCACCTTGCATCCACCCCTGACATTCCCTCAGGGCCTTCCAATAAGTGCACCTAATATCCTGGGCTTGTTCCTCTAATGGCATCGACTGAGGCAGAAGATCTGTCTCTCTCTAAACAGCCCCTTGGTCACTTCTATATCTCTAGCTCCTAGCCCAGCACGGTTTGCAAAGCCAGCCCTCAACACCCAACTCTGATGCTCTTGCATTGTCCCCTGTAGGGCTCTTCTGATTTGAAACAACATAGTCTGTGAGCAAGCAGGATGAGACTAAGCACTCAGTTATCCATCCCTATCAGGGGGATAGGGAGAGCAGCTGGACTTCCCATGACCCAGATGGAGCTGTGGAGAGATCCACAGAACCCCCAACAACTCACAAGGGCCATCATTGGTAGATACAATCCAGCTGCCACAACTACAACCACCATATCTAGCTCCATCCTCTCCCTCCCAGGGCAGAGAGGCTCTAGCTCTATGGAATCACTTGCCTTTCCCAGGGTTAACAGGGACTGGTGCAGCTGTGGAGTGGGTACCTGTAGAAGTCCCAGGAGTGGAGGTGGTAAGGGTCTGGGAGGTTGTTGAGGGTAGTGATGCTGTGCTTCCCCCGCTGTCTGCCCTCTGTGAGGTTGTGATTTTTCCTGGGCAGGCAAGGAAAGAAGACTGGCGTGGGTCTGACAGTCAGAGAGTAGTAGAATTTAAGAGAGTCACAGACTTTAGGAGCTGGGAGAGACAGCTAAACCTGTGTTCTGGTCATCCCCAAACCAACCCCTGCAGTTATCTCCTGGGGTAGAGGGGATGGTGAGCCTGTCACCCACTATACCTGCCACTGACTTCATCTTCTCATGGGCCTGACTTCCAGCTGGGCAGTGCTAGCTCACTGTTCTCTCTCAGGCATTCCTCTGGGCTGAATTGAGCTAACTGGGCCACTGTAAGAGACCAAGACCCCAGAGTCCCCCCTACCTGATGTCTCAGCCTTCATGGTGGAGCCTGTGAATGTTGGCGAAGTGCCGGTAACAGACAGAGGACTGGGGTGACTTGTGAATTGGGTGGTGGAGCTCCAGGTGACTGCAGGGCCAGGGGCTGATTGAGAGAATGAAGAATTAGTGGTGCTTGTTATGGAAAGTGAGGTGCCACCTGAGGTTCCCAGGGTGGTGTCATGGTGGTTGATGCTGTCCACAGTCCTGTGATAGTGGTAGTGGGCTGAGTTGTGTGACTGTCCCTGGAGGGTGCTCGGGTGACGGTTGTCACTTCATCTGTGGTGAATGTACCCTAAGGAACACTTTCGGAGGTTGAGTGTCCACTTGGTTTGAATGAAGAAGTTGCAGATGAGGTTGTTTTGATTGTGCTCATCATGGGGGAGAATAAATTCATGGTTTGGGATTCTTGTGTGGTCTGTGTGTCTTGTGTGGAAACTATTTGAGAAATAGCTGATGATTCTTGAGGAGAGATGCTGGTAGACAGTGGGGTTGACTGCCTTGTTGGGACTATTATAGTTTAGATGAAGGAGATACAGACATGACTGTTTTGAAGGTTTGAGTCATATTGGAGCTTGTGCTGCTGACAAGAATACCCGCAGTGGTCTCTGTCCCTTGTGTCCAGTGAGTCTGGGAAAATGCCACTGTTGTTAACTGAGAAGATATGGTCAGATAGTGGTATGTGGTTAGTTCTTCCTGTTTGCATATTGTTGAGACTTTAGATGTAACCCAAGAAATACTAGTGGGGGAGGTGGATGCTCTTTCTGTGATCAGTGTACTGGCAGCTACTGGTGTTGACAATGGTTCTTTTTCTGACTGAGTTGTGTGGCTGTCACTGAAGGATGAAGAAGTGAGTGTTATTGTTTTATCTGGAGTAAATGTCTCATGAGAAATATCTGTAGAGATTGAACTTTTAGTATAGGGCCATCCTGTGGTCTTTGTGTCTTTGCTTTGGTGAGGATGGAAAACCATAGATGTTTGTGGAGTTGAAGAACTGGTAGAGAATGGAGTAGATTATACTGCTGACTGCCATGGTGTAGAAGCTTTAGAAGTGAATGGAGAAGAACTTCAAGTTACAAAAGGGGATTTGTCTATTGTGTTTCTTACAGTGCTGTCTGTTGACCTTTTTGTTCCTGATATTTTTGATGTTACTGCAGGTGTATGCCTCACATAGGTTGGGAATGAAGTGGTTGTTGTACCTGAAGGAGATGTCCTCTGGGAAGTGCCTTCTGTAGATTTGTGTGCATGTGTCGATGATGAGAGAGTTGATGTTCTCACAGCTGTGATGGTGGTTTGAGTTTCTCTGGTGGTTTTCATGGTCGGAGTCTGGTGATTCTGAGAAGATGCTGATATTTTCCTGGTAGAAGTGGTGAAAGGGGGTAAGGTTGATTGCACCTCTGGTCCAGTTGTCATTAACACTGTGGAGACTGGATGGATATGTCTCGGTAGAGTTAGTGATGTGTTCCTCGGGTTTCCTACAGTGGTGTCTGCTGAGGTTTTTGTTCCTGATATTTTTGATGTTACTGCAGGTGTATGCCTCACACAGGGTGGGAATGAAGTGGTTGTTGTACCTGAAGGAGATGTCCTCTGGGAAGTGCCTTCAGTAGATTTGTGTGCATGTGTCGATGATGAGAGAGTTGATGTTCTCACAGCTGTGATGGTGGTGTGTTCCTCTGGTGGTTTTCATGCTTGGATTCTGGTGGTTCTGAGAAGATGCTGATGTCATTGGAGATGTATTGTTTACATTTGACGGGGAGAACATTCTGTCTGTTGAAGCTGGTGCTGTCAACATTTTTGATTTTGTTACAAGCACGTGACTCACACTGGATGCGACTGAAGAGATTGTTTTGCCTGAAAGGAATGTCTCATAGGTAGTTTTCAATTGTGTTGCATGTCCACTTGAAGAGGATGAAGGTAATGACTGCCTCACTGCTGTGATGGTGGTGGTTTGGGATTCTTCCTTGGTCTTTCTGAGCTGAGCCTGGTGGTTTTGAGAAGATGCTGATGTGTCTCGAGTCGTGGAACTGGAAGAAAATGCCGTTGATTGTTTTTTACCTCCAGCTGCTATTGAGACTGCTGAGGTGACTGGATCAAACTTGCTAGTAACAGAGGGTGATATTTCTTTTGCTTGACCTACAGTGATGTTGGCTGAGGTTGTTCCTGTCATCAGTTCTGATGATGTGGGAGGTGTGTGGCTGATGCTGGAAGGGGGACAGATCCTCAGTAACACTGCTTGTCAGACAGTGTCCGCTTGTCAAAGATGCCCACTGGGTTTGGGCAGTGCCTGTAAATATAAGATACTCATGAGACAAGAGAGTTTCCTTCTGTGAAGTTGGAGAGTTTATAACACAATTATTTTTCACATGTAGACTCTATATCACAGTGTTTCATAATGAATGGCTGCAGAATTAATTATTAAACCATGTCTAAGATTTCTTTTCTTGGGCTCCAAAATCATAGATTTTATTTTCTTGGGCTCCAAAATCATTGGCGGCAGTGACTGCAGCCAAGAAATTAAAAGACTCTTAGTTCTTAGAAGGAAAGCTATGACAAACCTAGACAACATATTAAAAAGCAGAGACATCACTTTGCAGACAAAGGTCCATATAGTCAAAGCTATGGTTCTTCCAGTAGTCATGTATGGATGTGAGAATTGGTACATAAAGAATGCTGAGTGACAACTGATGCTCTCGAATTATGGTGCTGGAGAAGACTCTTGAGACTCCCTTGGACTGCAAGGAGATCAAATCAGTGAGTCCCAAAGGAAATCAATCCTGAATACTCATTAGAAGTACCATTGCTGAAGCTGCTGCTGCTGCTGCTAAGTCACTTCAGTCGTGTCCGACTGTGTGTGACGCCATAGACAGCAACCCACCAGGCTCCGCTGTCCCTGGTATTCTCCAGGCAAGAACACTGGAGTGGGTTGCCATTTCCCTGAGGCTCCAATATTTTGGTCACCTGATGAAAAGAGGTGACTCATTAGAAAAGACTTGGATATGGGGAAGTTTGAGGGCAGGGGGAGAAGGGGGCAACAGAGGATGAGATGGTTGGATGGCATCACCGACTTGATGAATATGAGTCTGAGCAAACTTCAGGAGATAAAGAAGGACAGGGAGGCCTGGTGGACTGCAGTCCACAAGGTCATAAAGAGTGTGACACGATTTAGCAACTAAACAACAAACAACAAGATTTCTACCAATACTGTGCCACCTAGTCATAAATAATACTGCAATGAATGTCTTTGTGCTAACATTTTCTCCATTACCATAAATTTTGTGGGTTTGGTCATTGTAACTGGCTCAATACATGCCTACTTTCCCCATATAAGGCTTATATGGAAGCCAAGCTACATGAGCTTCCATCTTAGAACATTGTTTTAATTAAAATACACACACTGTTTATTCAATCACAAAATTTCAAATTTTTGCATATCTTATACAAATATTGTTCAAACATGATAAAGGAGATGACTAGCCTTCTGTATTTTTCATAACCTCTTTTTCTTTTCCTTAACCTAGTGTTCATCTCTCAGTTTTCCTTCCCACCTGTCTCCTAATCCCATCTCTAAAAAGTTTTCACTCCCCGCCTCCAACCCCACCCCCAGCGACAATTTTGTGTTTTTTTTCTTTCTCTGTCGTTGTTGCTGTTTAGTTGCTAAGTCATGTCCAACTCTTTGGGATCCCTTCGACTGTAGCCTGCCAGGCTCCTCCATCCATGGGATTTCCCAGGCAAGAATACTGGAGTGGGTTGTCATTTCCTTCTCCTGGGTATCTTCCCAACTTGGGAATCAAACCCATGTCTCCTGCATTGGCAGGAGGATTCTTTGCCATTGAGCCACCAGGGAAGCCCTTCTTTCTTGTATCTTGCCTCAAACACCTAAGAATTTCCCTGACCCATCAGTACTTTCTTCAAAAAGCAAGAAAAAGGAAATATTATGAACTTGTGTATTTGAATACCTAACATGACTAGATATAAGTACTGCTGACAGTACACATCAATTACTTGTACTGTCTCACATGACTTTGCTTATCAGTATAAAGCATTTGGGAAGTCACCAGGGAAGCCCAAGAATACTGGAGTGGGTAGCCTATCCCTTCTCCAGCGCATCATCCTGACCCAGGAATCAAATCAGGGTCTCCTGCATTGCAGGCGAATTCTTTACCAACTGAGCTACCAGGGAAGCCCAAACCATTTGGGAGTGCACTTAATAATACAAGATAATTTATGAGGACTCAAGTGTATAAGTGACTCCCTCTTCTCTGGAATAATTATTTTTTTGGGGGGGAGGACTCTCTTATATTCAGATATATATTGTTTATTTCATTTTACTGTCATCTTTTTGGATGGTCCCTCTACCTACAATCTAGAACTTTCCCTACTTTTCTTTTTAACTGGGAGTAATATGAGTTCTGGTTGTTTGTAAAATCATGTGGGAGGTCCTGAAAACAGACCAACCTCAGCAAGTTGTTTCTCAAGGCACCATTGCCTTACAATTGCCAGCAGGCCAGCAAGTAGGTGAAGTACAGAGCTCACCGGGCCTGGAGCCTAAGCTACTTTTGGATACCTTCCTATTACTTTCTTTTTCAATCAGAAGGGGGAAAAATCAATGTAATAATAATGAATATGTAATAATGAATCCACCTTTGATTGCATTAGTCCAACACAGTCAATAAAATATAGCTTTTTTTTTTTTTTAATCAGAGGAAGAAGCCCAGGAAGACAAAAGTGCCTAGGGCCCAAAGAAGTCATTGGATGGCCCTTTTTATAGATGCTCTCAACAAAAGTCTATACCCAGTGTTAAAGAGAGAGGTATAATAGTAGCAGTTTATTGATGACAATCTAATTTCATTTTCATTAGTTCAGGTACATTATCTGATTTTTTCCCCAAAACTACCTTTAACTTAAAAAAAATTTTCTTAAAAAAAACAGAGCTAACATCTTTTTGATTCAACCCTTAGGTCGACACTGAATTTTTTCCAATACAATTTGTTGTATACAACAATGAATCCAGTTTTAGTAAATTTGCAGTATTTAGTTCTTTACAGAAATACCTTTCCCATTTATCAGGAGATATTCTCTTAAGTAATATGAACATTAAGGCTAAGACACTACTCTTTCTTTGAAAAGAGTTCTCTTCTCCAAGGGGAAAATAGCCAGTTTTTGTTTTTTTTTATTAATTATTTTTATTGAAGGATAATTGCTTTACAGAATTTTGTTGTTTTCTGTCAAACATCAACATGAATCAGCCATAGATATCTATATATATCCTCTCCCTTTTGGATAGCTGGTTTTTTAAAATATTTAAGTGAAGGGGGCGGATTTTTCATGATTAGCCAGATTCAAAACACTCTTCTAGGCGCTGAGGCTCTGACATTCATTCAAGGCCTCAAAAGTAATTTTGTCAACTGTGAATGTGTGTTTGTGCTCACTCAGTTGTGTTTGACTCTTGCAACACCATGATGGTAGCCCGAAAGGTTCCTCTGTCCATGGGATTCTCCAGACAAGAATACTGGAGTGGGTTGCCACTCCCTTCTCCAGGAGATCTTCCCCATCCAGGGATCAAACCCACGTCTCCAGGGTCTCCTGCATTGGGAGGTGGATTCTTTACCACTGATCCACCTGGGAATTTGTCAACTACCTACACTAATTTTTAAAAAATCCTATAAAGGGAATGTGCTTTTGAAATGAAAAAACATCATCAGTTTTTCCCAAAGAATTTGAAAAAAATCAAATTTTAGTATTTTTTATTTGAAATGGCCAGTCTTCTTGCTGAAGTTACCAAATACTCTTTCCCTTAAGAGTGCACTGAGAGACAAGAAGATGAAGACAAGTTCCTTCACCGTGGAGAGTAAATAGTATCCTTGCAGGAGGAAAGCACTCAGCCTCAAGGTGTGGTGTGCATTCCTAGGTTGCCAGGCATCACTGAGGCTAAATGAACCCAGGTTAGGTCTGGTCAATAAAACTTGTACCAGGTCAGAGGTTTAGACATGCCTGGAGGGAGGCTTAGAAAAATGCTACAATAAAGACTAAGGGATGGACGAGAAGGATTCCTGCAGAGTAAGGTGACCTGATCAGGGCTGCTTCAAACAGTTAAGACAAAAAAATCTCAAGAATATAACAACTTATAGCTGTCTGCCTTATGAGGAAGGAGGCAGGATTAGACTAGAGAAGTGACAAGACTATTTTAAACTCCACGGTGTAAAGGAGTGTTAACTCTTTCAACCTGAATTTTTTAAAGAAGCAAATTAAATTTCTACCTTTTTTAATTTTTATTTTTACATTTTTCCCAATTTAGTAGAAACCTCATGAGTAAGTACACATACTCTAGGCCTGGCCACGTCATAACATGATGTTAATCTAATTGATCATGGCTAGTTTGTTTGTTTGTTTGTTTGTTTTCAGTTTATTTACCAGGCAGAATGTTTAAATTTCAACCTGTTTTATTTTAAATATTTGGCTGCACTCACACTAGCTGCAGACAAAGCCTCAGCCAGCCAGGAGAGTATACCATCCTCCTGAATTTTATCTTTAAGGTCCACAAGTCTTCAAAACCAAAAAGAAACCAAGAAACCTTGAGTCTTTTTTTCCTCTCTCAGGCACACACTTTTTTTGGTTTTATTAGCTCCCTTGCTGTTCTTAAAAAAAAAAAAAAAAATTAACCTCTGTGCTCACAACTAGTTGGAGGGATGTAGTTCACAGACAAACTTCTAAAGAATATAGGTTTGAGTGTCATTCCTGGAGGTGACCACAACTTCACCACTTTCTCTTCTTAAGAAAGCAATTTGATGGATAAACAAATTCCTACTGTATAATAAATGGAAGTATATTCATTATCCTGTGATAACCATAATGGCAAAGGATATATATGTATAGCTGAGGCACTTAGCTGTACAGCAGAAATTAATACGACATCGTTAAGTCCACTACGTGAAAGTGGAGTTGCTCCGTCGTGTCTGACTCTTTGTGACCCCGTGGGCTGTAGCCTACCAGGCTTCTCTGTCCATGGGATTCTCAAGGTGAGAATACTGGAGTGGGTTGCCATTTCCTCCTCCAGGGGATCTTCCAGACCCAGGGATCTAACCCAGGTCTCCCGCATTGTGGGCAGATGCTTTAACCTCTGAGCCACCAGGGAAGCCCACTATACTTCAATTTTAAGTGAGTGAGAGTGACTATGAATCAGCTCTAATTAATTAAAAAGTGACTCACCTGTAGCTCTAATTGTTGAAAGTGACTCACCTACTATTTATTAATAGTAACTAATTACAGGTGACATGCTTCTAAGCTGATATGGATAAATGCACGGATTGAGCTGCAGACCTGTGTTAGAAAGTCCTTGGGTTTCTACTTCACCCAAAATGACTCTGCTTCAATTTTATTTTTTTTTCAGTTCCACAAGTATTTATTAAGCACTTATCTGAGCAATCTGCTTCAACTTTAAAAGGGGACTTCCTTTATTCAAATAATGAGTAGACTTGTTTATAGGACTCCATATTCTATACTTGCTCTCTCCTTAGTAAATTTGTGAAACTCAGTTTCTCTAGTTCGGATTGGAAAACATATGCTCTGCAATTACCATCAGACATTATATTTCCATAACAACATAAATAAAAGCAATGCTCTGTCTGGCTTTGAGTCACCAGACAGACGCTATTCACATACCAAACTTACTAAACTTATTATAGATTCTCAGCAATTAAACCTTTTCAGAACCTGCATCACCTCTCTCTTAAAATCAATATCAGTAGCAAAAGCTTATGATTACACAACCCAAACTCTTAAGTAAAGGTTTTTGTTTGTTCATTGATAAAAGTAATGCAGCTCCATTTCCAGCAAAATGGCAGAAGAGACAAGCCTTTACAAAACCTGCAAATACCAGATAATGTACAAGAGATGTTTTCTATAAATTGAGTATCTTCTGCATAACCTGGAACCCTCAGTGAAAAGATGGCCTAGAAAAACCAGAAAGAAAAAAAAGGAAAAGAAAGCTGAATGGACAATATAATTAAGAACAGAGTTTAGTGATAGAAAAACAGTTAAAAACAGAATTAATAAGGTCAAAACTTGGTTTTTGGAAGACAAAATAAGCACACTCCTAGCAGAAGCAAAGAAATAATAAAGATCAGAGCAAACATGAATGAGATAGAGAATAGAAAAACAATAGAGAGAATTAATTAAACTAAAAGTTGGTTCTTTGGAAAGATCCAATACTGATAAACTTTTACCTAGATGGACTAAAGGAAAAAAAAGAAAGAAGACTCAAATTACTAAAACTAGAAATAAGAATGGGGGCATTATTACCAATTCTACAGAAATTTGAAGGATTGTAAGAGATTACTACAAACAATTATACACCAACAAACTGGATAACCTAGATAAAATGATCAATGTGTCTCCTAGAAACACAAAATCTATCAAGACTAAATTATGGACAAATAGAAAATCTAAATAGACCTATAACTTGTAAGGAGATTGAACCAACAAAGAAAAGCAATGGACCTGATGGCTTCACTAGTGAATTCCACCAAACACTTGCAGAACTAACACCAATCCTTCTCAAACTTTTCCAATAAACTGAAGAGGAAGGAGCACTTTCTAACTTATTCTTTTAAGCCAGCATTACCTTGATACTAAACCCAGGCAAAGACACTATAGGAAAAGAAAATGATATCCCTTATGACAATATTCCTTATGAACATTGATGCAAAAATCCTCAACAATACGATAGCAAGCTGAATTCAGCAGTATATTAAAAGGATTATACACCATGACCAAATGAGATTTACTTCTGAAATGTAATATTGATTCAACATAAGAAATTTGATCAATGTGATATATCATATTACAAAATGAAGGGGGGAAATGACATGGTCACCTAAACTGATGCAGAAAAAGCATTTGATAAAATTTGACACTCTTTCATGATAAAAAGCCTCAACAAACTAGAAGTAGAGGGAAACTACATCAATATAATGAAAGTCATATATGAAAATGCCATAGCAAGTATCGTACTCAATGGTGAAACACTGCAAACTTTCTCTCTAAGATCAGGAACAAGGCAAGGGTGCCATTTTCGCCACTTCTATTCAACACAGTACTCGATATTAGTATTAGCCACTCAGTCGTGTCTGACTCTTTTCAACCCCATGAACTGTAGCCCTCCAGACTCCTCTGTTCATGGGATTGTTCAGGCAAGAATACTGGAGCAGGTTGCCATTCCTTTCTCCAGGGGATCTTCTTGACCCAGAGATTGAATCTGGGTCTCCTCTATTGTAGGTGGATTCTTTACCATTTGAACCACCAAGAAAGCTGTATAATACAAAAAATTATAGCCCAAAAGTCAAGCAATACAAAATTTAATCAATATTGAGAAGAATCCAACAGTTAATAGAATAAAATTCTAGCCAGCATCTACGTTTGTGTAAGTAAAAGATTATCATATAGAAAATTTGTTCTATTAAAAGTATCTTCTAGAAAGGGAAGAAATTATAAAGAAACAGGCTATGTTAGAGATCTAGTTAAGTGCCCTCCTTTTGCAAATTAGAGACAGAGACTCAATCTTTTTTTTTTTTTTTTAATACGCCTCAGTTTATTTATTTATTTTTTTTATTTTTTTATTTTTTAAGGTTTGGGAACTTACTCTTTTTTTTTCTCTCTCTCTTTTTTTTTTTTTAAATTAGTTGGAGGCCAATCACTTCACAACATTTCAGTGGGTTTTGTCATACATTGATATGAATCAGCCATGGATTTACACGTATTCCCCATCCCAATCCCCGCTCCCACCTCCCTCTCCACCCGATTCCTCTGGGTCTTCCCAGTGCACCAGGCCGGAGCACTTGTCTCATGCATCCCACCTGGGCTGGTGATCTGTTTCACCATAGATAGTATACATGCTGTTCTTTTGAAATATCCCACCCTCACATTCTCCCACAGAGTTCAAAAGTCTGTTCTGTATTTCTGTGTCTCTTTTTCTGTTTTGCATATAGGGTTATCGTTACCATCTTTCTAAATTCCATATATATGTGTTAGTATGCTGTAATGTTCTTTATCTTTCTGGCTTACTTCACTCTGTATAAGGGGCTCCAGCTTCATCCATCTCATTAGGACTGGTTCAAATGAACTCTTTTTAATGGCTGAGTAATATTCCATGGTGTATATGTACCACAGCTTCCTTATCCATTCATCTGCTGATGGGCATCTAGGTTGCTTCCATGTCCTGGCTATTATAAACAGTGCTGCGATGAACATTGGGGTGCACGTGTCTCTTTCAGATCTGGTTTCCTCAGTGTGTATGCCCAGAAGTGGGATTGCTGGGTCATATGGCAGTTCTATTTCCAGTTTTTTAAGAAATCTCCACACTGTTTTCCATAGCGGCTGTACTAGTTTGCATTCCCACCAACAGTGTAAGAGGGTTCCCTTTTCTCCACACCCTCTCCAGCATTTATTGCTTGTAGACTTTTGGATAGCAGCCATCCTGACTGGCGTGTAATGGTACCTCATTGTGGTTTTGATTTGCATTTCTCTAATAATGAGTGATGTTGAGCATCTTTTCATGTGTTTGTTAGTCATCTGTATGTCTTCTTTGGAGAAATGTCTGTTTAGTTCTTTGGCCCATTTTTTGATTGGGTCATTTATTTTTCTGGAATTGAGCTGCAGGAGTTGCTTGTATATTTTTGAGATTAATCCTTTGTCTGTTTCTTCATTTGCTATTATTTTCTCCCAATCTGAGGGCTGTCTTTTCACCTTACTTATAGTTTCCTTTGAAGTGCAAAAGCTTTTAAGTTTCATTAGGTCCCATTTGTTTAGTTTTGCTTTTATTTCCAATATTCTTGGAGGTGGGTCATAGAGGATCTTGCTGTGATTTATGTCGGAGAGTGTTTTGCCTATGTTCTCCTCTAGGAGTTTTATAGTTTCTGGTCTTACATTTAGATCTTTAATCCATTTTGAGTTTATTTTTGTGTATGGTGTTAGAAAGTGTGCTAGTTTCATTCTTTTACAAGTGGTTGACCAGTTTTCCCAGCACCACTTTTTAAAGAGGTTGTCTTTTTTCCATTGTATATCCTTGCCTTCTTTGTCAAAGAGAAGGTGTCCATAGGTTCGTGGATTTATCTCTGGGCTTTCTATTCTGTTCCATTGATCTATATTTCTGTCTTTGTGCCAGTACCATACTGTCTTGATGACTGTGGCTTTGTAGTAGAGTCTGAAGTCAGGCAGGTTGATTCCTCCAGTTCCATTCTTCTTTCTCAAGATTGCTTTGGCTATTCGAGGTTTTTTGTATTTCCATACAAATTGTGAAATTCTTTGGTCTAGTTCTGTGAAAAATACCGTTGGTTGCTTGATAGGGATTGCATTGAATCTATAGACTGCTTTGGGTAGAATAGCCATTTTGACAATATTGATTCTTCCAATCCATGAACACGGTATGTTTCTCCATCTGTTTGTGTCCTCTTTGATTTCTTTCATCAGTGTTTTATAGTTTTCTATGTATAGGTCTTTTGTTTCTTTAGGTAGATATACTCCTAAGTATTTTATTCTTTTTGTTGCAATGGTGAATGGTATTGTTTCCTTAATTTCTCTTTCTGTTTTTTCATTGTTAGTATATAGGAATGCAAGGGATTTCTGTGTGTTAATTTTATATCCTGCAACTTTACTATATTCATTGATTAGCTCTAGTAATTTTCTGGTAGAGTCTTTAGGGTTTTCTATGTAGAGGATCATGTCATCTGCAAACGGCGAGAGTTTCACTTCTTCTTTTCCTATCTGGATTCCTTTTACTTCTTTTTCTGCTCTGATTGCTGTGGCCAGAACTTCCAACACTATGTTGAATAGTAGTGGTGAGAGTGGGCACCCTTGTCTTGTTCCTGATTTCAGGGGAAATGCTTTCAATTTTTCACCATTGAGGGTGATGCTTGCTGTGGGTTTGTCATATATAGCTTTTAATATGTTGAGGTATGTTCCTTCTATTCCTGCTTTTTGGAGAGTTTTAATCATAAATGAGTGTTGAATTTTGTCAAAGGCTTTCTCTGCATCTATTGAGATAATCATATGGTTTTTATCTTTCAATTTGTTAATGTGGTGTATTACATTGATTGATTTGCGGATATTAAAGAATCCTTGCATTCCTGGGATAAAGCCCACTTGGTCATGGTGTATGATTTTTTTAATATGTTGTTGGATTCTGTTTGCTAGAATTTTGTTAAGGATTTTTGCATCTATGTTCATCAGTGATATTGGCCTGTAGTTTTCTTTTTTTGTGGCATCTTTGTCTGGTTTTGGAATTAGGGTGATGGTGGCCTCATAGAATGAGTTTGGAAGCTTACCTTCATCTGCAATTTTCTGGAAGAGTTTGAGTAAGGTAGGTGTTAGCTCTTCTCTAAATTTTTGGTAGAATTCAGCTGTGAAGCCATCTGGTCCTGGGCTTTTGTTTGCTGGAAGATTTTTGATGACAGTTTCGATTTCCTTGCTTGTGATGGGTCTGTTAAGATCTTCTATTTCTTCCTGGTTCAGTTTTGGAAAGTTATACTTTTCTAAGAATTTGTCCATTTCATCCAAGTTGTCCATTTTATTGGCATAGAGCTGCTGGTAGTAGTCTCTTATGATCCTTTGTATTTCAGTGTTGTCTGTAGTGATCTCTCCATTTTCATTTCTAATTTTGTTAATTTGGTTCTCCTCTCTTTGTTTCTTAATGAGAGACTCAATCTTAATAAGTAACTTGTCCAAGTAAGTACTGGGAGTTCTAGCCAAATCAATTACACAAGAAAAAAAAAATAAATAAAAGTCATCCAAATTGGAATGTGAAAGAAATAAAATTATCCCTGTTTGCAGATGAAGATGTGGGACGATTGGAACCCTTGTTCTCTGTTGGTGGGAACATAAAATGGTATAGTCAGTATGGCAGGAACAGTATGGCAGTTCCTTAAAAAAAATAAAAATAGAATTACCATATGATTCAGTAAGTAAGTTCTATACATCAGCAAAAAAAAAGAGTTTTTTTGTGGTAGTGTTTTTGTTAGTGACAAATATAAAGTACCTAAGAATAAATCTAACAAGTGATGTGGCTAATCTTTATGGACAAAGTTAAATGATATTGAAATATATTAAAGAAGACATACTCATTATATAAAAATTGTAAAATATAAATCTTTGAAAGACCAAACCCCATAATCTTACTACCCAGACTATCACATTGTTATGTGTCCTTCTATAATTTTTCTTATGCTTTAAAAAATACATAGTTACCTAGTATATACAACTTTGCATTCTTTTAAAAAATTTTATCTGATATAATAAGCATTTCTTCATGCTTTTATTCTTTGTGCAGATACCCTGAAGAAAGACAGACCTTTTTTTATCTTGGATGGCAGTTCTTTGTCTTCTTCCGTTTGTAGGCCTGGAAGAGCTCACTCACGAGGATTGGGCCAGCTAAGGTCAACAGCAAGATCTTGGATGTTGTAGGTAAACACCACTGACTAGGCTCTGGAAGCTTCCCTTTACTAACAAAGCCACTCCCTCAACCTAAATACTTGCATTATTACCATTCCCATCTCCCTACAAACAGCAGCAGCACTGGGGCAGGTCTCTCTCCTAGAGCACTTCCTCCATTGTGTCCGGCCATAACCACCTCTCTGTGAAATAATGGGAGCTCAAGGATCATGTACCCTTTGCTTGTAACTTTTTCCTTAATAAACCTTACTTTATGTTCTTTCCATGTGTTGCTAGTGTGTTGAGAGTGGAGGAGGAGGGAAGAGAGAGAGTCTGTGTCCTTTGTGGAACACTGGACATCATTTTTACATCAAATAATATTCCCATATTAACTTATTGTTGGACACTTAGCCTGTTTCCAGTGTATTGCTATTATAAACAAAGTTTTGATGACTATCTTTCTGAATGATATTTTGTTTTGTTTTCTTTATTCAGCTCATTTCCTCAACATAAATTTCTGTAAGTAGAATGACTGGTTAATGCTTATAAAAGTCTTCATGTCATTAATGAAAGCTGAAATAGTTAGTCACTCAGTTGTGTCAGCCGCATGGACTGTAGCCTGCCAGGCTCCTCTGTCTGTGGAATTCTCCAGGCGTGAATACTGGAGTGGGTAATCATTTCCTTCTCCAGGGGATCTTCCAGACCCAGGAATTGAACCCGGGGTCTCCTGCATTGCAGGCAGATTCTTTACCGTCTGAGCCACCATGGAAGCCCCATGTCATTAATACATACTGCCAAATTTCTTTGCAGAAAAGTCATGCCAAAGTACAGTCCCATTCATTGGCAGTGGATGAGCGAGAACAGCCCAATATCTTCTTCCTTTGAGAAAAATCTTGTCAAACAGGCCTGTGTCCTTTTGAATCTTTAGAGAACTTGCTAACTTTGCGGTGAGTTGAGTAGAGTCTCCTGCTCCAGCGTATCACCCACAAAATTTCAGTTTTCTGCTCTTATTTCCTGATTTGTGGGGATCTTCGCCAGCTGTGCCTAGGGCAGTAGAGAGCCAAGAAAATCACCCAATGGCAAAATTCATCTTGAAGAGAAAATTGACTCACCGATGGGCAGCAGTGCCCTGAAAGGTGTGTGTGTAGAAGTTGGAGGAAAGAGACAGAACCATTCGCCTCGCCATCCTGTGCAGGGAGCCCAGGCCATTTGTGCGTGTCAGTCTCAGGATGGCACAGCCCCCATGCTCGTGCGGATGCAGCCAGAGTCCCTCTCACAGAGGAGGAACGAGGACGTATGACCTGTTGCTCACTGAGAGCTGGGTCTACACTTCCCAGGTCAAGGATGAGGATGTCATCCTCTCAGACACTCTTGGCGACTAAAGGCTGAAATTTCTGAGAGATTTCTTTGTTGTGGGTGATTTCAGGCTTCTGCCCCTCTGTGGTCAGGATTTGATAGCTGAAGACTTTCCAAAGCTGTCCCTCAGAGACAATGGGTTGGTGTTAGATGAAGGATGTGAAAGCCACTGGAGTCCCTGCTCTAGGAACTGTGACAATGGAACTGGTGGCTGTGGTTTGTGTTCCTGCTGTGATCTTAGATGAAATAGAAACTGTGACCACTGTTGTGACTGCTAGGTATTTTTCCTCCATTGTTCCTAGAATTCAAGATGAGGAAAGATGCTAATTCCAAATGCCCTTAGGATAACGGATTTCATGATAGAGCCAGTGCCTACAAAGATGGCTAGCATACAGGAATTACTTCACAGACATCTGTTGAATGGATGAACTCAAGGTATCCTCATCCCCTGGCTGGTTCCTTCAGCTGAGGTTGGGGAGAGGATGAAACTGCACCTATTTCTCCTGTGACTGTCACAGGGGTCCAGGAGCCAGGAGGAGAACAGCACAATGGCCGAAATCTGGGAAGTGTGAATACAGCTGTGGCAAAAGGCAGCCAGACTCCTGAGGCTTCCCTAGGCTAGGAAGCTGTGCCTGCCTCAGTGGGGGTCAGGGAGAGATGAACTCCAAGACCAAGATGGTGGAAGCTGGAGATGGGGGCACTGGGGAAAAGGCAAGTTGGAGTGGTGCTGGTAAGCTGATGGTCAAAGCTGGATTGTGACACTTTTTGACTTGGTTCCAGAGCTTCTGGGATTATCATCTGGGTAACCTTGGTATTGCCACACCATATTCTGGGAGATATTAGATTAAATAACTTGTGGTGATATCCAAGGTGAGGAAATGGTGGTCGATAGACATTGTTTGGGATATGACTTCAGTGAGTATAGTTGGAAAGGAGAGACAAAGTTCTTGCTTTGAAGCCAGCTATAAAGATGAATTCTAAATAATTTTATTTGATGTTATTGACCTAATTTTTTTTCAGTCAGCTCTAAGAAGATGGCTCCATTTACTGATGAGGAAAAGGAAGAAAGGCATAAGAAATCTGTAACAACATCAGTGATTTTTCCATTGTCCTGGTTCCCTCAGAACACAGGTCAGCTGGTCTTTAACTTGAAGGAGTAGAGAATGAAGTGGGAAAATGATATGGCAGTAGCTATTATGATTCAATGTTTGGTTGTCTTAGTTGTGATTCCAGACAAACAGGGTACCTCTGATGCCTCCTAACGAGGTCCTTTCTGAGGCTGACTGTGACAAGTCAATGGAGACAAGGCCACAGAGTAATTAAGAGTGTGGGTTCCACAGATTCACAGACATAGAAAACAAACTTAAGGCCTCCAAAGGGGAAGAGGGGAGAGATAAATTAGGAATCCAGGATTAACAGATACACACTGGTGGTGGTTTAGTGGCTAAGTTGTGTCCAACTCTTGCGACCCCATGGACTGTAGCTCGTCAGGCTCTTCTGAACATGAGATTTTTCAGGCAAAAATACTGGAGTGGGTTGCCATTTCCTTCTCCAGGGGATCTTCTGGACCTGGGAATTGAACCTGGTTCTCCTGCATTGCAGGCAAATTCCTACATTGCAGGCAGATTCTTTACCAACTGAGCGAAGACTGAGAGAAGCCTAACAGATACATCCTCAGTTCAGTTCAGTTGCTCAGTCATTTCCAACTCTTTGCGACCTCATGGACTCCATCATGCCAGGCCTACATCCATTACCAGCTCCTGGAGTTTACTCAAACTGATGTCCATTGAGTTAGTGATGCCATCCAAACATCTCATCCTCTGTTGGCCCCTTCTCCTCCCACCTTCAATCTTTCCAGTGTCAGGGTCTTTTCCAATGAGTAAGTTCTTCACATCAGGCGGCCAAAGTATTAGAGTTTCAGCTTCAGCATCAGTCCTTCCAATGAATATTCAGGACTGATTTCCTTTAGGATGGACTGGTTGGATCTCCTTGCAGTCCAAGGGATTCTCAAGAGTCTTCTCCAACACCACAGTTCAAAAGCATCAATTCTTCAGTGTTCAGTTTTCTTCACAGTCCAACTGTCACATCCATACATGACTACTGGAGAAACCATAGCTTTGACTAGACGGACAGATACACACAACTACATACAAAATAGATAAACAACTAGATCCTACTGAATAGCACAGGAAATTATGGCCAATGATCTTGCAATTAAACATAATGGAAAAGAGCATGAATATAAATATAAATATATATGTGTATATATATTCTTTATACAGACGAATCACTTTGCTGTATACCAGAAACTAACACAACATTGTAGATCACCTATACTTCAATTTTTTTTTTTAAAGTGTCAGTTTCAGAGCCAAACTGACCAACATTCACAATGTGACTTGGGCAAGTTACTTGACCTCTCTTGAGTCTTGAGGGCCTTATCTATAAAAGTGGCATGAGGGTAGAAGCTAGTAATACCAAGGGGTACTGTATGTAAAATAATTAGCCCAGTGTCTAAACTCGACAAAAGGCATTCTGCACTGCCTGCTGTCTTGGTCTCTACAAAGTCCTGCGTGTGTGCTCTGTTGCTTCAGTCATGTCTGACTCTTTTAAATCCCGTGGACTGTAGCCCACCAGGCTCCTCTGTCCATGGGATTTTCCAGGCAAGAATACTGGAATGGGTTACCATGCCCTCCTCCAGGGGATCTTTCTGACCCAGGGATCGAACCCACATCTCTTGTGTCTCCTGCGTTGGCAGGAGGGTTCTTCTTCCCAGGGTGCCACCTGGGAAGCCCTGAGAGCCTGGCAAAGGCAGCAGTCCTTATGACCGTGTCCTTATTAGGGCAAAAGGTCAGCTTGCTGGTGATTTTACAATTACCCACTCCCTTCCCAGATCATTGCTGCTACATCAGGCCATGCCATAGCACTTTCTGCTGGGACTCCTACAGCCAGTTCCTAACTGGTTTCCATTTCACCCTTGCCCACTTCTAATTCATCTCCCTCCAGGAATCCAGAGCAGCCATTCCAAAGTTCAAACCTGGTCATATCACTGCTTCACCTATAACCCTGTACTGTCTGCCCATTTTGTGCTAAATGCTAAGTCACCTCAGTCATGCCCAACTCTTTGCGACCCTATGGACTGTAGCCTGCCAAGCTCCATGTCCGTGGGATTCTCCAGGCAAGAATACTGGAGTGGGTTGCCCTGCCCTCCCCCAGGGTATCTTCCCGACACAGAGATCAAACCCGAATCTCTTATGTCTCCTGCATTGGCAGGCAGGATCTTTACCACTAGCACCACCTGGGAATCTTATGTCTGCCCATCTTAGTTCCTTAAAATCCACAATCCATTTCACCGTTTACGAAGTCTTACCTCATCCGGATCTGCCTACCTCTTTCAAGTACTCCTAAGGACCAAGGTCTCTCCTTACTCTGCACGTCTTCCCTTGCCTGGCTCATGCTCCCTCTCCCTCCTCCACCTCCCCCACCCCCAATTTCCACCTCATTTTATTACTTAAACTTGGGTCTCAGCTCATACGCACAGCACTTCAACAGAGAGGCCTTCATGGACTTATTAATCTAAATGAAGTTTCCCTACTTTGCTCTCATCATAATACTTGTTCAACATAACACCACATTTGAGGGATTTTTCTGTAATTATTTTGTAACTCTCTGCACACTAGATCTTAGCTCCAGGAGGCTGGGCCTTGGCTGTTTCATTCTTCTCTGTGTTCACACAGCGCTGCCCTAGTACAACGTCAGGCACAACTCCTTAAATAGTTGTTTAACTAACAAATGTATGAATGAATGAATGAATGAATGAATATCTCAGCATGAGGTGTGGGTGCTTCTGTTCATCCTCCATTGACAAGCAGAGCAGATTTACAGAGTTTGTGTGTCACCATGCTAATGCAGTGGCCCACCTTCTAGGCCCAGCTCCCTGATTTATGGGCTGCATGACCTCACACAAGCTTTGGAGGCAGAAACCATGACTTCATTATTCTCGTGTCTGGAACATTTGGCACAAGTCAAAATTCAGCAAGTGAATGAGTAACTCCTCACTCTTTTCTGTTCTGAATTCCCCCAAACCCACTATCAAATTCAAGCTGCAATTTTAGTTGGGGGCTTCTCTACAGATCAGAGATGTCTATGCAGACCTTAAAAGTGCACACGTGGAGAATCCAGCTTCCTGTTGCACAAGCTAGTGCCCGCCATAGGAGCATGGCCATGACTCTGGAAGCTGCGTGTGCAAACACAGACACCTAGTTTCCGGGCCCGCTTTGGAATCTCAAGGAAAATGTTGAGTATTTAAAACTCTAAGAAATGCCAAAAATGGAATTCATTTCAACTCAACTCTTTAGTGCTGTGCTGGGAATGAGGACACAACAGTGAGCAGGTGTCTGCTTTCCATAGTAGAATCAGCCTAGTAGAATGTGGAAAGTGGGAACTAGAAGGAGAGAAGGCCTGGAAAGTCTTCAGTCCTGTCCTTGGGAGAGATGGCTTGGCGGGCTCCATCAGTGCCTCTCTGAAGCATTCAGAGGTGCCATAAAACCAGAGAACAGACAGGTAGCAAACCACTTGTTTGAGCACATAAAAGGCCAACCGTTTCTTGGCCTCTCCTGGCAAGGGAGACATAAATTACTGGTATATCAAACTCTGCAAGGACAGCCTCTGCATCTGGAACAGAGTCCAGTAACCAAGGGTGTGGAGGAGCTTGCTGTACAAGGAACTGTGCAGCCACCATGTCCGGGAGCGGGGCGCCTGCCCCATGGCGGAGCTGCATTCAGCGTCAGTTCATGCAAGAAGCCACATTCTCTCTTTTTTTTTCTAGTGTACTGTGTCATTTGGTTTTTGTTCGTTCATTTGTTTTTTTAACTTTTCATTTTTTATTGGGGTATATAGCCAATGAGAACTGACTCATTGGAAAAGACCCTGATGCTGGGAAAGATTGAAGGCAGAAGGAAAAGGGGACGACAGAGGATGAGATGGTTGGATGGCATCACTGATTCAATGGACATGAGTTTGAGTAGGCTCCGTGAGTTGGTGATGGACAGGGTAGCCTGGTGGGCTTCAGTCCATGGGGTTGTAAAGAATCAGACACGACTGAGTGATTGAACTGATACAGCCAATTAACAGTGTTGTGATAGTTTCAGGAGAACCGCGAAGGGACTCAGCCATACATATACATGTATTCATTTTCCCCCATATTCTGTTCCCATCCAAGCTGGCACATAACGTTGAGCAGAGTTGCATGTGCTGTACAATAACCATTTTAACCATGTAAAATATAGAAGTGTTTTTAAGCAGTGTTCCCTAACTATCCCTTCCTCTCTGGCAATTGTAAGTTCGTTTTCTGTGAGTCTCCTTCTGTTTTGTAAGTTCATTTGTATCATTTCTTTTTAGATTCTATATCTGAGGGATATCATATGTTATCTCTCATTCTCTGTCTGACTTATTTCACTCAATATGACACTTTCTAGGTCCATCCATGTTACTGCAAATGGCCTTATTTCATTCTTTCAATGGCCAAGTAATATTCCATTGTATATAAGTATCACATCTTCTTTATCCATTCCTCTGTTGATGGACATTTAGGTTGCTTCCATGTCTTGGTTATTGTAAACAGTGCTGCAATGAACATTGGGGTGCATGTATCTTTTCGGACCATATTTTTTTTCTGAATATATGCCCAGGAGTAGGATTGTAGGGTCGTATGTTAGCTCTATTTTTAGTTTTTTAAGGAGCTTCCACACTGTTCTCCATAGTGGCTGTACCAATTTACATTCTCACCAATAGGGTAGGAGGGTTCTCTTCTCTCCACACCCTCTCCAGAATTAATTGTTTGCGGATTTTTTGATGATAGCCAATCTGGCTGGTGTGAGGTAATATCTCATTGTAGTTTTGATTTGCATTTCTCTGATAATTAGCGATGTGAGCATGTTTTCTTGTGTCTATTGGCCATCTGTATGTCTTCTTTGGAGAAATATTTATTTAGGGCTTCTGGCCATTTTTCGAGTGGGTTGTTTCTTATTATTATGTTAAGTGTCATGAACTGTTTGTAAATTTTGGAGACTAATCCCTTATCAGTCATATCATTTGCAAATATTTTCTCCTAATCTGTGGGTTGTCTTTGTGCTTTATTTATTGTTTCCTTTGCTGTGCCAAAGCTTTTGAGTTTAAATAGATCCCATTTGTTTATTTTTTGTTTTTATTTCTATTATTCTAGGAGGTGGATCGAAAAAGATGTTGCTGTGATTTATGTCAGAGAGTGTTCCGCCTATGTTTTTTTTTTCCTCTCGGAATTTTATAATGCCCAGTCTCACATTTAGGTCTTTAATCTATTTTGAGCTTATTTTTGTGTATGGAGTTAAAGAATGATCTATTTTCATTTTTTTACATGTAAGAAGCCACATTCTGAATAAACCAAGTGGACACCTGCAAACCTACAGGAAAATGGGAGGTGTTTTTTTAAAGAGATCAAAGATCTTTTGGATGAATGGGAATGTCTCCAAGCCAACAGAAATGTCTTTTCCATTCTGCCTCTATCACCCTCCTGCCCTAGTCTCCCAGCTCTAAAATGCAGTGGTCCTAAAATAATGCCATTTGCAGCAACATGAATGGACCTAGAGATTATCATACTAATGAAATAAATCAGACAGAGACAAATATCACATGATATCACTTACATGTGGAAATCTAAAAAATAATACAAACGAACCTGTATACAAGACAGAAATAGCCGCACAGACATAGAAAACAAACTTACAGTTACCAAGGGGGAAAGGAGGGAGAGCAATAAATTAGGGGTATGGGATTAATAAATATGCACCCCTATATACAAAATAGATAAACAAGGACCTACAGTAAAGCACAGAGAACTACATTCAATATCTTATAATAACCTATAATGGAAAAGAATCTGAAGCTGTACACTTGAAACTAACAGTATTGTAAATCAACTATAGTTTAATACATTTTAAAATAAAATAAAAATGCAGTGGTCCCTTTCTCTCTTCTGCTTGTGTCTGTGTGTGCGAAGTCACTTCAGTCGTGTCTAGCTCTTTACAACACCATGGACTGTAGCCCGCCAGGATCCTGCGTCCATGGGATTCTACAGGGAAGAATACTGGAGTGGGTTGCCATGCCCTCCTTCAGGGGATCTTCCAGACCCAGGGACTGAACCTGTGTCTTATGTCTCCTGCACTGGTAGGTGGGTTCTTTACCACTAGCACCGCCTGGGAAGTCCCTGCATTGTACTAGATACTACCTTATTTTATCTTCACCACTACCCTGAGTAATAGCACATTTTCATTTCACTAATTTTGCCAATGAAGTCTGTGAGCTAAATGTTCTATTCTCCTATCCCCTGGGTTGGTAAGTGGCAAACTTGACATGGGGTCTTTTGGTTTGAACTTCCTGCTTTTTGCTCTACATTTTGCTGAGCCACTGACCTAAATTTGATGGATTTTCCCATCAGGACCTCTTGTTCAGGGACTTTCTCCTTTTGAATGTGCCCCAGCACAGGGCTGGTTTCCTAAGGTTGGACAGACCCCAGTGGAGGGCCTCTCCTAGACAGATTAGTGGTTCTTGGAGAGACGGGGACCGGAGAGCCCTCCCCTGGGGCCCTCGGTGACTGCAGATCTCCCTTGTCCTGCACTTGCTACAGTCTCATCACCTCCCAGTGGCTGTGGAGGGCGGTGACCCTTCGGTTACTAGGCCATTGAGAGTATGGGAGACTGAGGCTTATATTGACTTAGTTTTCTTGCCAGAGGGTGTGGAATTAGGATTACCAGGCTTCCTTCTGAGCCATTCTTACCAGAAGCCACCGGTAGACACCAAGTCTCTGCTGGCTCCCTGTCCAGCCTGCCTCTGTCCACCTTTCTCTTCTCCTTTCCCCTTCAAGAACCAGGGCTTTTTCCTACGGAAGCCCTTACACTGTAACACTTTCAATGGAAACCCCAGTGTTTCTCCTTCCAACATGGGGTGGAGGCTTGGACGCCTGCTCCAGAGAGGACTCTGGCCTGGACGAGGGTGCTGGCACCGTATGGAAGCATACCCTAGGCTCAGACATAAGCAGGCCACCTGTAGGCACCCCCTCAGGGAGCCAAGAGAATGGGACTGACCAGTTTCCACTTCTCCAGAAGCCCCCACCCTGGCAAATGTGGGGGGCTCACTGCCTGACCCATGGAGACTGCTTTTCCCTCCAAGGTCCTCTGGATACTCCACCAAATGCCTGGGAGGCCAACTCCCAGCCCACTCCCCCTCTTTTCCTGGCCTTGTTCCATCCTGTGCCCTTTCCCAATGCACGGGACTCAGACCCAGGGCACCTGTGTGTAGTTTCAGGGCAACCTTCCTCCTTCAAGGTCCGCCCCTCACTCACTTCCCATCACTCCCCACCTGTCTTCTCTCGCCCACTCCCACCCCACTTCTTGCCCTTTCAGGCTCCTCTCCACACACATTTCCCGGCTCCTCTTGATCTTGATGACCCTAACGCAAGGCCAAGTGCAGAGCTGCTACTAAACATCTTTGTGTGTTGATTTTAAATCACAGAATGCTAAAACTTAAGGACTTAGCAATCCAGAGGTCATGCCATCCACCACCCTGCTTTTTGCATGGGGAAGTGAGGCCTGGAAAGATATACAATGGGAACTGGTCACAGGACCAGATCACTCATTGGCAAAGCCAAGACCACACCCAAGGTCCCTAAATCCAATCCATCTTCTGCCCATTGCCCACGGCCATGACTTCTACAGACACCCCTCAGTCTACCCCCAGGAACACACCCTGAATGGCTGGTAGCTGCAGGCTCTGAAGGCTCCTACTGGCCTCCGTTTCCTCACTGTGATGAGTAGAGAGGATGAGGGGGTGGGTGTGAAGGTGGTAGAGACTGTGGGGATTCCATTTGCTCTTAGCCAAGCCCTTAAATGTGGCAAGGAAGATGGAATCTTCCACATCCCTGGCATTATGCCTCTCATCATCTCTAAGACAGTGTGTTCCTCTGACCCACCTTATGAGGAATGAGTCCTCGGGTGAGGTGAAGTCTTTTTCAGGCCTCCTGAGGAGGCAAGGGAGCTGTGATAACATCTTTGCTGTGGGCTATTGACCCCTTCCCCCATGGCTCAACTGATAAAGAATCTGCCCGCAATGCGGGAGACCTGGGTTCAATCCCTGAGTTGGGAAGATCCCCTGGAGAAGGGAAAGGCTACCCACTCCAGTATTCTGGCCTGGAGAATTCCATGGACTGTATAGTCCATGGGGTCCCAAATAGTCGGACATGACTGAGTGACTTTCACTTTCTTTCTCTTTCACTGACCCCTTGTCCTCCCATGGCCCTAGAGACTTTCAGAAGACTCAGACACCCAGAAATATAGATTGAAACTTGGCCCTCGGACCGGGGGTTCAGCTTGGAAAGTGGTGAGGAGGGAACAGAGGGTCCAGGGGGAGCTTCTCCAACGGGTCTTAGTTCTAGTTCTAGGAACAGCTCCAGACAGAGGGGAGATGCAGGGTATGAAGGAGGCCAAGGCCAACACCAGGGACTGCAAGCCCTGCCCTAGGGGGACTTAGCCCAGGAGGACGCTTGTAAACCCAAGATCTGGGACAGGAAGCCTACTGCCCCGTCTCAGTCTCCCTCCAGTCTTGACTTGTTTCTCCAAGTCAAGCGCCTGCCTTGTTTCTCCAAGTGCTCCAACAGAGTTTCTTCCCTGGTCCCTTCCTTTGGTAAAGAAGCTGCCTGCAGTGCAGGAGACCCAGGTTCGATCCCTGGATTGGGAAGATACCCTGGAGAAGGAAATGGCAACCCACTCCAGTATCCTTGCCTGGAAAATCTCATGGATAGAGGAGCCTGGTGGGCTGCAGTCCATGGGGTCGCAAAGAGTCGGTCACGACTGAGCAACTAACACTTACTTACTTACTTGTCTCCTCTGAGCTCCTCCTCCTCCCTCTATATGTACCTTGTTTTGATTCATCTGTTTCTCCTTTGTCTTTCCCTCTGACCCTACATCTTGCTATAAGTTTTTCTTCCAGCTCGGTCATGGAGCGTTCCTGTTTTTCTGTGTGATTCCCTCTCCTCAACTTTCTCTCTCTTTCCACAGTTCTGCTTACCTGGTTCTCCCTGTGGGTTTTCCCCAAGCCAGGCTGTTCCTCCCAACGGCTCCCTGCTTTTCTCTGACTCTCTTTCCTCCTTCCTCTCTCTGCCTAGTATTCTCTTTCTCTCTCCCTCATCTTGTGCCATCTCTGCCCACTCACCTCTCTCTGCCTCTCTTTGCCCCCCACGAAAGACCGCAGCTCTTTGGAGGCTCAGTGAAGTCAGCCACCCCCAGCCCCAAATGCTGTCCCTAGTACACTGGGACCACTGGCCCAAGGATGTAGGAACACAAATAGCTCAGGAACACGCAGGAGAGCCTCCTCCAGTGGGTACCCATCATGGCTCCGGAAAGAATCCCTCACGCCCCCCCAGGAAGGTCCTTGGCAGAGAAGTGATGGTGTGAGAAGCGGAGATGAATCTGTCCCCATTGGCTGCTGGCCTTAAATAGGTGTATTTCCCCGAGGGGCCAGAGTACCAGGAAAAGAGGACAAAAGGAGGTGTGGCCCCCACGCCAATCATCCTTGCCTCTCTTTTCTTTCCTCAGTCTCCACCCCCTTCCCCCACCAGGAAAGAATAAAAACACCGATACACCTTCCTAGGCAGCCTGAGCCAGGTAGGGGGAGAGGTGAGAGGGGCATGCAGGGGAATAGAAACCAGGACACCCTGAAAATGAGGGGCCCACAAATGAGCCCACCCTCCTGCCTGGTGTTTTTCCTGGGCTGCCCGTGTCCTGCCAGCGCTTTGGACTGCCACAGCAGGAGCAGCTAATTCATTTCAGAAGACAGAGCAGGTCAGAACAGGGAAGAGAGGGGCCAAGAGGCAGTGAGTTTGGGGCTGTACGCCTGGGAAATGAAATGAAATTTGAGAAGATCCTAAGAAACATAGAAAGTGGGAGGAAAGATGTGGGGTGAGAGGCAGGAATCAGAGATAGCCCATGTGCAACTTGTGGGGTGGAGCGTTGGGCTCAGAATATCTGCTCAGTCGGGCGATCCCTGGCAATCCTGTAGTTGAGACTTCATGTTCCACTGCAGAAGATGTGGGAGCTAAGGTCCCACATGCCTCGTGGCCAAAAAACCAAAACATAAAACAGAGGAAATATTGCAGCAAATTCAATAAAGACTTTAAAGTGGTCCACATTAAAAAAAAAAAATCTTAAAATAATATCTGCTTCATGCCAGGAAAAGGGTCCACCCTCACCATATGGTGGATTTCCTCTTTCCACTAGAGGGTGTAACAGAGTTATGGTCTTTAAAGCCTGAGGCAGAAGGGGAGAGAGTCTGTACGCCAAGCGAGTCGAAGATGAATGCCAAAGGACTTGGATCTCAGCTAAAGGACAGTATTCCAGTTACTGAGCTGTCAGCAAGTGAACCTTTTGAAAGTCATGATCTTCTTCGAAAAGGTTTCTCTTATGTGAAAAATGAACTGCCCAGTCATCCTCTTGAATTATCAGAAAAAAATTACCAGCTCAACCAAGATAAGATGAACTTCTCCACACTGAGAAACATCCAAGGTCTTTTTTGCAGAACTAAAACTGCAGATGGAATTCAAGGCAGTCAGTGCAGCAGATTCAGCATCTTCCATTTGTTCCAAGCTCAAACCTTTCACTGGATATTTTGATGGGTAATGATGAGACTATTGGATTTGAGATATTCTTAATGACCCATCACAAAGTGAACTAATGGGAGAACCGCATTTGATGCTTGAATATAAACTTGGCTTACTGTAATGCCGTGTGCTGTTCATGGAAGTAGAGGGACTGCATCTTGTTTATAGTTGTCTTTTTCCTATAATTTGATGTGTACAACATTAAAAGTCCTAACACATGAGAATTGTTGCCTAAAATAAATAAATAAAGCCTGAAGCAGCCTGGGGAAGCAAGCTTGAGGAATCTGAGGTGGGTAGTGGGGTTGAGAGTAGAACCTAGGGAGAAGGAATTTTGACCCCACGAGGAAGTAGGGGATGCTTCTGGAGACTTTGGCACTTGGGTCACCTATTTTGACTTCTTGGGACTCACAGGCGTAACTAAGAAGGAACAGAAAGCCTCAGCTGGGTGTGCCAGGCAGAGTCTGAAGGTGAGAGAAGGTAGCTAGTTAGTTCTGCTAACTAGTGGTGATCTTCCGCTGCTCTTTGCCACATATAGAACCTTTGTTTCTGGTTCCTCCAGGCTTGATTCCCTGAGCATGGAATCTGTGGAGTGATTGGTCCCTGAGCAGGAAGCTCAGGCTTCCACTGCACAGCCCAGGATGAGGAATCGGCATGCCCACATTCCCAGGCAGAACTTGGAGTCATCCAGAGAGGAGTGGAGGGTTACACTGTGGTGCCATCTCAGAGGACCAGGAAGGCTCCACACCCTGCTGGCTACTTGCTTTCTGAAGCTGAAATTCCAGTTACAGCCAAAGTCCAAAGCCTGGACCATCCAGGTATAATGCAAAGAGAAATAGCATGGTCCCCCCAACAGTCCCCCCACCTCCGTATGGACCAGTTGATCCCTTCTTTCCCAGGAGAAGGAAATTCACAAAGGTGAATTTTAAAAGGAATTTTAAGCAAAGAACAGTGGGACAGGATATGAGGAAGATATCACTAAAACAAATTTACACAGACACCAAGGTCAACTTGGCCTTCTTGATCATTTTTCTGTGTCAGTTCTTGCTCATGTGTTCTTTCTATTTACTCATAACATGTTTTGTTTGGTGACATTTTTCTGTACTACAGTTTCCAATTGACAGAGGAGAAAAAAGCATTCAGGTTAGACCAAAGTAAGAGCTGGATATCTTGTCAACCTAACACAGCAAACCTCCCACTTCCCAGTGCAGGGAGCACTGGAGGTGCAGAGAGTTCTCCAGAAGCCACTGTGGTGGTCAAGACTTCTACTGGGCTCAGGACACCTGAACCTGAATCCCAGCTCTGCCACCCAAGGCAAATCATGTCCTCTTTGAAGCTTATTTTTCTCATCTGTGAAATAGGGGTATTATTTCAAAGGAAAAAGTAGAACTGAACAATATTTAAAGCATAAAAAAGTAGATTTTATTCAGAACTCTTGCAATATGAGAAAAGGGACTTCAGTATAGACCTGGGCTTAACTCCAAATGATCATGGGCAAGTGGAAAGCTATAGCCAAGAAGCAGGGAGGTGGGTCAGTGGATAGAAAATTACTGAGAAAAAACAGGGGGTGAGTGGATTCTGGCTAAACCAACTAAACAGAGTTTTTGGTGGAAGACAGACCAGGGTGATTAAGTATCACTTTGGGGGATGGTGGAGGATAAGAAAGTTGATCAGACATTGAGAGTACCAGATATTGAAGATGGGCCTTTTTTTGCTAAACTGACTGGGCAGGGCTCTTGCTAAATCTAAATTTTATAGAAAAGTGCACAGATGGGTCTAGAAGGAGGTTTAGGAGGCTGAATAAAGTTCAGTCAAGTAAAAGTCTTTGTCAAATAACACCTATGCAAAGGGTTGTGGGGGCTTCCCAGGTGGCACTAGTGGTAAAGAATCCACCTGCCAAACTGCCAGTGCTGGAGACATAAGAGACGTGAATTCAATCCTTGGGTCAGGAAGATCCTCTGGAGGATGGCGTAGCAACTTAACTCCAGTATTCTTGCCTGGAGAATCCCATGGACAGAGGAGTCTGGTAGGCTATAGTCCATAGGGTCACAAAGAGTCAGACATGACTGAAGCGACTTAGCACGCAAAAGGTTGTTAGAATAAAATAAGCCCAAACATAGAAACGTGCTTTATAAATGTGAAGACACCCGGAGAGGGCACTTGCCCCCTCACTTCATCCTGATGTCATCCCTGAAGGTAGAAACAAGTGAGAGAAGCAGGGCATGAGGAGGAGACTGGAAAATAATTTCCAGGCTCATCTACCTACTGAGGTCTTTCCAGCGTTCCCTTTGGGTTTTAGGATGTAGGCATGTATGAATCTAATTCATCTTCTCCCTGTCTGCCTCCAGTTCCTGTCTCATCTCCCTCTGAGCCCAGCTACCTGTCAGCCGGGACTTCCAGGTGGCACCAGTGGTAAAGAACCAGCCTGCCAATGAGGAGACACACAAGAGACGTGGGTTCGATCCCTGGGTTGGGAAGATCCCCTGAAGGCGGGCATGGCAACCCACTCCAGTATTCTTGCCTGGAGAATCCCACTGGCAGAGGAACCTGGAGGGCTACAAGTCCCATGGGGTTGCAAAGAGTCAGACATGACTAAAGCGACTTAGCATGGCACGGCACCTATCAGCTCGCCCCTTTTCCAGAGTTGGGATACTTCTAGATCTCCATAACAAATGCCTTTCTTTATCTTCTTGTCCTTCCTTCTCCCCTCCCAAGGTATCTGATGGGGACAAAGAGGGGTGGGTGAAAATGGAGGAGGCGAGTAGATGCCCTGAGGTCTGTCTGGTGGAGACCTCCTGGACCCGGAGACTGCTGGACGTTCCTGGGGGCAGGAATGTGAAACCAAGATTAGGTTGATAGTCTATGGATTTGGGGTATAAGTGAGTTGGAGCAAGGTTAAGATTATGATGTTTTCACAAAGAAGGAAGACACAGATGTGGCTTGAACAGACTTAGCCTGGGTTATGTGCAGCCCTGTCAAGAACTTTAAAGGTGATTTTTCTCCTAAGCTACCCCAAATGGGAGACTCTCATCTGGGGGTGGGGTTAAAATTGCTTCCCTCCATATCATTGATTCCCTGATAGATTCTCATGCTATTAAAAATGTTGTGCTTAGTCGCTCAGTCATGTCTGATTCTCTGCAGTCCCATGGACTGTAGCCTATCAGGCTCCTCTGTCCATGGAATTTTCCAGGCAAGAGTACTGGAGGGGGTTTCCATTTCCCACTGCTAATAAAGTTACTCTTACTAATAAAGCTGCTGTGGGTCAGCCTTAAGGCACCCAGGCTGAGATGGGGTAGGAAGTGAGATATTTAGTAAACCTGATCTATTAAGTCTTAAGACTTGAACTAGAGGGCCAGGCCCTGTGTATGTCCCTATAACCCTGCAAGGTACATGTCATCATCCCCATCTCACATCTGAGAACACTGAGGTTCAGGGAGATGAATATGCACCCTTGTCATTACTGAGTCACGATTCAGGGTGGATGGTCAAGTGGAACTGCAGAATGCCAACTGCCCTGAACCATACTTACCCAGGTCACACATGAAGTTCCAAAGCTGAAATTCAAGCCTAGGTCTATCTGGCTCCAAAGTTAAAAAAACATGAGCTGAGAGTTTATCCTCTGCCTGGTGGGCACCTGTATACTGAACTGTTATTCCTCAAAGGCACAGAGATGAGCCTTTAAGAATGGATTCACTGTTGGCTGCAAGGAGAGTGTTTAGTTGGTAACACCAGCTGTTAGCTCTTTCAGATGCACCTCAGCATTCATGCCAGGACCACATACTTCTCATGGCGACCCCCAGGTCAGTGACTGAGCAAGGCAGTGGTGCAAGGAATTGGGTAGTTCCAGTCCCACAAGACTCCTTTATTTTATTTTATGGTTATGAAGCTTAATTAAAATTCTTACACATACTTCCAATTTATCATTAAATATTGAGAACATAGTTCCCATTGAAAAAACTCTTTTTTAAAATTAATTTTTATTGGAGTTGCCTTACAATGTTGTGTTATCTTCTCAGTCAGTTCAGTCACTCAGTCGTGTCCGACTCTTTGAGACCCCATGAAGCGCAGCATGCCAGGCCTCCCTGTCCATCATCAACTCCCGGAGTTTACTCAAACTCATGTCCATCGAGTCGGTGATGCCATCCAGCCATCTCATCCTCTGTTGTCCCCTTCTCCTCCTGTCCCCAATCCCTCCCAGCATCAAGGTCTTTTCCAATAAGTCATCTCTTCACATCAGGTGGCCAAAGTGTTGGAGTTTCAGCTTCAGCATCAGTCCTTCCAATGAACACCCAGGACTGATCTCCTTTAGGATGGACTGGTTGGATCTCCTTGCAGTCCAAGGAACTCTCAAGAGTCTTCTCCAACACCAAGTTCAAAAGCATCAATTTTTTGGCACTCAGCTTTCTTCACAGTCCAACTCTCACATCCATACATGACCACTGGAAAAACCATAGCCTTGACTAGACCGACCTTTGTTGGCAAAGTAATGTCTCTGCTTTTTAATATGCTGTCTAGGTTGGTCATAACTTTCCTTCCAAGGAGTAAGCGTCTTTTAATTTCACGGCTGCAATCACCATCTGCAGTGATTTTGGAGCCCCCAAAAATAAAGTCAGCCACTGTTTCCACTGTTTCCCCATCTATTTGCCATGAAGTGATGGGACCAGATGCCATGATCTTAGCATCTACTGCACAGCAAAAATGAATCAGCCCTGCATGAACATAGATCCCCTCCCCTCTGGACTTGCTTCCCATTCAGGTCCCCACAGTGCGTTAAACAGAGTTCCCTGTACTACATAGTGGGCTTCCCTAGTAGCTCAGCTGGTAAAGAATCTGGCTGCAAAGCAGGAGATCTGGATTCTAACCCTGAATTGGGAAGACCCCTGGAGAAGGGATAGGCTACCCACTCCAGTATTCTGACCTACATAGTATGTCCTCATTAGTCATCTATTTTATACCTAGTATCAGTAGTGTGTATGTGCCAGTCCGAATCTCCCAGTTCCTCGCATTCCCTTTCCTCTTTGGTATCTATATATCTGTTCTCTTTGTCTGTGTCTCTATTTCTGTTTTGCAAATAGGATCATCTATACCATTTTTCTAGATTCCACACACATATGTGTTAATATATTATATTTGTTTTTCTCTTTCTGACTTACTTCAGTCTGTATGACAGTCTCGAGGTCCATCCACATCTCTACAAATGACCCAATTTCATCCCTTTTTATGGCTGAATAATATTCCATTGTATAAATGTACTACATCTTTATGCATTCCTCTGCTGATGGACATTTAGGTTGCTTGCTTTAATAGGCAGTCTGTGCCCCAGAGCATCCCACATAACCCATAGGGACTGTGTGACTTTGTCAGCTGTGCTGACTCCCTCACCCAATTCTGCCTCCTCCCTTTTCCTTTCACAGGTGTTATTCCCCAGTAAACTTTTTCATTTCACTCCATCTCAGCATTTGCTTCCAGAAGGACCCAACCTGAGACACTCACTTGAAAGAGGATGGCCAGTTTACAGGTATAGACACTGACCATCTCAGCTGGGTTTCACACCCAGACCTGCACAACTCAAAGTCCTCAGTCCTCGGCTCTGTACTCAACAGTCCAGTGAGGGGGAGGTGGGCTTAGTGGGTCTGGCTCCGGCTCCGCAGAGGAGGGCAAAATCTGTTTGTAAGGAAAAGATTCTTACACTGCAAAAGATACAGACCAAGGGGACTGATGCCATTGTGGGGTGGGGTGGGGAGTTCTCTTCTGTGCCTGAACCCTCAAAGGGAGTATGTTATGTGTCGGTGTCAGCCCACCACAGAGGAGTGACCCAAAGTAATGAAAGGGGAGCTCTGCTCAGGAGGTCATGGCTCCTAGGCCATGATGAAAGCAGGGGCCCTGGTGTTTGGGCCACACAAAGGCCCCTCTCATTCTCCCAGGCTTGGGTTTCAAGCCCCCTTTTCTCAAAGTGTCCTGCGTTTTCACACTAATTAGCTCCTTTCCCATTTTCCCTCTGAGGCAGAGGGGTACCAATGCCTCCCCAAGTAATGTCTTCCAGACCTGGGATTCCCAAGAAGGAGGGGCCATGCTGAGTGCACAGGCAGGGGTGAAGGGGCAGGAGTGACGTGAGGCTCAAGAATCTAAATTTATCCATTCACTCACCTTTAAGGAGAAGAAAACTCAGCCTGGAAACTAGCAACAGTGCTCAAAAAGCCAGCAGCCAAGGGTCCAGATTTGCTATCTGAGACCTATGTGTAGGCTCCCCCTTTCAACTTCTGAAAGAAAAAGAGAATCTCAGCATAATTTTAGAACTGGAAGAACCTTGGCAAACATGGGGTCCACACTCCTTCTACCATGGAAGGAATGCCGTCCCAGGGAGAAGGGGGTGTCCCAGGTCACGCAGTTGATCAGTGGTGGATGCGGGCCTTGTCCCCATGGCTCCATTGCTCCTTCTGCTCTGCGCTTTGCCCTCCATGGTTATTAGACTGTCTTGTGCAATTCTAGCACCCCAGTCAGAACCACTACCTCTCGCCTAAACCTCTGTCCACAGGCAACACTAAGTGCTGTCATTATGGGGATTGCCTGATGGAGGCCTGCCCTCTCACCTTTCTGGTGAGTCAGCTCTTCGCATCAGGTGGCCAAAGTATTGGGGCTTCAGCTTCAACATCAGTCCTTCCAGTGAGTATTCAGAATTGATCTCCTGTGAGATTGACTGGTTTCATTTCATACTTAAGCTCATTTCCTTAAGCTAGAATCAGGACTGGTATATTTGGCTACTCTGCTCTGACCTTTCTTTTCCTACAGCGGGAAGTCAATTAGTGTGAATTAGTTACGTCTACAGGGTGTGAGAGTATTCTTGGACACCTAGGGCCCATTGAATTTCTAACACTGACAGTCTAATGGTAGAGGCAAAACCAACCATAAAATAAGATCATTACTCAGGTGAGCTAAAATCGTGGGTGGATTAAAGATTCTGCAGGTGGATTGGGAAACAGGTCAAGTCCCTTAGGCTTCCCCAGTTGCTCAGTGATAAAGAATCCGCCTGCTATACAGGAGTAGCAGGAGAGGCAGGTTCAATCCCTGAATCAGGAAGATCCCCTAGAGGAGGGCATGGCAACACACTCCAGTATTCTTGCCTGAAGAATTCCAGGGACAGAGGAGCCTGGTGGGCTACAGTCCATGGGGCCGCAAGGAATCAGACACAACTGAAGCGACTTAGCACGCACACACACCAAGTCCCTCAAGGATGCCTTCCTCGGGTGAGCTCCCAGCCCTGATCCAGGGCCAGCTGCCAGGCCGCTCATGAATACCTGAGCCTTGATACAGAGGTGATATTCTAGAGAAAGTAATCCAAAAGAAATTTGAAAGAGCAGGGGATGGGGTGGGGGAAATTAACCTGAGGGTCAGAGCAGAAGAAAATGGAAGTAGTCCTGCAGCAAAACCTAGCTGGGAAGTGTGGTCCTCTCCTCCTTGGCTCCCTGGGAAGAGGAGCTAACTGAAACTCAAGGGACAGGTCAAAGGGAGGGAAAGGGGACAGAGCCTGGGAACCCCAGCAAGCCCTGCTCCCTGGGGTACAGTGGAGACAACAAAACTCAGGGTCAGCCTGGCACTCCAACAGCCCTGCTACCCTGTGAACCTGTGTGGTGGGCACCGCTCCTGCCACAGGCGATGCTGAGAACAAGATACAGCCCCGTCTCACAGGGTCACAATCCGGAGGGTTTAGACATGGGGAGGGGTGTTTACTGACAGGCCTTCTGAGTTCGCGGCCCTGAGATCTGGGAGTCTGTTGGGCGATGGAGCAAGCTCCCTGAGGGCGATCCAAGAGGATCTCTTTCTTGCAGTAGTTTCCTAGGGCTGCTGTGACAAAGGACCATATACTTGGTGGATTGAAACAACAGAAATGTATTCTCTCCTGCCTCTGGAGTCCAGAAAGCCTGAATCAAGGTGTTGACCAGAGCACACACCCTCCAAAGTCTCCGGGGAAGAATCCTTCCTTGCCAGCTGGTAGTTGAGGGTGTCCTTGGCATTTCTTGGTTTGCAGCTGCATCACCCCAATCTCTGCCTCCACAATTACATGGCCATCTCCGTCCGTGTGTCTCTGTTTCCCTTCTCATAAGAACAAAAGTCACTGGAGTGCTGTCCATGCTAATCCAGTATGACCACAGTGTAACTTAGCTGATTACATCTGCAAAGGCTGTTTCCCATCCAAGTACTAACAAGGCTCGACCCTGCTTAGCCTCTGAGATCAGATGAGATCCGGCGCTATAAGGGTGGTATAGTCGTAGACGAAGACTATTTCCAAGTACAGTCACATTGTGAGGTGACCTGAGTTTGGGAGGGGACACTTATCCAGTCCAGTAACAACCTATTTGAAGAAAGTTTGTCCAGGGTAAGTGTGAAAGTGAAAGTGTTAGTCGCTCAGTCACGTCTGACTCTGCAATCCCGTGGATTCAAAGAATCCAGATCCATAGCCTGCCAGGCTCCTCTGTCCACGGGATTTCCAGGCAAGAATACTGGAGTGGGTAGCCATTCCCTTCTCCAGGGGATCTTTCCAACCCAGGGATCAAACCCGGGTCTCCTGCATTGCAGGCAGATTCTTGACCGTCTGAGCCACCAGGGAAGCCCTTAGGGTAAGTGTGGGACATTTTAACAGATCATGGCCTCTGCAGGGAAGCCCAGTAAGTGAGCCCACTTCCCCTGGGCTGGCTCAGGAAATCCTCAAATGCCTGTTCTTGTTGCCACTGAGCCATGGTTGAGTGACCCAGGGAAATGGGCAAGGCAGGACTAATTGCCGGATCAAATTTCCCAGGGGAGGGGGTGGGCAGGCAGTAGCCCCAGGAGCTCCCAGTCTGGCCACCTCCTGCTATGCTCAGACCACCCTCTGCTGCCCAGGAAAGTGGTGAGAGCAGGGCCCCCTGGCACTGACCACACCATCCTCCATACCTCAATTTCAGCCTTGTGCTCACGCTCAAAAGTGGGCTTGCTTCAGCTGAGTGAAGGTGTCACACTTCCTGAACATGAAGAAGAAAATAAGGGTGGGCAAGGAACAGGATAATATATATTAAAAAAAACAACCCCACCCTGTCCTTGGGCATTCCACAACTGGGCTGGTCAGCCAACTCCCTACCCCCCAGGGTAACCCCCACACACACCTCAACACAGACACACTGCTCACCAATGGTGGGGAAGAGCTAGACTCAGAACACTTGCTCTTTCATCTACACAAACCTAGACTCTCCCTTGATGGGGAACAATAACTTCCCACTTTGCCCGGCTCCCTTGAAATTACTTCTTTAGGTGTGATTAGAATGTTCTCATTCCCCAGCCCTCAGTTACCACACATACTCCCAGGAGCCCTGAAACCCTGGGACAAAGGAGGAAGAGAGAGGCAAGAGGATTGCAATTGATAAGTCTGCTCCCCTCGTGGCTGCAAGGCCTGCAAGAGACCCAAGGTCCAAGAGACAAGCCTGAGGGAAGAGTTACTCACCAGTTGGCTCTCCTTTCAGGAAGGAGGGTGTGAGCCCCTCAAGGCAGAGTGAGTGCTCTAGGGGAAAGGGCAACGACTTTGGAGTTGCCAAGCTGTTTCCTAGCTGAACCTCAGTCTCCCCATCTGCACAATGGGAATAATAATAATCATTCCTATGAGCTCAGCACATAGAAGATTCTCAGCAAATGTTACTGTCTCCCACAGGGCAGGTGGATGTAGAAACAGAGTCAAAAAGTTGTTTCTAGCGAGAGTCTGGGGTTGTTCTGGGTGGAGAGGCCAGCTCATGGAAGTGAAAGGGCTATAGTATGATTCTTTCTATATGAATCGCTCTGGTAGGGAGATGGGGCATGGAGGTGGGCAAGCCCAGCCACAGGGCTTATATGGATACTATCCCCACCAGGGTCCTGGTAAACTGAGAGATGGTCAGCTGGGCCAGATCAAGTGAGTTGGTATTAATCATATGCAGATAAGGTCATTTTATGCAGTGATTATGCTTAAGTCAGTAAGTTCTTCAAGGCTGAGATTTATGATTTAGAGGCTGAGAGAGGGGCCTGTTTGAGAGAATGAGGTTCTGAGAATCAGAAGCAGTCATATTGAATCCAGCTACTAAGAAGCATAATATGCAAGGGCAGGGAAGAGGTGAGTCCTGGAAGAATATTTTTGAGGGTTACTTTCTTATTCTGACACTAGACTATCTCACATACGTTGCAGGTCCTGTATGCAACTTGTGTGTCAGGACTTCAAATGTAGGCTCCAATGTCTTCTGATAAATAATACATATTGTTAATCATTAAATTACTATGATATGTGATGTAATGGTGTCTCTTATTTATACTTATTTTATTAGCCTAATGTAAGTGTGAGATTGGCTTTCTAAAAATGCTGTAAAAGGTTTCATGACTGTTATTGCCTGGAGAGCCCCTGACTGTCTGACTGCTTTTAACATGTCTGGGCAGCCAAACCCTAACCACTGGTCCCTTTGGACAGTTAGGCCACTGACCTTGGTTACTTTGCCCCTCTACCAAGATCAGGCACACAAGGATTTGTCTCTCAGAGGACCCACCCCACCCCTCACCCTGTGTCATCAAAGTAAAGATCACTATAGTTTGCCTAAAGGATTAAATACATGAAACTCATGGTTCACTGGACTCATCACCCTAACCCTCTGGCTGCTCCTTTTGGCACTCCTCATCTAAGGGCAATGAGAGGCCATCGCAGGGATTTAAGCAGGGATGACTTGATCAGACTTTTGACTTAAACAGGATGGAAACCAAGTTTTGAAGCAGCGAGACTAGATGAGAGAGGAGGCTTCATGGTAGAGCCCAGGCAAGAGATGATGGTGTATGGAGAAAGACAGTGGCAGGGAGGCGGGAAGTGCTTCACTGGAGAAAGGTTTCAGAGATAGAATCCACAAGGCTTGTTGGGACAGGGTCATTCTTGTCCTCCACTTTGAGCCACAGGAAGGAGGGTGGTGCCAGTAACCGAGAACTGGAACATCAGTGGAGTAGTAAGTTGGAGGCATGGAAGAAGGTTGTAAGAGGGGAGAACATGAGTTCCTTTTTTGTAGGGTGACCATATTATAATTGTTCAGACCAGTACACATTTGAAAATACAAGGAGGCACCATTGGAGCAACTGGATTGTTGTTCAGTTGCTCAGTCATGTCCAATTCTTCGAAACTCCATGGACTACAGCATGCCAGTCTCCTCTATCCTCCACTGTCTCCCAGAATTTGGTCAAATTCAAGTCCATTGAGTTGGTGATGCTATCTAACCATCTTATCCTCTGCTGCCCCCTTCTCTTACCTTCAATCTTCCCAGCATCAGGATCTTTTCCAATGAGTCAGTTCTTTGCAGCATGTGACCAAAAAATTACTGGAGCTTCAATTTCAGGATCAGTCCTTCCAATGAGTATTCAGGGTTGATTTCCTTTAAGATTGACTGGTTTAATCTCCTTGCAGTCCAAGGGACTCTTAAGAATCCTCTCCAGTAGTTGGGACAACAACATAAATTGAGCCTGCACCTGGCAAATCAGCCCTTCAGTCATTCTAGTTTGGGCCTGTATTGAGGTGGGAGGTACCTACACTCAAGTGAAGAGATCAAGCAGACGACAAACATATATGTCTGAGTTTAGGTGAGATTTTTATCAAAGCACTTTCTACCAGTAAAACAAGTAAGTTGTTTCTTTCCAATTGCTTTATTGTATTTAATTAAAACACATTTTATAACTGTTGTCACTATAGATGCCAAAATAAACAGGAAGCAAAGAAAAAAAAAAAAGGAACATGAAACCCAAATCCTTATTCTTTGTTTAGAGCTTCTCCTTCCTTCGCCACCAGCCCCAGGCAGGAATGAGAGGCAAAATTAAAATTCACTTGTGTTTTATCCATATTTGTGAGTGTGTGTTTCCGTATAAATGACCAATGCCTTAAAAACAAACTCAGGACCTAAAGGACAGCCTTTCATCAGACGAGTACAGCAGTGGGGAAAGTAAGGAGACAATGGAGAGGACAAAGCAGGAGTACTTCTTAAGGGCTTCCCTGATAGCTCAGTTGGTAAAGAATCCGCCTGCAATGTAGGAGACCCCAGTTCTGTTGCAGGAAGGGTGATCCCTTCCAGGGCCCGAAACTGGGCTCTTGTCTATCACTCAGAAATGAATTGTCTGAGGAGACACATGTGCTGACAAAGCAAGAGATTTTATTGGGAAAGGGCACTGGGTGGAGAGCAGTAGGGTAAGGGAACCCAGGAGAACAGCTCTGCCAAATGACTCGGGTTTTATGGTGATGGGATTAGTTTCCGGGTTGTCTTTAGCCAATCATTCCGACTCGGAGTCCTTCCTGGTGGTGCACGCCTTGTTCAGCCAAGATGGATGCCAGAGAGGAGGATTCTGGGAGGTGGTTGGACATGTGGTGTCTCCTTTTGACCTTTCCTGAACTCTTCCGGTTAGTGGTGGCTTATTAGTTCCGTGTTCCTTACCAGGACCTCCTGTTGCAAAATAACTCATGCAAATGGTTACTATGGTGCCTGACCAGGGTGGGCGGTTTCAGTCAGTGTGCTTCCCCTAACAGTTTGATTCCTGGGTCGGCAAGATCCACTGGAGAAGGGATAGGATACCCACCCCAGTATTCTTGGGCTTCCCTTGTGGCTCAGCTGGTAAAGAATCTGCCTGCAATGCAGGAGGCCTGAGTTCAATTCCTGATTTGGGAAGATCCCCTGGAGAAGGGAAAGGCTACCTACTCCAACAGGCCTGGAGAATTCCAGTGACTGTATAGTCCATGGGGTCACAAAGAGTCAGACATGACTGAGTGACTTTCACTTCACTCAGAGCAGGAGAGCTGAGCAAATGGCCAGGTTTGATGCATCAGGCATCCAGGCCAGAACTTGAAGTACTGAACCACGGGGAAGGGCCACTGTGGGGAGAGACTCCAGCACACAGGAAGATGGTCCTCTGACAGAGGCAGATCAGGAGTCCAGCCCCTGTGGATGCAGCCCAGGTGTGCAGGTGAAAAGAGTGGTAATAAGAATAAATGATGCAATGAAACCAGAGCTCCTACAAGGTGTTGGTAATTTGGTGCTGCCAGCCTGCATGGCCCTATGAGAAACGTGAGAAGTACTCGAGCTGACTCACCCACATTTCCTAGAACGTAGGTGAAATCCTTTGGGTACCTGGCTGGAACCCGGAATAACTGCCCTGAATCGGGGGAGATTCAGAAAGAAGGGGGATTGCTGAGAAGCCCTGAGGAGCCTCCCAGCAGCCAGATTTGTGAGGAGCACCATCATCCATGTTGGGAGGTGGGGTGGGGAGGGGGGTTTGCGCAGAAGGTGCTTGTGTTTGGGGGTTTCCTTGTTTTCTCCCTGAGATGGAGGATTTTGAATTCGTGGAGGGGAGGGAGAGAGAGAAGGTGGGTGGGGACCAGGCTGTGAAAGTCATCATCTCTAGGAGGAGGCGCTTTCTGTGGGAACAGACTTGGCCCCGACTCCCTCCCAACTTCCCTCCGGTGCCCAAAGATTCTTTGAGGCCTCAGACCCTTCCTCACTGGCTTTGCTGACATCTCCAACCCCTAATCAGGAAGCTCTGACTGCACCTCCAGGTGGCCCACCCCTGCCTGCTGAGGAGGAGGCCCTCCTCAAGTTGCCCCCAGGGATTCCTGCCCACTCCCTTCTCCCTTCAACCACTTCTCCAGTTTCCCTCTTCCCCTGGCTGGTCCTCACAGTGCCTCAAGGTTCAGCTGAAGCTTATTCATCAAATCTTTGCTGAGGCTGTTTTCCAGGCAAACCTTAACTTCCTTACATGCCCTCCTGCTCAGGTGTTTCCCAGGAGTCTGTGTCCCAGCCTGGTCTCTCCTCCTGGTCCCTCCTGGACTGGTCTGCACAGTCTCATAGATTTAGGCAGAAGACAGGAGACTCCTGGGTCAGAGACAGAGGACTCTATGACTCAAGGTGCAGTAGGAAGCCTGAACTTCCTGTTCGCATTCGCTTCCCTAGCACTCACAGTCCCACAGGTCAAAGCAGAGGCAGTGGGTGCTGAGGACTCTGATCTTAGGAAACCCCAGTCTCTTTAACGGATCTCAAGAAAACCTGCTCAGCCTTGCCCCCAAGGCAGACCTTCTCATTATTATACTGGACGGCAAACAAAGTAGCTTTTTGTCCCGGAAGAGTCTCCCAGAGGGAGACATTACCTCTGAATTCTAACACTGTTCACACTTTGTAAACATCCTTGAAAAGATAGCGTGGAACAGGGGTCCCCAGCCTCCAAGATCTAATTCCTGATGATCAGAGGTGGAGCTGATATAATAATAACAAAAATAAAGTGCACAATAAATGTAATGCTCTTGAAACCATGCCCGCCCCCCATTCTGGTCTGAGGAAGAATTATCTTCCATGAAACCCATCCCTGGTGCCAAAAAGATTGGGGTCCGCCGGTGTAGGACAAAAGGCTGTCAACGCCTCTGCTCCTCCTGAGACCTGCAGAAACAGGAGAGACCGATGGATAATTGTCTACCAACATCCAACACCAGGGGAAGCCCAAGTCCGACTGGCCCAGCTTGTTGGCTCTTTCCCCTTCGTTGGGTTTACTGAGGTGACACATTCAAGTTCCCCCAGGTCTCCATGCCCAGCACAGTGCCTGACATCTACTGATTCTCAATAAGTGTTTGTCAAATGGATGAATAAATGACTGGGTCTTTATAGCATTTCTACTTCAGAATGTGAAAATAGCTTACACATTAAAGAAACCACGATAGGAATGACATTTATCGAGTACTTACCACTTGTTAGTGGAGGTGATGGAATTCCAGCTGAGCTATTTACAGTCTTAAAAGATGATGCAATTAAAGTGCTGCACTCAATATGTCGACAAATTTAGAAAACTCAGCAGTTGTCACAGGACTGAAAAAGGTCAGTTTTCATTTCAATCCCAAAGAAGGGCAGTGCCAAAGAATGTTCAAATTATTGCACAATTCTAGTAAGGTTATGCTCAAAATCCTTCAAGCTAGGCTTCAGCAGTACATGAACTGAGAACTTGTAATGTAGAAGCTTGGTTTCTAAGAGGCAGAGGAACCAGAGAGCAAATTGCCAACATTTGTTGGATCATAAAGAAAGCAAGGGAATTCCAGAAAAACATCAACTCTGCTTCATTATGTGAAAGCCTTTGACCGTATAGATCACAACAAACTGTGGAAAATTCTTAAAGACTTGAAAATACCAGACCACCTTACCTGCCTCCTGAGAAATCTGTATGCAGGTCAAGAAGCAACTGTTAGAACTCGACATGGAACAATGGACTGGTTCCAAATGGGGAAAGGAGTACATCAAGGCTATATATTGTCATCTTGCTTATTTAACTTATATGCAGAATGCATTGTGAGAAATTCTGGGCTGGATGAATCACAAGCTAGAATTAAGATTGCCAGGAGAAATATCAACAACCTCAGATATGCAGATGATACTACTCTAATGGCATAAAGTGAAGAGGAACTAAAGAGCCTCTTGATAAAGAAAGAAAAGAGTGAAAGAGTTGGCTTAAAACCCACATTCAAAAAACTAAGATCATGGCATCCAGTCCCATCATTTCATAGGGAATGGTAAGGGGAAAATTGGAAGTAGTGACAGATTTTCATTTCTTGGTTTCCAAAATCACTGCAGTCAGTGACTGCAGCCGTGAAATTAAAAGACGCTTGCTCCTTGGAAGGAAAGCTATGACAAACCTAGACAGCATATTAAAAAGCAGAGACATCACTTTGCCAACAAAGGTCCATATAGTCAAAGCTATGGTTTCTTCAGTAGCCATGTATGGATGTGAGATCTGGACCATAAGGAAGGCTAAGTGCCAAAGAATTGATGCTTTCGAACAGTGGTCCTGGAGAAGGCTCTTGAGAGTCCCTTGGATTGCAAGGAGATCAAACCAGTCAGTCCTAAAGGAAATCAACCCTGAATACTCTTTGGAAGGACTGATGCTGAAGCTGAAGCTCCAATACTTTGGCCACCTGATGCAAAGAGCTAACTCATTGGAAAAGACCATGATGCTGGGAAAGATTGAAGGCAAAAGGAGAAGAGGGTGGCAGAGGATGAGACGGTTAGATAACATCACTGACTCAATGGACATGAATTTGAGCAAACTCCAGGAGACAGTGGAAGACAGGGAAACATGGTGTGCTGCAGTCCATTGGGTCGCAAGAGTCAGGCACAACTTAGCAACTGAACAACAGCCACATGCTAGCATAGTCAATTCTATTACACTCAGAGCTGGCTTCATGGATATTTCCCTGTGTAGGCAGACAGTACCTCAGGCTTAGGAGGGCACTAAGCTTGGTTGAGTGCTCTGCTGCCATCATGTTGAAAGTCTTAGTTTTTTACAAAGGGTCATACACTTTCATTTTGCAATGAGCTCCACAAATTATGTAGTCGGTCCTGCCTATACTAAAAATCACAGTACTCTGAAAAATCATGGAATAAAATCACAGGGCTTATGGAGGAAATGGGGTTGGGGTATAACACTCAAAAAGTTTGTCAATGACACAAAAAAATACATCTAGTAAAAATGATAGCACAGTTTTGCATGTGGAATGGTTAAGAAATTCACTGTGCTCAGTCACTCAGTCATGTGTGACTCTTTGCGACCCCATGGACTGTAGACAGCCAGGGTCTTCTGCCTGTGGAATTTTCTAGGCAAGAATCCCAGAGTGGGTTGCCATTTCCTTCTCCCTGGCCTAGGCATCAAACCTGCATCCCTTGCATCTCCTGCATTAGCCGGCAGATTCTTTACCACTGTGCCATCTGGAAAGCCCAAGAAATTCATTAGTACTACAATAAGAACAGCCCTTTTCCTTGAGAAAGACGTGAAGTTGGCTTCTGGGTATAGGTGTTGGAAGGGATGTTGACTCCTGGGGAAGGGATGTTGACTCCTGGACATGGCGTTGTGTGTTATAGTGAATGGTGGAGGGTATCAGTTATCTGATACAAGATGTGAAAGCATGTGGTAACCTGAGGTAGCTGGAGGTGTCTGTGGTGTGGCCATGTGTGTGTGTTTTATAATCCTAGGTTGGTTCATCTGGGTGTGACTTTCTGCTTTCTCCTAGTGTTTCCCAAAGATGAAATAATTTCTCTGCAAATGTGAAATTTGCAGTAGGTTCAGTTTGTTCCCTCATAAATCAATGCATTGGAACAAATGAGTATTTCTGAGACAAACATTATAGCTTGATCTGACTGCACTGTTCTAATGTTTAAGGTATTGACTCATAAAACCTTCACAGTTCTAACTGGGAGGTGGTTCCTAGGAAAGATTCCCATGAGCAAGTAGTGAGGACCTGGCCTACATGAGGGGCATGGTGGGCCTCCCAGAGTCTGCCCTCCTGTATACCACATGGTAAACTCTCAAGCATCCCAGAGAATCCATAAACAATGAAAACTTTTCCCTTCTGAGGCCCAGCCAGGGTTTCCCTGGTGGCTCATCAGAGAAGAATTTACCTGCAATGCAGGAGCCACAGGAGATACAGGTTCAGTCCCTGGGTCTGGAAAATCCCCTGGAGGAGGGCATGGCAACCCACTCCAGTATTCTTGCCTGGAGAATCCCATGGACAGAGGAACCTGGTGGGCTACTGTCTGTGGGATCACAAAAAGTCTGAGTGACTAAACAGTAACAAGCTACCTAAGTGACTCTGAGTAGGGAGGTTAAGCAACTTGTCCAGGATTTTGCAGCTAACAGGGACCAGAGCCAGATTTAGAATGCAGGTCTGTCTCTCTCCACAGCTTTTCACTTTTGCTACTTAACCTCCTCCAATGGCTAAAGCACCTATAGTTTCTTCTCAGAGTGGAAGAAACCGTGTGGTAGAGAGGTCAAGGCTGGAATGGCAGGTGTGTACTGGCACCTTGAGAGAGGCCAGATCCCAGACAGGAGTGGCAGTGCCTGGCCCAAGAGGCAAGGCTCCAGAAGGCCTTTCCATCCTGGAATCTTCTCGATGAGCCCATGGGGGTAGCCCATGGAGGACACCAGGGGGAATGCAGGCCAATGCTCCTCAATCCCTCGGTTCCTCGGTCCCACGTGGGACAGAGTCGGGATGCCAGGCTTTGTGCCCAGGAAGGGAATGGGGCCAGAATTGCCAGCATGGGTGAGTTTGAGATTATAGGGACAAGTAATCCAGGACATAGAGCATCCACAGTTGCTTTTTCTCCCATGACCCTTCTGTTTAACTGTATGGTCATAATCTGACTATGATCTGGAGAGTGGCAGAAAAAAATGAGATAAAGCTCACCAACCATGAGTTCTCACTTATTTTCTTCTGGAGTGTGCATGGTGGGAGGGAGGAGGCAGAGGGGGCAGCAAGGATGGAAGAATAACATGCAAAACCCAAATATCATCATTTTGGGTTTCAAATACATTTTGTAATATTTTAACAGAAGGCTAACCCTATATGTAAAACGAAAAGCACAAGTCAACTTGCAAAGCAATTATAAATAACTAAAGAAAAATATTTACACATTTTGAAAGATATCCTTAAAATATAAGCATAATATTTGTATATTTAAAATGTGTATGTGTGTGTGTCCGACTCTTTGCGTGTCTGACTCTTTGTGACCCTTTGGATTGTAGCCCTCCAGACTCCTCTGTCCATGGAATTTTCCAGGTAAGAATACTGGAGTGGGTTGCCATTTCCTTCTTTGCGGGATCCTCCTGACCCAGGGATCAAACCCGCATCTCTGAGTCTCCTACATTGGCAGGTGGATTCTGTACTACTGCACCATCTGGGAAGCCCCAGACTGTAATCTCCTGATCTATACGTGGGTCGTAAAATATATGTTAAAAAAATATGTGTTTACTATTTATATATTAAATATTATTTATAATATATTTATTACAAAGTAATGATACTTTAAAATAAAATAAAGATGGAACAAAGTGCATGAATAAACTAAGAAATACACAGAGGTTTTCAATCCCACTAGTATTTAAAGAAATGCAAAATCAAAATAAGATACCACTTTTTAAAAAAAAGTCACATTCGTAAAGATTTGAAATAAATGACAATAGCCAAGATTGATGCACTTATGGGGAAACACCCATTCATAATTGCTCTTGGGATTATAAATTGATATATTTCTGGAAAGTAATTTGTTAATACATAATGAAAATCTTAAGACTTTACTTCTCTTCTTCAAAATTCACTTCTAGGAATTAATCCAAATGAAATTGCTGGCCAAAGATACTAAGACATACGTACATAGCAAAAACTGGAAACTGCCTAATGGATGACCGTGAAAACTTTGTTAAGTTCCTATGACTCAGTAGTACAGTGGAATATAATGCAGTCGTTAAAAAATAATCTGGTGAAAGAATATACAGCAATCAGGGGAAAAGATGGTTTATGCCATTTTATTGCAAAAGTTTCTTAAAATAACTATCTACAGTGAAGAAAAAAAGCCTGAAATGAAATACATCCAAATACTAATGTTGGCATTCGCTGAGTAGTGGGTTCCTTTTACTCTTTTTGCTTGTTGGTATAGTCAACAGTTAAGTTGACCCTCTATTATAAGAAAAGAGTAAATGTTTTGTGAGTTTTTGTTTATTTAATTTATTGATTGATTGATTTTTTTTTGGCTGAACTGTGTCTTCGTTGCTACAAGGCTTTCTCTAGTTGTGGCTAGAGGGGGCTACTCCTTGTTGTGGAGCACAGGCTCTAGGGTGCGTAGTCTTCAGTATTTTCAGCACATGGGCTCAATAGTTGTGGCACATGGACAGCTTAGTTGCTCTGGGGCATGTGGCATCTTCCCAGATTAGGGATTGAACCTGTGTCCCCTGCATTGGCAGGCTGACTCTTATCTACTGCGCCACCAGGGAAGTCCAATGTTTTGTGAGTTTTTAAAATGAAGATTTATCTTCTTAAATGAGTTTTTCTCAGATGATATTAACAGGAGTTAGAACTCCTTGAGAAGACAGCCACAGAGTCCCAGGCCTGACACGACCCTGGGGCCAAAAAGTGTGATGTTCTCCCCAGGCTTGTGCTGAGCACTGGGCAGTGGAGCCTCATGCCAGTGGAGTGGGTCGGGACTAGCATTTTAAAAAACTGTGGGTGCATGTGCTGAGGACTACAACATGAACTACACTTTTATATGGGTTGTTGTTTGGAAAGAAAAAGCTTTGAGATGCTACTCTCCTGCCCAGCTTCTCGTTGAGCCCTTCCAGTGACCGGGAACTCACTACCTCTGTGCTGGTGACTGACAGTACACATTTTAGACAGTTTTCCTTATGTTAATGAACTTTGGCTTCTCATCCTGCTCCATCACCCCACTAGCTCCCTCCTCCCAAGCAGTATTTCAGACGTTTGAAGGCAGCCACCAAGTCATCCTGAGTTCAGGCCTGCCTCCCCTTACTCAACTCCTTAACAAGCCCCACTCCCAGTTTTGAGGCCCTTGCCTTCCCTCCCTCTTAAGTCGTCCTTTCTCTACCCCCTGGTCCATTAAAATGTCACACACACACACACACATACACACTCTCCTTTTCCAGGACCAAGGCCACCATGCCAGGCCATTTACCTCATTAATGAATCCATGGATTCATTCAATATCATTAAGGGAACACCTACTGTGTGCCCAGCTCTGTGCTGGGTGCATGGGAGTCCCCCAGAAAATAAAACCCAGCGGATACCCGGCACCTAGTCCCTCGGTCACAGCTCCAACTGCAGCCTCTGAGCCACTGCCTTCACCTCAGTTGCTCGCTTCATGGGTCGTAAGTGGGTCCCCTTGGCACATGGGCTCCAGCTGCCCTCTGAGCACTTCAGGCCACCCAGGTCTCCTCTCTCCACCTGATCCAACCCGTGAAGACCATGGACCCTGAGCAAGTGTTGCAGAAGCCAGGCTGGTGGAGCCCACCATCCACCAAGTCTCAGCCAGAGCACCTGCACTTTTACCTATTTCCAAAAGTGATGCTGACGCAGGTGGCCAGAGGCAGACACTTCCAGGAGTACAGGACAGAGTGATAGGACAACAGGGTGGCAGCCATGAAGAGGACAGAGCTGAGTAAGCCAGAGTCCAGTGAAGAGGGAAACCTTCTCTGTGCGATCTACAAGAATGTAGTTGGGGCACGCCCTTCTTCCGGGAGGGGCTCTAGTAGCATTGAGCAGGAGACATCTGCAGATGGTAACCAGCTCTTTTGTGCCGGTTATCTAATTTTTCTGGTCATTTTTACTTATTTTTTTAAGATATGATTTATTGAGTATCCACTGTGTTTGGCATTTTGATGTATTATCTCTAATCACGGAAACTTATTGAAGTAGGTGTTCTTGTCCTGTTTTACAGATGGGAAAATTAAAGACCAATGAGAGTTTTTTGTATAAAGAATGTCTAGGGACATACAGCAGGAGCACTTACTTTAGCGGGTGTGGAGGGTGCAAGCAGAAGCTAAAAGAGGAACAGGAGTTAGCCAGAGAGGAGGGGTGGGGCAAGATAGCTGTGAGCAGAGCAATGGCATGTGCTAAGGCCCTGGGGTATATAGAAACTTGGCGTAATCAAGAATCTGAAAGAAGGCCAGAGGGATTGAGGCCAAGGCAGGAAGATGAGTGGAATGAGGCTAGATAACTGGATAGGAATCAGATTCTTCAGGTTTTCAAACTTTACAGGCATAAGGATTTCGGGGGGAGCTGTTTTCAAGGCCGGCTCTGGAGCCCACCATCCACCAAGTCTCAGCCAGAGCACCTGCACTTTTACCTATTTCCAAAAGTGATGCTGAGGCAGGTGGCCAGAGGCGGACATGTCCAGGAGTACAGATGTAGATCCTATCAGCCATCTGAAGGATGTGGGTTTTCTAAGAGGAGGGGAAGCTGTTGAGACCAAGACCAAGACCATGCAGCAGGCTGGCTTGCACAGATTTGAGCCCAGTTCCATCTGATTTCCAAACCAGGGGAACATTATCTCTTCCTATAAGGAAGTTAGTGTCCGATGGGCTCACTGAGGGCTGAAGGAAGAACTCCCCAGATGAGGGAATGGGTCAGGCAGAATCTGTGGGTTGGAGGTGGATGGGGCCAGGCAGCCACAGAGCCACTGATGTGAGCAGAGCTACAATGCAGATCTCCTTTCCCCATCATCGTATGGGGGCCTCACATGTTCCTCCCAAGTACTTTTGCATCTGAATTTCATTTTGACTTTACAGATACTGAACCACTGTGAAGAGGAAGAGTCAAGCCTAATCTCCTTTCTCAATGAATACACTGAGGCTCACCAAGGTGAACATATTGTGAAAATTTCAATCTATCAATATAATGGAACCTGAAGCTATAACATGGAAAATCTCATGCAAGTGCCCTCAGAAAAATAAAACTTAAAGACCAAGAAACTTATTTTTCATGAATGCCTTATTAACAGAAGACTGGTAATATTGGATTTTTCTTAAATGATAGGGAATTGATCAGGAGTTGCCTCCTATCAACCTTGGGAAATTTTGCTTATGGTTTCCTGAGGCATGAAGAAGAAACCACCCAGGTCAGGTTGGTCTCACAAAATGAGCTGAATTGAGCTTTGAATGACTAGACTGGCTTTGTTTGCTCAAGGAATTTTCAAAGCTGGTATCTGTTTTTATTTTAGCTAACTCTAACTGATTATTTCCCTCTCTGCATTCCCTACCCATAAATACAGACTACTCCAATCCCTCAGCAGATTGTAGCTTGCTACAGTTTACGTGTCCTGAGTTGCAAAGCCTCTGCTATTCTGGAATAAACTCATCCTTTTGACAATTTTGAGCATCCTCATTTTACCTTTTTATTTACGTCAACATTCCTTGGCGTCAGAAGTAAGATCCAAAGGGTACAACCTGTGAAGGATGATGACCTCAAAATCTAGAAGGGTGTCTGAGCTGAGCCCTTTGTAGTCATCATTTCCACGAGTTGCCAGTGACTTCAAGTTTGATGAGTCTCCCCTCCTTGTTGAGCTCTCCAACTTTATGACCTTATTTGGGATCTATTTAAATGCTTTGCCCTTTTTTGGTGAGTACTCTCTGGTTTCTTACTAGAAGCACACTAGAATTTTGGTATAATCCTTTGGAATTCTTGAGAGCAAAAATGAATGAATAAATAAATGAAAAAGTAAGTAAATAATCAGTGGGAACAGGTCAAGCAAATAAACTACTAGAGCATTCCTGCCCCTTGTTATGAGACTGATTTTGAAGCAAGACTTCCATGAGGGGATAAGTTGGTCATGGACAGGTCACATTGACATTAGGTGGCCTGCCAATTGCAAGACAATTTCCATGCAACAAGGGACACCTGGTCATGGGTCAAACAACTGGGACAAAAGCTGTCTGCCAGGCATGAAAAAAGACAGAGAGAGAAAATCCCATGAAAGTCACTCTGTGAAACGAAACACAACTCCCAGCTCTGAAACCACCCCGTTCAGGATATTTAGAATTTTTTTTTGCTCTGAAGAAAACCTCTGAGATATGTGATCCCATTCACCTGAGTGCTCTGAAGGTGGCCCTCCTTCAAGAACCATTTTTTACTAAATGGACCAAACTTACTAAAGATAATTTAAAACTTCAATGGCTCTTATGGGGAACCTTAGATCTCTCCAGACTTGTTTTTCCATGGACTAAATTAGAAGACTGACTCTGTCAATAAAACTGTACAATATGAATGGAAAAGCTATTTTAATTGGTAATTAAAGGCTTCTAAAGTATTCAGAATTCTAAAATTGCTTCTTTACAAAATAGTATTTCTAAGTTAATGGAAGCAAATAACTGAACAGAGATTTTAAAACTTTTTTAGATTTATGTTTCTGAGATAATTGATGTACAATATTATGTAAGTTATAGGTATATAACATAGTGATTCACAATTTTTAAAGGTATACTACATTTATAGTTATTATAAAATATTGTCTACATTCCCTGTGTTGTACAATATATCTTTGTAGTTTATTTATTTTATACATAATAGTTTGTACCTCTTAATGCTCTATCCCTATCTTGGCCCTCCCTCCACTTGTCTCCCCCTGGTAACCACTAGTTGTCATTCTCTTTATCTGTGAGTCTGTTTCCTTCTTTCTTTCTTTCTTTTTTTAAAATATTCACTAGTTTGTTGTATTTTTTGCATTCCATATATAAGAGTGATATTATACAGTATTTGTCTTTCTCTGTCTGACTTATTTCACTCAGCACAGATTTTTAAAAAGCATTTGAGGCCTCTTTCTCAGCAGCACCAGCCAGTGTTTCCCCTAATGCCATTGCTCTACCTCCTCTGCATCTGTCTTTGCCCTCTTCTAACCTCCTGCCTTTATCTCTGAGCTCCCTTTCTTCTCTAGTGCTGAAGCTAACCAGCTGAGCCTGTTGCAACTCTCCCTTTTAAAGTAGGCTTTCTTATGGGATTAACAGGTAAGCAACAAAGATTTACTGTATAACAGAAAGGACAATATTCAGTATCTTGTAAAAACCGATAATGGAAAATAATCTGAAAAAATGATGTATACATATCTGAATCACTTTGCTGCACAAGTAAAACTAACACAACATTGAAAATCAAACATAAGTGAAGTAAATGAAGGTCCATCAGTCGTGTCCGACTCTTTGTGACCCCATAGACTAGACAGTCCATGGAATTCTCCAGGCCAGAATACTGGACTGGGTTGCCTTTCCCTTCTCCAGGGGATCTTCCCAAACCAGGGATTGAACCCAGGTCTCCCACATTGTAGGCAGATTCTTTACCAGCTGAGCCACACGGGAAGCCCTGTAAACCAATCATTCTTCAATTAAAATACTCAGAAGGTCTAATTTTATTTATTTTATTTATCCCCCTGAGGATTTCTCAAGTCCCACAGACCAAAGTTGAACTTAGGGCTATAGTAAAAGATTTTCCCAAGATAACTGAGGATTCTCATAGATTTGCTGAAGAATTCAGTATTGCAACTCAAATTTATCAGCCTAGCTTCTCTGATCTTTGTCAATTAGTCCACATGCTTGCTGGAGAAGGTCAAGTCCAGAATTGGATGAAAATTGCTAGTTGGGAAAGTCCTGAAAAAGCTCTAGAATTCCAATTAAATCAACCACCAACTCTTCTGTATGACCAAGCTTGTACCATAGCCAAAAGTACCTCTTGACATTCTGAGGGCTTCTCTCTAAACTGGTAAGTTGGAACAAAATTCAGGCATGCACCCAAAAGCCTGCTAAATATGTTCAGGATTACTACAGCAGACCCCAAATTGTTTTTAAACAAAATTCAGGACTCCCTATAGACACTGAATCCACCAAGGTGGCCTTTAATTTAATGCTTACAGATCATTTAAACATCTTAGTCAAAAGAACCCAATAGAATGGGAAGCAATATTTACCTCTGACCTTGTCAATCTAAGCTGACTTTAACTTTGTTTATATGACTGTACTGGTTTTGTCTGCTCAGACAAATACAAATTGCTGCTCCAGTTTTCAAAGTTGGTCTCAGTTGGTTTTTTTTTTTTTTGGTCTCATTTGTTTTTTATTTTAGCAGACGCTAACCGAATTCTCCCTTCTTTATGTTCTTGCCCACGAATGTCCTGAATTGGAATTCATCTGCTTGAAAAAACTCTTGATTGAAAAAACTCATCTTTTTGAAAATTTTTATCCTACCTCCTTTTACCTTTTTATTTAGGTTAACACCATTTACTCAGTGGCCTATGTTAAGTCAGTGCTAGGGCCTGAGGAGGGAGCGTTGGGAATGGATTTGTCAATGAGCAGCTAGGGTCATCCTTGCACATACCAGAGGTTATGAGACAGTAGCAACCCCTGTTACCATCAATGCCTTAGAGGCAGGAGGCTGGACAAAATAAGCTCTGGATTTTGATCACAGGAGCTCTCTGTGTGGGTGCCACTTTGGTTCAGGGAGGTCATGGAGATACCGAAACCTGTTCAGTCTCCCCACTGTGTCACTTTGGGTGGCTGCTACCACTGTTTGCCTCAGGTTGCTGTCTGTGAAGCCAGGCTGGACTAGTGCGTTGCTATAGCCCCTTTCAGCTCGGACGCTGTGGGACTCTGAATCGGCTCCCTGACCCCAGAGCGTGCTGGCATCACGGATGGTTGGAGCTCGGACAGCAGGGACGCCTGTGCCAAGAGGAACAAGGAAGTAAAGGAGTGTTTCCAATTCAGTTTCAATCTGGGCTGTTTTGAGAACTGGGTGGGGAATGAGGTGCATGGTGGGGATGTCACAAGCAGAGAGGGGGTGGCCGTGGGCACAGGCCCCTGGGCCAGGCAGAGGAAATGGAATTGGCAGCATGGTATCCTGGCAGTGGTGGGAGCAAAAGTGGGGGGTGCCCTGGAGAGGGGTCCTGCCATTCCCCACAGGCCCATAAGAAGCTCCCTCTCCTCTTATAATCAGGTTGGGTCAGAAGAATAGGACCAGGGCCATGGGCTATGAAAGGGATGATGAAGCATGGGAGGCTTTGACAGCTCAGTTCTCAGTTTTCTGGCCATCACTCAGCACAACAGTCAGGCCCTCATATGCCCCTTCTCCCCGGTAAGAGTTCAGAGCAGGTGCCTCCCCGCAGGGATGGCCTCTGCACTCTGTCCAACCCGCAGAACTCCGTGTGGCTGTGCAGACCCACGGCCATCCCTCAGCCTTCCTGGGCTAGGACACACGTCTCCTCCTGGCTTGTTCTCCTGGTTGAACCTGAAACTGTTCTGAAGCCCAGTTCACAGCAGCCTGGTTCCTCTGCCCTCCTGTTTCTTACACCTCTCCTCTTCCCATTGCCCTGCCGTGTTGAGCACCTACCAAATTTCCTGTCTGTGTCTGATCGTGCACCTGCCTGACTCATATCTCCTCTTCTTTGCCATCCTTCCCCTTTTTCTCACTTTTCTCCTTCATACATCTCAAGTCATTGGCTGGTCTTTTGCCCATTGCTAAGATGGCCCACCCATGATGATTCCTAGGTCCTCAGCAAATTTAGCAGTTATGAAAGATCCACAGTTTCCAAAGTCCATAACTCTAGAGTTAGAAGGTACTCAATGGGAGGCGACAAGGAGCCTGCTGGTCACTTTGGCCCGGCCTATTCTCTCAGCCCAGTAGCCAAGGGTGAAGTCTTGTCAGTGTCCTAGCCTCTGGGGAAATGATTCCTGCTAACCACATCCGTTGGAGGACACCTGATATGTAAACCAAAATATCAGTTAGTTAACTGAAAATATAAAACTCCCAATGTGGCTAAATGCTTGATACCTATCAATTTATTCTCCCTGTTCTGATCTGCTCATCTTTGCAAGGATTCGAACACTTGGGTCTTATGATGGGGTGTTTCTTTCATAACTTGTGGGTATCTGAAGGCTCAAATTAAGTACCTTGGTGAGCCTAGAATCAGAATTAGGGGAGAGGGGAGTGTAAGGTTGCATTTCCCAAAGTAGAACACTCTCACAAGAAAGGACTTGTACAGAAACTGCATTTGGAGAAAACTGAATACTTCACACCCTTCCTGGAAACTCACAGTGTGTGTTGGCCTATTCAAGGCTGTGAAAAGAACAAGTTTACAATACATTTTCCAAATTTATTTAACCATGAAACTGTTTCCCCCATACTCCCTATTACTATTTGATGGCTAATGCTGGGCTACTGCTGGTGATGCTTTCTAGGAAGTAGAGAACTGTGTTCCTGTCCCCAGGGCCTTTCCCTTCCCATCAGGCTGCCCCACCCCAATCAGCTTCTTGAGGTATATGTGTGGGTAGCTTCTTGTTCTCCTTATTGACCAGTTTCTGCTGGTCATTTCCTTATTTATCTGTGTGATTTGCATTGTCAAGGCTCTGACAGCCTTTTATACCCTGATGATAGGGTGGGAAGCCTTTTTGTGTTTAAGGTGACTTCTATACCAGACACAAGGGGTAAAAGTGCTGTTTAGAAGAACCAGATTGAAAGAATTCAAGGAAAAAAAAAACAACAACCATAAATGGCAGGTGCACTGAGCTAATAAGGGAGCAGATGTCCTTGAGGGATTTAGAAACACAGACATGGACCTGGGCTGAGTCTGAGGATGGGGACGCCAAAATTGCCCTGACTTACATAATGAATAGAATCTGGAGTGTCAGGAGTGATCTTAGAGAGAGGGGTGAAGAGAAGCCTTGGAAAAGGAGAGGAATCCAAATTTCACGAATAGAAATACAGAATGTCCAGTAAAATCTGAACTTCACATTAACAACAGATAATTTTTGCTATATCCCATGCAATACTGGGGATATACTTCTACTGGGGATTATTTGTGATTCATGTGAAATTCAAATTGAACTGAGCATCGTGAATTTTATCTGACAATTCTGTGGAGCAAGAAGGGGAGACCTGGATGGTTGGGGGCCGGGGGGGCTGCAGGTATGCGGCGGGTGACAGGAAGCTGCCTACCCCTCTGTGACGGGCAGCTGTTTGCTGTGCAGTGAGCCCAGTGACCTGGAGACCACAGTCAGTGTTCTGCTACCGGGGTGGGGGGGGGCAGTTCATGGAGAGTGGGGCACGAGACCAGGATCAAGGAGAGGAAGGCTTTGTCTCACATTTGGGTTGGCACAGGAACAGAGGAAAAAGCAGAACTGCTTGGGCAGAGTAGAGCCCCAACAGCCACCAGGCAGGAAATTGGAGCAGGGGTCAGAGGGTGGGAGGGCTGGCCCAAGAGCATCTGCCCCGACCCCCCACCACTGAAGGGTTCTCAGTGTCTGGGTGGAGCGCTGAAATTGATACGGGAGGTGCATGTGACTTGATCCAACCTCATCTCTAGACTCCAAGGAGACGATGGCTCCAGTTGACATTCGGGGCACATTTATTTGTATATGTACACATGTATATGTATCTGTCAGTATGATCTTACCTATTACACATACTTGTTATTAGTCTAGCTCTCAGAGTTCCAGAGATACCTTATTGTTATCCTTCAAAGGGACCTCAAAGACCAGTTATTTCTGCACCCTTGTCGTTGACATGAAGAAACTGAGGCCCAGAGTGTGAACTGGCTTGTCCAGAGTCACACAGCTGACCAAGAACTAGTAGCCCCTGCAGTAACCACAGCTCTCTCTGCTATTCTAGGTTCTCTCTCCGCATTCATAAGAGTTAACGTCACAGTGCCTCGGTTTCCTCATCTATAAAATGGGGACAGTGATAGTATCTCATGGGATTGTTGTGAGGATTAACTAAAATGATACATGATTAGAAGTGTCCACCACTGTTACCTGCTTTTATTGTCAACAACACCTATGTTGCTTCAGTCCTGTGAAAAGCTAATGCCATGGCAGGATTAGACAGGCAAAAGACCAATTGGAGGAAACACCTCTGAAGGAAGTGAAGTATAATAGTTATCTATTACTGCAGATCAGATTATTCTAAACTTCAGTGGCTTAAAACAATGAGCATGTAGTATTTCACACCATTTCTGAGGGTCAGGAACCTGGAGAGATTTAGCTGGGTGGTTCTGGCTCAGAGCCTCTTGGAAAGTTGAACTTGAACTATCAGCCCCGGCCATAGTCAGCTGAAGGCTTCCAGGTTTACTCAGGTGGCTATTGCCTGGAAGCCTCAACTCCTCACTGCTCAGACTAGAGCTGCTCAACGACATGGCAGCCGGCATCCCCCAGAGTGAGTGATTTGAGAGAGAGATAGACAGGAAGAGGGCAACCAGACAGAAACTTCAGAGCCTTGTATTGCCTTATCTCAGAAATGACCTACTTGTGCCATATTCTGTTGGTCACACAGCCCGACCCTGGGACAGTGTGGGAAGGGACTGTGTTTCCTACAGTCCTGGGAGGTGGGGATCATCGGATGCTATCTTGGTGACTGGCTACCACAAGCAGGGACCCAGAGAGGGTGAGAACAGCCTTCAGACCATAAGGCAGGGAAAGAGGGAAGGAAGGAGCGCTGAATAGGAAGAGTCCTAAGTCACAGAAGGTTCCCGTCAGGCCAACAGGGTGTCCTCCAGTCAGAGTCACCCACTAGAGAAGCCCCATGGTTTGCTGAAATGTGCCTGTGTTATACCCTCAGCGTGCTCAGGCATTGGTTGGGAGCAGCCCAGGGTTGGGGGTGTGGGAAGGAATGGCCTCTGGGCAAAGGTGGTGGTGGGCACAGAGGGGCAGTAGCTGGGTTGTGAGTCAGTTACGCTCTTTCAGCAGGAGAGCTAAGCAATGCATTTTCATGGCTATCACAAAACCAAAGTGTCCTCACCCTGCCCCACAGTCCACAAATGTAATCAAAGTAGCTGTTCTTCAGAAGATAATATGTGTGGTGGGCCCAGAGAGATGTGAGGCCAAGGGCCATGTAGACTACAGGCAAGTGATTTTCTTTTCAGCGCACAAATATTTCCTAAGTTTTGGCTCTGCTTTAGCCTGGAAAGACACAGTCTCTGTCCTCCTGGCATTCCCAGCAGAGCCAACCTGACAGGAAAGCACATATCCAGGAGGGCTTCCTGTAGGAAGTGGTGCCTTAGCTGAAACTTTTAAGACTATCAAGATTAGCCAGGCAAAGAAAGGAGAAGGCTCCCTGGCAGAGAGAGAGCAAGATGAGACCTGTGCAGCCCTGACAACCCAGACAGTCTGCAAACCCCTCACCAGGGACACACACTTGTCACGTCCTAGAGGAGCAGACAGTCTCAGGACAGTTTGGATAGTGTTCCTGACCATGGCACAGCCAGGAGGACAATGTGACACAGATGCTCATAGCTAGTGAGGCAGAGCCAAGAGTAGGGTCTGAGGGGCAAGTTGAGGCTGGCTCAAGAGCAGAAGCTGGCAAGATGCACAACATACTGGGAAGTTAAGTGAAGGTGGCTCAAGGCAGGTTACAAGCGATGGGAAGTCTGGGAGGTCCATTGAGCTCTGGTGCCAGGGGCCAGGGATCCACGTGAGACCAGTCCACAAAGCACCCAGGTCCAGGAAGTCACTAAGTAAGAGAAATAGAGGGGACATGAGAGGTGGCAGAGTGGGGGCTGAGGCTGGGGAGCAGCAGAGGCTGGCAGGAGCATTCACCTGTCTCCCACTGGGAGGGACCACACATGGGAGCAGGTATGCATAAAAAAAGTGTTGACTCGTCCTGGGTGCCCAGAGTGACAACCAGCAATTAAAGAAAGCTTGAGAGTAGACAGGAGGGAAGGAGCAAAAGATGGCTTCGAGGCTGTACCAGAGAAGGAAGGCCAGGGAGATGGCAGAGTCTTTGAAACGGGGTGGAAGAGGCAGAAACGGGTGGAAAGAAGGGAGAAATGACCCAGCAAAGACATAGAGTGAGAGCAGGGTGGCAATGGTATTGGAAATGGGCTGGTTGTCAAGGCGCTTCTGTGCCCAAGTTCTTGTACCTTGGAGTCACATCACATCCAGGAGGGAGCGTCCCTTCCCTAACCTCCCTCTTGGGTCTGGGCAGGGGGCACTGGAGGGTGGGAGGCGTGGGAGCAGGTACAGGGCTTGGGGGATGTAGGCAGAGAATGGATGCCTCCTCGAGGGCCCCGAAGAGCACATGAGGAAGCTGCCCTCAGGTCCTCCCTGGTGGTTGAGTGGTTGAGACTCCTACATCTCACATGACCCAAATAAAGACCCAGCACAGCCAAATTTATAGATAAATATTTTTAAAAGAGAGAGAGAGAAAGCCTCCCTTAGTTAGGGGTCTGCTGTATGCTCTCCAGGAGAACCTGCTTAACCCTTCCTCATGACAATCCTTGGGAAGGAGGTTACTCTCCTATGTCACCCAAGAGGAGACTGAGGCTCAGAGAGGTCTACATGGGCGCTTCTCAAAATGTAGTCCACAAGCTCTTCCTCCTCACCGTGAAGTAAAAACAGGAATTGAGAGGAGGTGTTTGGGAACTTCCATAGGCTTCCCTGGTGGCTCAGATGGTAAAGAATCCACCTGCAATGCAGGAGACGCGGATTCAATCCCTAGGTCGGGAAGATCCCCTGGAGAAGGGAATGGCTACCCATCCAGTGTTCTTGCCAGAAGAACTCCATGAACAGAGGAGACTGGATGGCTACAGTCCATGGGGTCGCAAAGAGTCAGACACTACTCAGCGACTAACACTTTCACTTTTTTCACAGCATTTTGACAGAGAAGCTGTTTGTTTTTAGATTTTTTGCTGAGGTATAGTTGATTTACAACGCTGTGTTAGTTTCAAATATACAGCAAAGTGATTCAGTTATACATATACATAAACATTTCTTTTCTTTCTTTCTTTTTTTTTTAACATTCTCTTCCATTATAGATTATTACAAGGTAGTGAGTATCTTGGAATTTGTTCCCTGGGCTATACAGTAGGTCCTTGTTTGTTGTCTATTTTATATAGTAAGTGGCTTCTCAGGTGGCACTAATGGTAAAGAACCCACCTGCCAATGAAGGAGACATAAGAGATGTGGGTCCAATCCCTGGGTCAGGAAGATCCCCTGGAGGAGAGCATAGCAACCCACTCCAGTATTCTTGCCTGGAGAATCCCCACGGACAGAGGAGCCTGGCAGGCTACAGTCCATCGGGTCACAAAGAGAAACAACTGAAGTGACTTAGCATGCATGCATATTATACCCCTAGTACTTATTTATATTATAACTGGAAGTTTGTATCTTTTGGCTACCTTCACTCAATTCCCCTTATCTCCATCCCTACCCCCACCTCTGGTAAACATAAATCTGATCTTTTTTCTATGAGTTTGCTTCTGAAGTATAGTTGACCCACGACACTATGTCAGTTCCTGGTGCACATTGTGACTCAATATTACTTCAAAATAATCATCACTGTAAATCTAGTTGCCATCTGTCAGCATACAAAGATGCTACATCATTATTGATTATATTCCCCATACTTTACATTTCATCCCCGTGATTCATTTATTTTGTAACTAGAAATGTGTGCCCCTTAATCTCCCACACCTATTTCTCTCATCCCCTCTCCAACACCCCTCTCCTCTGGCAGCCACCCGTTTGTTCTCTGTGTCTATGACTCTGATTCTGTTTTGTTATGCTCATTTGTTTTGTTTTTAAGAGTCCACATATAAGTGAAATCATAAAGTATTTGTCTTTCTCTTTCTGACTTATTTCACTTAGTATATAATACCTTCTAGGTCCATCCTTTGGAAAAGGAAATGGCAACCCACTCCAGTATTCTTGCCTGGAGAATCCCAGGGACGGAGGAACCTAGTGGGCTGCCGTCTATAGGGTTGCACAGAGTCGGCCACGACTGAAGTGACTTAGCAGCAGCAGCAGGTCCATCCTTGTTGTCACAAATGACAAAATTTCATTCTTTTTCTATGGCAGAGTAACATTCCATCTTTTCCAGTCCTGTGGCCACTGCTGAGTTTTCCAAGTTTGCTGGCATATTGAGTGCAGCACTTTAACAGCATCATCTTCCAGGATTTGAAATAACTCAACTGAAATTCCATCACCTCCACTAGCTTTGTTCGTAGTGATGCTTTCTAAGGCCCACCTGACTTCACATTCCAGGATGTCTGCCACAGGACTGGAAAAGGTCAGTTTTCATTCCAATCCCAAAGAAAGGCAATCCCAAAGAATGCTCAAACTACCACACAATTGCACTCAACTCCCACGCTAGTAAAGTGATGCTCAAAATTCTCTAAGCCAGGCTTCAGCAATACGTGAACCGTGAACTTCCAGATGTTCAAGCTGGTTTTAGAAAAGGCAGAGGAACAAGAGATCAAATTGCCAACATCCGCTGGATCATCGAAAAAGCAAGAGAGTTCCAGAAAAACATCTATTTCTGCTTTATTGACTATGTTAAAGCCTTTGACTGTGTGGATCACAATAAACTGTGGAAGATTCTGAAAGAGATGGGAATACCAGACCACCTGACCCATCTCTTGAGAAACCTATATGCAGGTCAGGAGGCAACAGTTAGAACTGGACATGGACCAACAGACTGGCTCCAAATTGGAAAAGGAGTACGTCAAGGCTGTATATTGTCACCCTGCTTATTTAACTTATATGCAGAGTACATCATGAGAAACGCTGGGCTGGAAGAAACACAGGATGGAATCAAGATTGCCGGGAGAAATATCAATAACCTGAGATATGCAGATGACACCACCCTTATGGCCGAAAGTGAAGAGGAACTAAAAAGCCTCTTGATGAATGTGAAAGAGGAGAGTGAAAAAGTTGGCTTAAAGCTTAACATTCAGAAAACTAAGATCATGGCATCTGGCCCCATCACCTCATGGGAAATAGATGGGGAAACAGTGGAAGCAGTGTCAGACTTTATTTTGGGGGGCTCCAAAATCACTGCAGTTAGTGACTGCAGCCATGAAATTAAAAGACGCTTACTCCTTGGAAAGAAATTTATGACCAACCTAGACAGCATATTAAAAAGCAGAGACATTACTTTGCCAACAAAGGTCCATCTAGTCAAGGCTATGGTTTTTCCAGTGGTCATGTATGGATGTGAGATTTGGACTGTGAAGAAAGCTGAGTGCCAAAAAATTGATGCTTTTGAACTTTGGTGTTGGAGAAGACTCTTGAGAGTCCCTTGGACTGCAAGGAGATCCAATCAGTCCATCCTAAAGGAGATCGATCAGTCCTGGGTATTCATTGGAAGGACGGATGCTGAAGCTGAAACTCCAATACTTTGGCCACCTGATGCGAAGAGTTGACTCATTGGAAAAGACCCTGATGCTGGGAGGGATTGGGGGCAGTAGGAGAAGGCGACGACAGGATGAAATGGCTGGATGGCATCACCGACTCGATGGACATGAGTTTACGTAAACTCTGGGAGTTGGTAAGGGACAGGGAGGCCTGGCGTGTTGTGATTCATGGGGTCCCAAAGAGTCAGACACGACTGAGTGACTGAACTGAACTGAACTGAGCATTCCATCTTGTGTGTGTGTTTGTATTCACCACATCTTCTTTATCGATCCGTCTATTGAGGGGGCACTTCCTTACATTCTGCATTTCTACAAGATGCTCTAGTTCATCTTTTATATTTTTTCCCTGAGTCCTAGTATTAGTCATTGCTCCAAGAGTCCAAGCTCCTTTTTATTGGAAAACGGCATTAGAAACCAAGAACTTGATGCTAGATTTGACCATGGCTGCCACAGTATTTCTCAGCTGAAAGAACAAGGAAATACAGGTATATACTGCCCCACATACATACACATATACAAATATTTTGTATAGAATCATCTGTATCTATATGAAGCTAAACATGAACTCATGCTGATGTCTCCAGTGCCAATCCATTTCCACAGATCAATCTAGCTTCTTACCTCCCATTCCTACCTCTCACCTGGTTGCTGTCACCACTGTTTACTTTATTGCTCAATGCCAGTATGCATCAGCGTTGTTAACCTGTACCCTCATGGGGAACAACTTGGCATACAATTTTTTCTGTATATGCTGAACTCATTTGCAGAGTTCCTCATGCCAGCACCACTTCCTACACCTCCTTTAGTGAGATTGTTTCATACATTTGTAATACAGTTAGATTGTTTTGTCACATTCTGCATTCTGTCCTGAGATTCCTAACCTCCTAAATGATTACTTTTTCATTTGCACACATTAAGGTTCACTCTTTGTGCCACAGAGTGTGTTTACATGTGCAAGTGTCATGTATCCAAACCATATCATAGGAAACAGTCTCACTGCCCTAAAAAACCCCAGTGTTTCAACTACTCAACTCCTCCCCCTCCTACCCCTTCCTCCTAGCAATCACTGATCTTTTTACCACCACTCTAATTGTGCCTTTTGCAGAAAGTATTGTATAAAAATACTGATGATCGGGACTTCCCTGGTGGCCCAGTGGTTAAGAATTCATGTGCCAATGCAGGGGATATGTCATTTTGTGCGTGCACTTGGCCTCGTATGAAAATAAGAAACCTACATCAAAAGAAGACTAGTGATTAATGTGAAGGGTAACCTGACCTTTGTCTCTGTGGGCACAGACAGGACCATGAGCCGGGTCCCTAGGATAGGCCAGAAGAATAGCATCTTAAGGCTGAAATGGCTTCTCTGTGGCTCTGTGTGTGGATAATTCCACCTGAGACCTTTGTCCTGAGTTGAATGCTGCAACTCTCTCCTGGGCATTTCCCCCGGATATCTTTCAGACACTCTAAATTCACCTCTCCCAAACCAAGCATTGTGTCCCAAACCTGCTCTTCTTCTTTTTCTTATTGAGATAAAATTCATCATTTTAGCCATTTTAAAGTGTGCAATTTGGTGGTTTTAGTAGATTTACTGAGTTGTGCAACCATCACCACTAATTCCAAAACATTTTATCAGTTCCCCAATCCTGTACTGCTTAAGAAGTCGCTCCCCATTCCTCTCTCCCACAGCCCCAAACAATCACTCATTTCTATGGATTTGCCTATTCTCTGGCCATCTCACATAAATGGAACCACTCAATATGTGGTCTTCTGTATCTGATTTCTTTCACTTAGCATAAATTTTCAAGGTTCATTCACACTGTAGCATGAATCAGTGCTACATTTCTTTCTATTGTTGTTCAGTCGTTCAGTTGTGTCTGACTCTTTGCAAACCCACGGACTGCAGCACACCAGGCTTCCCTGTCCTTCACTATCTCCTGGAGTTTGCTCAAACTCATGTCTATTGAGTCAATGATGCCATCCAACTGTCTCATTCTCTGTCACCCCCTTCTCCTCCTGCCCTCAGTCTTTCCCAGCATCAGAGTCTCTTCCGATGAGTTGGCTCTTCACATCAGGTGGTTAAAGTATTGGAGCTTCAGCTTCAACATCAGTCCTTCCAATGAATATTCAGGGTTGATTTCCTTTAGGATTGACTGGTTTGAACTCCTTGGTGTTCAAGGGACTCTCAAGAGTCTTCTTCAGCACCACACGTCAAAAGCATCAATTCTTCATCATTCAGCCTTCTTTATGGTCCAACTCTCACATCCGTACATGTTGTTCAGTTGCTCAGTCATGTCCTACTCTTTGTGACCTCGTGGACTGCAGCATGCCAGGTTTCCTCATTGTTCACCACCTGCCTGAGTCTGCTCAAACTCATGCCCATTGAGTTGGTGATGCCATCCAACCATCTCGTCCTCTGTTGTCCCCTTCTCCTCCTGCCTTCAATCTTGCCCAGAATCAGGGTCTTTTCTACTGAGTTGATTCTTTGCATAAGGTGGCCAAAGAATTGGAGCTTCAGCATCAGTTCATCCAATGAATATTGAGGGTTGATTTCTTTTAGGATTGACTGGTTTGATCTCCTCGCAGTCCAAGGGACTTTCAAGAGTCTTCTCCAACCCTACAGTTCAAAAGCATAAATTCTTCAGCGCTCAGCTTTCTTTATAGTCCAACTCTCACATCCATATATGACTACTGGAAAAACCATAGCCTTGACTAGACGGAACTTTATTGGCAAAGTAATGCCTCTGCTTTTTAATACACTGTTTAGGTTTGTCATAGCTTTTCTTCCAAGGAGCAAACGTCTTTTAATTTCATGGCTGCAGTTACTAACTGCAGTGATTTTGGAGCCTAAGAAAATACAGTCTGTCACTGCTTCCATTGTTTCCCCATCTATTTGCCATGAAGTGATGAATCAGATGCCATGATCTTCATTTTTTGAATGTTGAGTTTTAAACCAGCTCTTTCATTTTCCTCTTTCACTTTCATCAAGAGGCTCTTTAGTTCTTCTTCAATTTCTGCTATAAGGGTGGTATCATCTGCATATCTGAGGTTATTGATATTTCTTGATTCCATCTTGTGCTTCATCCAGCCCAGCATTTCGCATGATGTACTCTGCATGTAAGTTAAATAAGCAGGGTAACAATGTACAGCCTTGATATACTCCTTTCCCAATTTTAAACCAGTCTGTTGTTCCATGTCTGGTTCTAACTGTTGCTTCTTGATGGGCATACAGGTTTCTCAGGAAGCAGGTAAGGTGGTGAGATATCCCCGTCTTGTTGAGAATTTTCCACAGTTTGTTTTGATCCATATAGTCAAAGGCTTTAGCGTAGTCAGTGAAGCAAAAGGAGACATTTTTCTGGAATTCTCTTGCTTTTTCTATGATCGAATAGAAATTGGCAATTTGATGTCTGGTTTCCCTGCCTTTTCTAGATCCAGATTGTACATCTGGAAGTTCTCAATTCACATACTGCTAAAGACTAGCTTGAAGAATTTTGAGTATTATCTTGCTAGCTTGTGAAATGAATGAGTGTAATTGTGTGGTAGTTTGAACATTCTTTGGCATTGCCCTTCTTTGGGACTGAAATGAAAACTGACCTTTTCCAGTCCTGTGGCCACTGCTGCGTTTTCCAAATTTGCCGATCTATTGAGTGCAGCACTTTAATAGCATCTTCTTTTAGGATTTGAAATAGCTCAGCTGGAATTCCATCACCTCAACTATCTTTGTTCATAGTAATGCTTCCTAAGCCCCACTTGACTTCACACTCCAGGATGTCTGACTCTAGATGAGTTACTACACCATTGTAGTTATCCAGGTCATTAAGACCTTCTTTGTATGGTTCTTCTGTATATTCTTGCCCCCTATTCTTAATCTTTTCTGCTTCTGTTAGGTTCTTGCTGTTTCTGTCCTTTATTGTGCCCATCTTTGTATGAAATGTTCCCTTGGTATCTCCAATTTTCTTGAAGAGATCTCTAGTCTTTCCCATTCTATTGTTTCCTCTATTTCTTTGCTTTGATCACTGAAGAAGGCTTTCTTATCTCTCCTTGCTATTCTTTGGAACTCTGCATTCAGTTGTATACGATGCAATTATATATGATGAGACCATTAGAAAGAATGAGATAGTTCCATATGTATTGACTTGGGACAATTTCCACAATGTGGGAAAAAAGCAAGATGTGAAACAATGTGCTGGGCAATGCTGTCCAGGAGAAATATAACACAAGCCACACACATAATTTTAATTTCTAATAGCCACATTGAAAGCAAAAAGAAACAGGTGAAATTAATTTTAACAACATAATTTATTTAACCCAATATATATCTAAAGTAATACCATTTCAACATAATATGAAAAAGTATTAATCAGATAGTTAATGTTTTTTTCTCATACCACCACTCAGTGAAATTCAGGTGTGGGTGCGTGCTTAGTCGCTAAATCGTATCCAACTCTTCGTGACCCCCTGGACTATAGCCTATCATTCTCCTCTGTCCATGGGATTCTCCAGGCAAGAATACTGGAGCGGGTTGCCATGCCCTCCTCCAGGGGATCTTCCTGACCCAGGAACTTGCATCTGTCTCTCCTGCATTGGCAGGTGAGTTCTTCACCACTAGAGGCACCTGGAAAAAGCCCCAAATCCAGGTGTACTTAGTACTTATTGTATTGATACATCTCAGTTGTGTCCAGCCAGGTTCCAAGTCCCGTGGCTGCCATACTGGACCGTGCAGTGTCCCCTCTGAAGAGTATGTACGTGGCAAGCACACAGCAGGAAATGACTACACAGCACATCCCAGAGAAGCAGCCTTCACGTCCTGTCATCTCTCCTCCTTCACTGCTGTATGGGACACTAGTGACTGACTGGCTGGGTTGCCAGATTGGCTGGAGGTCCCTCCTGGCCGTGCCCACTCTAGATCCCTCCCATACTGCTGCTTAGATTTCTCAAAAGAACAGCCATTCTACAAAGATTCTCCTGTCATTTTCACCCAGAGACCATGACTCTCCTGAGAAGAAAACTAGCTCTTGTCGTTCCAACCCCTTCTCACCATCCTTTGCACAGCCCCTCTAGATGAACTTGTTCAAAAATCAATCACGTGATGATTGATCAGTCAATCAACATTAAATCAAGTGCTTTCTACATGCCAGTTGCTTGCCAGGGGGGACATGAGGCAAACCTGGCTCCTGCCCTCCTGGATCTCCCAGTCTAGCGGGAAATCTCTCCCCATCTCTCCTCACCCACTCCTTCCTGCTTCCCCCTGGGCCTCAGCGCTCTCTCCTGGCACCCACAGGCAGTGACAAGGGGCCACCCAAATTGCAAACCACATGCCTTTGACTTAGTCTCCATTTCGGAGGCCCACCTGGCCTTGCTCTTCGTGGGGAGGATTCTCTGCATTAGTCACTTGGCTCTGGGAGCACAGGATGGCAGAAAGGCTGAAGTCACGAGGAGGACAGGAGGGAGTCTGGCACAGCGAGGACTCAGCTCCGGGCCTCACAGCCCCTGGGCTGCTCTGGAGTGGTCAAGGCCAGGCTGTCCTAGAGTGAACGCAGAGGCCCCAGCAGGCCTAGTTGAGGCCAGAGCTGCATGTGGGGTCCCATCGTGCACACAGCCAGAGGAGAGAAGGGCTGGCTGCCCTGGGGGGTTCCATCCTGGCTGATGCTCCCCTCCCCTTCAAATCTGTCACAAATCAGCACCCTTCCTGCTCAGCAAGATGGCTAAGCCCTCAGACCTGCTCCCTGGGGCCATGCAGGGGCCTCATCCCTTCTCACTTCCCCGTCCCCCTGGCTCCCCAGCTCCAATTTGCCCACCACCAGACACCCAGTCCTGCTGAGCAGCCCTGCATAGCGCACTACCCCAGCCTCCGGGGTGACCACAGTCACACCTGCCCAGTCGTTTCTCCTAAACCCGCAAACAGCGGGCAAGACCACCATTCTCACTGCACCCCGAACTCAAAGTACACCAAAGTGGGAGGCCACCAACGCTAGCAAAGGAAAGGGTTGCTGGTTTGTGGATGTGCTTTTCTGGCTGGACAGGGGGGCTGTTTCCCTTCATTTCCTCCTCCTCGTCCTATGCACTCCTGTCATCTCCTTACCAACTCTGGGAAAAGGAAAATCTGACAGAGTCAAGACACTGAGTTGATGGAAACTGAAACTGTTAGTCATGTCCAATTCCTTGCCACCCCATGGGCTGTAGCCCGCCAGCCCCACTGTGAGATTCTCCAGGCAAGAATACTGGAGTGGATTGCCATGCCCTTCTCCAGAGGGATCTTCCCAACCCAGGGATTGAACCTGGATCTCCTGCGTTGCAGGCAGTTTCTTTACCATCTGAGGCTTGATGGAAGAGCCTAGAAAACCCAATGGATTATGTGTGTGTGTGTGTGTGTGTGTGTGTTGTAGGAGGGGTCCTTGGGGTCAGAGCAGAAAGCCCCCAGTGCCCCCAACTCCCAAACAATGCCTGACTGTGGTAGGGATGTTAACCCACGCCTGAGCGACACAGGCTGCAGGGTTCCCCGATGACTTTGTCGAACTTTCCAACAACTACTTGACAGGTGGTAGGTGGGACGGGGTGGGGGGTTGTCCAGGACGCCCCATTTCACACTCTCCCTCTCTCCTTCACTCAGGTTCAGACTTGCACGGCGGCCTGGAGACTCACTCAGAGTCTCCAGCTCCTTCCTTATTTTCTCTCACATAATCACTCCCCCAAATAAAGACCTTGGGCGTTTGATCCCAACCCTTGGTGATGGCTTCTTGGGGGATCTGGGACTAACACAACAGGACTGTGTGTTTTCTCATACAACCTCAGGTGCAGCTGAACCAACTCACTGAAGAAGTCGACCCCGATTCCACCAGCAGGGGGCATAGGCGCCCACAGAGCCCGCGCCCCTCCGCCCTCCTCTTCCGCCAGGCCCAGGGAGCCCTTGGTTGAGAACTTGCTCCCATGTTGGCCCCTCCATGACTTGTCAGCTCCCACTTGTACCTGCTGAACAACTGTTCTTCAAAGTCTCACTCAAGGTCAAGTGAATTCCAAGTGAAGGGCATGGCAGCCCAGCTGGACACTGCAGCGCTCTCTGCTCTTCTGGGACGAAGGCATGGAGGGAGGAGGGACCCGCAGAGACACCCTGGCACCTCCTGGATCTGGTCCTGCTGGTGTCTCTGGGGGCCTATTTGTGGTGTGTGGGGTGGACAGCCACATGGGATGCTACTTGAGGAAGAGGGTCTGGGTCATGGTTCTATCCGCACACCCAAGCTTTGAAGGCACAGAGCAGTTCAGGTGGGGTTTCCCTGGGGAACATGGGCTTTGGCGACAAGCAGACTTGGGTTCAACCTTGCCTGCTCCCCAGTTACCAGTTGTGTAAACGTGGACAAACTGCTTAACGTCTCTGAGCTTGATTTTCTTAGCTTAGGAGAGGGAATAACAACACTGACTTCCTAAGCTTACTGGGAGGGGTGGATGAGTAACACGTATATGGCCAAGTCGGGGTTTTCTCTAAGGGACCAGGGGTTCTCAGTAGGGATCGTAATGACCCCTACGGGACAGTTTGGGAAGTGCTGAGGTGTTTTCAGTGGTCACTATACCAGAGGCCCCTGACGTAGAAGGCAAGGGCCAGGGACCTACCCTACATGGCGAAGTAACACTCAGTGAGGAAATGTCCCTGTTCTGTATGTGGCGAAAGAGGGTTTTTGCATGATATTAAGACATACTGAATATTTCAGGAATGCAACCACTGGATGAATTGAGGGAATACTATTTCTTTTGTTTGGCACTTTACCAAGAATTGTTCACTGATTTAGAAAACCTCCCCACTGACAGCACTGCCAACTGGGGTCTTTGAGCAGGCATGAGATATTAATACCTATGTGTCAGTGCCTGTTTGTAATCACATCATGTAATCACATCACGTGTCTCAATGATGTATTCTGACTCTGTGCACTTACATGCCCTGTGGACCATGCTCAGCTACAGATTGGAATTCCAGCGGGTCTGAGGCCAGCGTGTCTCACAAGCCCCCAAGAGAGGACAGTGCTGCAAGGTCCTGGCACAGTCATGCCTGAGCAGTGACATGCTTCATTATAAATCATAAATTCCACTTCCTCCTTTGTATGATGGTCAGGGCATTGTCTTAGGTTAAACTTCACAGGAAACACCCTGAGAGGCATATTTCCATGCAGGTGGTTACCTGAGACGTGTTCTTGGAAACCCCTGTGAGGGGTGGGAAAGGCGGGCTTGGGCAGAGGGACCTGAGCTGGGAAGGCGATCATAGCAGAGGGCTCAGTGGGTCCCTCGGGAAGCTCAAGGTCTGGATGGCCCCTCAGAGAGGTCTCAGATTGACGCAGGGAGCCGGGCTTTCACTCTGACCCTGAAGGATTTGAGCCACTGTCTGTGCATCCTTGCATTCATTCACCCATTCAGGTAGTCAGTAAATTCTTATTGAGGCCCTGAATTCACTCTGGGTAGGGTTCTTTCCCTCTGAGACACCCCCTCTACCAGGTCTCCCAGCATCCAGACCTTCACTGACTCATTCTTGGAAGAGATATGCAGCGACTGTGACCAAGAAATCTGTGGGTCAAGGAGGGGAGGGGAGGGGTGGGTCTCGAGCAGGAGGCCCTATAGTCCTTCCACAGTAGCCTTGTCCTAGCCTCCAAGTAGGAGAGAGTGTCTCTCCCAACCCAGCACCTTCTTCTGCACCTGATTCTCCAGTTTGTCCAGCCTGAAAAATGAGACACAGCCATTTGTGCCAAAGTGCTTTACATTCTTTTTCTCATCAACTTCTTACAACCACTTAACATTTATGTTTTATGACAACCATTTTATGGATGAAGAAACAGAGGTTCAGACAGTCTAAATATTTCACCGGAGGTGGCCAGTAGAGGACGGAATCTGGGTTCCAGAGCTCATGCCCTTTGCCCTGTAGCATGCAGGCTGCCAGAAGCCCCCTGATGACTCTCCAGACTGGAGAAGAAGAGGTCAAGGGAAGACATAGGAATATCTTCTGGCCCACGTGGAGATTTAATCAGAGGATCTAGTACCTGTCCTGTTCTGAGAACAAAGCTGAGCAGACTCAGAGGCATGGCAGAGCATCCCCCAGTGGCAGGGTGACACTTCTGTAGCCTAGGGTCCGCACTGGCACAGCTCTGAGAGGGAAAAGGTATGTCACTAGCAATACACAGGGCGATGGGTATAAACGGGGATGTGCCAGAGATCTTGGGATGGTCACCCTGCTCAGTGCAGGCGGACAGTGGCAGAAGTACTCTCTCAGAGGACTGCCCAGAGTGGCCAGGATGCACAGGCTCTCCCCATCAGGTGGACTGTGGACCTCAGGCAAAGTTCTGAGAAGTCACGTGTTTTATTCAGGTGACTCTGACTCTCATCTTGGCTGCATTCTCAGGACCCAGGTTGGCAGCCAAAGGGGGTATTTATGTAACAGGAAGCTATGTGGGTACTGGGATCACCAGATCTGAACCTGGATTCCAGTGCCCTTGCTTTCATGTGGCTTTAGGAAAATTACCTAACCTTTCTGAGACTCAGTTTCCTTGTCTGTAAAATGGGACCAAGAAATTCCAGTTTATGGGGCAACTGTATTATATAAGCTAAGGTTGATGAAAGTGCTTAGTAGGTGCTTGATAAAGACAGTGTGTGCCTTTGAGGTGAGGTTAATATGTGGGTGGGACTGGGGTCATCAAGGTGACATTAATTAAGTGTCAGAGCCAAGTTTTCTTGGCCAGGGTAAATCCCTGATTGGCTGGTGGCTTTCTCGTGTGCCCACACCCTCAGGAGCACTAGCCTGGGAGGCAGATCCCCGTCCTAGGCTGAGGTCTGCTGTTGGAAACTCTGGGAAATAAAGGGTGGCAGGTGGATGGGGAAGAAAACCAGAACCTGAAGTTCCATCAAACCAGCACGGAATTTTCCTTTTGCTTCCCTTTGGCATCTGCAGGCTTGGAGTATGACAGCTGACCTGGAGCTGTGATCAGAAAGAGCTCCCAAGAAGCTCTCTACTACTGGGCAAAGGAGAAGAAAGGGGACTCCTATGGGTTACAGTGAGTGGAGGACATGTACATTTTCTGTGGTTTTTTCACTCTCTTCCACCGCAGTTTCCCAGCAAACCTATAGCAGCAGCGGCAACAACTGGACAGGTACCTAAAGCTCCGGGGGAGAGAACTCTTCTCTCTGACCAGAGGCTCTGGCCTCCAAAGTATGCGGAGAACCACACTGCTTCCTCCAGTCCTGTATTCTCTGTTTGCGTGGTCAGAGGCGGTTGCCATCATGCAAAGTGTTGGGTAGGGCAGGGGAATTAAAGCCCTGGCTTTCTAGCCAGAGAACCTGGAAGGAAGGCCCCTGGGAACCAGAAAGTGCTGAGTTGGTGAGGAAGAGGAGGCTCCAGAAATCAACCCTACAAAACTGTAGAGGAACTCCTGGGCTCATGCCCAAACTACATATGCCTGGATCTTTCCCTAAACAGCACACCAAAGGAAATAAACAGTCTGCCACCCAGGTCCCAAACTGCCCCTGGGGTGAGGCTCACATGGTCAGATCTGTGAGCCTGTAATGCTACAAAGCATTACAAAGCACCAGCAAAGTCTTGAAAATTGAAGTGACATTAGAACCGCAGCTCACAAGGCAAGTAGGAATTTGTAATTGTATATCAGTTGCCTGCTCAAACAAACAAAACCAACATCCTCCATAAGCATTAAACAAAACTAGAGTCTCACAACATAATATTCAATCAAAACAAAAAGTTCACTTGATGGCCACCACATGATGAATGGGCTACAGGCAGACCAAGGGCTCCTTGGTTTTAAGAGACTAGGGGTGGGTGGAGCAGTAAGGCCAGCACCAAACCAAGTGCCTTTGGCCCCAGAACCCTCAGTTCTGCTGCCCTGAGGGCTACATGTGTCTAAAGCTGCCCAGCTCTTCCCAGACCAGCCACCCTAGCTCCCCACTCAGAACCTGGCTCTGCGTGCCCTCCCCCACTATCATATTTGCTTAACCAACTCCTCAGTGAGCCCCCTCCGGGTATAAGCTGCCTGTGGAAAGGGACTGGTGGTTTCTCTCTCCCTTTGCAGTGTTCTGCACGTGGCAGGAGGTACAGGAGGAGGACTCGCCTCCAACTAAGGCTGGAGAGATGGGGAAGCAAAAGTGGACAAATAATCAGATCTCACAGCTGGAAGCCCTGACGTGTGACTCCTTCACAGTAGCTCACTTCCATTTCAAGTGGGGGAAGCGGATGCTCTTGAGAGATTCAAAGACAGGGATGATGCTGCATGTGAGAAACAGAGCTGGGATTCAAATCAGGGCTTCTGCTTATAATCTGGGGCCCCTTAGATGGAGAAGACAAGAGGGACACGGGAGAGGAGCACAGACGGCAGCTGTGGGCAGAATTAAAGCATCTGTCTTCTCCTCCCAGGATTGGAACACAGTTTAACAGAGGCAGGGGATAAGGACCCTCTTCCAACCCCTCCTCTACAGTCTGTGAAACTCAGGACCAGGAAGGACTGGGACTTGCCTAAGGTCATACAACCAGTGGCAGAAACACTTGCTGTCCTGAACTTTCTATATTTCTGGAGAATTCAGTACTATAAGGCTTCTATAAATTTCATTAAAGAGTACAGGTCAAGAAAAGAAACGTGCCTATATTTAGATATCCTTAATAAATAATTTGCTGAAATAATGTAAAAGATAATTATTGCTTTTTGAAGGAATGCATCAGATGAAATGCAAAGCACTGGGAGGAGTTGGTTAAATAGTAATAGATGTAGCACAATTAGCTTTGACAGTAAGAATTATAGAAGAAAAGTGGGAACTACTTCTATACGAAACCAAAGGGGAATGATTAAAAATATTTGGCACATGTACTCGTTGAAACATGTTTATAAATCTATGATGAAGTGAAGTGAATACAATAAAAGCTGAAAAAACAAAAACAACACCAAGATGTTTAGTACTGGTTATAGTCAAGTGTCAGGCTACAAATGAGCTGAAGATTCTATTTTCCTAGGTTCCAGAAATTCTGTAATGAGAGCGTTCTTTTAGCAAAGGAAGAAAATGTTTTCTTTAGTTGGGGGAGGAAGCCACTATTTAGCAGGAGGACAATAGCTGGAACAATAGCTTATCTGACTTTGAGCAACTTCCATGAATGGTAACCTGTTTCTGCTTTGCTCATAATGTATCTCTAGCTCCTAGTACAGTGCCTGATACACAAGAGGAATGCAGGAAATATTAGTTGGTGAGGAAATGAGTGGGTGGATGGATAGATGGATGAAGGACTTATTTGGAAATATTTAACACTTGAAATTTAACACAATGAAAACACATAGGAAATCCAGTTGACAAACTCTCCTGGAGCACAGAAGGAAGAGCAAGATACAGGTCTGCTCTCTGGAACTTAAAACCTAATCACCGAGGGACTTCCCCGGTGGTTCCATGGCTAAGACTATACACTCCCGTCGCAGGTAGCCTGGTCAGGGAACGATCCTGCAGGCCACAACTAAAGATCATCCAACAGCTAAGACCTGGCACAGCCAAATAAAAATATCAATAATAATAACAATTTTTAAAAATTTAAAACCTAATCACAGAAACAAAACCACCCCTTGAGGCCCCCTGCCCAGCGTTTCCTCCGGTCTCTCCCCTGCCTCCCCATGCCCCTGTCCAGCCACCATTTTCTACCACACGAGTGCTTCTGTGATTTCACATCTCTGTTTCTCCTAACTTCCCTCTCCTGTGCTTGGCAACTGCTCACCCTTCAAGGTCCATACATTTCTTCAAGTGTTCAATTGTGGTGCTAGGGCCCCTTGTCTCTGTCACGTCAGAACTCTGGGCTCCATCTCCCCTCATTCACTGTGAGCCCTTAAGAGCCTGGTAACCACTCCAGAGGGCGGCTCACACAGATGGGACCCTTGCGAATGAACCATAGGGGTGGGGCTGCGGCCATGGGTGTGCAGAAGAGGCAGCCTGGGCTGGAGGGGCCTGGAAGGACTTGGGGGAGGCAGCACGTCTGAAGGGTGGCTGCCCTCAGCCGGACTACAAGACGTCTGCACACAGGAGCAGTGCCAGCCTGGGGGGACTAACAAGAGTTAGTCCCTGGCAAGAGTAACAGGCAAGGGGCTGGCTGCTCCTCCAGAAAGGAAGGATAAAGACCCCTGAGAAAAGGAACAGTCAGGACAGAAGGTGCTGGTGTGTGTGTGTTAGGGAGAGCCAGGCCTGCCTCACATGCTTGGAGACAGGAGAAAGGCAGAAAGCAGGATTCCTAAGGCCAGTGAAACTAAATGGTGGGAGAAGAGGTCAAGCAATAGGGCAGGCTAGACAGCAAAAAACCAACAAACCAGTTAAAAAATGGAAGACCAACAAGCACATGAAAAGATGCTCAGCATCACTGATGCAAATCAAAACCACCTAGTCCTCATTAAGATGGCTACTATTTTAATAAATAAATAAATTTTGTTATGTGTATTTTACCTCGATAAAAAAAATTGGGGGAAATTCCTTGGCTGTCCAGTGGTTAGGACTCTGCTTTCACTGCCAAGGGCCGGGTTCAACCCCTGGTCAGGGAATTAAGATCCCACAGCTGTGTGGCATGGACCAAAAAAAAAAAAAAACTGGGAAAAATAGTATAACAGAAAGCTGTTTTCCAATAGAACAGAAGTCAAAAAAAAAAAAAAAAGAAAGCCAGCCACAATCCTATAACTAAGAAATAATTTTAATATTAATTGAATATCAGTTGCACATTCTTTTAAGGATGGTTTGATCTGCTGTGTTGTATCCTATTCTTTGGAGGAAATAAAATATGCTCAACCAATCCCTTATTATTGAACATTTTGATGGTTTCCAATTGTTAACTATTATCAACAATGTTATGATTAAATTCCTTGTATATATTTTTTAAATGAATGGTTTATTCAGAGAAGGGAGCATTAGAATGAGTGATGGGTCATAGGGAGAGCAGGGCAGGGAGCACAGTCCGTGCTGGGGGAGGACCAACGGCTGGGGAGCCAGCAGGGCCACCTGGCTCTTTGGAGTGAGAGCGGAGCTTGCCTTACTTCAAGCCTTTACACAACTGAGCATGTCCAAGGGTCCCTTGGAAATGTTGCTAGAATGGAGATTCCAACTCAGTAGGTCAGGGTGGGCCCAGGCTCTGCATTTCTAGCAGGCTCCCAGGTGATGCTGACACCGCTGGACCTGTCTTGTGCCACCCTTGAAGTAGCAAGGATCAGGGCACCCTTAGGATAAAGGGTGAACACACAGGGTACAGCCTGTAGTAATGGAGATGCTTCCCTCAGCAATCAGTCCAGTGGTTTGTAAAAACTCCGCCTCAACTCCATTTCATAAAGACCCGCAAGAGAAGGGGATTCTGGGCACCTGATGCCAGAGCCATAAAGGGGGAGCCACGCATCCCAGAGGAGGCCACAGGAACAAAGTCAGAACCTCCGAGGGACAGCTGCAGAAAGGACAGCTGGACCCGTGGGAACGTCCCCACCTGGAAAGTGCGTGGATTTCTGTTTACCTTTTAATCATGGGACAGTTCATTCACTCTCTTAAGTAGACGAGCCCTCTTATTCCAACACTGAGTTATACAATCATCAAGTCATGGCCCATTTCCTCCAACCATCTAGACCATTCTCAACAGATTACCTCATTCAGAAGTAGTTTAAAACAAAGCTCCAAAATAGAAATCCTTTCCTTTAAAGCATATTGGCTTTATTTCTATAATTCAAAAAGATATATGCACCCCTCTGTTCATAGCAGCACTATTAACAACAGCTAAGGGATGGAAACAAACTAAATGTCCATCTACAGATGAATGGATAAAGATGTGAGATATATATATATATATATATACACACACACACAGTGGAATAAGAAGGGATACACAAAAAGGAATGAAATGATGCCATTTGTAGAAACGTGGAGGCAAGTTGAGGTTATCATACTAAGTAAAGTAAGTCAGAAAGAGAAAGACAACCATATGATAGCACTTATACGTGGAATCTAAAATAGGACAGAAATGAACCTATCTATGAAACAGAAACAGACTCACAGACACAGAGAACAGACCTGTGGTTGCCAAGGGGGAGAGGGTTGGGGGAGGAATTGAATGGGAGTTTGAGGTCAGCAGACGCAAACTACTGTGTATACAATGGATAAACAGCAAGGTTCTACTGTACAGTGCGGGAAACTGTGTTCAATATCCTGGGATAAACCATACTGAAAAGAATAGGGAAAAGAGTGTGTGTGTATATATATATAGCTGAATCACTTTGCTGTACTGCAGAAATTAAGACAAAATTGTAAATCAACTATACTTCAATTTAAAAAGAAATGAAAAAACATAGATTTTGTTTTAATAAAGGGAACAAATCTTTCTGAAAAGCCATTTAGCAATATCTGTTAAAATAATTTGTTACAAAATAAAAATATTAGCAAAATAATGTGTTAATAGAGAACTTCTATTTTCCACTTCCACAGAATGAACAATATGCAGTGTTTAAATATCCTTTGAGAAGATGCATTTAAAGATACAGAAAACCGGTGGTGTCAAATGTTAGGTAAAAAACATCAGGTATGTAAGAATATAAGCCAGATAACCTTATTTTTATAAAACGACAATGCAGACATATATGTGCACAGGAAAAAATATATCAAAATTTCAAGTGGTTCTGGGTAATTTTAATTTCCTCATTGTGCTTTTCTAAATGTTTCAATTCAACAGTAAGTACATATGACAATCATAAAAACAGCATTAAAAAATATAGTGATGGAAGAGATCATAGGCAAAATATTCTCTGATATAAATCATACCAGTGTTTTCTTAGGTCACTCTTCCAAGACAATAGAAATAAAAACAAAAATAAACAAATGGGACCTAATCAAATCTTCAGGCTTTTGAGAAGGAAAAAGGAAATCATAAACAAAACAAAAGGACAACCTACAGAAGGGAAGAAAACATTTGCTATCTAACAAGGGCTTAATTTCCAAAATATACAAGCAACTCATGTAACTTAACAACAAAAAAAACCCAGTTGAAAAATGGGCAGTAGATCTAAATAGACATTTCTCCAAATAAAATATACAGATCACCAATAGGCACATGAAAAGATGTTCATAATCACCATTATTAGGAAAATGCAAATCAAAACTGCAATGAGGTATCACCTCACATCCATCGGAATGGTCATCATTAAGAAGTTTACATATAACTAAATGTTAGAGAGGGTGTGAAGAAAAGGGAAACTTCTTACATTGTTGGTGGGAATTTAAGTTGGTATAGTCACTATGGAGAACAGAATGGAGGTTCCTTAGAAAACTAAAAATAGAATTACCATATGATCCAACAGTACCACTCCTGGGCATATATCTGAGCAAAACTATAATTCAAAAAGATACTTGTACCCTTGTGTTCATAGCAACACTATTCTCAATAGCCAAGACATGGAAACAAGCTAAATGTCCATTGACAGAAGACTGGATAAAGAAGATGTAGTACATATATACAGTGGAATACTACTCAGCCACAAAAATAGAATGAAATAATACCATTTGCAGCAACATGGATGCAACTAGAGATTGCACCCAACTTACTTCATACTAAGTGAAGTATGTCAGAAAGAGAAAGACAAATACCACATATCACTTATATGTGGAATCTAAAATATGACACAAATGAAACTCTGGGCTGGAGGAAGCACAAGCTGGAATCAAGATTGCTGGGAGAAATATCAATAACCTCAGATATGCAGATGACACCACCCTTATAGCAGGAAGGGAAGAAGAACTAAAGAGCCTCTTGATGAAAGTGAAAGAGGAGAGTGAAAAAGTTGGCTTAAAGCTCAACATTCAGAAAACTAAGATCATGACATCTGGTCCCATCATTTCATGGCAGATAGATGGGCAAACAGTGGAAACAGTGGCTGACTTTTTTTTCTGGGCTCCAAAATCACTGCAGATGGTGATTGCAGCCATGAAATTAAAAGACGCTTAATCCTTGGAAGGAAAGTTATTAGACAGCATATTAAAAAGCAGAGACATTACTTTGCCAACAAAGGTCCGCCTAGTCAAGGCTATGGTTTTTCCAGTGGTCATGTATGGAGGTGAGAGTTGGACTATAAAGCTGAGCACTGAAAAATTGATGCTTTTGAACTGTGGTGTTGGAGAAGACTCTTGAGAGTCCCTTGGACTGCAAGGACTCCAACCAGTCCATCCTAAAGGAGATCGGTCCTCGGTGTTCATTGGAAGGACTGATGTTGAAGCTGAAACTCCAATACTTTGGCCACCTGATGCGAAGAGTTGACTCATTGGAAAAGACCCTGATGCTGGGTAAGATTGAGGGCAGGAGGAGAAGGGGACGACAGAGGATGAGATGGTTGGATGGCATAATCAACTTGATAGACATGGGTTTGGGTGGACTCCGGGAGTTGGTGATGGACAGGGAGGCCTGGCGTGCTGTGGTTCATGGGGTCGCAAAGAGTTGGACATGACTGAGCAATTGAACTGAACTGAACTGAACCTCTCTACAAAACAGAAACAGATTCATGGACATAGAGAAGAGACTTGTGGCTGCCAAGGGACATGGAGGATGGGGGAAGGATGGACTGGGAGTTTGGGATTAGCAGGTACACACTATGATATGTAGAATGAATAAACAACAAGGTCCTACTTAACACAGGGAACTCTATTCAACATCCTGGGATAAATCATAATGGAAAAATATTTTAAAATATAAATAAAAAAGAATGGATGTATATATAAAACTGAGACACTCCGCTGTACAGCAGAAATTAATACAACATTGTAAACCAACTACACTTCAATAAAAAGTAAATACGGTGGCAGTCTGGGCTTCCCAAAGGGCACCTGTGTCCTCCCAGGGCGTTTTCCTCAGCCCACATCTTCCTCCCAGTTAGTCCAGAGTTGCTTTCCTAAGTTAGGGGTGGGCTCCTTCAAAGCCTGCCACTCAGTTCCTTTGCTTGGCATTAAATCCTAGCCGGCCCCTGTTTGGCTCCAGATGATTGGCAAACCTGTTTCTTCCCCAGTAGCTTCCCTGGAATGTCCCTTTAAGCACCTATAGGCCTGGGCCTGGAGTTTTGGGACTTGATTTATTGGGCAATGACTTCACACAATCTTATCCCTTCATCTGACATTTGGCCCAAGAGACCGCAGTGTCACATGTTGCCAATAGGTGGTGCTGCCTAACACAAAAGCACTCTTGTCCAGGCGTTCTGAAGACGGATTGCAGAGATCATGATGTAAACTTTGCGAGGTTGTGCAGACACAGCATCGCTACTATGTAAAGGCAGGAGGACAAATCTACCACTTACCACGACCACTACCATCACTGCACAAGAACAGCCACTTCAATACCAAAAATGTAGGAAGACAAAAATCTCAGGATAAAGACAATCGATATAATGGAGTAGCACACTTTGAGAAAAAGTTGCTTGGTTCTTTTCTTAACATTGCATCTCAGGCCAGTGAAAACTTGACCCTAGACCAGCACAGGCCCTGGACTGGCCTTCAGAACCTCTGTTCTAGCCAAGGATTTAAGGAATTGATGGCCTCTTCATTTTCTAAGTTCAGATTTCTGCAAAAATCAATTTGCTTCAAGAACACCTTTATTTTCCCAGTGTGCAGTGAGACATATGCACTAGACCTTTGCTCCACTCATGGCCACGGTGAAGCGGCAAGTCACTTTAGAGCAAAGCCATCTCTCTCTTTTTAAAAAATTGTATTGAAATAAAGGACATTTACAATGCTGTCTTTAATTTCTGCTGTAGAGCAAAGTGACTCAATTATACATACATACATATATATATATAATTTTTAAGCATTTTGGATGTGGACTATTTTTAAAGTTTTTATTGAACTTGTTGCAATATTGTTTCTATTGTCTATGTTTTGGTTTTATTTCATTTTATTTTTTGGCTTTGAGGCATGTGGGATCTTTGTTCCCCGGACAGGGATCGAGTCCACACCCCCTGCATGGGAAGGTAACGTCCTAACCACTGGACCAACAGAGAAGTCCCCACATACACATTCTTTTTCATATTCTTTTCCATTATGGTTTATCATAGGTTATTAGATACAGTTCCCTGTGCTATACAGTAGGACCTTGTCGGTTATCCCATCTCTCTTAAAGACACAGGTCTGACCACATTATTCCTCTGCTACCTCCCTTTGTCTGTTAAGTTAGAGGACTCAGCATTTCACACCAGTGTCTTCACGTTCCAGCCCTAGGATCCACTCACTAGGATCACACAATGAAAGTCACTTCCAACCCACCCCAGAAACTTAACAAAAGGAGGAGTGCTAGCCTTACCAACTTTTCTTCTCAGGACAAGCCAGTTTGCATCTCCATATAGTATGAGTGCAGTTTCCCACACCTACAATGCTGTCATGTCCCCTCACCTTCCTGGCATTTACCTATTCTTCCCCATCAAGTCAGCACAATGTCTCCTCCTCCAGGGAGCCACCTCCTCTCTCATTCCAAGGCATCTAGCATGTAATGAGCACGCATCATCTTGCTGCAATGTCACAGTCCCCCTGGGCACAGACTGTGTCTCTTTACTTGTATCCCCTCTTCAAGTCTGGACCCAAAGAAGGTATCCAGTGAATCCTCACTGATATACTGATGCTCCGTATTGGCAAACAAACTTGGGTCAGCTCTTTCAGCATCTTTCCTTAAGATCTTTTCAATAAACCCAAGAGATGCTGGCAGAAGCTGGCAGCCTGACCAGAAGCGAGAAAAACGGCAGGAAAACCTAGAATTCAGGGAATTGTGTCTCTGGCAAGAAAAATACATTGGTTCTCCTGATCCCCTGAGGAAACGCCAGATGCTTTGGTATCCCCCTTATAATTCTGAAATGTATTAGCTCTGCCATTATGTACCAAAAAATGACTTTTTTAGAAGTGAAGTTGCGCAGTTCCGTGCAACTCTTTGCAATCCCATGGACTGTAGTTTACCAGACTCCTCCGTCCATGGAATTTTCCAGGCAAGAGTACTAGAGTGGGTTGCCATTTTCTTTTCCAAAAAATGACATTTTTAATGGAGCTAAAAGTGCCCATGATCTGTAACTAGAAATGACTTGCTAGCAAAAAACAAACTGTTTCCAGGTAAGAGGGTAGGTGAAAGAAGACATTTGTACACTTAACAGTTGTTCAGTGTATAATGCAAGCTATCAGTAGGCAGGAACACATGAAGAAGCAAAATGTGTTATGATTATAGTTTGCTGGGTACTTCTCATGGCCAGTCACCTAGCAAAATGTTTCACCTACGTGACCTCATTTAATCCTCACAACCATTCTATAAAGTGGGAATTACTCTTTCCCAGTTTACAGACTCAGAAAAGTTAAATCATTTTTCCAAGATTCAACAACTGAGAATGAAATCCAGGTCTAGCAGCAAGGCCCAAATACTTTTTCCTTTCCTATGACAACATGGTTTTTCCTGGTGTGCTGCAGTCCGTGGGGTCGCAGAGTCGGACACGACTGAGCAACTAAACTGACCTGATAATATATTTGATTAATTTCTTTAAACTGCAGCTAAATATAATTTAATTCCTGCCTTTGTGAATAGCATACTCAGAATACATTTGCATCTGAAGGCTAAAGATCTCCTAGGGGGCCTACCCCACAGCCAACCTGGAGCCCGAGACACTAAGGAGAACAACTCAGGCACATCCTGAATTGCCTTTGTTTTTAATAAACCCAAGCCATCAGCTTACTTTATGACTTACCTCTTTTCCTTAAGTTCAGATGATACTATGATAAAGCTCAAAAGGCTAAATCTTTCACTAAATTCCTTAAAACCAGTAAGAAACAGATTAATAATCTAATTTTTTAATGGGTCAAAGCTATTAATAAGTAGCTCATAGAGAAGAGATATAAAAGGCCCAACTTAGAGGAGCGCATTTTAAAATACACCATTTTCCATGTGTCAGACTGTCTCAAGTCAGAAAGCTCTGATACCATATGGAAAGCTCTCACACACTGGTGACTGGGACACTGAGAAGACCCTCCTCTGTGGGCAGAAAGCTGCAGGATCCCTCAGGAGCTGTGCACACTCTGGCTCAGGAGCACAGCTTCTAGTAACTCATCCTTCAGATTGCCTTGCAAGTGACAAATAACCCACATTCGCCATTTATTGCTGCAATGGCTGTAACTGCAGAGGATTGGGAACAACCAAATAACTCGCCATCCAAAGGAGACTGGTTAAACAGAATGGTTCAGCCATATCCACGCAACCCTAGACAAGACTGGGAAAGCTCTTTCAGTATGGCTAAGGAGCTCTTCACAACACTTTAAGTGAAAAAAACAAGAAGCACACGGAAAACTGAGGATAAAGACAGCCTCTGAAGAGGGGAGGTGGCAGCTGGGGTGGGAAATCTCACTGTATACTTAGTATCTTTTGAATTTTGAACCAAGTGAATTACTAGCTATCCAGAAAAAGAAAATTAAAATATTTATACATATTGAGGCCTTCCATGCTTAACAAACAATAAGGCTTCCCAGATAGTGCTGGTGGTAAAGAATCCACCTGCCAATGTAGGAGACCCAAGAGACACGAGTTTGATCCCTGGGTCAGGAAGATCCCCTGGAGAAAAGGGCATGGCACCCACTCCAAAAAAAATTTTTTTTCCAGTAATCTTGTCCAGAGAATCCCATGGATAGAGGAATTGGTGGGCTATAGTTCACAGGGTTGCAAAGAGTCAGACATGACTGAAGTGACTTAGCACGTGTTAAAAAAACTTCTGGCTTAGACCAAGCTAATTGAATTACTGTACTCTGCCCTATAGTATATCCTGCCTCACAGAACTCGAGATAAAACTTAAGGGACACTGAATTAGGTGGGTTCTGTCCTCAGCCATCCCAGGAAAGGAAGAGAGACTCCTTAGGGTCAAAGAGGCCTGTACTTCCTGTTCTTCATCAACAGATGGCGCTATAGGGGCTGCCGCCTGGGACAGATGGCAGTGGCTTGGGGAGCCCTGGAGCCTGGGCAGCTGACAAAGAAACAGGCAGACACAAATAAGTAACATAAAATAGAAACTAACTTTATTTCTCTGGAAGAAGCAGATATTCATAGCTGGGGCAGCAACTTTGGCGACAGAGGCTGGTGGGAAAACACGGAACAGCACAGGGGAAGAGCTGGGTCAGACAGGAAGCACTGGTGTCCCTCCAGGGCAGCTGCCCCCTTGGTCTCCTTCCAATCCTGGGCCCTTGGGCCCTGGTCCCTGCCAGAGAACAATCTGGCACCCTAGCTCTGCTACCTGAGCCACCTCAGGCTATTTTCAGGCACAAGATCCTAAGACCGGCCAAGTCCCATAATATGTCCACGGGGAGGCCACATTCTGTTCGACAGGGCTCCCTGGAAAGGGCCTAGCCCTGTGAAGGGCCCCCATCCACTCCCTGGTCCACCTCTCTGTATGGCCAACACATTCTCCCTGCCCAAAGTCAAGTCCGGCTTTCCCGCCGGCAAGGCCTGGCCACACCCTTTAGCCACAGGCTCCACCAGGGACTTAAGCCCAGAGGCAGGTCAGCTGTAGGGCCTGCTGAGGCCGACCCCAGCCTGCCTTCAAGAGGCTCCCTCCTGCACCTTGGCTGGGGCACCAAGGGCTTCTGAAGCTGCAGGGACAGCACTGGGGGAGGGAGGGACAGGCAGGGCAGGAGTCCCAGCTTCCTGCTGCCGTGGCCTCGCTCTGCCACTGGGAGCCGTGGGTGCAGCAGGTCTTCCAGGCCTGGCAGGGAGTCTCCACGCCCTCCTCAGATGGACAAGCTTAAGTGATTCCTTCAGGGCAGATCCTCTGGCTCTTCAGGCATCTCAACGCCTAAAGGATGGGAAACAATCAGAAAGCCCTCCATCAGCAGGGGTCAGTGCAACAGAGGATGGAAGGTCCAGGGTGAGCAGGTATGAGAAGGCCTCTTGGTGCTGGCCAAATGGGTTGAAAATGGGTGGTTCTGAGCAATAATTTTGGAATTTATCATCCTGGATGCCTTCTTTAATAAGCTAATTGTGTATCAATAACTGATGCAAATGAGTAAAGGATAACCACAAGGTAACGGTTAACATTCAGTGCGTGTCCTGTGGGCCAGACACTTGCTGTGTGGTATGACAAAGGCATCCCTCATTAATTCTTCTAACCACTTCTATGAGGTTGGAACTAACACTGATACACATGTTACAGATGAGTACCCTGAGAGATCAGCAAAGGAGCATAAGCTGACACCATATGTGAGCAGGGCACTGGGCTCCTATCAGGCTGTCCTGCCAGGGCACTCTTGACACCCCACACCCCGCCAGCACCTCCCAGGGAAGAGGTTCACTTTCGACTCAATAAAACTTTCATTGGTATTTATACTCTACCATCAAGTTTGCTATTAATATACATCTATATATTTTGTCAGATTACATATAAATTTTTTACAGGAAAAATAATGGATTTTTTAAATTAGACATTCTTTTAAAAAGGCATTAAAGCTTTAGGTGTTATTTTAAACTGAAATAGGAAATGCGGAGGTGAGAAGTATTTGTCTAAATTATTGGATCCTAAACTGCTGCTCGCTAGAGCCTGATTAGGAAGCAAGCCCCCTGCAACCACAGTGGCTCCAATTCCTCTCACTCATTAGTTTTCATCTGAACAAAGAAGCTATGAAGTCAAGACAAATGTGCTTAGGAGAAACTGTTTTCCTCGAGAACTGCCTGTCTCGTGGGATTGGGACCCCTTCCCTCCTCCTGGCCTGGAGCCCTGTGTCTGGCCGTGCAATGCTGGCTACTCTCAGGGTGGCTGCTCCGGGAAGCCCGGGGACAGGAAGACGGCGGATGCAGGGTTTGCTCACTTGTGGTGGGCAGGGCCACAGGAGCCCAGCAGGTGGCAGCCGGCCTGCTCCAGGTTCCAGTCGAACATCTCCAGCACGTTGTGGCACTCGCCTCGTGGCCGCAGACCCAGACCAAAGAGCTGCTCCACCTGGGGAGCAGAGGGTGGTGCCATGGGACACACTGGTGCCAAGGGGCGCTGAGCCAGGGCGGGGCGGAGGAAGGGGGGTGAGGGGAGGGAGGGAGAGAGTGGGAGCAGAGCCGCAGAACAGTCTTCAGGGTCCCTGAAAGCCAGAGCGGGCAGGAGGTGGTGGTACCTTCAGATACTGGGCAGCCCTCTGCACGCTCCAGCTGTGGCTCTGCAGGGCCGCCTGGCACTCCTCTGTGGTCACCCCATGCACCATGGCCTGCAGCTGGGCACACCACCCCCACCCGTCAGCACCACTCGGGCCCCTTCCTCTGGGTCCCTTGGGCCCCCACCCCTTCTCACCCTGCAGCCAGACCCACTACTCACCATCTGGACCTTGTCTGCAGGTCGCCCAGCCTCTGGCCCGTCCCCGGGGTAGCCCCTCTGTGGCAGCCGAGCAGTGGCCCTCTGGGCGGATGGCCGGGCCCCTGGGTTGCTGTTGTTGGTGGAGAAGTTGGCCTTGGGGTCTGGGGCAGCCTGGGGCATTGGTCGAACAGTGGCAGTGGGGGCGGCTGGGGCTGGGGTGCTGGGAGGGGGCAGCAGCAGGGGCACGGGCATGGGTTCTGGCTCTTTGGGGCTCTGGGCCTCATGCAGGAAACGCTGGTAGCGCTCCAGATAGGGCGGGCGCTCAGGTAGCAGGTAGTAGTGGGTGCTGCTGACCTTCTTCCCATCTCGGACGATGGGCAAGATGCAGGGGCCAGCCCGTGGGCCAGGCGCCTGGATCACCTGGGGTGTGGCATACTTGGGGTCTGAGGCAAAGCTCTGGGTGGTGGGCATGGTCTTCCCAGGTGAGCTGGAGAGCCGGGGTGGCAGCGGGGAGCTGCCACGTGGCACCAGGGGGCTGGGAGTCCTGGAGCCTTGTGGAGATAGGGGCTCCCGGGGAGGCACCCGGGGAGGGGAGGCAGGTCCGGGCCACCGGCCTGTCTCCTCCTCGCCTGGGGGGGCCGGAGACAGCTCGCCACGTGAGCGCGTGGGCCTCGGGGGGATGGGCACCCGGGGGGGGACCTGGGGCTTGTCGTCACCCCCGGGGCTGGGCGAGGGGACCAGAGAGCCAGCCGGGACCTGCAGCTGCCGCATGCATTCCTGCTGCAGCGCCTGGAAGATCTCTGCGGTTTGGGCCGAGTTGGGTGGCTTGCCCCCACCCTGGGGTGGGAGAAACAGGTTGTCCTCCAGAGGGGGGAGGAGCCTCGCCGGCTCAGGCACAAAGGCGTAGTTGGTCTCGCCCTGGCTGGGCTCAGCAGAGACCCCGGCGCCCACTAGGGTGCTGTTGATGGAGCAGACCTCGAAGTCATCCTCATCCTGGGCCACGTCGTCGTAGGCAGGAGGCGGGGGCAGCGGGCGCGCATCCCAGTCCACCACAGGCGTGGGATGCAGGGGCCGGGGCAGGGCCCGTGTAGGGCTCTGCGGCGGGGTCTTGTCCAGCAAGGAACAGGCATCCATGGCCAGCTGCGCCAGTGAGGGGGCACAGGGCCGTGGGGCCAGCACAACAGGCTCCTCGCCGAAGTCGATGAGCGTGACCTCGCCGCCACCGCGGCCAGCCTTGGTGCCTGGCACCCGGGCCGAGGGCTTCGCGAGCCACAGCCCACGGGGCAGTCCTGGCTTTCGCAGGCCCAGCCTCTTGAAGTCGCTGGACAGGGGGTCTTGGTCCTCACTCACGGGGTCGTAGGTTGGTTCTGTGATGGAAGGGAAAACCCCAACAGGGAGGCAGCGTCAGGCAGGTGGATGGGGAAGACAGCCACGTATCTCTACCAGCTCCCAATTCCCCCGAAGGGCAGCCCTCAGCCACCAGACTTCTCCGTGCACACAGACGCTTTTCAAACAGGAGGGGAGAACCTGCTCTGGGGGTTGGCAGCCCTCTACAGGGGCCAGTGAGCCCCTGCCTCCATCTCAGCTAGAGCAAGCAATACCCCACATCTGCCCGCTTCTGATACCCTCTCCATCGACACAAGACCCCAAATCCCTGTGGGCCCTGGTTAGCAATCCCTACCCCATTACAGCACACCATTAGTGCAGGCAGGGGCTATGGGCCATCTCCCACCGTCAAGGGCAACAGGAGTCATCTTTAGAGACGACAGGGCTCCCGACAAACTGGCACGAAAGCCCAGACACAGCTTCTGTAGGTCCCGCAGGAAGTGAGGCAGGGCTGCACAACGGTGGGCAGAGGCGGGGGCGGGCACCAGGATCACACTCTTATTCCAGAAGCCTGGGCTTTTGGGGGGTGGGGGGAGAGGCAGGCATGCTGGGCCAGGTCAGTCGCAAAAGCTCACAGCACACACCCACCTCCCCTCCCACCCAGCCAGCCGGCCAGGGCTCTGTACCTTCCAGAAGGAGAGGACTGAGAGGAGAGAGGGGGCGGGGGCGGGGGCCAAGGCACCGGGAGCAGCCCCACTTACTCTGAGTGAAGATGGCAGGCTGAGGAGGGCGAGGTGGAGGCTCCCCTGCAAGAAAGGCCATGCGGAGAGCAGAGGGGCAGAGCAGGAGAGGAGGACAAGGAAGGGGAGACAGAGCCAGAGGGGAGGGCAGAGTGCGGGGGGAGAGAGAGAGAGAGAGACAGTGAATAGGGGCGAGTGAACGCACACACCCAGCAGCAATGGGAAGCAATGGGGCGGCAGGATGGGAAAACTGTCTTCCGGACCCACAGGCCCAGGATCCGGGAGATGGATGAGGCTCCCAGCCAAGATGGAGCCTGGGGGGTGGTTTTGGCTCAGGAGAGGAGAGCAGGATTAGGGGGGAGTGAGGAGAGCCAGGATCTGAGCATGGCAGGGAGGAGGAGGGGAAGGAGGGAAGCGGAGAGGGCAGGCCAGCACTGGCCAGACTGACGATGCCCACCTCGGCGGATACCACTGCCTCTCACCGCCCGCCCCACGCCCCGCGGGAGCCAGGGACACAGCTGTCCCCTGCAGCCCTGACCCAACCGGCTCAGGGTAGCCCAAGGAGGCAGCACGTCTTCCTGGGTAGCTGATGAACTAGGGGACTATGGGTTTGGGGGCTCTTACTTTTCACCCTGCCCAGATGCTGGGTGGGTCTGGATGTGCTCAGTTCCACGCTCAGCAGGTCGGGAGGGTCCATGGGGTTTCCCAGATACAGTCTGTGGGGAGAAAAGCAGGTCAGAGATGGGTGCAGGCAGGGTGGTGGCAGAGAGGGCACCCTGGGGGAGTAGCTGGGCCTGTGCCTTGGGCTCAGGCAGAGGACAAAAGAGTCCTGTCCAAGCCCCTGGCAGACGTAGGTCTGGAGCACAAGACTTCTGACTCCCAGGCGCTCCCTTCCGTAGATCTAGCAGTAACCAGGGGAGGGTGCCGTGGAGAGGGGGCAGAGGCAGAGGGCAGAGGAAGAACTCCTGAGCGTAGGCTGAAAAGCCTAGGATTGTATGGGCTCCAAGTACTCCCTGAGAGGGTAGAGCTGGCCCTCTGCAACCCCCAAAGCACCCCCACCCCCGCTCAGCAGCCACCAGCTGGCACTCTCTTCTCTGCTGCCAGGCCACACTGCCACGGCCGCCTTCTGCAGGGGGTCTGCAACCCCAGCTCTCTCAGGCCCTCCCTGGCTCTTGCGAGGCGAGAGCCCTGGCACCCTCGCAGGGCTCAGTGTCCTGGTGTGCAGAGCAGGGGCTGAAGGGCAGGCTGAACTTCACCCCTCGGGACAAGGCCGGTCAGAAGGTGGAGAAGAAAGCGCTGCTCGGAAGCTCAGTGGGGCTGGCACAGAGGCTTGGAGGCCCAGTGGGAGGAGATCCAGGTGGCTCCCTGGGGCGGGGCCCTCAGGAAGTGACTAATCCTCCTGTGTGTCTTCCCCAGATGTCCCTAGATGACTTCATCCTTTCACTTAAAGGAAGCTGAACCCCCTCCCAGGTACAGAGTAAGCAGGGTGGGGTAGGTTGGGGAGAGGGGCAGAGGGCTCCGAGCTGCTGCCTAAATTCCCTCTGGAGTGTCCCTGCAGGGAGTTTTTCTGCACCTTGCCTCTCAGGCCTGAACCAGCAGCTCCCATCTCTAGGACATGGGTGCTTCCAGCAGGAGAAGGGAAACTGCCACCAAGTACTGGGGATCAGGAGATGCTTCCTTACTAACTGCTTCCAAAGGCTATTTCCAAGTCCATTTTCCTAAGGTCAGTTTGCCAGGGGAACTTAAGAGGTGCAGGCCCTGGAGGCCCTTCCACCAAAGGAAGACTTGGTCTAACCTTTGAAGCTCCAACCTCAGAAGCTCCAACCTCAGTCCTGCCTCCAAGGAAAGGCTGCAGGACAAGAGACCCTTGGCCCAGGGTTGTAATGACCTTGGAAGCCTGGAGAGCCTGCGTGACCAGGGAAGGGCTGCCGGCCCTGAAGCCCCCCTGTGGGGCCACACCAGTACTCACTCATCGATCTTGTCAGGGAAGCCCCAGCAGTGGCGGGGGTCGCTGTCGCCATGCCCCGTGTGGATGAAGCTATTCTGCAGCGGCTGGCTGATGTCCTGGGCTGACAGGCCGGCCACAGAGGTCACCACGTTGCGAGGGAAGGGCCCCACGCACAGCGTCCGCGTGTTCTGCCCACGCCACCAGTAATTCTCAGCCCTGCCCAACAGAGGTGACATGGTGAACGCCAGGGTGTGGTGGAAGGCCCTAAGGACAGGACCCTTTTCATACCAAGCTCTCTGCACTGTGGTATCCGACCGCCTCAGCGGAAAGGAGCACCAGGGTGAGGGCCCCAGGATCAGAGCAGCCTGCCTGCAGCCCCCCAGGATCTGCCGCTCACCCAGTACAGGGCCTGGTGTTAGCACAAAGCCTTACCCTAAGCGACTCAGATGGGTCAGACAGCTTTTGCTCCAGTTGAGAAATAAGGAAACACATTCAAACAAGTGACACAACTTGCCTACAGTTACCAAACAGAGGGCAGCAGGATTCAAACCCAGTTGTCAGTCTGTGAAGCCAGCACTCTTCTCACCATACCACCTCACCTCCCTCCTCCCCTGGCAAGGCCTAAGCCCCTGTCCTCCTGTGGCCACCCAATTTCACTCTTCAACCTGGAGTTGAAGAGCTTAGAGCTTCCAGGAGCTCTAAGCTGCAGGGGCCCAAAGGAGCACCACAGCCTTAGTGTTAGGCTTGGGGCCAAGCCCTCCAACCACATCCTATCTCCTGCAGGCAGGGAGTCCTTCAAAAGTTTGGAAGCACCTGGAGCAACCCAAGGTTACGTATCTCCAGAGCCTTCCACTCGGAGAAGGCAATGGCACCCCACTCCAGTACTCTTGCCTGGAAAATCCCATGGACAGAGGAGCCTGGTAGGCTGCGGTCCATGCGGTTGCTAAGTAAGAGTCGGACACGACTGAGCGACTTCACTTTCACTTTTCACTTTCATGCATTGGAGAAGGAAATGGCAACCCACTCCAGTGTTCTTGCCTGGAGAATCCCAGGGACAGGGGAGCCTGGTGGGCTGCCGTCTATGGGGTCACACAGAATCGGACATGACTGAAGTGACTTAGCAGCAGCAGCAGCGCCTTCCACGACCTCCTGCCAGGACTGTGGGACCCCTGCTCTCGCCCCCACCCACCTCCTTGCCTTAAACAAGGGGTCCAGAGGGACCCCAGCCTCCCAGTGTGTGCGGACTGTGGGACCACCAGCCCCTCACTCTGACCTCAGACTCTGTTGGCACAGCCTAGGTCTGGGCATGGGGTCGGAAGTGGGAGCCAGCCAGGTGGGCAGGAAAGAACAAAGTGCCCTCTTGGATGCTTCGAAAGCCAAAGAGTCAACAGCCCCGAGGCTCCTGCACCTGCCGCTGAGATCGCTCACAATGAGGACAGGCCCAGAGTCCAGGCTACGGCAGAGGTGGTGAGGGCCTCCTGCAGCTGTGAGGGGGGGTCCATGTGGCACCAAGCTGCGTCCCTGCACTGTAAGCCCCCACCCATTCAATATCTTTCCACGTCAGGGGCGTAGAGCAAGGTTTCCTCCAATCTGCAGCCAGATCGGGGGGTGAGGGGAGGTGGAGACAGGAAGGAGGCAGTGAGGCCTATGAGCACAGCGATCCTGGGGGAGCTAGGAGGTGCAAGGGGAGAGCTGAGGGCCCAGCCTCCTTGCCAACAAGGCTGCCTGCCCAGCCACCACAGACACAGCAACCCTGTGATTACCGCCCTGCCTCTCGGGGGTGAGGGCAGGAAGGGAAGGAAGAGAGGACAACACCCGGGAAGGGACAAGGCCCATCCAAAAATAGCAGGGCCATTCCAAGGGGAGGAGCACCTCCCCTCTCCACCCCACCTCCAGGCAGGCTGAGGCCAAGGAGGCGTAGTGGGGAGGGGCTATCACCCAGCCCCCGATGCTGCCCTCCCCCCAACACCCACAGGCCCCCTGGGTCTCATGGGCCCCTCCACGGAACAGTCTCGGACACCAGACCCAACAGCCGGATGCTGGATTCTGCTCTGCACACCTCTCCAGAGATGCTCACTGACTGAGCTGGAGAAACAGCGCAGAGTGGAACAGACTCACACCCAAGGCCGGGTTTACACGGGAATCACGACCATGAAGGTGGGCAGGTGGGCACTCCCTCCACTCCCTTCCTCTTGCTAACACAGCCCCTCACCTGGGAGCCTCCTCTGGACCCACCTCTGAGAGGGGAGAGCAGAACTGAGCCTACCTTCTCTTTGTTACCTGTATGGCCAAGGCAAGAGCGAGGCCTAGAAGGAAGGCATTCTTTGTCACTGCTGGGAGTCCTGACACCAAGTCTCAAAAAAGGCTTTGCTACGGGGTGGGGGCTTGGGGGAGTGCAGAGTATGTGTAGGAAACATACTTGGGAACCACATCCTAAGCATGGAAGCAGCATCCTCCCAGGGAGAGTCAAATATAACTCCAGAGGTGACCAAGGCTACGTCCCACTGCCCCCAGTCCCCTCCCCGGCCCTCCCAAGCTCAGTGGCCCAGGAGAACCAGGTCAGTCTTTCCCACCCAGACTGCTCTGGCCACACCTCCCTTCAGCCCAGAGTCTCCATGGCAACGGGAGGGCCAGTTCCTGAAGCAGACCAGCATCTCCAGCAGGATGGCCTCACAGCATCCTGGGACAGGCGAGATGTGAAGCAGCAGCCAGGAACCAGGGCCTGGTTTAGGGACCCCTGAAGGCTGCCCCAGTCCTACTGGGGACCAGTCCCTGGAAACCTCAGTCTCAGCCTAGGTAGCCTAGAAATGGCTGACAAACGTGGCTTAAACAGTGCTCAAAAGACCACCTGAGCACTTCTCTCCAGGTGTCCCCGGCAGTCCCTAGCCTTGAAGGACAACATAGCCTTCGCTTTCTCCTTCCTCGCCTACCAGAGGAAGCAGAGGCTCCAGGCACCAGCCAGGCCAAGGACCAGCACAATGGAGTTCAAAACCTCTGTTCCCCTTCTCTGGCTGGTGAAGACAGAACATCAGAGTTCTGTCAGCCATCCTAGCCTCCAAAGAAGACCCACTGGAGAAGAGCGGTCTTCACCCGTCCCTCTCGGTCTAGACAGAGCCTCGCGAGCTGGGCTCACAGAACACCTGGTGTCTTCTCTCTGTCCACCGCCTGATACTTCGAGAAGCACTGAGTCTAAAGAATTGGTCAGAGTCAGGGGCAAGGGTGCTCCCAGACTGTGGCTAGGAGACAGTTTCGGCAAGAAGGAATCCAAGTCTCACAGAAGAGCACAGATGTGAGAGAGTTGAGAGCCAGGCTGCTGGGGGAGGAGGACGGAGAAACAGACTTAGACCCACGTGCACAAACCCAGACCCAAAGGGACACCCACAAACAGACAGCCCATCCACCCGGAGACATGGAGACAGAGCCAGCCAAACAAACACACTCAGGTCCCGAGGAAACAAGGGAGCAGTTCAAGCCCTGGTACCACCGACACACAGGCCCACTCCCAAAGCCTCACCGGCTGCCGTGCCTCCTGCCCTCACCTCCCACCTCCTGAGCAGCGCCAGGGACCAACGGTGCTGTGGTCCAAGTCGGGCTGGTGGCCCCGGAGGAAGAGCCCAATGAGCCCACACTGGCAGGCAGCGGCGGTGGAGCCAGAGCCTGGGACGGAAGGGCGGGGCGGGGCCCGCCCACGGGGCCTCCCAGGAGGAGCGGCTCCCCTGAGCCTCCTGTTCCCCGCCTCACTCCAAGGGTGACCCAGGGTGCCAGCTTCAGAGACACAAGCCCCAGAAACACACCAAGTCCCTGAGTCACCTCCTGGGGAACACTGGGCCCTGGCACATGGGCCCTCACTGACAGCAAGGGCCTGGGGGAAGTAAAGGCCCGGGGTCTACAGGGCAGAGGAGGGTGTGGGCCCAGGGTTCTGGCATCTGGAGGAGGGAATGGCTGCAGGCTCAGACTCCAGCCCAAGGTCCTGCCCTGTACCTCCAGGAGGGCCTTCACCCTCATCTTCCTATTTCCAGAACCTTCCCCAGACTGCCAACCCGGAATGCTGGCCTGGAGGGAAGATGCTGGGGGCCACAGGGGTGCAGGTCACGCTCCTCCACAACCAGTCCAGGCTCTGGGGCCTGTATCGTCAGTCTGACTCAGACCCAGAAGCGCTCCCTTCTCAACAAACACCCATGAGCAACAGAGTTTCTCCAAAGGCCCCAAACCCCAAACCTGAAGTCCATGTAGAAAGGGCTCTGTGGAAAGCCCCTGCCCCCATCCCTGCCCAGCTGAGTCAGAGGAGCTAGGAGGTAGGGGTGGGTGGTACAGGGGATTTCCTCACCTGCTCCTCCACACTCAGCCCCCATCCCAAAGGCACCTCTAGCCTGCCCCACCCCAATTAGTTCCTCAGACACCCCGGGGATCAGATAACAGAGGGTGGGGTGAGCGGTGGGTGGGGCCTCCTCCAAGGCAGACCCGCTTGAACTGCGGGGGCTGCAAGTAGAAGACATGACTCAGGGGATGCCGCCTGCGGGCAGACACGTGCTGCCAGGTGTGAGGGGGAGGGAGGAAAGAGACCCTGCGAGGGCAGCTGGGGACAAAAGGCCCAGCAGAGGATGGAGGGGAGCCCTCAGAGGTAGCTATGGGCTCAGGGGAGGGCAGAGGCTGCCAGGAAGAGGCGGGGCTGCTCTGGGCTACTGCAGGGTAGAGTCCAGAGTCCTCATCCTGGCAGGAGGGGAAGAGGAGGGCGGGAGAGGGTAAAAGGAGCCCCCGAGACCCCAGTTGGGCCCTAGGCCCTGATGCTCCTTCCTACCCACAGTGGCAGCATGGCCCTGACTCACAGAGCCGCAGTTGAAGCCTAGTGGGCAAAGGGTGAAGGAGGCTCCAGGTCGGGAAAGCCCTTTGTATGCCTCGGCACCTGCATACTTCACTCCTCACACTCAGGAGGGGACCCAAGCCTGCCCTCCATCTTGCCGCAGGAGCCAGGGTGTGGCCACAAGAGCCTGAGGGGCAGAAGGGCTCTGGGGCCCCAGACCGCTCCTGGCTGAGTCCTTCAAGGCAGTGGGACGCAGACCCCACGCTCCCTACCTCCCCTCGATGACGGTGATGACGTCGTTCATCTGGATGTGCAGCTTGTCAGGTTCTTCGAAGTCCTGAAGGGCCCGCATGTCGGTGGGCTGAGCCTGGGGGAGACACAGGTCACTGCCCGCCCCTGGCTGACCTCTGCTTAGATACCCCGCCCTTGTGGGCAGACCTGCCTCACCTCCAACAGAAAGTCCCGCAGAGCCACAAAGGTGGGTCTGTCCTCGGGCTTGTGAGCCCAGCACTGGACCATGACATTGTAGATGTCCTGGGGGCAGTCCTCGGGCCGCGGTAGACGCTCCCCCTCCTTGTCAATCTTATGCAGGATCTGGGGGTGGCAGGCAGTTTGAGGACAAGCAGAGCACCTGGCTTCTTCACCCCCATCTTCCCTGTCCCCCAGCCATGGAACCACTGGAACCACAGTCTGCCATGCCTGCACCGCGAAGAAGACCTGTGCCTGATCCCCAGGCCTCAGACCCTGACCCCCAGGTCTGCGTCCTCCAAAGAGAGGGCCGTGGCAGAGGAGGACCGTGAGCAAGCCCAGGCTGGTCCGTTCCTCACCACTGGGGCCACGCTCCCTGCTCAGCTCTCTGAGGGGCTCGGGCAGACAGCGTACTGCACACAGCGATTCCAACAGGTGAGAGCCAGCTCCAACTGGGCCAGGCGGAAAGCCAGGATCAAATCAACTCCCGGCCACCCGGCAGGGAGCACCACCCAGCCCCCTCACCTGACTGCCATTGAGGCCGATCCAGGGCTCCTGGCCGTAGGTGAACATCTCCCACAGCGTGACCCCAAACATCCAGGTGTCGCTGGCGTGGGAGAAGGTGCGCGTCTTCAGGCTCTCTGGGGCACACCTGGCAGAGGCAGGGGTCAAACAGAAGGTCTCTCAGAGAACCCTCGCCCCTGCAGCAGCCCCAGTGGACCCCAAATGCTCCTGCACAAGCATGCTATTGCCGAGAGCCCAGGCTCACAGTAGGTGCTGGGGGCACAGTGTGAAGTGGACAGGGCAGGCCTTCTAGATTACGGGGTGCACAGTCATGGACCTAGCTGTCTCTGCTCAGGTCTTTTGTCCACACGCAGCCTGGACCAGGAAGAGGGGGGCATTCCCACAGGAAAGCAGGGCAAGGAGGAGGGTCAGAGGCTCCAGGAGTGGCAAAACGGGGGCAGGGATAAGATCCCAGGCTGTTTTCTAATTGTGGTGGGAGGATGACAATTTCCAGATTTGGGGCAGGATCCTAGGATTTAGGCCATTTCAGCAGGAAGGTGTGGGTGGGAAATCTGGACAGGGCCTGAAGAAGAACCAAAAAGGGTGGGAAGAGGCACAGTGGTGTCCCCAGACGTCCCCACACGCCCTCCGGGGCGAGGAAGAAACATGCCACTGCAGTGAAGCCAGCAATAGGTAAGCGCTCCAGGGTGGACTGCCGTACCGGGAGTGAGGAGGAAGTGCCCTCGGGGGAGAATCAGAGATGTCTCGTGGGACTGGAGAGCCGGCCCAGCCACTCAAAGCAGGGGTGGCAGAGTTGGCAGGTGGGAGGGAGGGACCCAAGTAAAATCATGATCTCCAAGACCCACATTCCTCATCTATGAAATGGTAATAACAATAATCTGCTCGCTATGTTCATAGGGTTGTTTTAAGAGGGCTGCATAAAAAAGTGAACTTATAATTTTCCAGGGTGCCTGACTATGAAATGAGGTGCTATTAATTACTCGAGGGTATTAGGCAGGATCCAGGATGTGTGATCATCCTAGATATAAGGTCAATAATTAATTAGGGTGACCGTATATCCTGGATTAGAAGGGTTTTCTGGCAAGCAGAACTGGACCGGCTCCTCTCACCCCAAAGCAAGGAGACCACACTCCTCAGGGCGCCTATGATATCAGAGGCCCATGACGGTCTCAGCGCAGGATAAGCTCATGCAGGGGCCAAGGCAGGGCCAGGTACCAGCCCAGTGTGCAGGTGAACATTTCTCATCAGGCTACAAGGCCCTGCCTGCCTACCCTCAGCTCTGCCTGGAACACACTGGCCAGTCTCTGCCTGGCTGACTTCTGATACTTTAGGAGCTTATTACTGGGTCTTCCCCAAAGCCTCCCGCATCCCCACAGCACTTAGCCCTATGTGTCCCAGCATGCGCTACAGGGGCCCTCGAGCATTTCTGGATGGATAAGTGAATGGATGGGCACATGAGAAGGGAAGCCAGGCCCAGAAGACATAATGCCTAGTGGAGGTACAGAAGGCCCTGGAAGCTCCAAGGCCTGGGTGTGTAGGGAGTAGGGTGGGGCGGGGTCCAGGCCCTGGGAGCCAGCAGCACCTGCCCCTCACCAGGCAAAGGGCACCTTGCGATGTTCCTGCATGACGTAGTGGTCGTCATTCTGGGGCAGTGCTCGCATCAGCCCGAAGTCCCCGATCTTGACCAGGTCGCGGGTGGCCAACAGCAGATTTCGGGCGGCCAGGTCCCGGTGAATGAAGCGCTTGGCCTCCAGGTAGCCCATGCCCTCAGCCACCTGGACAGCATAGCGGCTCAGGGTACCCAGTAGGAAGTGGCCCTGGTGCTTGCGTAGCCGGTCCAACAATGATCCCAGAGGTGCCAGCTCTGTCACCTGAGGCCACGGGGGAGGAGGGAGAGAGGAATAAGCATGGCAGAGCCCTGCCCCTCCCCTCAAGGCCAGTCACTGCCATGCTCCTTCCTGACCTGTCCTCCAGGGACCTCGCCCTCCAGGGAACATGGGAAATTGAGGCCCAGAGAAGTCACCCAAAGAGGCTCAGGTTAGCAATGCCAAAAACTAAACTCTGGGGCCAGGCCCACCCATAGGTGCAACTCTCTGCCAGAGAACACAAGCAAAATCCAGAGAGGGAAGAGAGGTCTGGCTGCACCATCAGCAGGACAGGCCTGGGAACCCCTCTGCCACACAGGGGTCAGGGGGACCAAAGCAGGACCTTCGTCGGGAGGGAGGGAGTGACCACAGCACTAGCAGGTGAGGGGGGTCTGGGGGCCCAAGACCACAGGTCCCTCCCTGACCCCGGACCCCTTCTGCCCACGGTACGCACCATCTTCATGGGCGGTGTGAGCACCACCCCGTAGAGGCGAATGAGGTTTCGGTGGTCAAGCGAGTGCATGGCGTTGACCTCCCGGATGAAGTCGTCCATGGCCTCTGGCTGGCTCAGCACGTCAGGCTTCAGGCACTTCACAGCCACGCTCACCTGGCCAGGGCAGGGGATTGCAGGGAGTAAGGACAGACCCCAGTCCCAAGCCACTGGGCCAGCTTGCTCCTCCTCCCGCCTCAGGTCTGCTCATCTGGGTAGGTGAGCCTGTCCCAGGTGCCTGTGGCCTGGCAGGGGAGGGCAGCTGGCTGATGTCCAAAGGCCATGAGCTGGGCCTTCTCTTCCTGAGGGAATGCCCAGGTTAGGTGGCAACCATAAGGAAAGAGATGACTGGTGTGATGATAGAACATTAAAATATTATAGTAAAAAAATGTTTTTGGTGTGGAAAGTAAATGCTTTAAATATAATGCCACAAAACTAAGCTATGGTGACAGGAGTCAGACTAGTGGCTTTCTCTTGAAGGAAGAGTGGGAGAGGCATGCAGGAGCCTCCTGGGGTGAGAGAGACGTCCCATACCATGATTTAGGCAGTGGTCACACAGGCCCATGCGTTATGTGACAATTCACTGAGCTATATGCTCAAAAACTGTCTGCTTTACTGCATACATACTATCTATTCTTCTTTTTAAAGATACAATACTAAGACAAAAGGGCAAGAGTTAAAAAGCTCTGTTTGAAATTTGTATCTTGAAGAAATTCAACAAAATACCTGAGGGGGGAAACAGGTGGAAACACTAACGTGGCTTCCTCTGAGTGGTGGGAAACAGACATTTTTTAATTTTTATTTTTAAAAGAGTTTCCAAACTTTTATAATAAGTAAAATAGTTTTATAACTGAAAAAGAAACCCATGTGTCGAGTTAACCCTGAGCATGGACTCCAGGGCGAGCCACTCTGGACCTGTGCCCAGCCCCCTTCACATCCGAGCAGAGGGGACTGATCCACCTTGGAGGGCACAGCAAGGCCTCTGCCCCTCCACCACACCCCCGAGGACCAGGGAGCTCACCGTCTTCCCAGAGGGGGCGTCCCACTCGCCCCTGCGCACCACGCCAAAGGAACCATCTCCCAGCTTCTCGAAGAGATGCAGGTCCTTCTCCCCAATAAGGCAGGTGAGGCTCTGCAGGGACCCCTCCCCAGCAGAGCCCCCCGGGGTGGGCGAGGTCTTCCGGAAGGTGCTCTGAGAGTGATGAGGGGGGAACTCAGCCTCCAGCCGCTTTCCACTGAACACCTGTTAGAAGGCAGCCGGGCGCCAGATGGAACCCTGAGGTCCCAGGGCCAGTCACTCCGTCCTGCCCCACTTGGTCCTCGGTGAGGCCTCCATACAGGCACTGGCTTTGCCAAACTTCCAGGAGGCAGCCTGGCGGGAGGCCCAAGCCCCCTCCTGACCACACCACCAAACGGGAGCCCACGGCCTCAGTGGGGCCTCAGGATATGTGCCAGAAATGGACTATAGGAGTGTAGCCCGTGGCTGCTGTGGCTCCACACCCAGCTCTGGGGTCCGGGACAGCCCAAAGCCACTCCAGGCACCCTCCCTTCCACCCCACCTGTCCCTTTCTGCACCCCTGCCCAGCACAGACTCCAGCCCCTCACCCAAGCAGATGGGCTTTAGCCTCAGGGGCCCTCACAAACACCTCCCATCCATTTTTAGCCCTGGCCCCTTCTCTGGGTTGCCCATTTGGCGCTGTCTGTCTCCACCCTCCCCAGGGAGTCGGCTGCCCTTCATCCTGCCAGGAGAGAGGATAATTTGAGCCTGAGGTTGGACCGTGAGAGTGTGTGTGTGTGTGTGTAATGGGGTGGGGGGGAGCAGTGAGAGGGGGTGAAGATGAAGCAAGGCCTTGCTGGGGAAGGGCCTGGTAAGACAGCTGGGCTTCTGGAGAGAGGCCCAGAGCTGAGAGCTCAGAAAGAAGGAAGGTTGGAGGGACTCTGTAGCCTGAGCTGGGGAGGGAAGGGGCCAAAGGTCAGGGAACAGGAGGGAAGCCCTGAGGGTCAGAGCAGCTCTGTCAGTTTGACACGGCCACCCTACCAGGGCATGCAAAGCCCTTGAGGTGGAACACTCTGCTCAGCTGGGCACCTGCCCCCAAGACTGGCAGAGTCGTGTCTGTACAGGGTGAAGGGGTCTCCAATCTGAGAGCCTCTTCTGGCCACGGCTCCATCTTTCCTGCCAGCAACTGGAATCTCTTCCATTTGCAAGCCACATTCAGCTGACAAGGCCCTTCACAGCCTTTTTCTCAAGGGATCCTCCCCAAGGCCCTGAGGTGAGCTGGGTAGTGTGGCTGGCACTGTTTTACTGACCACATGTCTCAAATCTGGAGAGGTCAACTGACCGACCCAGGGACCTCCAGTGAGTTGGAGGTAGATCCAAGACCCCTGAGTCCTGCACACCGCACAACTCTTCTCTCCTGCTTCACCCGCCCCAACACACTCATCCTTCCTGAAAACCTGGGCAAGAGACCAGGACAGTGTCCCCAGAAAAGGCCACAGGATCCCAAGAGACAGCCCCTTTGCCAGATCACAGCTAGGAAATCTCTGCTGCCCAATCCCAGGTCCGGCTGTCCGGTACTGCCCACCCCCCACCCAGCCCTGAGGCCAGAAGTGGGGCGGGAAGGCCCGGCTGGTTCATTTCCTCTCGCCATTGTCTTCCAGACAATGGGCAAAGTTCCACTGAGTCAGACCTGGGACTCACCACTCCACAGACCCAAATCAGAGTAAGAGGGATGGGGGAGGACTTGGGGAAGGAAGCTGTCAGCGGGCCGGTGGACCAGAGAAACGCTCCACAGACTAGGAAGGTGGGGGAGGAGGGAAGCAAAGCCATCCTGGGTCCAGACAGTCCCACCGCCCCATACTGGACACTGGCCCCAACACTCAGACAGCACAAGGGCTCAAGTTACAGCGCACTTGTCAACAAGCGCCTGTTCCATGCCCGGCACCACCGCCCAGAGGGAGGGGACGTGGAGCCAAGGCTGCACACAGGCCACTCAGCGCCGTCTCCAACGGAGACAGACACTTAGCCAGGCAGCTCTACAAGCACCCTGCCTGATAAGACCCCGGAGGAGGTCCATACAAAGTGTGAGATGATACCATGGGAAATGGGGGAAGGCTCCCAGGTGACATCAGAGGTGCCCCGATGAACCCCCACTCCCACCTCCTTCCCTGTCCACCCACCTTGCTCATCCAGGACTTGCGTTTGCACATGGCCTTCCTCCTCTTCACGGCCTCCCACAGCCGCCGCTGGCCTGTGGGGCAGGGGGGAAAGGGAACCCATGCTGTTAAGGCGCTCACAGCCCCACAGAGGCTGTTTCCTCAGTCCTCCTGGGGTTGGGGGGGGGGGGCCATCACTAGACGCTGCGCAGTGCAGCAACGCCAAGGGAACAAGCCATCCCCACCAACCAGGGGCCGGACGCCATTAACCAGATGGGCGCCGCCTCCCACTTCCAGGCAATTCTTCTCGAAGTCAATGGAGGTGTTTAACCACCAAAATTGAACAGTAGAACTCTTATGTCAACTCTCAAGAAAAAATAGGTAAGTCAAGGTAATGGACAGAATTTCCTCAATTTTGAGTCTTTCTCTCATAAAACTGTATTATGTTACTGGCATCAACTATCAGTTCTCTAGGCTTACAAGCAGCATAAGTCAGTATCTAAATTCACACATTATCACTTATTTAGCTATTTTAGGCTGAATGCACTAAATGTTTCTAACATTCTATAAGAAACACCATGACTTCTAGAAGCTACAGTAAGTACTTTTAGGATAAACACATAGTGGGGTAAAAGCCTATAGAACAGATCTTTGCAGGAGAGACGAGAGAAAGGGAGAGATCAGGAGAAAGACAGCAAACCATCTGAGGGTTTTTATCCTTCCTTCTCCACAGACCTCCAGACACTAGCCCTCCGGGTGTTCAGCACAGACTCAATTCTACATTTACTAACGAGGAGGAGATGGAAGAAATACAGCCTACATATGTCTGCACAAACAAAACACAGTGTGTAGTTAATCCTGAGTAGCTGGAAATTTAAGTCAGACTCTTCCAAGTGCAATTCACTTTCACAACTGGACACTCATCGTGCACAGCATCTACTGATACCCCTCTGCCCCACCTGGGCAGATGGGGGGGCGCGGATCCTGGACAGGCAGTGGGAGCTCTCGGCTCTGCCACTCCACGGAACAAAGAAGGGAGGGCTCTTCCATGAGGCTGGCAGTTCTGAGGACAGACAAGGTAACTGGTCCGTGGGACAACGATGCCCCCACCTACCGGGTCGGCCCATGCCAATCTTCTCCAGGTCCTCATTCTTGACATACTCAAAGTGGGACAGGCGGGTGACGTTGAGGTCGTCGCGGAGCCGCAGGAAGTACTGCTGCAGCTGCACCTCGGACAGCAGCTCTAGCAGCCAGCCTGTGCCCTCCTCCGGCTGCATGCTGCTGCTCCCCAGCCTCTGTGGGGACAGAAGAGCTGCTCAGGGACCGCAGAAGGAAGGGAGGTAACATGCGGCCCTGCTACTGCCCTGGGCTCGCCCACATCCTACTGTGTGCTGCGGGAAGGACTCAAACCCCCGTCCTGCTCCCCAAAACAGCTGCACGTGAGAGCCTGCAGCCACGTCCTGCTTCCTATGGCAACAGGGGTAGAATCGGGGTACCTGGGACATGGCCCAGGCCCTGGAGCCAGGGTCTTACTCCCTAAATCTGTCACTTGTGGTCGTGTGACCTGAGATCAAACTGTCCTCTGGTTCCCCACTGGTTCTTCGACTCTCCTGGTATCATAAGTTCTATAAGAATCCGATGAAAATATCAATTGTGTCTCCAGGAAAATACATACATTCTTATTCATAATGTTCTAATTTTAAAAGTTTGGGGGAGGGGTGCAGTGTCCCTTGAGACCCATCCATGAGCTCCACAGATCTGAGGGACCCCACAGGGACTAGATGAGCTTAGCACGTTCTTCCCAATGCCTGACACAGTAGGAGCCTCTGGTCCAAAAACCACTCCCCAGGTACCACGCGGAACCACAGGAGGTCGGAGGGAAAGACGGGTGGAGGCCGGGGCAGGCTCGCAGCCGCAGCCCAGGGAGGCAGTGTGGCTCAGCTACAGTCAACAGCTGTCACGACAGACCGTGGCCCGGTGGTGTCAAAGCTTTCCTATTTTTAAAAGAAATACCAGAAATAGGAATCTCTGTGTGAAATCTCACCATTAAAAAAAGTTTGAGGGACTCTGCCGGTGGTCCAGTGGTTAAGAATCCACCTTCCAAGGCAGGGGACTCGGGGTCGAACCCTGATCAGGGAACTAAGTAAGATCCCACATGCTGCGGGGCAGCTAAGCCACAACTAGAAAGAAGCCTGAGCACTGCAATGAAAATCCCACGTGCAGCAACCAAGACTCGACACAGCCAAATAAATATCTTAAAAAAATTTTTTTGAAAAGGTAATACAGGCACATGTGAAATACCAAAAGGCACACAGAAGTCATGTTAAAGTCTCATCCCCACCTACTGCAGGGCCACCTCACCCCCTTCCCCAAAGTCAGCTGCATTAATGACTTTTACCCATTCTTTCAGACTTGTTTTCCCCCCACACACATACTCACCCATTACCCACACCATTCTGTTCCTTGTTTACACTTGACATTAGATCTTTCTCCTGACTTTTGAACTATGTCAACTAATTCAACTTTGAAATATACACACGCAAGCACATGTGTACATTGTGCTGGCCAAACAAAACTACATGCAGGTCACAGTCAGGCAAGGGGGCCACCAGGGCGTCGGCTCTGACCTACACTCCCTGGGGCCCAGAGAATGAGGCCAGTGGAACCTTCAAAGCTGGGCAGCCTGACTCATCCGATGCCAAACCTATCCTGGTCTGAGTAAGACCCCCTCAGAGCTGAGGGCTTGGCCCGCCCCTGACCTGTGTTCAATCCCCGCTGAAGAAGACAGGCACCAGGGAAAAGGCCAGCGGCCCCAAGACCCCGTCCTCCCCACTGGGAGGCAGCCTTGTCCCCCCAACTCTCCTCCGGGTCATGCTGGGAAAGCAGGCGCTCACAGCCCGGGCCCAGGGCGAGCCTCCTGCCCCCACAGTTCCCAGCGGAGCTGCCAGCCCAGTGCCAGGAGCTCAGACTTTCCCAGGCAGCCCTGGGCAGCACAAAGAGCCATGAACAGAAACGAGACTCCCTCAGTTCAAACCCTGGCTCTTTCACCAAGGCGGCAGTCAGAAGGGGGTTTCCAAACTTTAAGCCCTAACCATTCACCTGCATGGTTCTCAGGAGGGCTGGGTAGCCCCCTAGAGAACATGTCTAGCTGTCAATATGTTGGGGACCGCTAGTGGCAGTAAGTGGGTGGCTGTGATTCTCATAATGTCCCAAATCCCATACAACTTAATTTATGCAGGGGAAAAACTTATTTATAATCGTCTGAACAGAGAATCAAATTCCATTTTACACATGAACGAGAAAGTATTTTTGCAATTTTAATACAGACTGAATTTTCCTAGATTGGAACTGCTGTGTAAACTGAGGAGAAACTGGCCTTTTGCTTTGTTCAGAGCTGAGAAGTTGTCCACCATTCAGAAACAGGTCATTGAAGACAGCCCATCCTTACTATTTCAAATGTCTCCTCTGTCAGCACTTGCGTGACAACACCTTTGCCTCCATGCTGGTTCTACCTGAGGTCTTAGCATCTGACTGCTTCATAACTGTCCCACTGCACTCACATATTAGAATATATGAGATGTTACAACTGATTTCCTTCCAGTTTTCTTTATATTACAGGAGGCATTATGTTGATTGACTATACACACAGGTGCATACGCACAGAATAAACAGGTTGTATTTCTATTAATTTTATTTAAGAAAAATAAAAATAACTAACACTTCAACTACAGTTAACCAGATGCTGGGCACAGTTCTAAGCACTTGGCTGATTAACTCACTTATCCTCAACAAAGCCATCCATTACAAACAAGGGGGTATGGACTTAAGACAGCAGGGCACCACTGCTTTCCAGAAGAAAGCCCCAAAGGACCCCTGTGAAAATCACTAACCCAGGCAGTGTCTCTCTGTGGAGTGACCAGACGGGGCCAGCTCACGCCTCCATCATCACTACCCAGTCCCTGGAGCCACCCCCAACACGGCTCAGCCTAAGATGAGGCTGGCCACCAGAGCAGGTGTACTGAAGACCCCCACTGCATCCTCCCCAGTCCCCACGTCCCAGTGCTCCAGGCCCCTCAACCCTACGCTCCCAGGGGTAGGAGGCAGCCACTCCTGAGAACAGCTCAAAGCCCTATCCTGTGTGATCGGGGCTGGGGGAGACCCAGGGGCCCCTCCCCTGAAGAAGTCTCTGAGAAAGCACAGTCTGGCCTGTTCCTTTTTCCTGAAACACCAGCTAACAAATCTCCCTGCTCCCCAGCCCTGGGAACAGGGCTGCTCTGCGTGGGGGGGCATGTGTGGGAAGACGGGAGAGAACACTGGGATCCCACGGAAAAGAAGAACACAGCCAGGGTCTCAGCCCCGTCTCTACCACCCAGCCGAGGGTGACCCTGGACAAGTCCTCCCCCGCACCCCGCCACCAGCCCGTGTCTTTGCTTCCCCCAGCACAGCCCAGTCCACACACCTGTGTCTGACACGTGTAGCTCTCGTGGCTGGCACACACACTTCCCACACAACACTTCTCTGACACACTCATCACCAAGAACGCAGCCACGGGAGCAGAGAGGCCCCGAACCCCTGTCGAGCCCGTCCTGTCCTGCCCACTGGCCCTCAGCGCAGGGCTGGCTCTGACGAGCTGATTCAGTCCCGGCCGTCCACTCCCGCCCCCAGCCCCCCACTCACTGTGTACAGTCTCCGCCGGAGTCTGGCTAGAAGCGGGAACGAGAGCTCGAGGCCCGGGAAACGACGAGCTGCTGGCATCTCCACGGAGCCGGACCCACCCTGACCAGGTCACCAGGGCTCTGGCCCAAGAAGTGGGGGCGGATGGGGGGCAGTGGTCTCAGCTCCTGAATTGCAGGTATTGCCCAGAAGGGAGGTTGGCCAGAGGTCTGCCCCAGAGGCCCCCCAGAGCCCACACCAGGAGCGGTGAATGCAGTAGAAAAATAGGGTGGTCCCCTCTGCTCTACTCTACAGCTGTTCCCACAGCTGGCCAGCCTGGCAGGAGCGAGTGAGCTCTCCTCTGGCGTGGCTGTAGCCTGGGTCCTCTGTCCTGCCTCTCTGCCTTCTCTCCAGCGCAGTGGTCACAGCTCAGCCCTACTCCTGGGCTCCCCCACCTGACCGCCCGCCCTCCCTCCGCCTCCCTCCCTCCCCAGCTGAGCAGCTCTGACAGTGGCTGAAAAAGGACCTTTCTGAATCGCTGCCAAGAAGGCGGCGGGAATGGGGGGACTCTTCCTCCCAGCCACCCGCGCTGCCCCCCCACCTCCACAAACACAAGGCCCCCTGTCTCTGGCTTCCACCCCAGCCCCCATAGTCGCAGACAACTCCTGGGATTTTAGGGTGGGGGCCATGTCAATCAAGCAGCAATCTACAAAGAGGCCCCCGTGTGTGCTTGTGTGGGGGCTCTGAGGGCTAGTGAGGGGGCCTGGACACCAGAAAGTCAACCCTGGACCTTGCATGCAGACCCTTCGGAGACCCTCCCCCATCTCCCAGCCCCAGCCTTGGTTGGGCGTCTCCTGGCTCAGGCCCTAATGTGGCCCTGTTACCCTGGTGCCCGACGGAAATAGGACTCTGGCAGCCTGCCAGAGTGGGGCAGTCCAGCAAAGGGTGGGTGGGGGTGGGGGGGACGGTGAGGAACCTCCACCCCCTCCCCGGGGGTTCCCTTGTCTGCCACTCACATCACCCAGGATGCCTCCTCCCCAGACCAGCTGGCCAAGATCCAAAGCCCCCTCAAAACAAACAAATAAGCCCCTAAACCCTGCAATGGCCCCACCCCAAAACTATAGGATTCCAGGCTATAGATGTCTCCTGAGCAGCACCTACACACAGGGACAACAGCCACAGCTAGAGGGAACTGCGTCACTCCATCAACCCCCCTAGGCCCCCCGTGTTCCTAGAGCTGACAATTGATCCCTCTGGCCCTCCTCAAGGGCGCCAGCTGCTCTTACACCCCCCTCACTACAGCCCCCAGACACACCTGACAGCTGCAGGAAGTTCTCTCAGGCTCCCTCAGCCCCCACCCTCAGCCATGCCCAGGGAGCCCCTGTTTCTTGCACACTGCTCTCTTGTCCCTCTCCAGCTGGCCACCAGCTCTGGGAGCCCCAGCTGGCTGGTGGAGCAGGCAGCTGGGGTGAGAGTTTTGGGGAGTCAGCATCCCAGGCTCCTTCTAGGGCCTCTCTCTCAATGCTTGACCTTCCTGGCAAGGAGGTGCTTGAAGGGACAGACATTTCCTGACCTGATCCAAGGCAGGGGGGAATGGGACACCCCCAGCAATCAGCCCCTCTTTCCCATCCCCCTCTCATCCCCCACCACCCAACACTTATGATGCCAGCCAGGTGCAGCCTCTCCTGGGTCCCAATGAATCACCAGTCTTAGAATGGAATCACAGCTAACGGACAAGACAAGGTCAGGTCGCGGTCACACTGGAGCTAACTTCCCCCTAAATGCTGGCACACAATGCCCAGAGCACAGAGAAGCCTATCACCCATCTCCCACCAAGCACCACCCTGAAGGAGACCCAGGCATCTGACTTAAAGGGGACAATTTAAGCAGGATCACTCCCTCTATCGAAAGTTGCGGGAACTGCTGGATTGGAAGGGCCGAATTGAAAATTACAACCGCCCAGAAAGATGTGTCCCAAACTCACTGGAACCCCAGACCTGATTCTCCCCTTGCACGTCAGGTAAAAACAAGCCTCAACAGCTTGCTCAGCAATCCAGCTGTAGGAGGCTGTGAAGAAAAGAAAAGCGTGGTCAGGGGTCAGAGCTCAGACCAGCTCTGGACCCCTTTCTACCAGCCTTGGAAAACAGCACCCTTCTTCCCCAGCTTTGTCCTGGCAGTCACTGCCCTCTACTGGCCAAGAGAGAGAGTGCTTGATCTCCAAGGGTAAGGGAGGCAGACCCATAAACACCCTGATCATATTTTCCAAAGCAAACAGGGACATTTGGCTTAATATGCAGATTCATAAAGCCGCAAGAGGGAATGTCCAGGCACACGGACTCTGTGTCCGTGAAAGACTAAATCCATATCCTGGCAGTGCTCCCACTGCTCCCATGTAGCACTAAGGCAAGCCCAAAGGGCAGCTTAATCGGGTCCTAAGGACTCAGAGACACTGAAGCAGATGTCAGCAACAGGAATTCATCACCAGTGACTTTCCCCATCCTACCCCCCACACAAACACACCACCCTTCTCCACCCAGCCTCCTAGCCCCCAGGATCTGTCCTGGGGCCCAGAAGCATAGATACCCCTCACTCCTGACAGGCTGTCCTCAGCTTACCAGCAGACGACGGGGTCCCGGCTATCTGGTTGCCCCTTTACCTGCGGTTCCTCCTCGGCCCCAGTCAGGCGCTGATATGCAGATCTCTCCCCCATGAAATCCAAACTCCCGGCTTTCGGGCCACAGAGGGGAGCAGAGCCCTCCCGCAGCCCCCCACCGCTCCAGCGCACCGGCAGCGTCACTGCCCTGCGTCCTGAGGGGCCGAGCCTCCGACATCCTTCAGGAGGGCAGGGGCCGTTACAGCGCCCCAGCCAGCGGCAGGCCCCACAGGCGCCCCACATCTGCCACCTGCAGCCCGAGCAGAGCGGGTTGGTTAGCGGCCTCTCCCGCTGTGCCTGCGGCTGCCCTTCCCCCAACCCCAGCCTCCATTCCAAGGAGCCACCTCTCCGCAGAGCAGCGCCACCAGCTGCCCTCGCGCCCCGACCCAGAGAGCCAGGTGTGGGTCCGCACCTTTACTGACCACAGACCACAGACCCACAGCTCCCCTCAGCCCCTGGCCGCCTCCAGGACCCCAGATCCACCGATCAGGTCCTGGGAATTCATGGGCCCCCATACTCCATGATTGGGGGGAGGTCCATCCGAGAGCCCCTACCCTGACTCAACCCGAGACCCTCCCTCTAGACCTTGGGGCCTGAAACCTCTCCTTCCAGCCCAGCTTCTACCTGGCTCCAAGAATGCGCCCACCTGGCAGGCTCCGCAGTGCACCGCCGCGGCTCCGCACTGCCGCTCCGCACTCCGAGCTAACCTGCCCAGCCCACTCCTCGCCGGCTATGGAAGCCACGCCCCCGGCGTCCGCACGGGGAAGGAGACCGCAGGCCACCGCAGCCCCGGCCTCGGCTCTCGGCCTTGACTTCTCCCTGCCGCCGTCCCTCCCCCATCCCGCCCCAAGACTGTGCTGGCCCAGCGCCAGGGAGCTCAGAGCCTTCAGGGCTGGGGAGAGTACTGGGGCTGACCTCTCTGGCCTCAGAAGAGTGCAAGCACCCACACTCCCTGCTGGAGGAGCTGCTCCAACATGCGTCCAACCGGGCCGTCCCCCCACTGCCAGGATGACACTGCCAATGGAGGAAGGCCCACTGCAGAGGCTCTTCCTCTCCCTCCAGCCCGGAGGGCCCCAAGGTGCCACATGCACACCCTCTCATTACCATGGCATGTGAAGCATCCACTGACTCCTCGGCACCAGCTATTTAGGGCTGAGCTCAAGGCACCCTCACCCCTTTGGGGTTTGGGGCAGAGGAGGAGGGAAACGCTGAGACATTAACACACACCACCTCGGGACTGAGGAAAGAGACCCCAAGTGGGCACCAAGTAAGTTCCCATAAGGCTCAGTGTCTTCAAAAGTTCCTTCTCCACCTTGAAGCATGTTGGTACATGGGATGACCCTGCCAGGGTGTGTGTTGTAAGTCACTCAGTCGTGTCGGACTCTTTGCGACCCCATGGACTGCAGCCCACCAGGCTCCTCTGTCCATGAGATTCTCCAGGCAAGAATACTGGAGTGGGCTGCCATTCCCTTCTCCGGGGGATCTTTCTGACCCAGAGGTCGAACAGGGGTCTCCGGCACTGCAGGCAGATTCTTTCCCGCTGAGCCACCAGGGAAGCGACCCTACCAGGCGGGGTGCTTATTCTGGGCAGAAGCGCCTCTGCGCCTACTGCAGGTCTCCAGAGCTCCAGAAGGCAGAAACTGGTTTTGGGAACAGCGGCAGGAACCCAAACTCAGGAGACTGTGGAGAGAGAGAGGCTGAAAAAGATGCCCATACATCCCTTCTCCAGGTTGGATAAAGGGTCTGATCTAAACCATTCGCCCTTCCTGTTTTCTCCCTACCTCCTCCCTTCCTAAATCTCTTGCCTCCTAATGCCATCCTGTTACAAGACATCCACAAGATCCAAACTGCCTCTCGGGTTTGGGGAACCCAGCCCACAGGTACACCCTGTGATCAACAACTTGGCCCCTTATCTCCAAAGGGAGCCGATAATGGCCAGGAACCAGCCTGCCTCTGCTGTCCACTCCCCTCCCCTAGGCTCTCTGACAGCATCAGTGGAGTGACAAATCCACACTGAGGAGCAGACGTGACATGTAATTTCCGGCCAGAGGATTTTTCCAAAACAATCTACCGTATTCTCGGGAATATATGCCAACCCCACCTCCAGGCCAGCCCTCTGCCTCCTCTGCCCTCCATCTTCTCCAGGCCCTGGAGGGAAGATAACACATAGGAGAGGAGAAAGAGTGTGGGGGGGCGGGGGGGGGGGGCGGGGGGTAGGTTATGGCTCTTCTTCTGACCTGAGGATTATCTTGCCTCCACATGCTCGCCCCACCAAGCCCGGTCAACTTCAACTCACCCTCTTGTGTGCAGGGCCTAAGCTTCTGGACCAGGGTCAGGCTGGTCCCCGTGGGACTTCATCCCAGAGGAACTGCACCAGGAAACCTCACTCCTTCAGGTCATCCCAGGTCTGAAATCACACTGGTCTGGGAGGAGGCTGGCCACAGGCCAAGGGAGAGAAGAGGGTGATTCAGACACACACCATGGCTGTCCACACCCTCTCCATCTCCAGGACACAGCGACCTACTCCCTTCCAGGGGAGCTTGGCAGCCGAGGTCCTGGGACAGTCAAGGCTGAGGCATATTTGCCAGCACTTCTGGGCCCACAGGCCTTGAGTCTAACTAACCCTGAAGGTTCTTCACCCTTCTCCTTAACTGCTGGTATTTCCTAAGGCTCTGAAACTTTCCCTTCCTTCTCTCTGTACCTGGGGTGGGGGGTGGGGATCACCTCCTCTCCTCCCAGGGCTCCAGTGATTAGCCTCATGTACATTCCTGAGCTCCTGAAGCTCTAGACCTGTGTTTCCAGACATGCCCAGCTGGCTCCAGCAGGGGGATGCATGGGTACCACAAAGTCTATGTGTCCACACTGAGCTCAGTCTGCCCCGCCTTAAACCGAGCTACCGTGTGCTCCTGTATCCAAACTGATAATGTCACAAGCCAACGCCGGCCACCTAGGCTGGAAACCTCACCCTGGGCTCCCTAGCCATAACTCCCCACTCCCCCATGGGGCAGACCATAAAATCTGCTCTTTGCCTCCTCATTCTTCCTCCCATCAATCTCACTGGGACAAGAGTCAGAAAGAACCTGAACAGAAATCTTGGTTGTATCACTCTCTAATCATTTGGGCAAATGACAGCCTCTAAGCCTCAATCTCCTTATCTGTAAAATGGAAATAAACAGTGCCTCCTTCATCAAGTGCAAACTCAGTGAGTTCACGAATAGCACTCTTAGCACAGCATCTGGTCCGTAGTTCCCTACTGTTATACTGTCATCTGAACACAGATCTCAAGTTCCTTTCCTGCCTACATCCTTCTGTAACTCCTCACCGAGCCAACTACAAGGCCATTCACAATCCACCTCTTGTATATTTGTCCACCTCCACATCTCTTATCATCTCCTTCAAACGTCTCCATATTCCAACCAAATCAAATACCCTTTCCTGGAGCTTAATGTCTTTGCGCTATGCTTTGTGATTTACTGTCTACATCATGAACTCCTACACATCCCTCAAGACCCAGATAAAACATCACCTCCTTTATAAATTCCTATTTCTTATTCCCAAATGGTGTACCCCCCACCACAATGCTTCCTATGTTATCTTGTTAAAGTATATTTGAAAACAAGAGTGGCATATCACATAATAGTACATGTGGAAAATAGTCAAAAGAAAGAAAAAAATTTTTTTAATTATCATGCTCTGATCCTTTAAGGGTCACTGTTTCTGTACCACTCTGTATTAATATAAAATTCTATTGAGGGAGCCCTACATATGTACCTCTCTTGTGGTCTGTACATAGTAAAATAACCATCTGTTTATATCTGTCACCCTGAAGGAAGAATCTGGCAAGGCACCCGGTCAAGAGAGTTCGCTGAAAAGGACCTCAAGCCTTTGTGGTGGACCCTCGGAAGGAGGCCTGTCTCTATTCCAGTGAGCTGGTGCCACCTTACATCCAGTGAATACCAGGAATAAGCCTGGGTGCCCTCGTGGACTCTGGCTTTGCTCTGCTCCCCCCTCACCCCCTAACCCCCGTCATTATTTCTAATCCAGAAAAGCAAGTACCTTTGTGGGAAGAGGGGCTACCAATCTTATTACAATTACCCTTGTCCCAGAACTACTAAGCTACTTTGCTCCCACAAAGCTATTTCAGCCCCAGGGACAGCACGGCAGTCCCTCAAGACAGAGGGGGAGTTTTGACTGAAGGCTGCCTTCTCATCAGACTGGATGGAGATGCTGAGGGAGGGAGAGCTGGGGTACAGGATGCCACAGGGTTGACTGATGGGTAGGAGGTCTGGTTTGTCAGGCATCCCAGCCTCAAAGAGAGAGAAAGGACAGGGACTAGGGAGTGAGAGGGTGGGAAGGCAGGGCGTGGAAGCCAGGACCGACACGCCAGGTACAGGGGCCCTCCTATGCCTCATCGCCTTTGACTCCAACAGAGAAAGAAGTGTAACTTTCAGAAAGCAAAGGGAAGAAGCTGACTAAACACCACAACACAGACCCAGGCTGAGCCCAACACCTCCCCATATCTATCCATTTGGTCTTGAAAGTATTTCGTAGCTGTTTCATGCTCCACCAGTTGAAGACTGGTGTGCCAACCCTGACACCAGGAGAGGGGACGTACTGAGAGTCCTGACACATTCCTGAAGCATCCCTCCCCCGCATATAAACACCACCCGCGTGTGTCAGTGGGTAAATTCCAGCAGCTGTCTGGGTCTCTTGCACACGCGCACCACACACGCCTGAGTGCCAGGGCTGGGATGCAGGGCACTGCAGTGAACTGCCTCTCAGCACCCTCTGGCCCAAGCATCATCACGGCACCAAGGCCCAGAAGTACAGGCTCCCGGGAAGAGACGAAGGATGGAGTCCAGCTCCCAGCAGCCAGCCACTCCCAGAGCTCTTCCAGGGTTGGTCCGGCTCAGGCCTCACCCCACCCCCACCCCCTCAGCAAGAGCCTAGAGCTGAAGGGGCCTATTGTTGGGGCCTGGAGGTGGGGTGGGGAATGAAGCCAGAGCTGTGAACTGGAGAGCATTTACTCTGAGAGTGGGATTGCTCATCCCCCTGGGACCATGTCCACACCAGAACCCCAGGAACTAGGAATATCCAGTGCAGGGTAGACTGCTGAACTGGGAGAGGAACAGTCCAGAGGTGGGAGGGAGAGAAATGTCAGGGACTACAAGATATTTTAAGATACCCTAAATCCCATCCATTTTAGCCATAAAGAAACTGAGACCCTGAAAGGGAAGGGCCATGCCAGGTCTCAGGCGCCTTAGAAGTTGTCATAGGGACTGGATCCCTAAGAGTCAGGGGAGATCAACAGTTCAGAGCAGTGGTGATTCCCTTCTAGCCATGAAGGGGCAGCCTTGCCAAGGTTGGGGGCCTGGCAGAGACAGCATCCAGGCAGAGACAGGCAGTGACAGGAAGAACCCGGGGTTCTCACCTCCAGCAGAAGCCCATGGCTCCCAGAACCTAGAGATGCCGAAGGAGGGCCCAGACCAGACTTCTCAACACCCGCCCCCTACAGTCACTCACCACATACCCACTATGTGCTCACCCTGTGCTAGGTTTGGGGGAGTATGAAGGAGAAGTCACAACCCGGGTCCTCAAAAAGACACTGTGTGCAAGTTCTTTACTAAAAGCTTTTATTTTTTATTGCCTGAATAACCTTCCCCCTTACTACCCTACATTATCCCAGTTTTACAGATGAGGAAACTGAGGCTCTGGGGACATGACCAGGGTCACGCAGGGAGTAACAGGTGCACCAGAATTCAGTCCATATACAACCGGACACCAAACAGCTTGGTTGGAGGACTGGGGTTCATGGAGGGCAGGACTGGAATCCTATTTGTTTATATTTAACTGAATGAATTCACAGATCCTGCGAAGAAGTTTAAAGAGGGGACAGAGGTTTCAGGAAAAGACGGATGGCACACATGTGTGTAATTCCACTTCTTCCCGAAGCCCTACTGAGGTGGCAATTGTCAAAAGAGAAACCTTCTGAATGGCAAAAGTCCCTAAGGACAGGGAGAAGAGCAGAGGAGAAAAACCACAACAAAGCTTTAGAAGTCAGAAAGCAGATGAGCTAGTGGCTACGGGGAGCAGACCTCAGAAAATCCCCAATCTCTGAAAAGTGCCTGATTGCCCCCCACAGAATCCTCAGAAGACCTGGGCACTAGCGGCCCCAGAAACCTCTAGAAGAACAGGAGACAGAGAGAAGTGCTAAAAATACACAGGATTAGTTAAAAGCTGTTTAAGAAGCAGTAAGACCCCTCTGGACTCCCTCCCCAGTACGAAGCCACTGGGTGGCTGCCCTGGTACCACCCAGCAAAATCGGGACTTTCCTTCAGAGGTAAACTGCAAGTCTCCGACTGGCACAGCAGGTTTGGCTGAGAACTGGGTGTCGTGGCCCCAAAAAGGAAAGCACACATAGATATGGCGATTCTAGTTACCCTTCTCCATTCCCTCCAGCAACATGCAGCCAGGCCTCCATCCCCAAGCAGAAGACAGGGGTATCCTTTCTGGGGACTCTGATCAGACAAGAAAGATACAAAGAAACCAACACTGGGAGTCCCCCTCAAACTGTCCAGCCAGGTCACCATACAAAGAAGCTCTGTCAATAAGACCACCCAGTGCTTTGTAGTCAAGAGCAGAGGACAAAAAAATTTTCAAGCAAAGCTTCTAACACGGAAGTAAATAAAATACAGAAAAAAGGAACTGAGAAGAAACAGACTACACAAGAGAAGAAAATTTTTGACAGAAAATGCTCATTAATATCCTGAGAGAGACAAGATGTTTTATCTTGTCTTCTTAAATAAAACAAGAAGAGGATATTATTTTTTTTTAAAACAAGGGGAATAAAAAATTACAAACAGGACAGGAGACATAAAAAATTCAACAGACCCGTCACCACTCCTCCCAGCAGTCTTGCCCTGCAGTAGGTGCTTATAAATTTGCTCAACAGATCTATTTGCAAATCTATTTGTTGAATAAATAATTGAGGTACTATTTCCCAAACTTTAATGCCCATAGAGATCATCTGAGGAATCTTGTTAAAATGCAGATTCAGATTCCACAGATATTGGGGAGGGTCTAAGTTCTGCATTTCTAACAAGCTCCCAGTGATAATGTGCTTGTCCTTAGTCTACACTCCGAGAAGCAAGGGTCTCTGCTAAACTCTGGAGCAGTGGTTCTCTGCACTAGCTGTGTATTAAAAAATCACCTGGTGGGTAGGAATGTGTCAATGTATGGGTCCCACCCACTGAGATTCTAAACTTGGTCTAAGTGAGATTTAGGCACCATATCTTTAAGTTTCTTCAGATGAATCCAGACAGGGGTTAAGAACTGCTGCTCTGGAGAAAGCCTATAATTGTGCTAATCATTGGTCCTGGCCAGAACATTCGTGTTTTCAAATATTCTCCCCCACTGACCCTGACCACTCTCAGAAGGCTCTTCTCATCATGGCCATGAACACCAGTTTACAGGACTACTTACAATACAGATGATAATTCTTAACACTAAATCCTATTAATGTCAGTGGATGGAAAAATCATTCTACTAAATTTCTAAGAAATTCATTCTGAAAATTTCTTCCTTAGATTCACACATTTCTCAATTTTTCTAATTTTAAAAAATCTGAGTCTTAAAATGTTAGCAAATTAAGTCTTTTAAAAAAAAAAAAAAAAAAAAGGTGTTTTTGTTTGTTTGTTTTTTAGTGAAATATGGGTATTTCCCGAGCCAAAAACCCTAACCCATCCTTCCAATGTTTCTATTAAAACTTACGGTGAATTTAGTAGTTTTCTGTCTATCTTATCCAGGCCATGGGATAAAATAACATCAACAGACATTTTCTGCTATCAAAATTGCTAAAATCGCAACAGAAGGGATGGAGGAAAAAGTACAAGGAATTGCCACAATGTAGAGCAAAAGTCCACACCAAATAATTAAAGAATATTGATGATGAAGAAAAGACGCTATAAACTTCTGGGCAAGGGGACAAAACAAGGACTGGGAATGACTTTAGACATCAATGTTAACTCCAGAACTTAACAGCAATGTTTTTAAGATTCCAGAGCAATTGCCAGCCTAAAAGTGAAAGTCGCCCAGTCATGTCCAACTCTTTGCGACCCCATGGACTGTATGCGACCCCATGGACTATACAGTCCATGGAATTCTTCGGGCCAGAATACTGGAGTAGGTAGCCTTTCCCTTCTCCAGGGGATCTTCCCAACCCAGGGATCGAACCTAGGTCTTCCAAATTGCAGGCGGATTCTTTACTAGCTGAGCACAAGGGAAGCCCAAGAATACTGGAGTGGGTAGCCTATCCCTTCTTCAGCAGATCTTCCCAACCCTGGAATTGAACCGGGGTCTCCTACATTGCAGGCAGATTCTTTACCAACTGAGCTATCAGGGAAGCCCATTTCCAGCCTAGATTTCTATATTCAGTAATTAAGTGACTTGAGTATCAGACTGGCAAGGTCTCAGAATAATCTACCACTCTTTCACCCTCCTCTTGGGAAACTATTGAACGATGTGCTATACCAAACTAGAGAATAAACCAACAAAGGGGAAGATAGGAAGTGGGACACAACACAGAAAGGCAGTGATGGAAATGCCCAGGATACTGAAAGGGAGAGCCCAGCAGGACAGCTAAGCATCAGTGATAGAGAACAACTAATCCATGCCGTCAGAGCACAAGGTCTGAAAGAGACTTCTTCAGAAAGGTGAATTTGATAGAATTCTTAACAGAATTGACATCCTGAGAAATTTAGACAGCTAGTGGAGAGTCTAACTGAAAGGTACATAGAAAACTAAGCAAACAAGAAAAGTCAACTCCAGGAAAAACAAAAAAGTGTGCAGGAAAAGAAAAGTCACAGTTTACTACATCATACCATAAACAATGAACAGCAGATTGAAGAAAAAATGAGATACATCCACAGTGGATGGACTGGAAGATGGGAAGAGTAGAGGGTGGTAATAAGAGAATTAAAGTCCCCATCTTTGGCCAAGACAGAACAATATAGATCAAACTTACCCTCCTGACAGAAACAACAGAAAAATGGACAAAATATACAAAATGGTTTTGAAGGCACTGTATATCAAGATACAAAGACCAGTGATATCTAGGAGACAGGAAACAGAGGAAGTCAGCCCTATAGTTGGGTTTCCAGGCTACAGAACAAGGAACTAAAAGCCCACAGATTCAAGAAGCTCAATGACTTGAACACAAGACACAAGAAGAAAACTATATCATTGCACATCATAACCAAATTGCTCAAAGTCAGTGATAACATCTCAAAAAGTAGTTGGGAAAGGCAAGGGAGACATGCTACATACAGGGAACAAAGATGACAACAAATTTCTGCCTTCAAGAAATTTTTTGCAGAAAACAATGGAAATGAGAGAACAGAGGCACTATATCATTAAAGACTAAATAAACTGTTTAAATATATAAAAGCTGAAAGAATTCAATATCAGCAGACCTGCACTACAATAAATGTTAAAAGAAATCCTTCAGACAGAAGAAAAATAATACCACATAGAAATGTGTGTGTGTAAAAGTTACTCAGTCATGTCCAACTCTGTGCAACCCCATGGACTGTTGCCTACCAGGCTCCTCTATCCACAGGATTCCCCAGGCAAGAATACTAGATTGGGCTGCCACTTCCTTCTCCAATATAGAACCATAGATTTTTGCAAAGAAATGAATAGCACTGGAAATGGCAACTACATGGTTAAATAGTTAACATATTTTTCTTACTGTTCAAAATACTTTAAAAGATAAATTATCTGTTTAAACAAATATTTTACCACTGCTGCATGGGTATTGTCACATGCATAAATAAAAGTTTTTATAATAATTGCATAAAAGCAAGAAAAAGTGAAAATGTACTATTTTATGGTTCTTACATCACTTGAAGGCAGACTATAATAAATTAAAGATGTATATCATGAATCCTGCAGACATTAAAAGGAAAGAAAACTATCCTCATAAAAATAGATGCAAAAAATCTTAACAAATTCTTTAGAAAACAGAATTCAACAATAGAAAGAATAATCATCATGACCCAATGGAGCTTGTCTCAGGAATGCAAGGTTGATTTAGCATTTGAAAAAATTAATGCATTACAATTCCACACATTAACTAAAAAAGAAAATCTTATGATCATTTTGATAAACACAGAAAAAGACATTTGACAAAATCCAACATCCATTTCTATGGATTTTCTATTAAAAATCCCAGTAAAATAAGAATAGAAGGGAGCTTCTTCAAACTGATAAAGATCATACATGAAAAAGTTAAACTATTCATAATGGTGAAATACTGAACACTTTCCCCTGAAGATCAGGAACAATATATCTAATCTTCCACTTAATATTATACCAGAGGATTAGCCAGTGCAATCGGGCAAGAAAAAGAAATAACAGACATGAAGATCAGAAAAGAAGCAGTAAAACTGCCTGTGCTAGCAGATGACATGACAGTCTATGTATAAAATCCAATGGAAGATACAAAAAAGCTACTAGAACAAGTCTGTTTAGCAAGGTGGGAAGATACGAGTATATAATATTCAGAAGTAAAAAATTGGAAATTGAAATTTAAAAAACAACACCATCTTACACCAACATTGTTGGCAATAGCAAAAGGTTGTAGTAATCATTGATTGATGAATAAATGAAATGCAATACAGTCATACAATGGATGACTATTCAGCCTTAAAAGAAAAAAATTCTGACACATGCTACAACATGGATTAACCTTGAATACATTATGATAAGTCAAAAAAGTCACTCACAAAAGGACAAATACTATATGAGGTATTTAGAGTAGTCAAATTCATAGAGACAGAAAGTACAATGTGATTGCCAGGGGCTGAGGTAGAGGAGGAATACAGAGGTTGATTAATAGGTACAGAGTTTCAGTTTTGCAAAATAAAAAAAAGTTCTGGAGATGGATGACAGCAATAGTTGCACAACATAAATGTATCTAACCCTACTGAACTAAACACTTAAAAATGGTTAACATGGTAAATTTTCTGTTGTGTATATTTTACCACAATTAAGGTAGGTAAGTTTTTAAACAAAATGCTGAATTCCATTAAAAATGCCATTTATAACAACATCAAAAATATGCAGTACTTAAGGATATATCTGACAAAAGATTTAAAAGGTTTGTACACTGTAAACTGCAAAACAGTGGTGAAATTCTTAAAAGTCTAAGTAAATACAGAGGTACACATTGTGCATGGGTCAGGTTCAATATTCTAAGATAGCAATTCTAAATAAACAGAAATATACATTGTTCATTGGTCAGGTTCAGTATTGCTAAGATATCAATTCTCCCCAAATTGGTCTAGAGAGTCAATGCAATTCCAGCAGGCTATTTTGTAGAAATTAACAAACGGTTCTAAAATACAAATGTACAACAAACCTAAAATAACTACAGCAATTCTGAAAAGGAAGAACGAAGTTCAAGATCTTTCCGTGATTTCAAGACTTACAATAAAATCTAGTGATCAAGATAATGTGGTCCTGGGATAAAGATGGAAAAGTTAGATCAATGGAACAAAACAAAATGCACAATCAGATCTACACATACACAACTGATTTTCAATAAAGGTACAAAGACAACTCCATGGAGAAACAAGTCTATTCAAAAAATTCTGGTGAACAATTGGACCTCCACATGCAAAACACTGAACACCCTGCACCATATACTAACCCAAGAATTAAACCCAACTAGACCATAGACCTAAATGTAAAATCCGTAACTATAAAAGTTATAGGGGAAAACCATCATGCTTTCGGTTAGGCAAAGAGTTCTTAAGACACCAAAAGCAAAATCCATAAGAGAACACGTTGGTAAATTGAGGTTCATTAAAATTTAAAACTTCGGCGCTCTGAACGACACAGTGAGGAGAATCAAAATGCAAACCAAAGCCTGGAAGAAAATGTTTTCAAATCATATATCCCAAAAAGGTTTGAACCCAGAATACAAAAGAACTCCCAAAACTTAGAACGGAAAAGAAACCCACACAATTAAAAAATGGGTAAACAATTTGAACAGACACATCACCAAAGATAAACAGATGGCAAATAAGCACGTGAAAAGATGCTCAACATTAGTCATTACATAAACGCAAATTAAAACCAAAACGAGATACCATTACAGACCTATTAATGTGTCTAAATTTAAAGAGACTGACAAATGCTGACAAGGTAGCAAACTAGAACTTTCATACACAGTTGGTGGGGATGTAAAATGGTACAACCACTCTGGAAAGCAGTCTGGCACTTTGTTAAAAAATGAAATGTACATCTACCATATGCTCCAACTATTCCAGTCCTAAAGATTTATCCAAGAGAAATAAAAGTATATGTCCATACAAAGACTTATACGAATGCTCACAGTAGTTTTACTGTAATAACCAAAAACTGAAAACAACCCATCAGGAGGTTAATGGATAGAGAGACTGTGGTATGCCCATACAAAGGAATACTACTCAGCAATAAAAAGGAATAAGCAATTGATACACACAAGAACATGGATGAATCTCAAAATAATTATGCTGACTTAAAGAAAGCCAAGTCAGAACAAACAAACAAAAATACTGTATGATTCCATTTTACATAAATTTTAGGTAATGTGAACTAATGTGTAGTAACAGAAAGCAGACCACTGTTACCTAGGGAAGGGGGATGGCAAAGAAGGGGTAGGATGAATGGATTACAAAGGGGTACAAAAAACTTTTTGAGGGGAGTTTGGAAATAATGGGTATGTTCGTTATCTTGATTGCGGTGGTAGTTTTACAGGTATATACAAATGTTAAAACTTATTAAATTATGTTTTAAATATGTTCCAATATGTTCCTCAATAAAGCCGTTAAAAAAAATGAAAAAGCACTTCGTCTTCCAGAATAAAACACAGGGCAGGAGAATAATCATGGACTTCAAGGACACAGGAAAAGGTCTGGGAGTGCCAATCCCTCCTACCTAATGTCCACTCCCATGGCTCCTAGGAAGGTGGACGCTAGGCTGGCAAAGGGTCTGAGCCCTCTGCGCTGAGGATACTGTTGGGAAAACAGCAGCCCCCCTTATAGAGGAGGAAACTGAAGCCCAGAGACATCATCTTGCCTCAGAGGGTTACACAGCTAGTAAATGGTTTAAACCCAGACTTGCCAAAGTCCTCTTTCTCTTCATCTACCACAAATTCAAGAATCAACCTGAGAAAGGGTAAAGGTGTGAGCTTGTGTGTCTGTTTAGAACAATTCTCTCCACTGAAACCAGAGAGTCAGAACCAGTCTGGCCATCCCCAAAGAGCCAGACACCTTGGACACAGCAGCTGAACTTCCGGTGCCTGAGGGTTTGTGGTGGCAGGATGACAGGCAGGCGTGGGATGAAGCTGACAGTCAAGTTTGGGTTTGCAAGGGGAGCAGGCTAACCGGCTCCTCCAGCGGAGTCCCAGCAGCTGCCTGCCGAGGACGCCACCACCACTCCCCATGCCCGACAGAAAAGGACTATCTCCACCCAGTCCGGTTGGGACAGGGGTTCTGGGGGCCATCTGACTCAGAGCCACTCCCTGGGCTGGGGCAGAGATGGGTCTTGGCGACAGTCCTGAGACAGGCAGCAATTCTGCACCCACCTCCGCCTGAGGGCTAAAGAAGCAAGAACCCACACAGTGCCAGGTAAGAGATGAGCATCCCTAAGAGGACGAGGCCAACAGATGAACCACCAAGTCCCTATGGGGCAGGAATGAACAGCCTGGCACCCAGACCATGAGGGAGTCAAGAGGAAGTCAAATTTAGCCCCCACCTCTGCAAGCCCTACCTCTAAGCTGGGCTGGAAGCTGACCCTGGCTGGTACAGAACTCATGATGCCACAGCTCAGCTGCTCACCTGTCCACCTCCTTGGGGCGGGGCTAAGGTCTGGGCCACACAGGATGCCCCAAGTCCAAGGATGCAGATATCCCTCCTCTCCCTCATTTTCAGACTGGGGTCCTGCGAGCCCACACGGAGACAGGGCCTCACCAGTGGCTCTCCACCCTCCTGCCCACTATTTATCCTTGGCTCTGGGCCCTCACTATTAATCAAATGTGACAAGAAGGTGTGGCGGGAGCAGGTCAGGCTCGTGCCCAAGTCACTGGCTGCCACACTCATCTCAGCTCACATGGCTACAGTTACAAGATAAGGTCCTGTCCTTGCAATGCTGCCCCTTCCCTTTTTTGGAATGTGATTTGAGGACGTGAGACAGCCTGTGCTGACTGCACCGCCCCAGCTAGGGCATGAAGCACCCCTACCTCCACCGGTGTGGCTGGGGATGGGAGGGGGGGAGGGGGGGCGCTGATTACTTCCTCTGCAATCTCACCCTAGGGCTACCCCTCTCTTTCTTCTGCCCAGGCCTGGCAGCCGCCCAGACAGTCTCACCGCCAGTCTAGACTCTAAGGAAATGTCCCATCACTCCAGTTGGCACAAACAGTGCTGGGGGGAGGGGCCCTGCCTTGCCGTTAAAAACTGCACTGTTTGGGTCCTCTCCAGGTTTAAACACGGGGAATGAAAAAAAGGCAGTTCGGAGACCACGCTCTCCTGCGATAACTGCAGCCCCCTCCTTCCAAACACATCAATTCCAATTGAGAACAGAACTGGGCTTCCTTACCTGCTGCCTTCCACTGGCTCACTGCAGACTCTGCTTCTACGATGTCCCAGCCGAGGTGGCAGAAAAGGACCCAGCAGGACACTGCTTGCTACCGGGCAGTGGTTTCCAACGCCCCCAGGTTCACGGTGCTCTTCTGCTCCCCTCTCCCCAGACCCCTACATTATGCGCTCACCTCGACCCCGGCCCGGCCCGGCCCGGCCCTGGTGCCGAGCAGCCAGCCCGTGGGTTACCACCTCCTCCTCCGCCTGCGCCTCCGCAGCCTGTGCCCCTCAGGGGGCCCCTCCCCCTCCTGGGACCCCTTCCCGTCCAGGTAGGTTTCCTGGACAGCCCGCACCACCTGTCCCTCCTGTACCCCAGGCAGCCAATTCGCTTCCTGCACCCCCAGACGTCCCTCCCCCTCAGGCCCCCGGGGCCCCACTGGCCGGGCCCTCCCCAGCAGTTCGAGTCTCTTGCGACGGGCCGGGACCGCTCCCAGGACCACCGCCTCCCGTCTGAGGTGCCCGCAGCTCTCCCAGAACGGCTCCCCGGAACTTTCGAGCTCGTCTCTGCGCTCCCAAGAGCCCTCCCCGAGCTCGGACAGCTGCTCGGGCTGCAGCAGCAGCCGGCGCGGGCTCCCCTCCCCCCGCTCCTGCACCCCGGTGCGGGCCTCCCCACGCTCCTGCACTGCGGGGCTACCTTCCCCTTTCTCCTGGTGCTGCTTGCGGGGCCCCAGCCCCTCCTCCTGCACCACCGGCCAGCCCGCGGAGCCAGTCCACGGCGGCGGGCGCCTCCAGTCCGCGCCGTCCGGCGGCCCCCACACCACCCCCAGACTGGGCTCGTGGCCCCGGCCACCCCGCTCCTGCACCCCCGGGCCCACCCCGCCCTCCTCCTGCACCGCCGGACCCACGCCCCCCTGCTCCTCCACGCCGAGCTTCAGCCCGCGAAGCTGCTGCGGGCCCCAGCTGAGAACCCCGACCCGCTGCGGCTGCTGCTCCGGCAGCCCTGGGCTGAGCCCGCCGCGCTCTTCCTGCACAACTCCCCGCCTGGGGCCCCCAGCCGGCACTGCCCAACGCACTCGCCTGCCCCCCAGAGGCCGCGCGGTCCCGCCCCTCCAGATGGTGCTGTCCTCTGCGCCCGCTCACACCGCCCCCCGCCCGGCTGCTTCCGCCCCGTCCCCCAGGGGAGGGGGCTGCGGGGTAGCGTCCCCTCCCGCTCCGTCCCCAGTCCCGGTCCCGGCTCCCCGCCCTCGCTCCTGGGCGTCGAGGTCCGCCCGCCGGGCGCCGCGCCCTGCGCCGGCCCCCGCAGGTGCTGCGGCCCAGCGCGCCGGCCCGAGAGCCAGGAGCGCCCGCCCTCCCGCCGGAGTTCCTGGAGCCCGCCTGCGCCTGCGCCGCCCCAGGGGGCGGGGCCCGGCGGGATTAACCCGCCCCTTTAAGGGGCCCGGCCCTATTTACTCCTCCCTCTCCCTCTTCCTTCAAACCGGCTACCACTCCCCCTTCATCCCACCAGAGGAGCTGCTTGCGCCTTCTGGTGGAGCCAAAGGGAGAAGACGTGAAGCAGAAGGTAGAGAGTTCTCACTGAGCCGGTGTAGTCAACAGGGCCAGTGGAGGAGCATTGAAATAGGAGCCTCCAATTCTAAGCAACAGTTCAGCTGCTCCCCCGACTTACCGTGTAGTTTAAAAAAAAAAAAAAAAAAAAAATCACCACTTCCTCCTGGCCTCAGTTGCTTCGTTTCTGAAATTAAGAGGCTGAATTGGGAAGTTTCCAAGGTTCCAATCCAGTGAGTGTTTGACTGCAGAGAGGGAGTCTAATCCTAATCTCTCATCAGCAGCCCAGAGGCCAAACTGGACCGTCTCGACCCTTTCCCTGGGTCTAAGGGGGAGCTGGGCTCAGGCCTGTGACACTTCTTGCTAGAGGAGTACAAGCAGAAAGAGCTCCAGGCAAAGGGGGCCTTCCTCCCTCCCACTGCTCCCTCCTGGGCCTGCACCTCGAAAGGAGGAGAAAATTCAGAGCTCTTTTTCCCAGTGACAGTGCAGCCTGCCTAACCCAGCCCCAGGCAGCCTTGGGGGGTGAGGCTTAGAACCCGAAGACGTAGGGCAATTGGCCCTGTTACTGACTGTACTTCATCTATAAAATGTGTATAGTAATCAAACAACTCCAGACAGAACTGCCCCAAGGATCAGACAGCAGAGAACTCTGTAAAGGTGTCTTCTCTGCGCCCCTATTCGCCGGCATTGGGCCCAAGGGATCTGGTCTGAGGACAGTGGGGTAATGAAAAGGGGTGGGTTCTAGACGGCTATGGGGGGCTCGACTGGGTGGATTTGGGTCATGGCGTCTTGCCCTGTGAGGTGAGCAGGACAACTTCCTACTAAATTATTCGATACAGTGTCTGTAAGCTTTGCCCTTTGCCATGGAGCCAGGGCCACAGAGCAGGAAGGTGAACGCACCCAACCTGGGCCGAGACAGGGTGTAGGGCACGCAGGACGTCACAGGTGATAGAAATGAGGCTGTACACAATTAAGCAACAGCTGGTAGTAGTGAAGCCAGGATTCAAATCCAATTTTCTGACTCCCAAGTCTGCTCTGAGCCAATAAGGCACAACAAAGCAACACCAAACCCAGGAACTTTGGGAAGCATCAAGTCTGACTAGGTATGGAGGATCAGTAGATGCAAACAACTGATCTGGAGCAAGTTTTTCTGCTGATAAATCAAGCTCAAAATTAAACAAGGCAAGGGGTCAAAGCACCTACATACTGGATGGTCCTGCTGATTCTCTTAGGGGAGCCCAACTCCCCATTATCCCATCTCCCCTCCAGTTGCTCTCAGGAGCCAGACCCATGCCTCTGGTGTCCATAGTGCAGGGTTACCTGGACCGTTAGGCTCACAGAAAAGAGATCTCCTGCTCCCCACCCCCATCCTGCCCAGTCCCAACTCCTGGACTGTCCCCACCACCACGTTGAGCAGTGGGGGCTGTGATGAGAATTGTCTCAGAGGATGTCTCCTTCTCTGCATTGTCTGATGACTCTGGTACTAGTGGCCAGGGAGTCTCCTCTGCCCCAAGGGGACTGACACCATAATGGAGTAAATGAGACAGGCTAGAAGCACAAGGTTCAGGAGACTCAGGAGGTGGCTGCAGAGATAACGCCAGCCCTCCTATGTGCCTGTGCCAGTCTCTTCCCAGAACTGGAACCTGAAGAGAGCTGCCCAGAGCAGAGTGACTGCAGGGAGAAGGGCTTGTTGGATCTAGTTCTAAGCAGAGGCGGCCCAGGCTGCTTGAGGGAGGCTTGTGGCACTGCCCTTAAGAAGGCTTGAGATGGTTGCACGCAGGGTAAGCAGGAGGGCAAGGAAGACAGCCTGTCTCATACCTGTAAGCAGGTGCTCAGCCAAGAGTGGTAGATGCTGCCGAGTTATTGGGCTGAAGGTTTTTCTTTGGTTCTGTTTTGTTTTTAAAAATAGAGCAATGTTTTTTAAACTCCTGTTGCAACCTAATAGTAGCTGAACTGAATTTAGTGTTTTAATTGGCTTTTTTTTAAACAAGAAGACAGTAATAGAAAATCTCAGAATGTAATTTTTTTCTAACTGTTCACTGAGTCATAACATGTATCCAGAGAAATGCAAAGATTTTGGTTTTACAAAGTGTGTATACCCAGGACTGAGATCAAGAAACACCACAATCAGGATTTGTAAGTACCCCCAAATATAAGTTTTAAAAGAAACTTTGTTATATTAATCTTCAAGCATGCCCTTCATATTCATGATTTACTTTTAACTTTCTGACAACCCTATCCTGCCACTACCCCAACATAAACTCCATAATAACAGGAAGTTTTGCCTGGGAACAGACTGACACAGGCACCCAGAACAATGCCAAGTATACAGTAGGTGCCAGGAATACCTATTGAATGGATTAGAGTCCATCACAGATAGTGTAACCAACCAGATAGTGTAACCCTATGGGGCCTTCCCAGGATAGACACCCCCCCTACCTGCCCCACCATATCTTCTGCCTGCCTCTTGTCTGTAGAAAAACTTTAGCCTCTTAGGCCTTCCCCAAGTTCCAAAAAAAAAATAAATTTAATCAGAGAGGTAAGAAAATGCAGAAAGCATAACAGCCAAGTCAAAACGAAGCCAAGACGAAACAATAATACTTTAGCCGTTAAACAAAGTCAAGAACCTTTAGTTCCTCCTCAAGGGCTATAGATAATATCTTGAGCCATTTCCTTTGAGCTGTTTGGCAGATACTGAAACCCCCGCTTGGTGGAATAAGTTAGCTGTGTGCTGCCCATAAGCATGTAGACCCCAGACCAATTGGAACCAGCAGGGTGGTGATGTTGACTCCCAATTACATCCCTCAATCTCCCCTTCCTCACTCTGTCTTTAAAAAGTTTTCCTGGAACCATCAGGGAATTGGTTCCTAGCTGTTGGAACCTAGTTGGAACTCTAGCTGCCTGGACTCACTGCGTGGTGTACTGCAATGAATGCTGCACTTTTCTTGATCACAAGAAAGTTGATTAGCTGTGCACAAGTGAACGAATCCAAGTTTGGTTCAGTAAGAGTAATAGAAGTATTTTAATGATATTTTAATTTCATTATATACACATGTGTGTGCTGTACATCCTGCTGTAAAATGTATTTCTCTCTGTAGGTCAGAGGCAAAAACTTCTGAAGGCAAGTGCTCCAACTTGAGAAAGTTGGGGAGGCTGTGGTTCCGGCCAGGGCGATGAGCATGGATGAAGTGAAACAGTATGCTAACTTGACCAGTGCTTCTCAAACAGGTTATGATTCAGCAAGTTGGGAAGGGGATGCTGAGATTCTGTATTTCTTTCAGGCTCCTACTCTTGAGTAGTGACTTGAACCCAGAGATTCTCCATAAGGCTGCACGTAAGAATCACGTGGGAAGGGCTTTTAAAAACTCTGCTGCCTAAGTTCCACCCCAGAACAATTAAATTTGAATCTCCAGGGTGGGGCTCAGCAGCCATTGGTTTTAAAAGTTCACCATGTGCAAACAGAAACAGTGGGTGCTGGTTCTCTGGAGTACTTCCAGCGCCTGAGCTGAGGTGGGAGGGAAGTGAGGTGTGGGGTTAGGACAGATCTCTGAGCAAACGATGCAGTATGACAAAGGGCAGAGACTTCTTAGTCAGGAATGGACCATTTGCCCCTTAGTGGAGCTTTTAGCGAGGGATTTCTAAAGGAATTCTTTGGCATGGGCTATATGTTAACCCAGGTCACGTCTTCCCAGGACCGAGAACGGGCAATGCCTTCGTCTTATCGAGCAAGTCGGAACTCCTCAGAGCTGCTGGGGTGGCTGGGCTCACATGCCTACACACAGTTCAGACAGTTACTAGAGCAGTGGGAGGAGGTTCTGCCAGCTGCTCCCACGTGCCTGCGTCTTCTGCCATGCTAGAGAAAGAGCCAGATGAGCCCAGAGCTTACAAGCCCTGGATCAACATAGACTATTCAGGATGAAGCGCCATCGTCCTGGGTTCTGACGCCCTCTGGTGGACACTTTGAGTTGAAGTCGGTAACCGACAAACGGACTAAGGTACACTTTTATTTATTATATAACTTTTAATACAATTTTTAAAGGTTACTTTTCACTTAAAATTAAATTACAAAACATTGGCTATATCCCCCATGTTGTACAATACATCCTTGAGCCTATCTTTACAGCCAATATCTGCTACCTCCCATTCCACCACCCCTATATTGCCCCCCCATAACAACTACTTTGTTCTTCGTATCTGTGAGTCTGTTGTTTTTTTTTTTGTTTGTTTTATTCACTAGTTTGTTGTTTTTATTTTAGATTCCACATATAAACAATATCATACAATATTTATCTTTCTGTTTTTTTAATTAATTTAATTGGAGGATAATTACAATATTGTGATGGTTTTTGCCATATATCAACCAACATGTATCAACCACAGTATACATGTGTTCCCCCATCCTGAACATCCCCTCCCACCACCCTTCCCACCCTGTCCCTCTGGGTTGTCCCAGAGCACTGGCTTTGGGTGCCCTGCTTCATGCATTGAACTTGCACTGGTCATCTGTTTTACATATGGTAATACACATATTTCAATGCTATTCTCTCAAATCCTCCCACCTTTGCCTTCTCCCACTGGGTCCAAAAGTCTGTTCTTTACATCTGTGTCCCCTTTGCTGCCCTGCATGTAGGATCATCATTACCATCTTTCTAAATTCCATATATTTATGCATTAACATATGGTATTGGTCTTTCTCTTTCTGACTTATTTCACTCTGTATAATAGGACCCAGTTTCATCCACCTCATTAGGACTGACTCAGATACATTCCTTTTTATAGCTAAGTAATATTCCATTGTGCATATGTACCATAACTTCCTTACCCATTCGTCTGCCGATGGACATCTAGGTTGCTTCCATGTCCTAGCTATTTCAAACAGTGCTGCAGTGAACATTGGGTACATGTGTCTCTTTCAATTCTGGTTTCCTTTGGGTGTGTGCCCAGCAGTGGGATTGCTGGGTTGTATGGCAGTTCTATCCCATTTTAAGGAATCTCCACACTGTTCTCCACAGTGGCTGTACCAGTTTGCATTCCCACCAACAGTATAAGAGGGTTTCCTTTTCTCCACACCCTCTCCAGCATTTATTGTTTGTAGACTTTTGATGATAGCCATTCTGACCAGTGTGAGATGATACTTCATTGTGGTTTTGATTTGCAGTTCTCTAATAATGAGTGATGTTGAGAATCTTTTCATGTGTTTATTAGCCATTCTTATGTCTTCTTTGAAGAAATGTCTGTTTAGTTCTTTTGCCCACTTTTTGATTGGGTGGTTTGTTATTTTACTTCACATAATGCCCTTTAAGTCCATCTACGTTGCACAAATGGCAAGATTTCATTCTTTTTGTGGCTGAGTAGTATTCCATTGTGTGTATGTACCACATCTTCTTTATCCATTCATCTGTTGATGAACATTTAGATTGTTTCACTGTATTGGCAACTGTAAATTGTAAATTGCTATGAACATTGGAGTGCATGTTTCTTTCAAATAAGTGTTTTGGGTTTTTTTCAGATACATACCCAGGAGTGGAATTGCTAGGTCACATAGTTGTGTTTTTGTTTTTCGGAGAAACTTCCATACAGTTGTCCACACTGTTTACATCAATTTACATTCCCATCAGCAGAGTGCGGGTTCCCTTTTCTCTACATCTTTGCCAACATTTCTTATTTGTGTTCTTTTTAATGATGGCCATTCTGATAGGTGTGAGGTGATGTTTCATTGTGGTTTTGATTTGCATTTCCCTGATGATTAACGACAATGATTATCTTTCCATGTGCCTATTGGCCATCTGCCTTTCCTCTTTGGAATAATGTCTATTCAGTTCTGCTCACTTTTTAACCAGGTTGTTTTGTTTTTTTGATGTTGAGTTGTATGAGCTGTTAATAATGTTGGATATTAATCTTATTGGTCATATCATTTGTAAGTATTTTCTCTCATTCAGTAGATTGCCTTTTTGTTTTGTTGTTGGTTTTCTTTGATGGGCAAAAACTTCTAAGTTTAAGTAGGTCCCATTTATTTATTTTTGCTTTTATTTCCTTTACTTCAGGAGAGGGATCCAAAAAATATATTGTGATTTATGTCAAACAGTGTTGTTCTGCCTGTGTTTTCCTCTAGGAGTTTTATATTAATAATACCTGGTCTTACATCATTTAGGTCTTTAATCCATTTTGTATTTATTTTTGTATATGCTGTTGGTCGGCTTATTTATAGTAAAAAGACAAGTTTCTGGAATATTAGTTTAGTCCTCCAAGACACCTCAATATCAAAGCCCCAAAGGAGGTGATCAGATGGTTAAACCAATAGGAACACTAGTTGGGAAGATCTGGGGCACTTGCATAAGTGTTTGAAGAATGTCTCCAAGATAAGGACAGATTAAGTCTCATCGGAAGCACATCTGAGCTATTGGATGGGTAAGAAAGGATTGTAAAGGTACCCTAAAAGGATAGAATCAAATCTGAATTTGAGAGGAAGCATACATTCTCAGTGGAAGACAGATTTTATGTTAAAAGTTAGAAAGTCTCTTAGAGAACATCAGGCCTAACCCCTGCATTTAGAAGTGGGGAAACTGCAGTCTGAGAGGTATAACAGATTACCCAAGGACATCCAGCAATTTACGGGTAGTGACTGGATTAGAATTTCCATGACCTAGATACAAATTCAGGGCTCCTGGTCTACTAATTCCTTTTCCCAAGTCTCTTGCCTCTCTAGCATGTGCCTATATTCCATGCCAAAGCCAAGCTGCAAACAGAAGAGAGTGAAAATATTTAGTGAGTTCTGGGAATTTATATATAGAAATTAAATATGGGCCAGTTTCTGTGTGCTCGGTTGGGGGTTATGGAATTAGTTGAGGGGACCAACTGGATATCAAGGAAGGCTAGGGCTGAGTTCTAGCATGGGAACAGGTTAGACCCTCATGCCTCCTTTCTTACCTTCCAACTCATACATGCATAAACATACCCTCACATACTTTTTTCCTAAGCACTAGTAGCCTGCATGAATAATAGTCAAACACACTTTGAGCTGACAAAGTTCCTGGTTCTTGGTGTGAGCACTTACTTTGAAAAGCAGGGAAAGGAATGGGAAACAGGGCAACAAGTACAGAAAAGAGAAAGGGCTGCAGGAATGATGCTACATCAAAAATGTGTTATGTATCTTTAGGTATTAAGGAAGCCTTTTATGTATTGAAGAAAATATTTTTTGCCAGTTACTTTATAATTTGGTTATGCTTTTTTTCCATGTAACAATTCATATGAAATCATTTTACCAATCTTTTTCCACATGGCACCTCTAATTTTCATTTCACACTGTAGTTGATTTACTGTGTTGATGTTTCAGGTATATAACAAAGTGATTGTTATACATTAAATCCATTCTTTCTCAGATTCTTTTCCCTTATAGGTTATTATAGACTATTAAGTGGAGTTCCCTGTGCTCTACAATAGGTCCTTGTTGATTTTGATTATCTATTTTATATAGTTGTGTTAATCCCAAACTAATTTATCCTTCCCCCCATCTTTCCCCTGTGGATACTATAAATTTGTTTTGTATATCTATAAGTCTGTTTGCTTTGTAAATAAGTTCATTTGTATCCTTTTTTTGGTTCCATGTATAAGTGATATCATATATTTGTCTTTCTAACTGACTTCACTTAGTATGATAACCTCCAGGTTCACCCATGTTGCTGCAAATGGCACTCTTTTTAATGGGTGAGTAATATTCCATTGTATATATACCACCTCTTTATCCATTCATCTGTTGATGGACATGTAAGTTGCTTCCATGTCTTGGCTACTGTAATTAGTGTGGCTATGAACATTGGGGTGCATTTTGAATTGCATTTTTTTTTCTGGATACATGCCCAGAAGTAGAATTGCTGGATCATATGGTAGCTGTTTTTAGTTTTTAAAAGAACCTTTGTAGTATTCTCCAGTGGCTGCACCAATTTACATTCCCACCAACAGTCTAGGAGGGTTCCCTTTTTTTCATACCCTCTCCAGCATTTATTATTTGTAGACTTTTTGATGATGACCATTCTGACTGATGTGAGGTGATAGTTTTGATTTGCATTTCTCTGATAATTAGCAATGTTGACTATCATTTCATGTGCCTTTTGGCCATCTGTATGTCTTATTCAGAGAAATATCTATTTAGATCGTCTGTGCATTTTTTTTGATTGGGTTGTTTGTTTGATTTTGAGTTGTGTGAGTTGTTTGTATATATTTGAAAATTAATCTAAAACAAAAAGACAACCTACAGAATGGGAAAAAATACTTGCAAATGATGTAACCTGTTAAGAGTGTCCTTAATGAAAACCAATGACCAATTGGACATCCACATGCATATAAATGAACAAACCATATATTCTTTACAAAAATCCTTTATATGGAAAACTATAAAACTCCTAGAAGATAATATAGGGGAAAATCTAGATGGGTTTGATGATACATGAAAGAAATAATTGATTAAGCTGGACATCATTAAAATTAAAAACTTTTGCTCCGCAAAGGTACTTTCAAGAGAATGAAAAGACAACCACAAACTGGGGAAAAAATATTTGTAAAACTCATATCTAATAAAGGACTGTTATCTAAAATATACCAAAAAAAAAAAAAAATCTTAAAACTCAATAAGAGAACAGACAACCTGCTTAAAATAGGAGTAAAAGATCTGAATAGACACTTCACCAAAGATAAACACTTGGTAAATGAAAACATGAAAAGATGCTCAACATCTTGTCATTGGGGAATTACAAATTAAAATGAAACACCACTACACACCTACTAGAATGGCCAAAATCCAAAACACTTGACACCACCAAATGCTGCCTAGGATGTGACATAACAGAATTCTCATTCTCTGCTGGTGGGAGTGCAAAATGGTACAGTAACTTGGGAAGACATTTTAGAAGTTTCTTACAAAAAGATACTCTTACCATATGATCCAGCAATTGCATTCCGTGGTATTTACCCAAATGAACTGAAAACTTAATGTCCACATAAACACCTGTACACGTCTTTATTCGTAATTGCCAAAATTTGAAGCAACAAAGATGTTCTTTGGTAGGTGAATGGAGAAATAAACTGTTACACCAGACAATGGAATATTATTCAGCACTAAAAATAAACAAGCTATCAAGCTATGAAAAGACATAGAGGAAACTTAAATGCATATTTCTAACTGAAATAAGCCAATCTGAAAAAGCTACAAGTATATTGAATGAACTGTATGATTCCCTGAGATGTAATGGAAAAACCTGGATGAACTTTTTGGCCAACCCAATACATGCCATTCTGAAATAGGCAAAACTATGGAGACACTAAAAATTATCAGTGGTTGCCAGGGGTTACCGGGAAGGGAAGCTGAAGAGGCAGAACAGGATATTCAGGGCAGCAGCATTATCCTGTATTTTACTATGATACATTCATCATTATACATTTGTCCAAACCCATAGAATGTAAACCACCAAGAGTGAATCCTAATGTAAACTATGGACTCTGGAGGATAATGATGTGTGAAGATAGATTCACTGATTGTAACAAATGTACTTGGTGGGGGTGGGACACTCCTAGGATGTTGATAGTCGGAGAAACTGGGATGGGGGTGGTGTGCAGGCAGGGAATATATGGGAACTCTGTAATTTCCGCTCAGTTTTACTGGGAACCTAAGTGAAATCTATTAAAAATGACAACTCAGTGTTCAAGCATTTTATTTAAATCATTTGAGGAATCTCCACATTGTTGCACATACCAGATTGTATACAATTGTAAGGGCATATCACTTGTTCACAAAGATACAGCTGAGCAGTAAGTTGGCAAGTCTAATAAGCTATCTTTAGTAAACTAAAATTTCAAGAACATTCCAGAGGAAACACAATAAAGGTCATGCAAGTTCTAGAATAGTGAATCATGACAAAGCTCACTCATTTTATCCTTTTACCTTCAAAATACATGTGACATCTAAAACCAGAAAAAAACCTGACCAGCTGGTTGGCATTAGTCAGATATCCATTTCTTTCAGGAATATTAAGCCCCTTACCACATAATGACTTGTTTGATTGTAAATAACTTAAACCTAACTACAGAAAAATTTTCTGAAGAAATTTACTGCTGTAAAATGTATATACCCGTTATTCATAATATGCCTTGAAGTCACTGAACTTTCATTAAAATGACAAAGCGTGATACTCAAACCAGGAATCCCAACTCTGACCTTTTTACTTACACTAAGTATCAGTTCAAGATAAAACACTGGAAGACTGAAACACACTGAATAGTCAAATCAGTGAGGCTGTATTACTAGATCTATTTTAATTTACATAAATGACACTAAGTTTAAGAATTTTAAGATTACCCTATGAACTTTTTTTTAGGTGACAATAAGTATTGAACTGCCTTAGAACACAGCTGATTATCAGGTTTATAATAAAAATGGCTGAGTAGAAAATAAAGTCCTAACAGATGTGGTCTCAAACTTACTTGTTCATGTCTACATTTAACTTATAACCACCAAATACTAATGGTTGGGGAGACGTGATCAAAGACCCTTTAGCAAACTTTACCTCCCCCTACCCTGCAGTCCCCCCTCCCCCTCAAACTCTTGTACAAGTTTCTACTGCTTTAAGCTAAAAGGTTAATTCTGGATTCAAACTTGTGTGAACTAAGTTTATAGGAGATAACATGCAAATAAGGGGATAAAGTTAAATTCATTTGACAACAGCAAACATTATAAATGTATGCTACTATCCTGCCTAACAGAAGACCTGGAGAAACCACAGATATAACAAAATACAACATTAGGTTTAAAAACAAAGAACTCTGAAGGAAGGAAGTTTATTTTACAGTGGTTGAAGTTATCCACCAAATGCTTAATGACCACAAAATGTTTCTGCAACTAAAACTAAAAGATAATTATAGGGAGTTGGGAATACATGTTAGATACTAACGATCTTCAAGCTTTGAAGATGTCATTGCATGAAGAAAATTATGGGAAACACTGTTCCCGATAATTACGTACACCCTTAGTGTAACATATGGAGATCACTGTCTCCGATATAGACACTGTGGTAGGCAAAAACTACCATGTTCTTTATACATTATGGAAGACACTGCTCCCGATAATGTGAGTTAGGTTTGTGACAAAGGTACTGGAAATTTTGCAAAATTCAAATTGAAGTTACATCTTGGATAAATTGAACTGTAAAGTTTTCCATTTATGAATACAATCACAGCTTTTAAGTGACATTAACTTATAACTTGGTCACAATTCACTGCATTTAGAAGAACTGCCATTTTTAATCTGGTTAGCTAAATAGAAGTTTAACTTGATTAGCAACCACTAATTAAATTTAATTCTCAAGACTGAGCTTTATAATTTTATTTGGCTTGCGGTTGTTTTCAAACACCCTTAAGTGTTGACCACAAGTGCAAAACTTCCAGTATCTGTTGGGTTTTATTAGCAGATGCTGCTTTTATTTAAAAAAAAAAAAACCGACAGTATAACTGTCATAATTATGGAAGGCACTGCTTCCGATAATTATCTTCTATAAAAAAAAAAACAAACCACCATTTATAGTGAACTCTGTCACTGATAAATAAACAATAAATATCTCAGTGCCAAAATGACAGGAAGCTTTTCCAAAAAATTAACACTTTGGCCAAAATTTGGTAGTGTGTTCTCTAAAGTCTGACAAACTGAGTTTGAAATTAAATACCTAAAACCTGATTCTCTTTCAAAATACCTTGGAATAAGTGAAAACAAAAAACTAACGAAGGTTTATGGGACAAGGGACAGAGGAAAAGAAAATATACTAGGTCTTTGGCTTTCTGGTCTCCTCTTTTCATAGATAATCTCGAGGTTGCCACATTAAGGCCTTACTCCTGTGATAAACAGTTGAACCTCATTTTATGCAGCTGAAGGCCCTCTATTTCAGACCTCACTGGCAAGAAAACATGTCCCATCTCTTCTGAAAGTGAAGTGTTCCACTTTCAGAGGTGGAAACCAGCTAAATCCTTACAGAAGACAGAGACCCCACATGGAGAGTAAAGCCTTACAGCCTGGTGTCTGTCTAGCATCAAATGAAGATGGAGGATCACTCTAAGCCACCACCTATCACCTTCCTCCAGCTCAAAAGATAACCAGCTCACGTCCTTAGGATTTAGACCAATAGTTCAAATAACTGGTTCTGACTTTTTCAGAACTATGACAGGAAAGAGGCAGTTACCATTACAAAGCACTAAAAATTCTAGAGATAATCAGAGAAAATATTCTATTGTGAACATTTTTTAAAATTATTCAATTTAACTTGAAATGCAAGTACCTACCCTGTATTAAAAGCTGCTGCCTAAAGACCAACATCTAGTAGTACCAAGATTGGGTAGAATTTTAATATTAGTTTTTTAGCCCTGCTGAAAATTTAGCATAACCAATACAAGTCTAGAAACCACACTACCCTGATGTTTTCGTATAAGTTATGGGTGTCACATTTAAAATTCGTTGTCAATGTCCCAAATGTCCCCAGAGAGGGCATTTGCAGCTCCCTGAATAGTCCAAGTTGCTAGAGCCAACTGGTTTTCCAACAGTGTTTGATTAAAAGCATCACTATTTTTCTTACGCAGCTTCAAGTGCTCCAGTAAAGCTGACAGAGTGTGAGAGCCAGCACCCCAGAAGATGTGTCGGAAAGGAAACTCTCTTGGAGATACATAGGGTGAGAGGAAGTGATATTCCACCTACGAAAACAAAACATAGACCTTACACAATGCTACAACTTTTGTTGTGAGCAAATGATCTGATATAGTAAAACAACCAGCATTCTCTCACTTCAATGTTTAAATTTCCCTGAATTTTAAGAATGTCGAGAACCAAGCTACTAATGTTAAAACTGTAAGGAAAGCTATCAATTCCTTTGTAAACTCTATCTGCACTGGGTTGCTTTTTGTTTGTTTTTTGGTTGGAGCCTACATACGGAAGCTTTATAAGTTTCCACTATAATAAAGCAGCTAAGGGCTGAATTAAACAAAATATAGAGAAAATGACAGATGAAAATCATTAACGATCCTTTCTTTAAAATGGTTTTAAGCCTAAAAAAACGAATATTAGGTCAAATGTCTTCTGTATTTTCAGTTTAGATATACTAGCTTTAGATCTTTTTAAAATTTGTGCTGAATTCTAAAGTGGGAAAGGATTCCAGGCTCCCAGAATTATAAAATCTACTTTTTAGAAACACAAGAGTTACCAATTAGAAATGAACAAACTTGAATTCCTCCTTTTCTAAGGATTACATACTTTCATGATACGGTCATTGATTTCCCTCATCACAGATCTGTCCGTTTTCTCAGCATTCTTATAATCCGTTGTTAGTCTAGATGTAGCACGGAAGAAGTCTCCACGAGCAGAATACAGCCACTGCATATTCAGACCCATATCCTGAAACAGAAAGACATGAAAGTCACTATTAGACATTATATTTCTAAGGGTGTTATTCTACATACCTTTCAAATTTAGGTGTATTAACTGAAATGATTCTGATAAAAGGGGGTGAGACTCACAAACAAGCTCAAGTCAGCTAGATACAAGCATCCTGTATAGGTTCCAGGCTCTATAAACTAAGTAATGTACTCATAATTAAGCTCAGCAAATAGTACTATTATCCATTCTTACGTCCCAGTTTCTGATCAGTTAGAATTAATTTCAAGTTTCAAGAAAGCCAATCCTTATAATTAAGATTCGGTTATCAGTGATTTACTTTATTTAAGGGATCTGTTGAATTGACATCTGGTACTATAAAAGCCACTCATTAATATTAATTTGGTTTTATCAAAAGTTGGAATATTCGACACAAAGGATCAACACTAAATAAACCCACTGGCTATGTTCCTCTCTCTACCCATGTGATTTCTGAAAAGTATTTGTGGCCCAAACTCAAAAGTTCATAGTTGAGATCTTCATATGGTTTACACCCAGCCTCTTTATGGGGTGCTAGGAATACATGAATGAGAGAATTGTTTCAGATGAATGAAATAACACTGTTGTAGATTCTGAAACACCTGCTGTGGTCTGTCCTATGTACTGCAGTCTCTGAGCTTCCTCTCAAGTGAGTTACGGATTCTACGCAAAATTATACTTCAGTGCACTTTAAAACATACTTTGGCTACCTGTCCTGCTCCCCAGGAATAGCTAAACAGTATTCTTCAAACTGTTTGATACTTTACAGTAGGAACCTGATTTAATTAGTGCTTACTCTTATGTCTGCTCTGAATAGGTTCATTTCCTTCACAAACCGAAGTATTTCATCATTATACATCTCATAGTTCAGGTTCAGCTCAACATCATGGGTAAGTTTAATCACAAGCTGACCGGCCACTTCCGCTGCTGCCCGCGCCACTCTGTTCAACTGAGGGACTTCTCCGCCCAGTGTCTCATAGGTGTCCATGGGGGTGCCCAAATAAGGGTAATCTGTGTCCTGGAGAACAAAGGTGTGTTATAAGACTAGGGCTTCACATTCTAGTTTCCCCCATCAAGGTAACAGTAACTATAATTCCTTGGCTTCTAATATAGTCCTACTCCAACTTTATCTCCTATCCACTACTTTAAGAAGATACTGCTTTTGCTTGTTCCTCTGAACCTAACCTACTCCTGGAATGATTTTACTTTCTCCTAAGCTGTACTGAATCCCTGTTCTATCACATCACAGACCCTGAACGGATTCGTAGCCAGAACAGGTTGTATCCTTGTTCTTGCTTCCCTGAGAAGTTTGGCATGAGGGAAGAGGAGAGCATGCCTGAAATATACTTTCAATATAAAGTGTTACTTTTAGCCAAAAATGTACCTTCTTTCTCATCATGCAGCTTTCATCCACTCATGCTTTCTGACGAGACTGTTCACTCACATGAACTCTCTACTTTCATTGGACAACTTTAGTAACTATTTCTTCAACTCTACCACTGTCCTTGGTGACAATCTCATTGGCAATCCTTTGGTTTGACCTCAGTCCTTAACTTTCAGACTGTACATGCTTATCTGTGTGTGTTACATACATATCTGTATAAGTATGTGTGTTATTTGTATAGGTATTACCTATACCTCTGAACAGCTTTAAAAAAAAAAGACTTCTGAAGGTCAACAGAAACCATTCATAAATTTCCTCAACCCTGGGACCTGACACTCAGTTCTTCCTAGGGTACTAAATAGACATCATGACCTAATATTTCAATACCATTCATACTGTTAATCTAGCAGAAGGTTAAGGGAATTCCAGCTATGTTAATCTCTAAATCCACATCTTGCATCACTTCCTCACTTTTTCTGTCCTAATCCCAGGCTAAAACACCCAGTGGGAACAAGTCTAGTAAGGACCTGGCCTCTACTGGGTCAACAATTTGATACCAAAGTCGACAGTTTCTACCCTGAACCCCTGTACGAACTCTGGGATCTCTTCATACCTTGGAAGAACCTGCTACAGAGCTGGTTTTTCAACTCCAACACAGAGGCCTTTATCATTCTTAGTCTGCCTGGTTTTCAGTCTCTTCTAATTGGCTCTTGTACCAAGCCAATCTTGGTTTTCCAACAGCTTGGTCAGTTCAAAGTTCTATCCCTTAAAAAGCTCGCCCTTTTTTTTTTTCGTGCTTTTATCTCGTGCTTTTTTATTTCGTGCTTATAATCCCTGCCTAAGAGACTAACTAACATCTCGGGACAAACATCTACAATCATATTTCAACCGGCATCAAGAACAGCATTATCCAGTAGAACTTTGAAGGAAATATTCTATACTTGCACTGTCCAATAGACAGCCTTATTACTAAAAGTCATCATATATAACTGAAGGAGTTTTAGCAAATAAACTCAAATGCTAACTAAGCTGGGATTAAAATTCTATGTTAAGACTGACAAGGACGGCACATATATAATTTCTCAATACATACTAAGCATTCTAAGAAACTTGGTCTCAAAACTGACCAAAGAAGATCTAAGATATAATGCTGTAGCATTCTTCAGACTTACCTCACAAAAAGAGAAAGAGACTGCTGGGATGCCAGAATATGCAAGGAAAGGGAAAGCAGCATTATCCAAAGAAAGTTTCTTCCTGCAAGAAGAGCCAAAAATGTCTTTAGAAAGTTTTCTAAAGAACAGACTATGCTACATGCACCCCTATCCTACCCTCAAGTAAATTCTTAAACTGAATCTCTCCAGGTACAGGTAAACTCAATGCTAGGTTATGTTTAAACCTCTAATGGATATAGTAGGTGCTATTTATTGAGTGACCCTGCTTTCCTGTTAGCTATTCATTCACCTTTCTCAACTTACACTTTGCTGATCCAGTTGCTGTCCCGATACAGAGACAACCCAGTAAGTGGATGTTTCACCTGTAAAATAAATTATGATTAAAATGAACCTTTCTGGATTTATTCATTCAGACTAGTCACTAACATTTTTCTCTATAAACATTTATTTAAAACATTAAATTTTTTATTGTATCTTCTTGAAACAAATTTCTTTAAGACAGTTAAAACAATCCATAATTTCTGAAGTTATTCCTTCTAGGCTTGTGCTGTTAGTTCTTTAAGTTATGAGAAAAAAAGTTTTCCTTTTTAATATTTTAAAGGGGGCTTCACCCAGTTTTAACAGACCTTTCTAGCCTTTATGTTCTGCCTACTATCTAGTTTCTTCCTTCCAACACATTTTATACTACTGCCAGCCTAACCTGCAAACACATTACTACCCTGCCGGGAGACCCTGTAGTAACTCCCCAGTTTCCCATGGGAGCGAGGTCAAGTTCCTTGACCCTTATTTGTCTCCAGCTTTAATCACTCCAATATATTATATGCTTTTTCCCTGCTCATTCAAAACTATAGTCATTCACATGTCTGTTTTTATTCAATGAGTATCTCATCATGTCTGTTTTTATTCAATGGGTATTTCATCTGGCCTTCTTATTTAAGTCTCAGGTATGGTTCAAGTTCATTTAAACCTTCCTTAACATTCTGATTCTAGACAACCCTCATAGACATCTATACAGTTAAATATAAATGTTTGTCATCCTATTATTGTCTAACTTTCATTACCCTTTCATAATGAAGGATATACTCACATCTTTCATGATTTTCTCAATAAGTGAATACAACAGTGGGCTGGCAGAAACTTTGAAATTGGTAGTACCTGCAAAGAGATTACTTTAACATCACTCCTTCTTTAGTCAAGCAATTTGCACACTGCTACTTCTACAGCTAAAACTACTAGGCAAACAGGAGGACAATAACCTAGATCAATGGCATATACAATAACTATCCCTCTTTATTAAGTAGACAAAAAAGTGGTTGAGGAGTCAAGCTCTTTAGTGACTGCTAAACACCAAATTTCACTCAACTGAAGCTCTCAGTCCTTGAGTTTGCATATTTAATGTTAATGATTTATATTTTTGTAACTTTTTGGTTCACCCATGTTAGGGCAGTCATCTGTTAACTATAGCAAGCTTGTTATATTCAATACATTTTGTTGCAAAGGTAAAATAGCAATAATGACTAATAAAATTTAGTTTAATTGTAATTCCTTCCTTTTTCTTCCCCAAATAGACATTTCATTACTCTCCACTACATCCACTGGCTACATCTGTATTTTTAGTAACACCAGACTCTTTCAGGAGTTTGATCATCTTATATTTCTATCCATGAAGCCACAATCTAGCAAGTTGTGAATTAGTCTCCAGAAGTACCATTCTATTGGTATAGTTTATTTCCTCCTGGTCCAAAGTAGATAACTAGTGGTTCTCAAACTTTAGTGAGTCATAATCACCTAGAGCACTTGTTAGAACAGTTTGCTAGATGGTATGGTCCAGATTCTGGTTCAAAAGGTCTAGGGTAGGGCCTAAAATTTTGCATTTCTCACAGTGCCCAGGTGATCCTGATGCTGCTGATCTGGGACCACGTAAAGAACCACTGCTCTAGGAAAGGCAATCCACACCTGTATAACTTAATGCATTATTTGAGAGAAAGCTATGTCAATCTTTTGATCTAGCTATCTATGTCCAATGTAGACTGTAAAAAATAACAAGTGCCACTTTAGGAAGCTTTTATAAGTAGTTTATAAATTTATCATGAAAAGATACTAAAGAAAAGACTTACCAACAACAGCTTTATCCAGATTAATATAAGTGAAAGCCTTTAAATGCAATGAGGAAAGGTATCCCTGGAAAAGGAAAAATACGAATGTACTAGTATGTATTAATCCAGTTATCACCGACAGAGCTATCATTAGGGATTTCTGTTTAAGTTTAGATTATATTGAAACTAAATATATGAAGGTAAAAAATGATAAACAAATCTAAAAGAGCATGGTTTCTGGAAGACAGCTTAAGCAATTACAAGTGGGAGGCCCATTCTGTGTATGGATGAGATATAGATAATACCTCTAGCCATTCGGTGGCACCAACAGCTCCAAAGTCTCCACCACTCCAGCTGGCAAAGACAATGCTTCTGCTGGGTTTAAACTGACCTAAAAGACAACAAAAAGTTAGTTCTATCTTGGGAAAGGTTACAGGTCAGTAACTGACTTAAGATGCAATCAAAAACTTCAGACTACAGATTCAAAACTATTTCTTTTCCTTTTGAGGCCCCAAGTGAAAAGAACCAAAAGGAGAAATAGAAATAAATTTTAAAGTAGTAGACCATTTGCAAATAAGACCTTAAGTACACAGCAGGGACCAGCTTACTAGACCTCATCCTACACTCCATTCTTTGAGTCCCATAACTTCCAGACCAAGAGCTATTTGAAATCACAACTGAAGTATCTTCTTTGAAAACAATTTGCCTAGAAGTCACTTAGAATACCAGATTACTTTAAAAACAAATGTTTGAGATAAAATTAAAACTCACAAATTTAAGTTTAGGAAAGAGTGAGTTTTCAGAGAAATTAATGATTAGCTCCTTTGGGGCTTTTATGGGCCACTACCCTCCACTCCACTCCTCCCCCTCCCCTGGGTACATCTTTTTCTGCATTAATTTACTTTTGTATATGAGTTAAGCACTGCAACTTGCCCTAGGACCCAAAGATTCAAGATTGTGATGGGGGTTTGCATGTATGGGTGGGTTGATATAAAAGAGTGGCAAGTACCATATGACAAAGGCTTGAAAGTGAGCCTTTCTTACATAAACATATACAATATACTTACAAATCAAATAGTCTATATTTTATATATTATCATTCTATAATCAAACTATAGAACATAGTACAGAGGTATGACACTGCTTGCTTTCAAACAGATTACTTAGGGACCATGTTAGATTTGCTGTATCATTCTGGACATGTCAAAGAGAATTTAGGGCCCAATACAATGCTTTCCAGTGTCTCAAAGAAACTCATGAAGACACTGCACAGAAAACTGTTTCAAAGTCAAAAGCAGATACAACAAAAGACAACCTACTTTGTACTTAAGAATTCAGGGTCTAGGGATTCCCTGGTGGCTCAGTGGTAAAGAAGCCGCCTGCCAATGCAGGAGATTTGGGTTCAATCTCTGGTCTAGGAAGCTCTCACATGCTGTAGAGCAGCTAAGCTCATGTGCCACAACTATTGAGCCTGCAGTCTAAAGCCTAGGAGCCGCAACTACTGAGCCCATGTGCTGCGGCTACTGAAGCTACTGAAGCCCCAGGTCCGAGAGCCTGTGCTTTGCGACAAGAGAAGCCACGGCAACAAGAAGCCTACACACCGCAACAAAGGGTAGCCCCCGCTTGTCTCAAACAGAGAAAGCCTGCGCAGCAATGAAGACCCAGCACAGCCAAAAATAAATAAAACAAACTTTAAGGATAATTTTATGTAAGAAAGGCTTACCGATGGTACTTGCCAAATATACCAACCCACCCACACATACAAACCCCCATCACATTCTTGAATCTTTGGGTCCTAGGGCCCAGCACAAGTGAACCATAAGAACATAGGCAAAAATGAGCAAAGCATATTATAACATTTAGAAGCACAGTACATAGATGCTCAAGTTCTCAAAATTTGTACTCTACCTTTTAAGACCATATCGGAAAGTATCTGGGCAAGTGTCAATAGCAGACTTGTTCCTACACTGGACTTTGCAGCTCCAGGACCCCAGGCATCCCTCTGGGCCCCTACTATAACATAGCGATCTTAAAAAAAAAAAAAAAATTATTCAATCAGCTTTTAAACTGTTTTCTAATAGTGAAGTCTAGAATAAACACATTAGTAGAAGGGTAAAAAATGTAGTATATGTAGTAAGGGTAAGACATCCTTACTTCAGATCTGACTTAGGACTCAAGGGATTAAACATTCATATGACAATAATAATCTTCTTTTTCTACATTACTAATTAAGGTTACTCACTGCCTACTTATTTGTGCTCGCTAATTGTCTAGTAAGCACTGAAGTCCAAGGGCTTTCCTTACCAAATGATACAACTATTTGATAGCAAACAGATATAGTGGCAAACTATAGCCTGCGTGCCCATTCACTGATATTGTCCATGGCTGTGTTCACGCTGCAATGGCAGAGTTGAAGAGTTGCAATGGAGACTGTTTGGTCTACAACATGTTTATTATTTGCCCCCTTAAGAAATTTGCTTACCTCTGGTCTATTTAATAACTTAAAAAGAGATTTCCTAGGCATAATGGTCAGTTCAACAAGTCAATTTTCTAGGCTGTTATTACCTCCTATTAAAGCTGACACTTGAACAGTTAGTTCACTTTAGGACAGATATGGTTTAGCATTTCAAGAAACCAAGCCCAGTCAGCTCTCCTGCCCTCCCTCCCTCTGGCCACATCTTTAGTGAGGAAAACCAAACAAAAAGTCCCCAAGGATCTTTACCTGGTTCTTCAAAGCCCTTAATAACTCCAAAGACATTTAAAATTCTTATCTCCTTCAGCACATTGTTCACGCTAAGTTTCACATTCTTATCCTGTGAGGATACCAGCTTACATGAAGAGTCTGTTCCCCAACTACGAGGACACTCTCCTTCCATATTTCTAGAAGCAGAAAGTAGAGATCAGAGTTCTGAGTTACTGTTAACTTCCTCTAGGTTTACAAAATCAGTGACTTTCGAGGTTAAGAGGACAAATAAAGAGAACACACAAAATTACTCACTAGTGACCAAACACTTATGTTTTACTCCGATCTATAGGCAGTCATTTGAAAATTATGAGTTGCTTCCTAGTTTAATGAATTTTTAATTACCTATCCCACCTGATGTATGTGTTTCTGCCAGAGAATAGTTGTAATTTACATTTTAAATAGACTCCAAGATGGATTAAAAATGAAGTCCTTATCTATAAAGGTGCATTAATACATCCTCATGTTTCTTAACTCTCCACTAACAAGGCAAGTGAAAGTGAAAAGTGAAAGTGAAAGCCACTCAGTCGTGTCCAACTCTTTGAGACCCCATGGACTACACATATACAGTCCATGGAACTCTCCAGGACAGAATACTGGAGTGGGTAGCCTTTCCCTTTCCAGGGGATCTTCCCAACCCAGGGATCAAACCCAGGTCTCCCACAATGCAGGCAGACTCTACCAGCTGAGTCGCAAGGAAAGCCCAACAAGGCAAGTATACATTCTTATTTCAGTTATGAAAGAATACTCTCATGCTGCTATAGTTAGATTAGATAGCTCCCCCCATCTGATTCCGCATGTGTTATCCAAATAATGACTGCTCAAAAAGGGCTACTTACATAAATAAGTCAAAACATTATTAACTCCCCAGTACATAAGAACAAGGGGATAAGCCCCCATAAAATAAGGGGCTGGCTTCACAGATTAGGAAAGGCTTGCAGGTAGTAGGAAGAAAGAAGTAGCTGATTCCAAGTTTGGTTTTAGTCAAAAAGAATCACCTATTACAAAAACCTCTTAGACACATTATTAATGGTCATATATAGTAGTGGTTAAGTCGCTAAGTTGTGTCTGACTCTTGCAACCCCATGGACTGTAGCCTGCCAGGCTCCTCTGTCCATGCGATTCTCCAGGCAAGAATACTGGAGTGGGTTGCCATTTCCTTCTCCAGGGGATCTTCCCCACCCAGGAATTGAACCCGGGTCTCCTGCATTGCAGGCAGATTCTTTACCGACTGAGCTATGAGTCCTTGCATGTAGATGGCTCTTCATTTGATATCAGTAATCCTGCTAAGTAGAATACACTTCAGCTATCCAATTACGTCAAACATCACCAATGTGGTTAGAGTAACTTATTCTATGTCACATAGCAAATAAATGCTCATATGAATGTTTGAAACTAGACTAACATCCCCTACCAATACCAGGGGATATATAGAGATCAAGATGAAAATTAATGATGTGTACTCTAACCAGCCTGGTTTCTATTTTTAAACGGGAATACTAGTACAATAGGGAGGATATCCAGAAGGACTAATTAGGACTATAAAGCATTTGGGAAACTGTCATGAGAACTGAGGATATTCAATCTATAGACAAGGAAACAAATCCTTCTGTTGCTAAAAAAGAAAATCCAGAACTAATGGATATTCCAGGGAATAAGATTTCAGCCCAATACAAATTCTAACAGATCTTCTCCAATAACTGAATGTTGCCATATGTAACAAAATGCTTTAACCACAGGAAGTACTCAAGCAGAAGATATGCCAACAATATTACACAAGAAATTCACTAGGTGGACTGAACGAGGACTCTTCAAGTTTAATGAATCGAATGTCTATTAAGATCACTTTATAGAGGAAAAATTGCATTTTTATATACATCAAGTTAACAGCTAACCATCCCCCAAACACCCAACATGTGGGAAATTACAGCCAATTGTTTTAAGATTTTATCAAATCAACAGATTATTATTTCCTCCTAATCATAAAACTTGACCCTGCAAGATGGTTTTCAAATAAGAACTTACTGAAATAGCTTTTCTGCACCAGCTCTGGAAATTGTTTGGACAGGTATGTTGGGCAATCCTGATGACTGAGATGGTGGAAACTGAGTGTGATTGAAGGAAGGGAATCCAGGTGTGTAAGGGTCACCTGTTCCCAGATGAGCCTAGTAGAACAAAAGAGTAATTATAATTAGCTCACACACTTATTCAAGAAATCCCTGTAAGATTCAAATTCTGTATGAGGCTATAACCTACATTTATAGTCTGAAAGTCTGAGTGGCTCTATAATATATGACTTTTATTTTTATATGGCATATGTCAAATTCTTAATTCAAGGTACTATTGGTAATATATCTTTAGCAAAAGTAATAATTAGGTTTCAAAGTCATGTAATTCATCTTCTCACTTACTGCTAAAATTCTCCAAGGGCAAAAAAAATATTTAAGGAAGGCACAGTTCTATTGCTATTAATGTAGATAGAACCCAGCAACAATTTGGAGAACCCAATAACTTATTTAGTCAAGAAATAAAAACTCACATGTCCAAAAACTGGAAGATTTGCATTAACAATGGGAAAGTTACTATGGTCCATGTATATCAAGACACCAATTGCATTTAACCTTTCAGCATTTGCAACCTAAAGAAAAACACATAAAGCTCAGAAAATGAAGATCTAATCAACAAAAATTAAAAATACATACTGAACTTATACTGAAAGACAAAGGGCTATAGCAGACTACACCAATACTTCCAACATTTCAATAGTTAATATGTATAGGAAAAAATACTTGCCTTAAAATTTAACTTTTTTAAAGAAATTAACTGAAATTGTTAACAAGATAATTGTAGATTTATTTGCAGTTTTAAGAAATAACAGAGGTTCACTGTAAACTTTGCCCAGTTTTCTTTTAGTTAAAGTCTGCAGAACTAACAGCCTGAATACTAACATTGATACAATACAATCTACATATATTATTCAGACTTCCCCAGCTTTACTTGCACTCATTCATGTGTTTGTGTGTATTAAGTTCTAAACAACCAATCAAAATACCAAACAATTATGTTTTAACACCACAAAAATTCTTCCAGTTGCCATTTGTTTCCACCCAACTTTTGGCAACCACTAATCTTTCTTTCATTTCTAAAACGTTGTCATTTCAAAAATGTTATATACTCCAAAAGCTAAACATAGAGAACCATATGACCCAGCAATCTCACTCCTAGGTAGACACACAAGACAATCAGAAATATCTATTCACCTAAAACATATAAATGAATGTTTACTGGAGCATTATTCATAAAACCAGAAAGTAGACACAGACCAAATGTCTGTCAACTGAGAAGTAAACAAGCAAAATGTGGTACATCCTTATGTCAAATACTGTTCAGTCAGAAAAAGAAATGAAGTACTGATTAATGGTACAGCATGGATGAACCTTGAAAACATTATGCTAAGTGAAAAGAAGCCAATCGAAAGAGGCAAAATATTGTATGATTCTGCTCATATAAACTGTCCAGAAGAGGCAAATCCACAGCAACAGAGTAGATTAGTGATTGCCAGGGACTAGAAGGAGGGAAGAATGGGGAGTAACTGAAAATGGTATAGAGTATCTCCAGGATATAATGAAAATATTCTGGAATTAGATCATGGTGGTAGCTGTACAACCTGGGTATATACTAAAAACTGAATAGTAAACTTTAAAGAGTGAATTTTATGGTATATGGATTATACATCAATTTAAAAAGTAATAAACACTTCCACTCCAATGTGGCTGCACAATAAAGCTTAACTCTTAAAGAGAATTCAAAATATAAACAAAACCCACCCAAGACAACCACTGTCTTTCCATTCTAAGCCCTTGTATAGGTGACTTTTAATTTTCCTTTTTATAAAACAGTTATAAGTGAATCATATACATTTATATATATATATAGAGAGAGTGACAGAGAATGTATGTGTATATATACACATAAACCTTGGTTTTATATATATATATAACTTGATTACACAGACACAATTTTCTTCTCTTTCACTTAAGCATTTCTCATAACTGCATTTTTATTGGAAAACAATTATTGCAAAGTACTCCAAGTAGACATGCCAGTTTCAGAAGTATCCTATAACTTTAGAAAACAGGAACTTATTTGATTTGTAGAGTATTTTAATAAATTATATTATCAGGTATGAGAGTTTAAGACTGAAGGTTTTGAGAATCTAAGAAAATTAACAACTCATACTCACCTTTTCAGCAAAAGTGATTTTTCCAGCTCTTACAATCACTAAAGATCCATTCACAGGCATATTTAAATCCTCAAAGTCTTGTTTAGTGCCAAAATTAGCATAGACCAGTTTACCCTAGGATAAAGACATTAGATTCAATGAGCATTATGGTCTTAGAACAATGACAGAGTCTGCCACCAAATATTTTACAGGTCAAACCCGAGAGGAAAAAAAAAAAAAGAAGGCCAAGGCCTAGAAAAAGTATATGAGAGTTCTAAAGTCAAAAGTGGTCAGGGGACTTCCCTGGTGGTCCAGTGGCTAAGACTCTGCACTCCCAGGGTTTGATCCCTGATTGGGGAACTAGATCACACATGCCACAACTAAGACCCAGCACAACCAAATAAATTTCTTTTTAAAAAATGTTCAGGGTTAACAGGAGTGAAGTCAAGATTTCTGGTCTCCAATATTTATATCTTTCATTATCTTATGATACCTTTCATTTAACTAACATTGACTATTTATGTTCATTTACATTGCTTCAGATATTTTGGGGAAAGAGAAAGGATAATAAAATATGCTTAAGCAAAGAGATATCTATCAATAAAAACACTGTAGACTAGCCAAGGCAGAACCAATTACATAAAGTTCCTACACTTGAACTGCAGATAACTGAAGACATAGAATTAACTGAAAGTTGTGATAATAAATCCATCCAAAAGTTGTTTTAGAATAAAATAAACATGCAGAGATCAATTTTTAGATGTCTATGTAAGCTGTCATCACAATGCTCCTAAACTCTATCAGAGTTCAGATGAACTGAACTGACATTATAAACTGACATTTAACAACCAAATATCTAAACAGATAGCATTCAGGTGAACTAATCCTCTCCACAGTCTTTAACAGAACAACCTACTGAGAGAATTAATTCTTAGGTAGGTTGATAAGGAGTCCAGGGCCCCTGAGGAGTCTCCTGTGGAGGAGAAAAGGACAAATTTTTTTTTCTACATTCCTTAGTCTTAGTCACATAAAATGTTTTTCCCAGAGCTAATGATTACACAACAAAGCTCATCTTGTTCAAGGGTATGTTTTCCCTTAAGCTCTGTATCTTGGTTATCCTGTTATATTAAGACTTATGTTATGGGAATGGGTCTGGCAAGAGCTTTCTATTGTTAGTTCTAACCTTGTTAAGATGTATGTTGTGGAAGTGGGTCTGGTAAACACATATGAGGCCTTGATACCACTAGTATCAGAAGTGAGTGGGGGCGCTCTGCCCCTTCTGATGTCTATATTAGTAGCTTTGTCTGTCCTTTTTCACTGTCATCAAACTTCTGCCACACAAAAGTTCTTGAGTGATCAAGCTTGGTCCCTGGTCCTGAAGCTAAATCTTCAGAGATCACGAATCCGACATTGTTCACCGTAAACTATCACTACCTACCTCCAAAACACTGGCTTGTGGGTGGCCAGTGAAAGTGATACAGCACAGGCAATCAGGAAAACAGAGAAGAACCATAAAACTTCATCTGGCTCAGAAGACAGTCTTCAGATAAGACTCTGGCATATAAATATGTGGTTTCTAACCTAAAAAACCTAGATAGATCTAGATAGCTGTTTTTCAACTTCTATAGTAGTTGGCCAAATTTGCCTAAATTTTAAAAGATCAAGCATTAAAGCATCAAACTAACATTAGACTCCAGCCAAGATGGTTATTTATATCTGCCTCCACATAAGGGTGAATCTGATACATGGATTCATTCAGTAAATACTAGCATGTGTCAGGCACTGTCCGAGGCTCTGTGACATAGCAGAAAATGAAACTAACCCCTAGCCCTTTGTGTAGCTTACATTCTAGTGTGGAAACAAGTGAATGATGATGTCAGGTTCTGTACTTACAGGATAAGGAGACGAGACTGGAGGAAGGCCATTTTTGATAAGATAATCAAAGAAGACTTCCCTAGGGAGGTAATGCTGGAGAAGAGACTCCAATGCAATGTGAGAGAAGAAGCCATGCTGATATTTAAGGGAGGAGTGGGACAGACAAAGGGAAAGGCCTTGAGGTGGGAGCATGTTTGAGTTAAGAGTGTTTAAGGAACAGCAGGAGGTGAGTGGCCACCGCAGAGTGAGTGAAGAGCAGAGCAGAATTACTTAGGGCTTTGCCGACCAAGCTAAGGACTCAGGATTTTAACTGTGGCATAGGAGGGATGAGAACAAAAATATCCCATGACCAGCTACATTTTACAAGTAAACTTATACTAAGAACAGGAAAGACAATAAGTTTTTGAACTATTCAACAGGGGAAAAAGTCTCATGCATGGCTTTGCCTTACTCACAGTAACTGTCGCAGCCTTACTATACGCCACGTAACCCTCAGGATTCTCCACCGAGTACGCCTGACTGCTGTCACCACTCGCACTCACTATAGACACCGAGTTTTGAGAACTGCGGGGGAAAAAAAAAAGGTTAAGGGAAAATGAAGCTAAGGTATCTTTGAGAAAAAAATTAAATGGATTTAATACATTTAGCATTTGACATGCATTATTTATTTTGAAGGGCTTTGCTATAATTAGGGCTTCCCTGGTGGCTCAGATGGTAAAGAGTCCACCTGGAATGCAGGGACCCAGGTTCGATCCCTAGGTCGGGAAGATCCTACCAGGCAAGATGGTAGGAGTGGCTACCCATTCCAGTATTCTTGCCTGGAGAATTCCATGGACAGAGGAACCTGGCGGGCTATAGTCCATGGGGTCGCAAAGAGTCAGACAATAATTAGCACACCGGAGAATAGCTAATTCTATAAAATGAAGTATCTTTCAACATACCTGCCTTTAACCTGAATCTTAACAAAATGTTCATCATGCCAGACTTTGTTGAGTTTATAGTCATGTAATTTATTTTCAATGAAAAAAGCCAAACTGGTATCTTTTTGAGATCCAGCCTCTCGTGGGACATAAGAATCTTCATTCAGCATCCTGGAGGGGAAAAAACTCACTGTTAAATGAACTAAAGTTTAACTTAAACACTGAACTCAAGTATCAAGAAAGCTGTCTCAAAAGCATAACTCAATAAAATAACTGTAACCCAAAATTCTGGATTAACCAGATAGAGACAAGCTTAGAAGGGGGAAAAAAAAAAAAAAGCATCTACATTTGAAGGAATTAAACCTCTTTATCTACTGTAAAGCCTCATCCCTATATATCTGCTTAGGGTAATTTTAGGAGAAATGAGTAGTTTCCATAAAATCTGCTGTAAGCGAAATGAAAGACAGTGTTGATGAATTTAAGACATACAGCTTCAATTTCACTTCTTGAAGCATTCTGAATATCCCAGAAGCAAAACTCCTCTTTGTTTTGATTTCTCATGACTCTTTGTAAATATACACATCACATTAGTTATATAGTTTTTTGAGACTATAGCCTCACCCTCACTTTATCCATAATGCCTAGTGTACAGTACACACAAAAATATTCACCAGAAGAAGTAAAAATGCCAAGATTTCTCATTTAAGACCAAAAGCATTATTGTCCCATTGAAAACTATTCGAGATTAATGAAAGGTAAAAGATGATTTGTTCTTTACAGAGTTAGATATGTGTCCAAAGATCTTAAAAATCTAAAAACAAGGACTCCCCCGGTGGTCCAGTGGTAAAGAATCCACCTGCCAATCAATGCAGGGGACACGGGTTTGATCCCTGGTCTGGGAAGATTCCCCATGCTGTAGGTCAGCTAAGCCCCTGCGCCACAACCACTGAGCCTGCGTTCTGGAGACTGTGTTCCCCAACAAGAGCAGGCACTGTAACTAGAGAGCAGCCCTTGCTCACTGCAATTAAAGAAAGCCCGTGCATGCAGCAAGGAAGCCCAGTGCAGCCAAAAAAAGAAAAATCTAAAGACAGAAACCTTAAGGACACTTCTGAGGGTATGGGTTGAGTAAGAACCAGAAGAAATCAAGAAATACTTGAGACTTGGGCTGTCAGTCCTGAGCTAGAGGATGAAAAAAGCTACTGATCCCTTTAAGGATAGTAGCAGGGTTCAGCATGACTTACAGGGGGATGAGATAGAAAATCAGAGAAGAACAAAGTCTGACAGCAAGCAACAGCCTACAAAGAACCAGATGACAAAAAGACCTAGAGCCTATGAATTTTCTTTAAAAAAAAAAAAAAAAGGTGGGGGAGGAGAATCTGCCTGCAATGCGGGAGACCGGAGTTCGATCCCTGGGTTGGGAAGATCCCCTGGAGAAGGGAATGGCTACCCACTCCAGTATTCTTGCCTTGAGAATTCCACGGACAGAGAAGCCTGGTGGGCTACAACCCGTGGGGTCTCAAAGAGTTGGACACAACTGAGCAACTAACACTTTCACTTTCACTACCCTTTAACTGAAAATGTCTCGCCTATTCTAAACAGCTTTTCCTCTAGACTATCACCCTTGTTTTATTCCATTGCACCTAACAGTGTTTGTTTAGGCACTGAAGTCGAACTTGTGAGGCAGCTCAGGCTTACTTGATGGCCTTGGCAAAGTCTATGGCATTCAGTCTGTCTGACAATGCTGATTTGAGGTCTGCCCAGAATATGCGAGGTATTCCAGGGAGTTGCTCTTCTGATTCAAAAGTTTCTGTCTCCTCTGGGCATGAAGGCTGTGTTGCTGCCCGTTTCCCACAATCATCTTGTGGTTCCACACGTTTACAATAGCCCAAGTAGCCAATCATAAATCCTAAGGATAAAAAGTTTCAGAGTTGAACTCAAAGAATTTCATTTATACTCCGTTCCTGTAAGAATTGTTAATATTTTCAGTTATCCCTTGAAAATGCTGGCATTAATTAAACTGTAAGGCATCTGAAAGTAAATAATGAATCTCAGTTTTGTCTATTTTAAACCATTCAATCTATTATATAATAATTTCATTTTAAACAGCTTTTCAAAGCAAAGGTAACTTTTCTTCCCAGAAGCCTTCTGTGAATCCTCAGGTCCAGCATCTATGCTACAAATATCCTGTGAAAATTTCTAGTGTAACATTTGCACATTACACTAAAATAATTCTTGTGTTGCTCTTCTCCCACCAGGCTAACCTCAAAGGCAGGTGTAAAATCTTAGGCATCATTGTATTCCTAGTATCTTGCACAATGCACTACATAAATGTTTGCTGAGCTGAATGAACAAACTTCCTAGAGTTGACGACAAGGAATTTTTTAAGTTTTGAATGGCTGTTCTTACCAATCAAGAAAAAGATGATTACAGCAATGATCCCATAGCAGATATATCCATTTAACCTTTTCGGTTTTGTGATACTGGTTTGGTTACCCCTCATGTTACTGTCCACATTTTCTTCTTCATCTGCAGCTAATTTCATCTCCACATGACTGTTATCACCATCTACTTGCCGAGCCAGACTAAACCTGGTATATGACAATGGTTCTCCACCAAACTGAGATTTAAAAAAAAAAAGCAAGAAAGCATTATGAAGGAGAAGAAAGGGAACTGGGACATTTAAAGGAAGCTTGGTCAGGTGTTATTGGGCCATTATTATGACTTGCTGCACATTCTCAAGGAAAAAGAAGTTCCCTTTTCAAGCTAGCACTCTTCCGTGTGCCCAGTTCTATCATCAGCAGAAGAGGGCTGGTTCATACACTGGCCTTCATCTCATTCAGCCTTTTCATTCAGAGTTTCTGTTATCATGTCTACTGATAGACATTTTGACCACTGCTTTCTTTAGTTTATCTGAACTACCAGACTATCTCTTCACTATGCCCTGAAACTTCTTACATGACTTCCCATAATTAACTCTACTCAAGACTGAATATAACCTTCCTTTGTGAGACCTATTACACCTCAAGACCACCACTTCAAACATAAATGAGTAACTGATGATAACTTTGGGTATTTTTTCTTGCTCACTGGGTGAAAACTATCCTCAGATAGTATGCTTCAGATTCTTGCAAACTGGGGACAGAGAAACACATCTTAAAATCTTACCAAGTTAGAGAATGCTGATCTCGCTTGATCCATCATTCTGAGCTGCCACACAGAAAAGCCTAGACACAAAGCAGAGAATTAGCATAAGGAGATATCTAACACAGATACCACTGTATTAGACTAGTAAGGACTTTCCATTAAGTATTATATATCAAGTTTACTTTTAAATATATTATCACCTTTCTAGAAAGGATCTTTAACCAAGATGGTTTTACATGACAACTAAATTTAGGGTGATCCTTGATTAGCTCCTGAATTGAAGGAGGGATGAGGTGGGTTGAGGATAACTTGAAGGATATTATTGGAAGAAGTAAGAAGTTTGAATACAGACTATATCCTAGACAACAGTTCAGTTCAGTTCAGTCAGTCAGTCGTGTCCGACTCTTTGTGACCCCATGAATCGCAGCACACCAGGCCTCCCGGTCCATCACCAACTCCCAGAGTTTACTCAAACTCATGCCCATCGAGTCAGTGATGCCATCCAGCCATCTCATCCTCTGTCGTCCCCTTCTCCTCCTGCTCCCAATCCCTCCCAGCATCAGGGTCTTTTCCAATGAGTCAACTCTTCGCATGAGGTGGCCAAAGAGTTTCAGCGTCAGCATCAGTCCTTCCAATGAACACCCAGGACTGATCTCCTTCAGGATGGACTGGTTGGATCTCCCTGCAGTCCAAGAGACTCTCAAGAGTCTTCAACACCACAGTTCAAAAGCATCAATTGTATCAATATTAGATTTAGAATTGTGATATGGATATGTGATATTGCATTTTTTGGAGGAGTATGTCCTTGTTAGATTAATGCCAACGATTTTAAGTATCAAGTATTTAAGTATCAACGATCAAGTATCGTGATGTCTGTCACTTACTTTCAAATAGTTCACTTTAACTGAATTTACTAGACAAAGAAAAGGGACAAATACAAGACAATAGACTAGCACCTGAAAAAAAAAAAAAAAAAAAACTAACAAAAGTAAGATTAAGCCAAAGACTGGTTATGATACACAAATCGGTAACAAATCATGCCAATAAAAAAGGAGAGAAAACCCGATCCTTCTGATTAAATGAACAATTTCTAACAAATGATTTGATAGATCTTTGACGCAAAAAGGATAAAAGAAAAACACAGAATATGCTATTTTACAGATGAAAAGGCCAATTATTTGAGACCTTAAGTGACTTGTTCAAGGCCGAAAACTGATCATCTAAAAATGAGGTCCAACGGCTTTCTATAAAACTGGTTTTACAGAGAGCATGTTCTCATCTCCAGAAATTTAAGAAATTACTTTTAACTTTTTTCAAAGCAAACTATGCCTCTGTAACCAAGAGTCTTAACGGTTAAAGCACAGGTATTAACGGAAATCTAAATTTTTCTAATTAATTTGGTTAGAGTGCATCTAGACGCTTGAAAGTGATAGTATGTTGAAATGTATAAAAAGACATTTATTTCACACTATTTTAAAGCTTTTCCTCTAAAAGTATACTCATAGCACATTTAACATCCACACAGCAAAAAGCAAGATGTGATATATATGCAGATATACAAACTGGCATTAGAAAAGTCTCCTATCAAACTTTAACAAAAAAAAGTTTTTAATCCTCAAGTTTTAAAGACCAGAGCCAATAAGCAAAAGTTCGTACTCTTAGAAGCACAATCTCACCCCATCTGGTACAAAAAGTTTATCACCATCACTGCACTCAACTGTATAAACCCAATCACTAGAGCCAGAACTGGAAGGCCCCACCCTGAACCAATTTTAATCACCCTTTTCTGGGAAAAAAAGGCTTACCAGCTTAATATTCATCTGACTCAGCCACTCCTTGCTGAGTTTCTGGTTTAAATGACTAAAGTGACTAAAATGACTAAATTTTAAGACTAAAGTGACAACACATTCAAATAAATGGTCTAAATAAAAGGTGTAAATAAACAATGAGATTGAGTGCAAGTCTAAAGAAACAGATATTAATAGTACATGTCATGATTTTGCATAGTTAAAATGTAAGTATATTTTTTACTGAGCAAACAGATATACTATTTCTATTTCAATCCCCAGACACAAAATTAAGACTGTAACATAAAAGAAATCAAGTCAGGAGGGAAAAAAAGTGTGACCTAGGTAATTCTCATTTTTTTTTTAATTAACTTATCTTTATTGAAGGGTAATTGCTTTACAGAATTTTGCTGTTTTCTGTCAAACCTCAACATGAATCAGCCATTGGTATACATGTATCCCCTCCCTTTTAAAACTCCCTCCCCATCCCACCCCTCTAGGTTGACACAGAGCCCCTGTTTGAGTTTCCTGAGCCATAGAGCAAATTCAGGTTGGCTCTCTATTTTACAGATGGTAATGTAAGTTTCCATGTTACTCTTACAATACATCTCACCCTCTCCTCCCCTCTCCACATGTCCTAAGTCTATTCTCTATGTCTGTTTCTCCATTGTTGCCCTGTAAATAAATTCTTCAGTACCATTTTTCTAGATTCCGTATATATGTGTTAGACTACGGTATTTATCTTTCTCTTTCTGACTCACTTCACTGTGTATAATAGGTTCTAGGTTCATCTACCTCACTAGAACTGACTCAAATACATTCCTCTTTATGGCTGAGTAATAGTCCATTGTGTATACATACCACAACTTATTTATCCATTCATCTGTCGATGGACCTCTAGGTTGCTTCCATGTTCTAGCTACTGTAAATAGTGCTGCAATGAACAATGGGATACATGTGTCTTTTTCAATTTTGGTTTCCTCAGGGTATATGTCTAGGAGTGGAGTTTCTGGGTCACATGGTGGTTTTATTCCTAGTTTTTTAAGGATATCCATACTGTCTTCCATAGTGGCTGTATCAATTTACATTCCCACCAACAGTGCAAGAGTGTTCCCTTTTCTCCACACCCTCGGTAATTCTCATTTTAACTCCATCATTTAACCCCACATCTGTAAAGAACATAATTCTATCCACATTTTCATTCTATCTAAAATGATATCCACCAAGGCTATTCCTAAAGTTTTACCCGTAACAAAATTGAGTCATTCTTTCAAAATAATTTCACCCATTAGTAAAGCTTTCTATTTAAAAGAATCCCTTAATGTTTTTTCTAACTGAAATAACTATGTGCTCTAAAAGCATGGGAGAAAAACTTCATACCAGCCTATAACAAGTAGTTCTGTTACAAGACTACATATATAAGCCAAACAACTCTTACTTAGCTTATTTTAAGATGTCACCATCAGTGCTAACAATCTATTACAAAAGACAACCCAAAAATCACCTTGACTTTTATTTATATTAGCATCTTGTATATCTTTGGTGTTCTCAATGATAAATGGGAATAATACTCAGTTTCTCACACTAGTGAAAATTCAGGTAAGCAAAACCAGAGCCCCACATGTTTTGAACATGAAATGGAAGGAAGAAATGTTTTAAACTGAGCCATGGGATGGAAGACAGAAGGCAGGCAAAGTTAATAGCCAGACTATAGTCCCAAGCTTCTTTCAAATTCAAATCATCTTATTCCTACTTTCTTGATATTGGCATTAATTTTCTATTTAATTTTTTAATATGGTAATTATCTTGAGGTCTTATGCTACTTTGGGATGTCTTAAAATCATAGGTCTGTACAAAATATACATAGCTAATAGGATTAGGTACCAAAATACACTTTCACCTACATAGAAAACATATTCAAAGCCACTACTCCACTTTACCTGAGAGAAAAATAAGACACGTGTTTTTTAATACTGACAACCCCGAGACTTCCCTGGTAGCTCAGGCGGTAAAGCTTTCCACCTACAATACTGACAACCCCATTTCAATTTAGAAAACAAGCCACAGTTTCAAGTCCTTGGAGCTCACATAAATGAAGTTTCTCTGTCTGCTTCCGAGGCTCTGTTCTAGAGACCTTCACCACCTAATAACCTAACTGCCCTTTACCTTCTCCAGAATGAGACAAAATCCAGCCCCTGCCTGTACCCACTAACATTCTTCGTTTTAAAATCCTACCCATTTCTTCCCAGATCAGCTCAAGGGCCATCTCTATGAAGCTTTCTCTGACTGATTTCTCTCCCACAAAACTTGGTGTGGAATTATGTGGTAATCAACAAAGTGATGATAACTTTATTTCTTAACAGTATTAGGGCATGCTAAATGTACATGAGGGTCACGTTGCATATAATTTGGAAATCATATGAAAAGGAATATAATGAAAACCTTGGATGTGGGATTTTCCCATCCTTGCTACTATTTTGGTTTATCCTGAAATCACTGGGCAAAGCTTGGGTAGGTAAGAAATTTTAAAAAGTAGAAAAACCTTAACCTTTACCTGGCAGAGCTCCAAGATGTCAAGTAATTGGTTATAGATACCCATTTTGTAAACAGTTTCCCAAGACATTTATGTATTTGCAGGTGAAAATGAAAAGATTACAGGAACTTATAAAGAGACAGCTGGTCAAGATTTTTACTAGCTTTAAGAATCTAACTTTATGAGCCTAAAATGAAAAAGCAGTGGAGGGGATTCACAGAAAATAAAGCAAAATGTTGTCCTTATTTAGCTTTCTGAGAAAAAGATTGCTCAAGCTGAAGGTCAGGACCACTTGAAGTCCCTGCAGTCTATCTGTGGAGTGGTCATCTGAGAGAGCAGACAGAAGGGGCACACACACAAGAGTTCCAAAAGGCCTCAGAGAATCATTTTTAAGAGCTTTCAATTGTTGTCTGATTCAAGGTGAGCTGGGAACTTTCTTCATTACAGATAGCTACGTAATCAAAGGCAAGTAAATACCACTCCTTAGGGCAGAGTTAGCTGAATTGTTCGCTATCCAACAGTCTTCAGCACAGGCTAGGTTCACCACCACCATTACTTAACAAGAACATTCCATCAAAGACAAGTTAAAGGATACTAGGCTACATATCGGAGAAGGCAATGGCACCCCACTCCAGTACTCTTGCCTGGAAAGTCCCATGGACGGAGGAGCCTGGAAGGCTGCAGTCCATGTGGTTGCGAAGAGTCAGACATGACTGAGCGACTTCACTTACACTTTTCACTTTTATGCATTGGAGAAGGAAATGGCAACCCACTCCAGTGTTCTTGCCTGGAGAATCCCAGGGATGGGGTCGCACAGAGTCGGACACAACTGAAGTGACTTAGCAGCAGCAGTAGCAGGCTACATATAGACTTTTGGAAAACATTTCATATCAATGACAAAATTTTTAATTCTGGATTTTGTGTAACATATTGAGTCTATTACAGTCCAAAATTGAGAAAAACAACAACAAAAACAGTCAATCCTAAAGGAAGTCAACCCTGAACATTCATTGGAAAGACTGACGCTGAAGCTCCAATACTTTGGCCACCCAATGCGAAGAGCCAACTTGGAAAAGACTCTGATGTTGGCAAAGGCTGAGGGCAGGTAGAGAAGGGGATGACAGAAGAAGAAATGGTTGGATGGCATCACCGACTCAATGGACATGAGTCTGAGAAAACTCCAGGAGACAGTGAAGGAAGGACAGGGAAGCCCGTGGTCCTGCAGTACATGGAGTGGCAAAGAGTCAGACATGACTTAGCAACTGTCTGAACAACAATAATCCAAAACTGAGGGAAAAAAACAAAGTAAAACAAACAAAAAACCTGGCAGGACCAGCAAGTGTTTTAGGAAACCTAACCTTAATTTTCAAAGTAGAAAAATCAGGGAGGGACTTCCCTGGCAGTCCAGTGGTTAAGATTCTGGGCTTCCACCGCAAGGGGCACAGGTTTCAGCCCTGGCCTGGGGAACTAAGATCCCATTAAAAAAAAAAAAATAGAAAAGCACTTCTGGAAATCACCTTAAATGTCTTTGTCAATAAGGTCAAATTCCCCAGCTCAGAGACCAAGGAATCAGCATCTAGTATTCCAAACTCCTATCTAAGCCTAAAATAAAGGTTATCAGGTATCCAAATACTTCTGTAACAGGATAACTATCTCCTCATTCAACCTTTTTACCAGAAAAAGCACCAGCAGTCAATTTCCTTGGCATACCCAGTCACCACAATCTGGCCTATGGCAAAATGTTAACCTGGGTCAAATCACAACTTGCCCACCCGCCCAATTACTAGCCTAGAAAGCTGTCCACCGCAAACAGTGATACAATGGGCTTCTAAGGCGTTTTATATCATCAAGCACAGCCCTTTGATACCATGTCGCTGATTTCCTGAAGGCAAAAGCCAATTCCAATCCAAATAGCTTTTATTTGGCCCCTAGACCATAGCTTTCACAAAGTAGAAGTCTTATTCCTATGGTCTCCCATCTGTTAGTGAGAAGAGCCTAGCAATCCGAATACTCGTAAATACGAACACCTGCGGGATTCAGTTGGCTTCTTAGAAAAAACAGAACCCACACACAAGGACAACAGGCAACGCGGAAAGATCAGGATGTGCTAGAGTTCAAATACATGGCTTACAGAAACCCTTGTCTACATGCCCAGGACGCAGTCGTAATGCAGTCGGGGACAGCTTTGTCCCTTTCAACAATGAGACCACGGCCCCGGCGGGCCCCGAGGAATCCAAGGGCTACGAGCTCAAGGTCATCCACGCACCCCGACAGCGGTTCCCTGGGAACACATCCTGCAGGGGCCACGTGCTCCGCGCAGAGTGGCTCAGCGCTGCGGCAGCGTGGCTGACGCCTCGCTCCCGGGCCTGCAGCCTAGGGCTGTCCCGAGAGGGCCGGCATCTTCTCAGGGCGAGCTGGTGAGGACAAGGGATCCGGGTGACCCGGGAAGCCGGGAGCAAAATGGCAGGGCGTAGAACGACAGTGGAACCCCCCTCATCTCGCCCTCAGGACCTATTCGCAGGGTCGGGGGCCGAGGGGAGGAGGGCACCGGTAAGGGAAGGTCGGGGAGCCCGTCCCGCAGCGCCGCTGCACCCCGCTTGCACCTGCAGCCCGGCTCCGCTCCCCGCCACAGCCCCTTCCCGCCGCCACGCGGGCTACTTCCCGCCCGCCAACCCGGAGGCGCTGCAGCCTCCCGGCGCCCCGCGCGGCTCCCCAGGCGGCTGGACCGCACCGAGGAGGGTCGCACCCGAGCCCGCTCCGAGCAGCCCCTCAGGCTGAGGGGAGGGTTGGAGAGTCGGCGGGATTCTAGCAGCCGCGTGTCACTCACAGAGGCGCCTCCCCCGTCCGCTGCTTCCCGGCCCGCCACCAGTCTTTACCGACGCCCTCTGTTGGGATAACCACCCCCAACTGGCAGTTTATAGTCTGGCTCCGCTTTCTCTCTTGCGTCACTTCCTATATCACGTACACCTTCAGAGGAGCTCTGGAAAAAGCCTGGGGCTAGGAGCTGGGCAGGCCTTCCCTGGAACGTGGGACCCCGCGACGCGAGGTCGGAGGGAAAAGGCGCCAGACTGCAGGTGCAGGAGGGGTTAAGGCGAGTGGTGCGCTGACTTCCTCCTTGCGTCCTCACGGGCGCGCAGCCGCAGCCCTGCCCCCCGGAGCCCTCCGTCTAACCTTGACCGATCTTCTGGCTGTGCAGTGCAAGGTCAAATGGTGTTAGCGTTTACTCCTAAATGCTGGGTACTTAAACTGAAATATTTATTTTAAAGTGTCTGTCGTTGCTGAAATATTAAGTAGGCACTAAAGCCATGTTGTGAATATATGTTTTGCAGCATCAGAAATAGGATAAGCAAAACAGAATTAAAAGCAAAATGTAATTGTATAGCACAGGGAACTATACTCAATATCTTGTGATAATATTTAATGGAAAAGAATCGAAGAATATAGATATGTATATATGTATAACCAAATCACTTCCCTGTACATCTGAAACGAACACAATATTGTAAATCAACTATAATTTTTTAAAAAGGAAAATGCAGATTTGTATTTCGGATATATAAAAGCTGCCCATGAATCACTAAGACTGGCATGGAACTTTGCAGAATATTTTAATGCATGAGGGAATGGAAGAGAAAATAGAAACAAGCGACTTATTAGGGTGATAGAATTGTAGAACTTTGATGTTCCTTGCCATTGTTGTTATTATAGGATTGTGCAATGCATAATAAATAAATAAAATGGACTGTTATCACTTTCTAAACTCTTAGCAAACATTCTCACCGTTTCCCTCCCTTTGGTCGGTAATAGTGAGCGAGATTAGACACGTTTACGAATAGCCCTAAGCAAGAATAGTCTTGGGCCATAAAAAGGGTTACAGATAAAGCTCTCCCGGTAGGAGCCTAGAGGGAGACAACAACAGTCCTCTGAAATGCAAATCTGTTTCCCGTCCTTGAGATTCTGCTCTTCCCCTTACTACTGCAGGGATGTCTGTCCACCGCCCTTCTCTATACTACTGTTCCCTAAAGTCTCTCACTAAGAAGTATTTTAAAATCTCGTATTTAGGAATATCGCTGCACCTTAGTGGATCTACACAGAAAAAAAGTTAAAGCAGGGAATGGAACAGATTCGTTTTGATGGGGCCAACTTGAAATTCTGACAGCAGGTAGACTTTAAAAGAAAGAAAAGAAACAAGCAATGCTGATATCCAGGTGAAAATCTTATAAGCACGTGGAGAAAATGAACTTAGGAGACTGCAGGTCAGGATGTAATCTATGAAAATCCAAATTAAAACGTTTACATTCACTAGAATGAAACCATAAAGAAGACACTAAAGAGCATGTCAATTATGTATTTATTTTCATGCTTTTATTAGTAACAAGGGATAGAATGCAATTACATTCCCTTCACTATCCCCTTCTCCCTAGAAGCTCTGCGGGATCTCCCTCCTCTGTAATTTCAAGTAGATCAAAATAAATTTGTCATGCTTTGTTGTGGAATCCATCAGTTCAGTTCAATGAGAGGCAATTCTGCTTTGTCTGATATTCCATACATTTGTTCAAAGATTTTTTTTTTTTTAGATTTTACTTTTTTAAATCAGAGTTTCGTTGTTGTTGTTGCCATTATTGAATAGCATTAGCTCCCACTTCTGGAGACCAACAACTTGGATGCTTTCAGTGAAATAAATTTGGTAACTTTATTTAAACTATTCATCATAACTGAAATGGATATTATTCAATTTCCAACCTTCCACGGACTTAACATAAGACTTACCTAAAATGCATGCAGTTTTTCCAAAAGGCACACAAAAATTGTTTTAAAATCATGTATACTAGAAGTTTGCATAAAGGAAATTGGAGACTGGAGGGGGGTGTACAATGTGCTTAAATAATAAACAAGCAAGTAAATAAATAAAAGCCCTGAAGATCTGGGGAAAGAGCACAAAAACTGAAGTTAAGCAACTGGAGTTCTCCACTTTCTTGAGCCTGGGTTGTATCAGCTCTTAAATGATAATAAAAAATACTTGCTTCACAGATTTTTCTGTGTGTTTAAATGAGATAAGGCAGGTGCAGTCTCCTAAAACCACAGTCTACTCTGGCACAGAGAAGATTCTTGGTTGAGTCTGTCTGGATGGAATACAGTGGGATCAGGCTGGAAAGTAACATGGAAGATGTCTTCAGGCCAGACTTAGATTGATGAGACCAGCTTCCTGTGGTGTGTATTAAAAATCCTACTCTATGTAAATACCTCAGGGAAACCAGTGGTGGAAGCGAGTTACAGGCATCATTAGCTGCAAAATTCTCCCTCCCTCCCTTTTCTTCACCTTGAGATGAAAGCAGGAATCTTCCTATTTTCAGTGAGAGAGGAATAACAGGAGAAAGTAAAGCAGAGAAGTCACTGATGAGGTGAAAAGGGCCCCAGCCTCAAAGATAGCAACTAGTCCAGAGCTGTCCCAACTGTGCTGCAGAATGATGGGCTTAATGGCGCTCTATGCCTCAGTTTTCCCATTGGCCACATAGAGATAACATGCTTTTATTTCCTTCACCAGGAAAATAACTATTTTTCCCCCTAAAAAGTAGGAAAGCTCCTTAAACTACACAATTATACAAATACAAGGTGCTGCTAGTTCAGAGCCCAAGCCAAATGAGTAAATGTGGCCTGGAAACTGCAAAGTTCTAAGCAACTAGCAATGAGGTTATTTGTCCAGAAAAGAAAAGTTGTCTTTGATAGCTTATGGTCAACGGTGTCAGATTCTTGATCTCTGATGAAGCAGATTTAGCTCTGGGACCAGGGACCAGGCTTGATCACTCAAGAGCTTTTGTGTAGCAGTTTTATAAAAGTATGAAAAGGGACTGAGAAAGCTTCTGACAGACATCAGAAGGGAGACGGAGAGTGCCCCCTTTGCTAGTCTTAGCAAGGGAATTAAATACTTTTTAATTAGTTACTACAATAAATCAAAAGAATATCTAAAGGTTGTAAAAATTTTGCCAGACCCACTCCCACAATTTATAAAGACCCACTCCCAAAATCTATAAAGACCCACTCCCACAATCTATCAAGAAAGCTGAGTGTCAAAGAATTGATGCTTTTGAACTGTGGTGTTGGAGAAGACTGTTGGGAGTCCCTTGGACAGTAAGGAGATCCAACCTGTCCATCCTAAAGGAAATCAGTCCTGAATATTCATTGGAAGGACTGATGCTGAAGCTGAAATTCCAATACTTTGGCCACCTGATGCAGAGAACTGACTCATTGGAAAAGACCCTGATGCTGGGAAAGATTGAAGGCGGGAGGAGAAAGGGTCAACAGAGGATGAGATGGTTGGATAGCATCACCGAATCAATGGACATGAGTTTGAGTAAACTCTGGGAGTTGGTAAGGGACAGGGAGGCCTGGCATGCTGCAGTCCATGGGGTCACAAAGAGTCTGACACGACTGAGCGACTGAACTGAACTCTCACAATTTACATCTTAAGATGACAGGATTATAGTTAACAATAGAAAGATCTTACCAGACCCACTCCCATAATATACATTCTAAGATATCAGGATTAGTCAGAAGGTTTGCAGGAAGAAGAAACCCTCCTCAAGCAGGATACATTGTTGTTATATAATCCTTACTAAGGAATGTAGGGAAAAAAGTTTGTCCTTTCCTTCTTGTTGAGAATTCCAGACCCCTATCTCCTCTTCCAGAGCCCCACACCCCTTTCTCCTCCTCGGGGACCCCAGACTTCTTATCAACCTGCCTAGGAATTGACTCTCTCATCTTCAGTGGTACTTGACTGTCCTGATTCCAGTAAAAATGACTCCGTTATTGATAATGGCTGAGAGGAAAAGGTAATCAATTACCATTTATTGCATTTATACAATAATGCTCATTGAGTAGTACTGTGGGCTTCCCTGGTGGCCCAAATGGTAAAGAATCTGCCTGCAATGTGGGAGACCTGGGTTCAATCCCTGGGTTGGGAAGATCCCCTGGAGGAGGGCATGGCAACCCATTTGTATTCTTGCCTGGAGAATCCCCATGGACAGAGGAGCCTGGAGGGCTATAGCCCACGGGCTCACAGAGAGTGGGACACGACTGAGTGACTAAGCACAGCACAGGACAGCACTGTGCGTCCAGCAAAGACACGTGAAGAGACGGGAAAGGAATCTGTACCCCTGAAAATGCAAACAACATGGCTGGGGAAATAGAATTTATGCTTAAAGAACAAATAATAAGGATCCAAATATGAAATACAAGCAAAAATAAAAGTGAATCAAGGTCTGCGACAGCCAACTGCCCAGATCTGAAAAGGAAGGTAAGATTTTAGTGTGTTGATTAAGGCAGACTGTACTTCTCTACTCTAAATCTTGTTCCAAATTATACGCCTATTTGTGCTCAGTCATGTCCAGCTCTTTGTGACCCCATGGACTCCTCTGTCCATGGAATTTTCCAGGCAAGAATACTGGAGTGGGTTGCCATATCCACCTCCAGGGGATCTTCCCGACCCAGGGATCGAACCTGAGTCTCCTATGGCTCCTGCACTGACAGGCGGATTCTTTGCCACTAAGCCATCTGGGAAGCCCATGTGTGCTTATTTATTAATACATTCTAGTTAGCTACCTATTTTTTAATAATCTATTTTGTAATGTAAAAGTACAATCTAATATAAACACTCTCATCTCTAACTCAGGCATAAGTACAAGAGGGAACTTTTGCTACTTACCCCACAACATCAAAATCAAAACATACACCCCTTCCAGGGGATAGAGATCAAGAACCTAGGGGGAAAACCAAGGAGGATGGGAGAGAGGGACAGCACTGTAAATCCAAACCTCTAAGATGATGCAGGTTGGGGGTGGCAGGGTTTTAGTTTTTAGACAAAGCCATTTAGTGCGTTTTCCCTTAACTTGTAAGACATTAACTTGTTTATGTTATGTATATTTTATCACAATTTATAAAATACATTAATCTGTCAACTCAGAAACTGAGGATTCAAAATCATTTGCTTTTTCTGGGGTCCTCTCTGTGGCCCAAATGCTAAATGAGTTCTCTTATGTCAGCATTTCTCAGACACTTTTGACTGCGCTCCACGGCTCCACAGTAAAATGTTCACTTGACATTATCCAGTATCAGTTGAGCTCAGTTCAGTCGCTCAGTCGTGTCCGATTCTTTGCGACCCCATGGACTACATCCAGTATATATGGGTATGTGTGTATATTCACATGAAACAAGTAAAAGTTTCATTAAATAACACCCTTGCTGTGTGCAAAGCAGTCTGGAATTGTCTATTTAATTTTTTTAAATGCCGATTTCAACCTATTAAATTAATTTCTCAGTGGGCTATGACCTGTTTGAAAACCACAGTCCTAATCCATCTCCTTTCTCGAAGCATAAATCTTTCTAGTGAACAGGACAGCTTCCTCAAAGTTAAACATCAACTTGAAAGGATTCTCCCTGTTACTTTGCCCACTGTTTCAACTTTCTATCATCCTGCACTTGAGCAAATATTGATTGAGGTATTTTGAGTGGGAAGGCACTGTTAGAGAACACAGATCAAGTCTTTTCAAATGCTTTCAAACACACTTTGGTCAATGATGGCAGAACTCTGCTGGACACACAGTCTAGGTCCTCCCAGTAACTACTATAGATGCCACTCCAACCTACATTGGCTCTGACCACAGCTCCTATTTGACAATCTGTATCCACTTTCTTGGAGAAGGCAATAGCAACCCCACTCCAGTACTCTTGCCTGGAAAATCCCATGGACGGAGGAGCCTGGTAGGTTGCAGTCTGTGGGGTCGCTAAGAGTCGGACACGACTGAGCGACTTCACTTACACTTTTCACTTTCATGCATTGGAGAAGGAAATGGCAACCCACTCCAGTGTTCTTGCCCGGAGAATCCCAGGGACGGGGGAGCCTGGTGGGCTGCTGTCTATGGGGTCGCACAGAGTCGGACACGACTGAAGCGACTTAGCAGCAGCAGCATCCATTTTCTTTACTTTGGAATCCTAAGCTCAGGGAAATCACCTTAGACTAGAATCATAAAATAAAAATGTGGAGTTCTGCACACTGGAACAGGATTGTTCCAGAGAATGAAGGAGGACTGTCAACTAATATATTTGAGGGTTGATATTTGAGGTTGCTATTTTCTACTTTATTTTGCATTTTTCCCCCTTTAAAACGTACTTGAAAACCTTCAGTTTCTGTCCTAATACTCCTAACTAAATTATTCTGTGCTAAGAGGAGGCTCACACGGGAGAACATGGAACAGGAGCAATTCAAGTTAAAACGGTGGAATCTGCCCCTACTTTATAGCAAGTGGTAAAAGTTACTCAGAGCAGGAAAGCAGAATACATAATTAATTTTAAAATTAATTAAAAGAATATTTATGCCAATGAATACAGTGCTCAAAGTTGGAGTTGTGAGCAGCATATAAGGTCCTATTGAGCCCTTCTAGTTTCATAACAGAATTTCAAATCTGGAAGGAACTTTAACTCATGTACCATATACAGCCTATAACAGATGTCCACTAAGCATATGGAGATTTCATCTAACAAAATTTCTCTACTTCACCCCATCAAGTGGTTGTGTAGCTTCTAATCAACCATTCCAGTGAGAGCAAATTTATCACTTCCAAAATCTTGATAGGTTTGGGAGAGCCTTGGGAAGTTCAGACTGTTGGAAAGTTTTTACCTAGTTAATTCCCTAGTGGTCCAGTGGTTAGGACTCAGCTTTCATTGCCAACTGGGTTTAATCCCTGGTCAGGGAAGACCCTGCAAGCCATGCAGTGTGGCCAAAAAAAAAAAGTTTTCACTCATGTTGAACTGAATTCTCTTTCCCTTCTACTTTTGACAGATTGGTTACTGTTTGAAGACTGCTCTTAGGTCCACAGCCATCATCTTTCCTTCGGATGGAATATCCTGATCCCTTCTAAGGGCCACCACAGGACATGATTCTACGTTTCCCCACTCCCTAGTCAGTTTGGGAAGCATGGTTTGACCAATCCAGATGGTCAAACAGAATAACAGAGTGGGGCTACCATTCCTCTGTTCCAAAGGTTTCTGCCTTTACAGATGCCAGCTGCCAGCCACCTCAGTCCCTACCTTAACAGCCACTGCACATTGTAACCTCATGCTGAGTTCTCAGCAAGAGTTCAAAGGGGACAGATTGGCCTTTGGAGCAGAAAAACCTGGGTTCAAAATCTAGTCTTGCATGTACTAGCTAATTGTGCTACTATTCCATGTTTCTCTCTTTTCTGTGGATAATGTAATATTCACATACTGTTGCAGTCTGATACACTATACATAGACTCTCTTCCCCAGTTTATTGCTAATCTAGTTAGCAAATGATGCAGAAGAATCTAGTCTATTTGGCTGGGAACATCCTTGATATTAGAGCTGAATGACAGATAACAGCTAAGATTTATTAAGTATCTACTGTGTGCTAAAAGACTTCCCTGGTGGCTCAGACGGTAAAGTGTCTGCCTACAAGGTGGGAGACCCGGGTTCAATCCCTGAGTGGGGAAGATCCTCTGGAGAAGGAAATGGTAACCCACTCCAGTACTCTTGCCTGGAAAATCCCATGGATGGAGGAGCCTGGTAGGCTACAGTCCATGGGGTCACAAAGAGTCAGACATGACTGAGCGACTTCACTTCACTTCCCTTCAAAGCCAAGCCAAGAGTACATGTGAAGAGAAGGTAAATCTAGAAAAACCTAAACCTAGTGTGCTAAAAACGATTCTAGTCCTGAGATACAGCAGGGCCCTGTGTGACTCCTGGGCACAAAGCTTTTCTGTGTCCCTGTTTCTTTGATTATAGGAAATTGCCTTCATTCAGCCTCCAAAGGGTCTTCCCTCGTAGCTCAGTCGGTAAAGAATCTGCCTGCGATGCAGGAGACCTGGGTTTGATTCCTGGGTCGAGAAGATCCCTGGAGAAGGAAATGGCAACCCATTCCAATATTCCTGCATGTAGAATCCCATGAACAAAGAAGCCTGGCAGGCTACAGTCCATGGGATCGCAAGACTCGGACCTAATGTAGTGACTAAACCACCACCACCACAGCCTCCATGACCTTCCCTGAGTTCCAGTGGACAGATTTAAGCAGTTGTTAATTAGGGAAGGGGCTTCCCTTGTAGCTCTGTCAGTAAAGAATCTGCCTGCAGTGCAGGAAGCTAGGGTTCGATTCCCAGGTCAGGAAGATCCCCTGGAGAAGGAAATAGCAACCCACTCCAGTATCCTCTCCTGGAAAATCCTGTGAACAGAGGAGCCTGGGAAGGGAGGGAATGTGAGACAAAGGAGAAACAGTCAGGAGAAATAATAGCCTAGCTTTGGGGCAGAGTCCTGGTTCCTATCAGTGGCTTGTTGTTCAGTTGCTCAGTCACATCCGACTCTTTGCAACCCCATGGACTGTAGCATGCCAGGTTTCCCTGTCCTTCACTATCTCCACACAGGAAAAATAGCTTTGAACTGTTTTGTATATACTGAAGTCCCCTCAAGGTGGGAGAAATGAATGATTCCCACAAGCATGTAGACTCCAGACCAGGCAGAACCTGAAGGTTGATGATGCTGACTCCTACTTATCTCACCACCAACCCATCAGAGAAATCTAAGTACAGGTTTAATAGAAGTGCAATGCATTCATATTATCTCTACAAGACAAGCTGATTTATTAAATTCTCAGTATGTGTACTTATCTATGATAAGGAGGTTCCTTTTTTTTTTTTACCATACCATGCACATGTGGGATCTTAGATCCCCATGCATGCATGTGTATGTAGTCAGTTACGTCTGACTCTTTGTGACCCCCATGGACTGTAGCTCGCCAGGCTCCTCTATCCAAGGGATTTTTCCAGGCAAGAATACTGAAGTGGGTTGCCATTCCCTGCTCCTGGGGATCTTCCCGACCCAGGGATCGAATCCAGGTCTCCCACATTGCAGGCGGATTCTTTACCATCTGAGGCACCAGGGAAGCCCAAGAATACTGGAGTGGGTTACCATTCCCTTTTCCAAAGGATCTTCCCGACCCACGTCTCTTGTGTCTCTTCCATTGGCCGGATTCTTTACCAGTGAGCCACCTGGGAATCCCCCTTAGTTTCCCAGCCAGGGATCAAACCCATGTCCCCTACACTGAAAATGCAGTCTTAACTACTGCACCACCAGGGAAGTCCCATGGAGAGCAACTGAATTAAAATAAATATATTAACTTTGTTTCAAAATATCAATAAATCAGTTTCATCTTCCTCCTTTTGACATCTGTTGTTTACAACTCCTTACAAACAACAATTTGTATCTTGGTTCCCCTTCCTCTATGGTGTAAATCTGGCATCTTTAAACAGCAACAGCACAATTCTGACAAACTCTGTGCAATATGGCCAAATTTATCAAAAGTTGAGGTCTTCAAAAAAGGGGATTAAAAAAGAGGCTGTGAAGTTCTGGGTAGTTGCTGATATAAATGGGAAACATGAACAAATGTCTAAAGAAAACAGTTGCAAACAGATGATTAAATCCAAATCTTAAATCAGTGAATCCAGTGTTTGGAAAAATATCGTATCATCAGAAACTTTTTGGTTTCTTCAGCTTAATACATGCAAGTAGACAAATGTTCCCCTGGTTTGGAAAATGACCCTGCCAAAAGTTTTATTTCTCGTACATGGAAATGTGGTCAAGGAGGAGACTGTTTGAGGGTTGGCTTGGCTCCCCTGCTTCATCTCACACAGTCTCCTGAATGGTAGAGAAGCTGTGTCCTAGAGCTAAGGTTCCCAGGTGTCAGTCTGAGAACTCTGTTCGCTTACACTGCATCAATTTTAGCCTCCTAACAATTCTGTCAAGTAGGTACCATATTCATTTTATAGACAAATATTTGAGAGTGCAAAGAACACAGAATAATTAATTTCAAGGGACACAGTTTTTAAATGGCACAGTTTAGCTTCAGATCTTTGAGATCTTTGATCTTACAACCACCCTTCACTGCATCTCAGGTACTGAAACACTGAAATACTAACCAGCAGGCAGATGGTTGAAGCCCTGGCCCCAGAACAGAATGCTTACTTCCAAGTTCCAGCCTGGACCTTGTAACCACAGCCATCTTAGGAGGGAGGGTTTGAGTCTAGTTTATAATGGAATTCAATGACACAGGCACAAAATTAAAGATCACAAAATATAAAGACAAGGTCATTACATGCAATATGCCTGAGATAACAATCTCTCAAAATGTGTCCTAGAAGTAACCTGTGCCAAAGTGAGATTTGAAATTTGTTTAACTGATGACATGAAAGCTCACAGCCCCCAACCAGGTAATCAGAAAGCAGCTAATCATGATAAACCATCTCTAAACATTGTTAAGATGATTGCTTCTGAGACCGGAGTCAAAGAGAGAAGCATTTGAAGAGACCCACTCCTATAATAAAATCCACACCAGGACTCAAAAGTAGGCAATAGGAGCAGAGAGCTGCAGAGAGAAAGAATCCGGGATAGAAGGCAGCCGTGCTGAGCCCAGTGCCCTCCCCATTTCAGGCGGGAGACCTTGGGTCCAGCCTTGAGGGACGCTATGGACAGGAAAGATTCCCTGTGGGTGTTGAGATGAATCAAGCTAAAGTGGATTTTAAGATCCACATGGAGCCTAGATACCAAGGTGAGCTCCCTGTGCGATCCAGCAGGTTCCCACCAGCCATCCATTTTGCACGTGGTAATGTATACATGTCAGTGCTGCTCCCTCAGTTCGTCTCCCCATTTCCCTCCCTCACGGTGTCCACAAGTCCCTGCTCTACGTCTGCATCTCTATTCCTGTCCTGCAAATAGGTTTATCAGTACCATTTTGCTAGAGTTCATATAAATGCGTTAATATATGATATTTGTTTTTCTCCTTCCGACTTACTTCACTCTGTATAACAGGCTCTAGGTTCCTCCACCTCCCTTGAACTGACTCATATTTGTTCCTTTTTTACAGCCCAGGGCTTCTTAAACTGTAAAGAGCATGAGTGTTCTAGGGCCTGTTAAAATGCAGATTCTAACTCTAAGCAGGGGCCCATGACTCTGCATTTCTTTTGTTTTTTTAATTTTTATTTATTTCCTTATTTTTGGCCATGCTGGGTCTTCGTGGCTGCGCAGGCTTTTCTCTAGTTGTGTGGGACAGGGGCTTCTCTAGCTGCGAGTAGAGAGCAGCTCCTGTTGCAGTGCGGGCTTCTCTTGCTGCGGAACACAGGGTCCAGGGCACTGGGGCTTCAGTAGTTGCGGCCCCAGGGCTCTAGAGTACGGGCTCAACACTTGTGGTGCCCAGGCTTAGCTGCTCTGAGGCATGTGGGATCTTTCCCCACCCAAGGATCAAACCCATGTCTGCAGCATTGGCAGGCAGACTCTTTACCACTGAGCCACCAGAGAAGCCCCATGACTCTGCATTTCTAACAAGCTCACTGGTGATGCCAGGCAGCTGGTCTTCCGAGCACACTTGAGTAGGCTTTAGAGGGAGGAGGGTTTCTATTAGCAGTACTCCCACAGAGAGGACACGCTGTGCCAGCTGGCATGGGAGTGGTTTCTGCAGGGCAGCTGCTTTTCTGTGGCTATAGTGGCCTCTTATCCCACTGAGCTTTTCAGTGGACAAGGGCAATTACCAGGGCCGTCGCAGCTTAAATGAACAACCCTGGAGACCACCCCACTTCTTTGCTGGCAATCCACAACTTCCAAACCACCCGCTCATCCCAAGTTCTGAGAGGATTTCACCACCTGAGCAGCCCCTGGACCCTGATGTGAATGGCAGTTCTCTTGCTCCACACAAATGAATCAGGCTTTACGAATCAGCGTTGTGTCCCCGGGTAGCAGATTACCTGATGACCCTGGGTGTACTGAAAAAAGTGTCTCTGAAACTAAACAGGAACAACCCAGAACTGCTGTGAACGTCACCCAGGACTCTGGTCAGGGAGGACCGGTGTCAGCAGACTCTGCTCTGCAACTTCTGAGAGCGAGCTAGGGCTGCAACAAACACTATTGTTGTTGTTTACTCATTCAGTCGTGTCCAACTCTTTTCTGACCCCACGGACTGTAGCCCACCAGGCTCCTCTGCCATGGGATTCTCTTTTTTTTTGTTGTTGTTTTTTTTTTTTTTTAGTTTTTTTATTTTTTTTTGCCATGGGATTCTCTACGCAAGAATACTGGAGTGGGTTGCCATTTCCTTCTCCAGGGGATCTTCCCGACCCAGGGATTGAACCCATGTCTCCTGCATTGGCAGGTGGATTCTTTACCACTGAGCCACCAGGGAAGCCTAGAACAAGTGTAGAAATTTTCAAAAACAAACACCATGACCAATTTTCTCTACCCCCACTCCACCCCAAACAAATAAACCCATAAAAATTCTTACTGAGGACCTAAAGGGTTACAGAAAAACCCGAATGAACCTTTTGGCCAACACAATACTAAATCACTATTCTGCCTCCTCCCTCAACCCACTCACACATTCATAGTATATGAAACAGATCACAGAGTGTGGATCTGGAAGGCTAGTTTTGGAGCCAAGTTAAAGGTCGGTGTGCGTGGGGCACCACCCTTAACCTGTTTCCTCTTCTTCTCTCTGAGTTGGAGAGGGAGTGGCTTTTGGGCAAGGACACTCATGCCTGGAGCTGGGGAGGGCTGGTGCTGACACAGCGTGGGTGGCATGGTCGACTCTTGCCTGGGAAAGTGCTCTCAAGGTTATCCTACCCCTCCCCTGCCCTCCCCCATCCCATGGGGATTGCCCAGACCTGAAGTATCCCTGGCTACCCAGGACCTCCCTGAGAAGCTGAGCTTCAGGTGACCCTCTGGTCCCCTCCCCTGAGGCCCTGCCCTTCTTCACAGCGCCTGCAGACACCACTCCAGCCTACTTGGGTAGCTCTATGTGCTTAGCCCTTGTGCAAGCCCTTGCCCTGACATATTTCTTTCAGTCACTGGGCTGAGTCATGAATGGCCCTAAACCAGCCTCCAGCCTGAGTGGCAGGGGGCACCTGCCCTGTACTTGTCTGCATGGCACCAGCTCCCTCTGCCAGAGACACTGCATTATCTCATCCTGTTTCTAAGCCTGAGCTTGCTCTGGGGCCATCGTTCAAATTCCCTCTCCTTATCTGAGGGACACCTCTGATGTTGCACGTGTTCAGAGAATAGAGGAAGTCTGTTCCCATTCTTGTCACCTCATTCATAGTGTAGTGGATGGATTTGTCCAAGGGTCTACTGTGTGTCAGGCACTGTGCTGAACCTGGTGATAAGGAGCTGCCCAGAACGCTTCCCTTGGGTTCTCTCTGATGACTTACTTCCAGAAGCCCAACATTCTACTTCTATAGTATCAGAAGCCTTTGAAACATTGAGAGAAGCTTCCTTGTTTCATACTGAGATACCACTTAAAACAGACAAGTGACCAGCACACAGGGCTCATAGAAGCGCTTCACTGTTCTCTACTTTACACGAATTTTTGTAAAAAAATTTTGTGAAAAAACAAGCTAGGCAACAGATGTGCAAATGCCATGAGTTATCAGAAAGAAGGTAAGTGATGAGCCCACAGGCTCCCATCTGCGCCTCTTCAGTGGGATTCCTTCTGCTCACTATACAAATACCAATTTGTGTTCTCTCTCTCTAAGTGCCAGATCTTTATTCCCAGGTTCTTCCTGGACGCCCCAACCTGGATGACCTGCTCGAATTCAATCTGTCCTGAAGAGAAGCTGACACTTTCCCCCCAAGTCTGGTGCTCCTCACTCCTGTCTGTCCTGCTCTCTGACACTGTGCTTTGCAGATTCTGAGGACAGTCCTGACAGTCTGGGGGACTGTCCCCACAGCCACCTGCTCAACGGATGTTTACTGAACGGAGCTGCTCAGACATCAGTTTGCTCCTGGGCTCATATGGAACCGCTCATTTATTGGATAACTTCCTCCAACTGACCGCCCTGAGTTAGAGGTCATCACACAGGTGAGTGATGGCTTCTCTGCAGAGTACTGGGCTTAGCTCCAGGAGGCAGAGACACGCCAAAATGAACTGCATTTGCCAAACTACATCAGTGGGTACGTGAGCGCACAGAAAATAATCAAAAGGGAGACACACCACACTAACAGATAATAATAAGGGAAACTGAGTGTAGGGGATACACGGGAACTCTGTACTATCTTCACAATTTTCTGTAAACCTAAAGGTGTTCTAAGAATTAAAGTCTATTTAAAGGGAAAAAAGATGGACTCCTCTGGTGGCCCAGTGGCTAGAACTCCGTGCTCCCAGTGCAAAAGTCCTGGGTTTGATCCCTGGTCAAGGAGCTATATCCCACATGCCACAGCGAAGATCAAGGATCCTGCGTGCTATAGCTGAGACCCAGCACAGGCAAATAAATAAATAAATATTTTAAAAATTTAAAAATAAAGGGAAAAAAGAGTAGGAAAAAAGTGAAAAGGGAAGTTGTTAAAAGTTCAGGAATTGCAATATAAATGCAAAAGCTGAAACTCAAGGCAAGATGTGGCTCAGTTCAATTCAGTTCAGTCGCTCAGTCATGTCCGATTCTTTGTGACTCCAAGGACTGCAGCATGCCAAGCCCCCCTGTCCATCACCAACTCCCAGAGTTTACTCAAACTCATGTCCATTGAGTCGAAGATGTGGCTGGGGAGTCACTAAACAAGAGCGTCTGGGAGTTCAGGGGACGGAAGACTGTGACCAAGGCTCTTGCGGAGGCTTCTGGAAGAAACAGACCTGGGGAGTCTTGGGCAGGCTGTGAGCACTTTGATACCCCAACGCTGGGGCATAGAAGGTGTTTAAAACTTTGCTGATAGACACAAAGAAGGCAGCTTTGAACCAGACAAGCTGAAGTGGAAATCTCAACTTACGCTAAGTATCTTACAGATACTCATCTCTAAGTACCTTAAACTCTCTAAATCTCTATGATCTCTAATCTTCAAAATGAGAATAATAATGCTCACCTCAAAGGTTTAAGTGAGAAAATGCATGTAAAGGGCTTAGCATAGCATGGGCCCCTCAGAAAGTCTCAAAACATGTTAACTGTTGCATAGGCTGTGTCCAAGTCAATACTGTATGGTATCAGTTACATGTGGAATCTATAAAACATGACAAACTAGGGGGTACTCTTTTGCCCCCTTCTGATGCCTATGTCAGAAGCTTTCTCTATCTCCTTTATACTTTAATAAAACTTCCCGGATTGAATTCATCTCCTCCGGAGGCCAAGAATCCCGCGTCTCATCGTTCAGCAACAACCTTTCATCTTGGGGGCTCGTCGGGGATCCTTCAGGACAAGATGGGCCTGACAATCTATGTGAGCCTACTTCTGCTGACTCCAGAAATCCTGAGTCTGCTGTTTGATCCTCGAGACAATGCCTTCCTGTCCTGGGCTCACTCCTATGCTGCATTCCACAATCGGTCTAACTGCTGGGTCTGCGGAGCACTCCCCTCTTCATCAGTGGAAGGCTTTCCGTGGCGGACATCTCCACTTCAAGGAAAAGACTTTCTCCAAGTCTGCAAATACCTTCGACAACTATCACATGTGATACCTCTTCTTAAACTGATGACATCTAACAACCTCAAGATGGACTGATGTTAACTATGGACATAATGTGACTTTTCATTTTGATTTTAACTTGGTTTAATGACTATTTTGCCTTACATCTGTAACTGTATAATGGGGTTTTCTAACTGTCTAAAAGCTTTTAATTTACAAATAGTTGTCCGAGAGTGCCACAGCCTCCTCCAACTATTACTTGGAGCCCCTCGATCAGACATCCTCATTATGAGGATTAGGAGAATATGTTGCCTCACCAATTTAGGGACAATGCCCCTTGTCAGCTCGGAAGCAGTTATGGAATGAGAACAACGCCCCTTTTCCCTAGGCAACATAACTCTCCTAAAAGGAAAGGGGGGAATGACAGAGTCATTTCCTAGGCAGGTTGATAAGAACTCTAGGGGTCCCCAAGGAGAGAGAGGTCTGGGATATTCAAGGAGGAAGAAAGGACAAACTTTTTTACTTTTTTTCCTCTACATTCCTTAGGATTATATAACAATAATGTATCCTGCCTGAGGACAGTCTTTGGATTAAACCTTCTGGCCAACTCTGTTATCTTAAAATGTAAATTATGGGAGTGGGTCTGGTGAGGTCTTTGCAGCCTCCAGACATTCTTTGGATTCATTGGAGAGTATATAACTCCATTGCTAACACTAGCAAAGGGGGTACTCTTTTGCCCCCTTCTGCTGCCTATGTCAGAAGCTTTCTCTATCTCCTTTATACTTTAATAAAACTTTATTACACACACACACACACAAAAAAAAAAACATGACAAACTAGCAAATATAATAATAAAAGAAGCAGATTCACAAATACAGAGAACAAACTAGTGGTTACCAGTGGGGAGTACGGGTAATATAGTGGTAGAGGAGTAAGAAGTACAAACTATTAGGTATCAAATAAGCCCACAAGGATATTTATACAATACAGGGAATATAGTCAATATTTTATAAAAAGTATAAGTGGAGTATAACCTTTAAAAAATATGAATCACTACATTGTACACATATCAGTTCAGCTGTCGCTCAGTCGTGTCCAACTCTTTGCAACCCCATGGACTGCAGCACGCCAAGCTTCCCTGTCCATCGCCAACTACTGGAGCTTACTCAAACTCATGTCCATCGAGTCGGTGATGCCATCCAACTATCTCATCCTCTGTCGTTCCCTTCTCCTCCTGCCTTTAATCTTTCCCAGCATCAGGGTCTTTTCCAAAGAGTCAGTTCTTTGCATCAGGTGGCCAAAGTATTGGAGTTTCAGCTTCAGCATCAGTCCTTCCAATGAATATTCAGGACTGATTTCCTTTAGGATGGACTGGTTGGATCTGCTTGCAGTCCAAGGGATTCTCAAGAGTCTTCCCCAACACCACAGTTCAAAAGCATCAATTCTTCAGCGCTCAGCTTTCTTGATAGTCCAGCTCTCACATCCATACATGACTACTGGAAAAACCGTAGCTTTGACTAGATGGACCTTTGTCAGCAAAGTAATGTCTCTGCTTTTTAAAATGCTGTCTAGGTTGGTCATAGCTTTTCTTTCAAGGAGCAAGCATCTTTTAATTTCATGGCTGTAGTCACCATCTGCAATGATTTTGGAGCCCAAAAAAATAAAGTCTGTCACTGTTTCCATTGTCTCCCCATCTATTTGCCATGTACACCTATAATTTATATAATATTGTATAGCAGCTATACTTCACTTTTTAAAAAAAAATGTGAAAATTTGCCATATTGGAATCCACATTTAAACATACTTCAGTTTTGGAAAAACAAAAGTCAAAAACCAACCAAACAAACATACAAAAACTTCAGGTCAGAATGACTCCTAAACTAAGTTCATTACCTCCCAGTTTCTTCTCTGTAAGCCTCTCGCTCTCAGTTCCCATTCAGATCAGACTGCATTTGCCCCCCATCCTGACCTGATAGGCTGATTTCTTGCATCTTTCTTTCTCTCTGCCTCCTCCATTCAGGACCATGGAGTTCTCTGCCATAGGGATTGCCCACTTCTGCCACGGGCCCCTTTCCTCTTCTACAATGGGTTCTTATTCTTTTTTGACTCTCCCCATCACTGATGTGGCTTCCTCACTTGATTTCCCCACACTTGTCCTAATACCTGTCGGTTCTTCTGCGTCTTGTTGTACCCAGCACTCCCAATGCCATATTTATTTGTCCCATCATAGCTCTAACTCAAGGTCCATCTTTCAACAGAATTCAAATTTAATAAGAAAAAGACCATCTTGGAGACTTTAGGCCCAGTGACTAAAATCCTCCTTCCAATGCAGGGGACATGGGTTCAATCCCTGGCTGGGGAACTAAGATTCCCCATGCCATGGACAACTAAGCCCATGCACAACAACTACTGAGAGTCTGGGCCTCTCAGCTAGAGAGAAGTCTGAGGGCTGCAATGAAAGATCCCACATGCTGCAGCAGAGGTCTCACATGCCACAACTAAGACCCAATGCAGCCAAAAATAAACAAACAAATAAATATCTTTTTAAAAGGACCATCTTATCCTATAACACTTCAACCCAAATATATACATTTCTTACCATAAAAGACAAAAATCAAAAGGGAGAGGTAAAGCATTTTCTGAGAAATATAACATCTGTAGTACCCAATGGCATGGTAGCATCTGGTTTACTGGGAGAGGTGCAAAACATATTAATATATGACCTGAGGTTGACATTATCAGTTTAGTGAAAAAAGAATCCTTTTTCTCTGTAACTATTAGCAGAATGAGATGTCCTTGGACATCCAGTGTTTATAAGATTAGCCATTGACCAGGAGACTGATAAAATTAATCAAAGGGTCCATATCTCCCTCCTAGGCACTCCCTTACTTTCCTGCAGTTTCCCACGGCCTTGGATCCATCCAAGCAGTAACAGCAAGATTAGCAGAGGGCCATAAATTTAGATCCTGGGTCATTTTAACTGAAAAGTCCTCCATCATAGTGTATAAGAACACTTATTCATTGCTAGTGAGTATGCAAAATGGTAGAGCCACTCTGGAAGAGAGGTTGGCAGTTTATCATAAAGTTAAACACAGTTTTACAGAACAATCCAACAATTGCACTCCTATGCATTCACTCAGTGAATTTGAAAACTTAGGTCCACACAAAAGTCCTCACATGCATGTTTAGAGCAGTTTATTCATAATATGCCCCCCAAAATTGGAAGTAACCAAGATAGTCTTCAATAGGTGAATGGATAAATAAACTTTGGTACAGTCATACAATGAAATACTATTCAGCAATAAAAAAGAATGAGCTGCTAATTCATGCAAGAACATGGAAAATATTGCTAAGTGAAATGCACACTGTTAAGTGAAAGAAGTTGATCTTAAAAGACTACATACTATATGATTCCATTTATATGACATTTTGAAAAAGGCAAAATTATAGAGACTGAAAATACATCAGTGGTTGCCAGGGGTTGGGGAGTGGGGAGGACTTAATAAATGAACTATATTTTAGAGCAGTAAAACTATTCTGTGTGATACATGACACTGCATTTGTCAAAATCCATAGAACTTTACAGTAAAAAGACTCAACCTTAATGTATACAATTTAAAAAAATTAATTAGGAGGACAGGGAAATCTCAGAGTGGAATACAGACTATGATTTTTTAAAGTATTATTAAAATGTACTATATAACCTCACTTAAGAGAGTGGAGGGTAAGTACTGACTTAAGTGACTTTGGAAATGAGTAGAGGCTATAAGACTAAAGATGAAAGGGAATGTACATAAGCACTGTGCTCTAATTGATGAAGTTGATGCCCATAGGTGTATGGGTTAACAATTCTGAGACCACTATACACGTATACTGTGATTGAACAAATAAATAAATGGATGGTAGATAGTGGGAGGCAGACTTCTCATTCTTGGAGTTTGAAATTACAGATAAGCAAGAGGGAAGTCTAGAATGAATCAAGCAATACTAGATAGTCACAGACATCAGTATATATATCTGCACACACACACACGTGTGTGTGTTTAGCCTAATGTGTATAGATATAATAGTATAATAGTAATAATCATGATGTATGTATATACACAGATTAGTATACATGTATAAAAAAGAAAGTCAACAAAGCCAAAGTTGGTCCTTTGAAAAGATTAAGAAAACTGACAGACCTTTAGTTAAACTGACTGAATTTAAAAAGAGAAAAAATTCACTCAAAATATGAAAATCAGGAATGAAAGAGAGGAAATCATTACCAAACCTACAGAAACTTTAAAAGACTATAAAGTAAAACTATGAAGAATTGTATGCCAATAACTTAGATAACATAAGACGAAACTGACAAATTCCTAGAAAAACACAAACTGCTAAAATGGACTCAAGAAGAAACATAAAATCTAGATAAATCTAGTGAAGAGATTGAATTAGTATTTAAAATTTCCCACAATTTAAAGCCCAGGCCCAGATTGCTTCACAGGTGAATTTTAACAAATGTTTAATGAGGGATGAATAAAAATCTTCAACAACTCTTCAAAGAAACTAAAGTGGAGGGAAAACCTTCCAAATCATCCTTAGTATATCCCTGATACCAAAGACTTTACCAAAAAAAACAAACAAAGAGCAATATCTCTTCTGAATACAGATGGAAAAATTCTCAACAAGATATACACTATTCACGATCAAGCAGGATTTATCCCAGAAATGCAAGGTTGGTTTAACATCTGAAAGTCAATTAACATAATATACCACACCAATAGGATAAAGGATCAAAACCACATGATCATCTCCACAGACAGCAGAATAAGCATTTGACAAACTCCAACATTTTTCACATAAAAACACTCAACAAATGGAAAGGAATTACCTCAACCTGATAAAGAGCACTTGCAAAATACCCATAGCTAATAACATACTTAATGGTGAAAAACTGAATGCATTGCCCTAAGATGAAGAAAAAAACAATGTCTACTCTCACCACTTCCATTCAACATTGTGCTGGAGGTTCTAGCCAAAGCAATAAAGAAAAAAAAAATCCAGATAGAAAGGAAGAAGCAAAACTATATTTTGTAAATAATATGATTTTGCTTATAGAAAGTCTTAATAAATCTACTAAAAAACTGTTAGTTTACCCACATATATTTCCTAGCTCTGCCACAGAGAAGGCACAGAAGCAGCAACATTCAGGTAAAATGAGCACATCTGGTACCCAGATCTTGGTTTCTTACATCATTCTTTAATAAAAATATACCAGGTTCCTTGGAAAAATGGCTGGGGCAGGGAATATACAAGATGAATCTGGAGCAGCCTCTGGTGCCAAAAGTAAGGATGTGCTCAAGGAACAAAATGATGGAGATGTGTCTCATAGCACAACAGCCAACTGAAGGAGTGCCCCGTGGCCAAAGTTAGAACAATTTGAGTAACAAAATACATGCTGCTGCTGCTAAGTCACTTCAGTCGTGTCCGACTCTGCGCGACTCCATAGATGGCAGACCACCAGGCTCTCCCATCCCTGGGATTCTCCAGGCAAGAACACTGGAGTGGGTTGCCATTTCCTTCTCCAATGCATGAAAGTGAAAAGTGAAAGTGAAGCCGCTCAGTCGTGTCTGACTCTTAGCGACCCCGTGGACCGCAGCCCACCAGGCTCCTCCACCCATGGGATTTTCCAGGCAAGAGTACTGGAGTGGGTTGCCATTACCTTCACTGAACAAAATACATAGCCTAATAATAAATTATTATCCAAAGTATAAAATAAATATTGATGAGATCCTACTAATATACTAAAATGATTGACTAAGTGGGAAAGATAGACAAATCTTCTGTACGGAAGAATTCCTATACAAATAATATATAGAGATATGGTTCCATTAAGAAGATGGAGCCAAACCCCTTACTCTTCAAATGTGGACTGTGAATAGACTTCTTTCCAAAGAGTACAGTATAAAAAGGGGAGATAAAAGAAAACTTTACAAGCAGTAGTACCTCAATGAGGTAATCAAAGTCAACATCATCAGAGATGAGTAATGTTGACAGGACCATTGATACAAGGTGATGAAAATAGCATTTCCGTGGTTTTTCTCCCACAAACGGTAACTCCAATGTAATCAGAAAGACGTATTAGACAAACACTAATTGAAGGACATCCTACAAAATATTTGACCAGCACACCTTAAAATTGTGAAGTTCACCAAAAAAGAGAGGTCTAAGAAACTTTTACTTTCTGGAGGCGACTAAGGAAACACAACTACAGGTAATAAGGTATCCTGGATGAAATCTTATTATGGAAAAAGAAAAGTTTATTTAAAATACATATATATGAGTGAATGAGGTCAAAAGCTACAAACTTACTCTTATAAAGTCATAAATTAGCAATGGGGATGGTGACTATATAATACTGTATTGCATATTTGAAAGTTGCTTAAAAATTAGACATACATTATACAACACACATAACCTCAACATGGTGGAGTAGAAGGACGTGAGCTCATCTCCTGCAAGAACACCAAAATTGCAACTAGCTGCTGAACAACCATCAACCAGAGAATGCTGGAACCCAACAAAGAAAGAAAAGATACCCCAAGACCAAGGACAAAGGAGAAACCACAACAAGGGGGGAGGAGGGGTGTGATTGCATTTAAAATCAAACCTCCTACCCACCAGAGACACTTGGAGGGCACAAACAAAACCTGTGCACACCAGGACTGGGGGAAAGGAGCAGTGACCCCCACAAGAGACTGAGCCAGACCTGCCTTTGAGTGTTTGAATGTCTCCTGCGGAGGTATGAGTCAGCAGTGGTCTGTAACGGGGACAGAGGCTCTGGCAACAGCAGTCCTGGGAGGTGCAGCATGTGGCATAAGTCCTCTTTTTCTTAAATTAATTTATTTATTTTAATTGGAGGATAATTTCTTTACTGTGGTGGTTTTTGTCATACATTGACCTGAATCACCCACGGGTATACACATGTCTCCCAATCCTGAACCCCCCCTTCCACCTCCCTCCCTACCCCACTCCTCTGGTTGTCCCAGAGCACTGGCTTTGAGTGCCCGTTCAAGGCATAAGTCCTCTTGAAGAAAGTCGTCATTAGCCCCACTATAGAGTCACCGGGCAGGCGACTCACAAACTGGAGAACAATTATACCAAAGAAATTCTCACACTGCTGCAAAAGTTCTAGGCCCCAAAACAGACTTCCCAACCTGGGGATCTGGCAAAGGAACTGAGTATCCCCAGGGAATCTGACTTTTAAGGTCAGTGGGGTTTGATTTCAGAACTTCCACAGAACTGGAGAAACAGACTCATGAAGGGCACAAACAAAACCTTGTGTGCGCCAGAACCCAGGAGAAAGGAGCAGTGATCCCACAAGAGACTAAGTCAGACTTCCTGTGTGTGTTTGGCAGTCTCTGGTGGAGGTATGGGCTGACAGTGGCCTGCTGCGGGATCAGAGGCACTGACTACAGCAGTCCTGGGAGGACTTCCTTTAGAAGGAGGTCACAATTACCACAACTATCCCAGCCGCAGTTTGACCTCAGGCCAAACTACAAGGAGGGAACACAGCCCCACCCATCAGCAGAAATTTGGATTAAAGACTTACTGAGCAGGGCCTTGCTTCCTTTTGTACTCCAAGGCCAAATTTGCCTGTTACTCCAGGTATATCTTGACTTCCTACTTTTGCAGGTGGTCAAGAAACAACAGTTAGAACTGGACATGGAACAACAGACTGGTTCCAAATAGGGAAAGGAGTACGTCAAGGCTATATATTGTCACCCCGATTATTTAACTTATATGCAGAGTACATCATGAAAAACGCTGGGCTGGATGAAGCACAAGCTGGAATCAAGATTGCTGGGAGAAGTATCAATAATCTCAGATATTCATATGACACCACCTTATGGCAGAAAGCAAGGAAGAACTAAAGAGCCTCTTGATGAAAGTAAAAGAGGAGAGTGAAAAAGTTGGCTTAAAACTCAACCTTCAGAAAACTAAGATCATGACATCCAGTCCTATCACTTCATGGCAAATAGATGGGGAAACAATGGAAAGAGTGACACACTTTATTTTGGGGGGCTTCAGAATCACTGCAGATGGTGACTACAGCCATGAAATTAAGACGCTTGCTTCTTGGAAGAAAAGCTATTGAAGGAGGAAACAGACAGAGCTGGACTCCATCTTAGGCCAGGCTGCAAACATTAGGCTACATGCATGGTCACCCTCCCAATGGACTCTTTGTGCCTGGTGTCTATAGAAGTGGCATATCAATGGGAAACCAGACCCCCAGATAAAAGAGCCTCAGGACTTGTATTTGGATTCTCCGTTGCCTAAAAGAATATGCTAAATATCTCTGTAACAGAACAAAGTTGTAAATTCCATTATGCTTATCGGGATATGACCACAGTCCTATTGTTAAATGTCCACTGTTTATCTAGTCTTGTGACACATGAATCATGGGTTAACTTTGATCATATCTCTCTTTTACCTTGTCCAGACTAGTTTCAAGGAATTTGGGGAGGTGGGTTTGAGAAAGTACACTTAGGGTATATAAGGTTTTCACAAAAACTGGTCAGGGTCCTTGGCTAAGAGGAGACTCTGCTGTGGGCCCGCTGCTGTAATAAACTGCACTCCACTATCTGCATTGTCCTTCTGAGTGAGTTTGTTTCCCAGAACACATGGCTACAACACTATGACCAACCTAGACAGCTTATTAAAAAGCAGAGACATTACTGTGCCAACAAAGGTCCATCTAGTCAAAGCTATGGTTTTTCCAGTAGTCATGTATGGATGTGAGAGCTGGACTATAAAGTAAGCTGAGCGCCGAAGAATTGATGCTTTTGAACTGTGGTGTTGGGGAAGACTCTTGAGAATCCCTTGGACTGCAAAGAAATCCAACCAGTCCATCCTAAAGGAAATTAGTCTTGAATATTCATTGGAAGGACTGATGCTGAAGCTGAAACTCCAATACTTTGGCTATCTGATGCAAAGAACTGATTCATTGGAAAAGACCCTGATGCTGGGAAGGATTGAAGGTAGGGGAAGAAGGGAATGACAGAGGATGAGATGGGTGGATAGTATCATCGACTCAATGGACATGAGTTTGAATAAGCTCCGGTAGTTGGTGATGGACAGGGAAGCCTGGTGTGCTGCAGTCCATGGGGTCACAAAGAGTTAGACATGACTAAGTGACTGAACTGAACTGAGCAGGGCCTTGCCAGAAGACCCAGTTTCCTGACAGTCAGTCCCTCCCACCAGGAAGCTTGCACAAGCCTCTTATCCCCATCCATCCGAAGGCAGACAGAATGAAAACCACAATCACAGAAAACTAACCAAACTGATCACATGGACCACAATGGATCACATGGACCACACATTTCATTGCCTAATTCAATCAAACTATGAGCCATACCATGTAGGGCCATGCAAGAATGATGGGTCATGGTGGAGAGTTCTGACAAAACATGGTCCATGGGGAAACGGAATGGCAAACGACTTCAGCATTCTTGCCTTGAGAACCTAATGAACAGTATGTAAAGACAAAAAGATGTGACACTGAAAAATGAACCACCCAGGTCAGTAGGTGTCCAATATTTTACTGGAGAAGAGTGGAGAAATAGCTCCAGAAGGAATGAAGAGGCTGAGCCAAAACAGAAACAATGCCCAGCTATGGATGTGTCTGGTGGTGAAAGTAAAGAACAATATTGCACAGGAACCTGGAATGCTAGGTCCATGAATCAAGGTAAATTGGAAGTGGTCAAACAGGAGATGGCAAGAGTGAACATCGACATTTTAGGAATCAGTGAACCAAAATGGACCAGAATGGATAAGTTTAATTCAGATGACCATTATATCTATCTACTACTGTGGGCAAGAATCCCATAGAAGAAATGGAGTAGCCCTCATAGTCAACAAAAGAGTCTGGAATGCAATACTTGGTTGCAATCTCAAAAACGACAGAATGGTCTCAGTTCACTTCCAAGGCAAACCATTCAGTATCACAATAATTCAAGTCTATGCCCCAAACCACTAGTGCCAAAGAAGCTGAAGTTGAATGGTTCTATGAAGACCTACAAGACCTTCTAGAACTAACACCAAAAAAAAAAAAAAAAAAAGATATCCTTTTCATCATAGGGGACTAGAATGCAAAAAGTAGGAAGTCAAGAGATATCTGGAGTAACAGGCAAATTTGGCCTTGGAGTACAAATGAAGCAAGACAAAGGCTAACAGAGTTTTGCCAAGAGAATGCACTGGTCATAGCAAATGCCCTCTTCCAACAACACAAGAGACGACTCTACACATGGACATCACCAGATGGTCTATACTGAAATTAGTGAAGTCACTCAGTCATGTCCAACTCTTTGTGACCCTGTGGACTGTAGCCCACCAGGCTCCTCCGTCCATGGGATTCTCCAGGCAAGAATACTGGAGTGGGTTGCCATTTCCTTCTCCAGGGGATCTTCCCAAACCAGGGATTGAACCCAGGTCTCCCGCATTGCAGGCAGACGCTTTACCTCTGAGCCACCAGGGAAGCTCCATACTGAAATTAGGTTGACTATATTCTTTGTAGCTGAAGATGGAGAAGCTCTATACAGTCAGCCAAAACAAGACCAGAGCTAACTGTGGCTCAGATCATGAACTCCTTATTGCAAAAGCATTGTTTTCGTTTTGGCTTCATTTCTTCATTCTTTCTGGAGCTATTTCTCCACTGTTCTCCAGTAGCATATTGGGCACCTACCAACCTGGGGAGTTCATCTTTCAGTGCCCTATCCTTTTGCCTTTTCATACTGTTCATGGGGTTCTCAAGGCAAGAATACTGAAGTGGTTTGCCATTCCCTTCTCCAGTCCTCATATCTAGAGAAGCACTAAATCCCTCCATGGTGACATCAGATCCTCATGACTAACAAAAACCTTTTGTAAAATGAGTGCTTAATGGTATTGAACTCCCCCTTCATCAAAACCTTATATATTGACCTTCCCCCACTGCCACTTTGGAGCAGTCTCTCAGAGTTATCTGAGATGCTGCCTCCTGGGCTACAGTCCTCATTTTGCCCCACAACTCACAGTCTCTCACTAACTCACAACTCTCAAGTTGTGCATCTTTTTTAGTCGATACTATCATTTGTTGAGCACTAATACAGGCTGTACTGGGCTAATTATTTTACACAAGTAATTTTATTAATTCTCAGAACAACCCTGTCAGGTAGGTATTATTATCTTGTAGATAAGGACACAGGCTCAAAGAGGTTAAGTATTTTGCCTAAGATCACACAGTTGATGCCCAAGGTGGGACTAACTCCAAGTCTGTTGTTTCATCCATTGGGTCCTACTGAGAATGACAGGAGAAGAGATGAAACCAGGCAGGCTGGGTCTCTGTCTGAAAAATACACATGCTGAAGTCTTGCACAGTTGTTGGAATAGGGCCCCAGAATGGATTCTGACTTCCTAGGGCTAAAGCAGAGAAAGAAACACCTTAGGAACAAGATTCACGGCAGCATTTCTGTTTTGGTCAGGAGAAGGAGAAGCTCGGCCTTTTTTGTACTAAAACCCTAGAAAAATTCCTAGAACCTCGTAAGAGAGAACCTGGGTGTGATGTGGTATTGGCCACCTTCCTTAATGGCCCCTACGATAAGCTCAGTAGTGAGTTTCCTGTGACTTTTCATAACAAAGTCCCTTAATGAAAGCTGTTAGCATGATGCTAAAGAAGAATTTAGTGAAGGCTTGACATGTCAACAGCGTGGTCCCAGAGCTCTGTGTTCTCTCCCTCATTATTGTTAAATTAGAGTTCATGGTACTGATGACAGTTCCTGAGAGGGACCGCTCTCCCAGAAGTGACTCTCTGTCTCTGACTCAGACCTGTTGCCACAGGGAAGCTATTGGTGCATATGCACTTGGGGCACAGGGCGATTCGCTGAGAAATCTGGGTTCACTTGTCCTACCCGAGCCCAAGTTGTGCAAGATTGTAGCTCTTTCTGCCTCCTCACTTGGGACCTCTCTGATCTCACAGACTATACCACTAGCTACCAACCCTCTGCATTGAAGCTCCAGGGAGCACCACTGACAAACATAGATGTCATGCAATTTAGTGACCCTGTTAAGGACGGCCTTATTACCCCTCACTGTCTCCAGGGAAGAAGTGGGCTTTCTGTTGAGGAAGGAAGGACAGACTTTACCTCATCCCCATGGCTCCACAGTAGTTGGGCTCTGGAGAGAACCAAGAAGCCCCAAGGGGACCACAATCTGGGTGTCTGCCAAGCGAAGATGCCTACCTACTCTTCTGCCAGCACTCTGAACCCTGGATGTTAACCAACACCAGCCAGCTCTCAGGCTGCAGGTTTCATGGCAGCACAGGCCAACATGGGCTCTGGGGTCAGTTGACCTAGATTCAAATTCTGACTGTACTCCTTACTAGTTGGGCAATTTCCTAACCACTTTAAGTTTTCCCAACTGGAAAATGGATATGATGATCACATCAGTACCCACCTCATTGGGTTGTCATGAGAAAACTTTTATTATTCACTTTTTGGTATTTTTTCCTCTATTCCTTTTCTATAACTATGTGTATAGGTATTGTATGTTGTTGTTGTTGAGTCACTCAGTCATGTCCCACTGAACTAGATATGAGGAGATGCAAGGATTGAGATCATAAAATCTGTTCCTAAAAACTCCCAACTATCTAAAGACCTGTTCCATCAGATTCCCTGAAGCACAGAGTGCCTCACTCCACCCTGAACTCCCCCAGGGTTTGTTGAAGGTCAACAGCTATAGCAGCAGGGGTTCAATCTCCATAGAGGCAGACGGCAAATACCTTTGTTGTTCAGTCATTGGCAATGCTCTTGGTAAGTACCAATTTGTAGTTGAAAATACCTAATGTAATAAATTTAAAGTTTTACTTATTCTCCATTGCCACCTCAAATCTTTTTTAAAAAATCTATTTTATTTTGGCTGTGCTGGATCTTTGCTGCTTTGTGAGGGCTTTCTCTAGTTGCAGTGATCAGGGGGCTAGTCTTTGTTGCAGTGTGTGGGCTTCTCATTGCGGTGGCTTGTCTTGTTGCAGAGCACAGGCTCTAGGTGGGTGAACTTCAGTAGCTGCAGCACTCAGGCTTAGTAGCTGTGGCTCAAGGGCTTAGTGGCTCCGCAGCACGTGGAATCTTCCCAGACCAGGGATCAAAGCCATTTCCCCTGCATTGGCAGGCAGATTTTCTATCCACTGCACCACAAGGGAAGTTCTCAAATTTTCTTTTGGAATGATAGAAGAGTAACAATGGGCTTCCCTGGTGGCTCAGATGGTAAAGAATCTGCCTGCAGTACAGGAGACCAGGGGTCACTAGACAAACACAGAAGAAACCATAATGTAATCAGAAGGGTGGTTAGTAGAATGGAATTAGGACAAGGGAAGTAACTCTCTGGAGAGTAGCCAAGGCTGAAGAGACCTGTCTCCTCCCGATGGAAAAGGTTATCTTAGCTTCAGACCTTCCTGTTGTAGGATCAGCTGAGGCCTTGGTCACACCCGCAACCCATGCCAATCTCTCCCAATCCATCTGCATCCCCTCTTCTGTGGATGCTAATCCTGAGGGCGTCTTTAGTAAACTTCCTGTGGTTTAAGCTCCCTCTTGGTCTGTTTCCCTGACACCCTACCTGTGTCAGCTGTAAGGTTTGAGTATTAAACCATCCCATCTCTGACAGTCTACTGTGTTTATCTCCACGATGGGCATGGACCCTCCTAGTTCCCCTGACAAGGCACTGTCCCCTTAAGGATGCCTCTAGACTTGGTAATCTATAGAAGGTGATCAAAACTGGAGACTGGGAGAAAATGCTGGAATCCTAATGTTTCCCACATATATGAAAAAAAATTTTTTTAATAATCCCACAAACCACTAAAGAGGAACAATTTAAATTATATTTTCAGAAGTACTTGACATTGAAGTTGCTTCACTTTGAAAGGTTCTTTAGAAACAACTGAGTTTTTTGCCCCTGCCGCCCCCACCACCCCAGCTCAAATTAAGCAAAACGGGAAAATCCATTGTTTGCTCCAGAGAGAAACTGTGCAGCAAGAATCTTAAAGACTCATCAAGAGTTTAAATTTTAATAAAATAATGAGCTCCTTGATGGAGCTCTGACTTCCTAGGTTTGAGCAGAGAGGAAGCATACACAGAGGTGTCAAATTCCAGTTTGCAAGATGAAGCTTAACCCCTGAAAACACTATATTAACTAATGCCTGTTCTCCTGGGTATCTTGCAGGTCACTGATTCAACTACAGATACTAAAAATAATGTAACTGCACACACACTACTATATTTAAAATAGATAACCAACACAGGCCTACTGTACAGCAAGCACAGGGAACTCTGCTCAATGCTCTCTAATAACCTAAATGGGGAACGAATTTGAGAAAGAATAGATACTTGTACATGTATAACTGAATCACTTTGCTGTACACATAAAACTAACACAACACTGTTAGTCAGTGATACTCTAACATAAAATAAAAAATTTTAAAAAATGCATCTGTAGTCGTTTGGTCGAGAGGTGTGTGTGTGTGTGCTAAGTTGCTCTGGTCATGTCTGACTCTTTGCATGGCTATGGGCCATAGCCCGCCAGGCTCCTCTGTCCATGGGATTCTCCAGGCAAGAATACTGGAGTGGGTTGCCATGCCCTCCTCCAGGGGATCTTCCCAACCCAGGAATCAAACCCGCCTCTCTTATGTCTGTTGCATTGGCAGGCGGGTTCTTTACCACTAGTGCCACCTGGGAAGTCCTGAGAGGGGTGAGGTAGTAGTAAATCTTATGGAATTCAGGGGCAACTATTCTAAATTTCTAAAGAGATTCCTCAGAGGTATATATATTCCTCATGGGTATATAAATGTATACCCATGAAGTGTGAACATGTTTGTTTTGTGTGTGAACATGTTTTTACATGTGTATTTTACCACCTTTTTTTTTTTTTTGGCCATCATCCTAATGTTAATTATTTACCCGGGAAAAAATTTCTCCAGTATATTATTTGGGTGCAACTGCAGAGTGGGTGCTGGCAAGTGGATGAGCTGCTGAGAGAAAATGGCTCAGAGTCCTTTGGTCCACACAGCTAGGTTTAGCTTTATTTCTTTTTAGAGGAATCTGGTCTTGGGTCAGCTGACCAAGCTCCTCATGATAACCTATTATCAGATGAGACACATTCTGGATTTCCAACTGACACAATGCTTAACAGACACTGAGTTTCACAGGTAAAATTTTAGTTATCAAGAATACAGTGTAGACTTCCCTGGTGGTACAGTAGATGAGATCTGCCTGCCAGTGCAGGGGACACACATTCGATCCCTGGTCCGAGAGGATGCCACGTGCTGCAGAGCAACTAAGCCCACGTGCTTCGACTACTGAGCCCGCGCTCTAGAGCCCGAGAGCTGCAGCCATGGAAGACTGAAGCTCGAGAGCCCATGCTCTGCAACAAGAGAAGCCCAGGCAACACAACGAGGAGCAGCCCCTGTTCCTGCAACTAGAGAAAGCCTGCCTGGCAACCAAGACCCAGTGCAACCAAAGATAAATATCTAAAACATAAAAAAGATCACACTGGCTTTATTTTGATATAACTTGATTAACTTTATTGTGATATAACTTGATTTTATTATTTCCTTGGTTCATACCAGAATCACATATTTGTTTACTTGTTAAAGTATGCTCTAGAACTTGCTTACTACTTAACTAGGGTATCATATTAGTCATTTCTTCTCTGCACTATATATATTAAACATCAAAGTAATCTTTCTTTTTCAGGTATTTATTGATCTGTAGTGCCTTTGTCAGAGAAGGCAATGGCAACCCAATCCAGTACTCTTGTCTGGAAAATCCCAGGCTTACTGAGGAGCCTGGTAGGCTGCAGTCCATGGGGTCGCTGAGTCGGACACGACTGAGCAACTTCACTTTCACTTTTCACTTTCATGCACCGGAGAAGGAAATGGCAACCCACTCCAGTGTTCTTGCCTGGAGAATCCCAGGGATGGGGGAGCCTGGTGGTCTGCTGTCTATGGGGTCGCACAGAGTTGGACACGACTGACGCGACTTAGCAGCAACAGCAGCAGCAGTGCCTTTGTTCCTTTTTTTTTGGCCTCGTTGCATGACATGCAGGATTCCTTTGACCAGGGATCGAACCCACAAACCCTGCAGTAGAAGCATGGAGTCTTAACCACTGCACTGCCAGGGAAGTTCCTACCTCAGTTCCGTTTTGTTGGTTATTTTTAAAAATATTTTAAATGTGTGCTCATAATGACATTTATTCACCCACTTCAGTCCCTTGAGGGCTTCCCTGGTGGCTCAGAGGTTAAAGCATCTGCCCACAATGCGGGAGACCCGGGTTCGATCCCTGGGTCGGGAAGATCCCCTGGAGAAGGAAATGGCAACCCACTCCAGTATTCTTGCTTTGAGAATCCCATGGACAGAGGAGCCTGGTAGGCTACAGGTCCCTTGAGCATCAGAGCCTGGAAAACAAGATCCTTAGTGGCATTCTCAGCCCTCTCCATAATGTACAGATGCACAAACTGAAGTCCAGTGAGCTCCTTTAAAGAGGAGTAGTTTCTGGTAAATGATATCAGATGTATTGTATTTGTTGGTAAGATTAACGGTGTGATTCCATTTGTGTTATAAAAGAGGAGGTTTTTTTGCTTATATATATTTTAAAATAATTTCTGAAAGGACACATAAGATATTATTGGTTATGATTAACCCTATAGAGTGCCCCAGGGAAAAAAATTGTTTTTTATTTTATAGCCTTCTGTAGTATTTAAGATGTTTTATTCCCCTTTGTTCATATATTATATACATAATATATCATATATATTTGTGTGTGTGTATGTGCCATTTTTGCTGCATTAGTAATCTGGCTGTGAAGGCCTTCCAGAAGCCTCTGTTTAAACATACAAATTAGTGACTGAAAAATAAAAGGAATAAGATGTGTGTGTGTGTATTTTGTTTTGGCTATGCCATGAAGCTTATAGGATCTTAGTTCTCTGACCAGGGATCAAACCCGGGCCCTGGCAATGAAGGCACCAAGTTTTAACCACTGGACTGCCAGGGAATTCCCAGGAGTTTTTTTATATTGAATGAGAACGAACTCCCCTAAAATCTCTGTTCTAAAAAGGCAAACATGACAGACCATCCGCTTTGAGTGGTTTTTCTATGGTAGCAGGTTCATGGAGAGCCAACTGTTTTGACCTGATGAACCAAATGTGGCCCCATTGGTTTTAACCATGATTATAGCCATATAGGTACCATACCTGTTTATAAATATCTATCCTACTTGTGAAAAAGTAGAGGGTGATTTTAAGATCTTAGGAAAAATTTCGGGACTACAGCACATCTCTGTGGAGGAAGATAAGTAAGAAAATAGAATGTGAACAAAACCACAGGCTCCCCATGACACGGCAGAGTTCCCCAGATATATCCCAAAGAATATGAGTTTGGGAATCCCTAACAGCCCATGGAACCTCTATAAACCTCTATATGTGAAAACAATGAATCAGGAAGGTAGAAAATATGTGATGTTCTCCTTACCAGTAAATTCCTGATTAATGATTCAAAATTTTAGCAATCTATAATAGTTTCCCTTTTTGTTTCTATACAAACCTACTTCTAGAGAGGCCCACAGTAGATACTAGATAAAATCCTATAGAATCAAAATGTATAGCTCCTGTGTGAGTTTGGAAAGCACACGCATTGTCTATAATTAATATAAAGAACAAGACCTCTACCTACCATCCCACTCAAAAAAATTCTGGTCAATTTAAACACATAAATGTGAAAGAACAAACTCAAAATACAATATAGAAAATCCTAACAATATTTTTTTGGATCCATCTCCTAAAGCAAAGGAAATACAAGCAAAAATAAACAACTGGAATCTAAATAAGAAGCACAGCAAAGGAGATCATTGATAAAACTAAAAGACAACCTACTGAATGGGAGAAAAGATTTGCAAGTGATATGACTGATGAGGGATTAATATCCGACAACCTGATTTAAAAATGGGCAGAAGAAATGAACAAATATTTTTCCAAAGAGGACATGCAGATGGCCAACAGACACCTGAAGATACTCAACATCAATAATCATGCGGGAACTGAAAATCAAAACCAGAATGAAAAACCACCTCACACCTGTCAGAAAGTCCATCATCAAAAAGAACACAAATAACAAATACTGGCAAGGATGTGGATAAAAAGGAACCTGTACTCATTATTGGTGGGAATGTAAACTGGTGCGGCCATTGTAAAAAACAAAATGTAGCTTTCCCAAAAAAATCCTGAAAATAGAATACCATATGACCCAGGAATTCCACTCCTGGGTATATATTCAAAAAAAAACATAAACACTTTCGAAAGGATGCATGTACCCTGATATTCATAGCAGCATCATTGACAGTTGTCAAGACATGGAAGCAATTTAAGTGCGTATCAACAGATAAATGGATAAAGAAGACACACACACAATGGAATGCTACTCAGTCATTAAAAAGAATGAAATTTTGCATTTGCAGCAATATGGATGGACTTGGAGGAAATTATGCTAAATTAAATAAGTCAGAGAAAGACAAATACTATATGATATCATTCATATGTGGAATCTAAAAACTACAACAAACTAGTGAATAAAACAAGAAACAAGCAGACTCACAGATACAGAGAACAAACCAGTGGTTACCAGTAGGGGAAGGGAAGGGAGAAGCATTGACATAGGGGTGGGGGATTAAGAGTTACAAACTAAGGTATAAAATAAGCTACAAGGACATATTGTACAACATGGGGAACATAGCCCATATTTTATAATAAATAGAGGCAGAGAATAACCTTTAAACTGTGACTGACTGTATATCTGTAACTTATATAATACTGTACATCAATTATACTTCAAAAAAAGAAAAAATACAGAAAACATCTTTATAGGTGGTCTGGAATAGGAAATGGCTTTAAAAATAAGCTATAAAAGTATAAATGGGCTTTCCAGGTGGCATAGTGTTAAAGAATCTCCCTGTCAATGCAGAAGAGGCACAAGACACAGGTTCCATTCCTGGGTCGGGAAGATTCCCTAGAGTAGGAAATGGAAACCCATTTCAGTATTCTTGCCTGGAAAATTCCATGACAGAGGAGCCTGGCAAGCTACAGTCCATGGGGTCACAAACAGACATGACTGAGCACACACACATACATGAAAGTATAAACCATAAAAGAAAATACTGATAAATTCTAGTCCATTAAAATTAAGAATTTGGTTTTATTAAAAGATTATATCTATATTTGAGAGAAATTTGTAATATTAAAACTTATAAATAAAAAGTTGAAAAAAATTTTAAAGGTTATATAAAGCAAGAAACTACAAACATTTCTAACATACATAACCAATAAATTATCTGTATATAAAATATATTACAATTTGTTAAACCACTTAGATATGCCATCTATACTATTTTGAGAATATATTTTATAGTAAAGAAAAAGAATGACAAACTGCTGATCTGGAGCTGGACTGAACTTGGCTCTGTAACTGTTAATAATTGACTGAATTTCTCCAAACTCAGTTTTGTTCTAAGTGACTGTGATAATAGTTACTTCCCCGTAGGGCTCTCAGAGCCAAGTATGTGTAAAGCAAACACCTGATAAATGGCAAGATTGCAACAAAAGGTTAATGAAATAAATAATAATGTCAGAGCAAGGTCCGAATAAAATTCAACTCCTTAAGTCCTCCTAATCTAAAATAGGACTATTTCCAGAACACGTGGTTGGAGTTAAATGGCCTTGGCTGTGGAAGGAAGGGGAAGCAGATATTGATGGATAGAACCTGTCCACTGGGCTGCCTCTTACCAAGCCAATGGCGTTAAATTCCTTTCTTCCCATTCACTGGCTCTGAGGCAAGAACAATTTACAACAAATGTCACCTTCCACAAGGAGTCACTACAGAGAGCCAGCAGCCAGCGTGCCTGGGGGTCAGGGTGGAGGAGCAGGGTGTGGGCTGGATTCTTGGGCAGGACACCTGGGAGGAGAAACCATTCTGATCTAGACCTAAGCTAGGAAAGAATTTCCATCCCAAGGCTCTCTGTTCACCAAAAATACACCTTATGGGCAGATAATCATCTTACATTTTTTTGAAGAAACCAACTTCTAAAACTCAATATAGCCCAGATTCTGCAGCACTGAAGGGCCTCCTTATTTTAAAAGCCATTTCCTGGGATTCCCTGGTGGCTCAGTGGTAAAGAATCCACCTGCCAATGCAAGAGATACAGGTTCAATCCCTGGGTTGGGAGGAAATGCCAACCCACTCCAATATTCTTTTCTGGGAAATCCCATGGACAGAGGAGCCTGGTGGGCTACAAGAGTCAGACATGACTTAGCGACTAAACAACAATGCACCACTGAAATTAAGAATTCTTACTATGAACAGATTCAGAGTAATTCCTCCAAATTCTTGGTGCATTTTTAAATTTTCTATCTTGTTCATCATCACACTTAGAAATGTCAAGTAAGAAAATAAAAAAGAATGGTGTGACTAAGACTGGTTTCAATCCTGATGGCAGATACCATCAGGGCCAGGTCAGTTGAGAAGGCCCGGGACTCCAGGGGGCATGTCTACAAGGAAAGACCAGAATTCAAAGTGCCCCTTCCCTGCTGGGACCTAGGAGCCAGGAGGCCCAGCTCTGGAGCCTTGAATAGAAAGCTCAGAGTTCAGTGGCTGGGGGTGAATGGAGAGTGGTACCCTGTGAAGGCTGAAATAAGTGAACTCCATGGGATGAAGAGAGACAGCCCCATTCACACCATAAATAAGCCCATTCTTACCTAATCCTGTGGCCAAACTTTTTATTCCAAAAGTATAGTCACCAGGTCCCTTTCATTTGAGGGCTTTGGAGGAGCTGTTTGTTTGGGTAATGAGAACTTAGATCAAGAAAATTTGGTTCCTCTCCAAAACACTGAGGGGAATATGGGCTTTCTGTAAATGGCTCAAGCAACTCTGGCCCGAAGGGCACAGGCCATGTAGTCCTCATGCCCCATGGCCGCTAGTGGGGACAACAGCATTCTCCACATCATCCCATTCTCACAATTAAGGGCCAAGAGAATTGGGGAGGATCAGCAGAACCTTGGATGGGGGCCCCTCTGGATCTGCTGGGCTATAGCTTGGCCTGGGCTTCAGCTGGGGCAAGGGAGGCCCAGAGCTGAAGCTCAAGCAAATGCTTTCCCTCTCTTACTCTTGCAACCCTGGCTCTAAAATTGCTATGTTGGCCCCCCAGGCAGACCAAGGGTCAGACACGCGCCAGTGCCAGGGAGGTCTCCCAGAGTGACAGCCGTGACGTTAAGAAGAGAAAGTTCCAGTTTCTCAGAATCCACACGGCAAAAGACAGTAAACAACGGCAGGGCTTCTGGAAGGAATTTCATCACAGGAAGCTGACCCACAGAGACATGAGTCGATAGCTTCTTTCCTATGAGTCTCTGCTCTCATTTTGCCACTCTTCCAGTTTTTATCTAAAACACAAAGCATTTCCTTCAATGCCATGAGAAGAAATTCGCTATATTAGGAAAATATATTGCAATGCCATTCCCAACATTAACACATCTGTTTTTTCTTGATCTCTATTTACCTCTCAGTCAGGTCATTAAAATAAGACCTTAAGAATTATCCTCATACTCTGCTCCAGAGACCTATCCCTGGTTCTCAACCAATTGGCTTCTTGCTGCATCACGCGGCACGTGGGATCTTAGTTCCCAGACTGGGGATGGACCCTATGCCCCCTGCATTGGAAGTGCAGAGTCTTAACCACCGGACCTCCAGGAAAGTCCCTTCACCAACTGGCTTTAACAAAAGCACCAAGTGGTGCCTCAAAAACAGAACCATAACTGACTGATTCAAACTCTGACGTTTCACGGACGTACAGGCAAAATCTGGAACTTCCATTAGAATACCTGTAGAATTACTCCTCATAGTGTTCCCAGGGAGGTTTCCCCTGGTGTCTCAGCAGTAAAGAATCCGCCTGCAATGCAGGAGAGTCGGGTTCAATCCCTGGGTCAGGAAGATCCCCTAGAGAAAGAAATAGTAACCCACTTCAGTATTCTTGCCTGGTAAATCCAAGAGACAGAGGAGCCTGGCGGGCTACAGTCCATGGGGTCGCATGGTCCATAAGAGTCGGACACGATTTAGCAACTAAACAACAATTGCTCCCAGGGGATTCTTTTCTTGATGGTTAAGTTTGGAAGATTCCCACAGGCGCTATTCAGAGATAAGTAATCTGTAGTTCCAGCCTTCCTCACTTTGAGACAAGTTTGCTGTCCTGTAGAAAGTGAAAGTGAAGTAGCTCAGTCGTGTCCGACTCTTTGTGACCCCAAAGGCTCCTGACGGACTGCAGCCTCCCAGGCTCCTCTGTCCATGGGATTTTCCAGGCAAGAATACTGGAGTGGGTTGCCATTTCCTTCTCCAGGAGATCTTCCCAACTCAGGGATTGAACCCCGGTCTCCCGCATTGCAGGCAGACGCTTTACCCTCTAAGCCACCAGGGAAGCCCTTGTAGAGGTATAATGCAACTCACATGTGTAATTTAAGATCTTCTAGTAGCTACATTTAAAATAAAAGAAGAAACAGGTGAAATAAATTTTAATAAAGAATGTTATTTCACCCAATATATCCAAAATATTATAATTTCAACAGGTAATCAACATACCGATATGCTATTTTACTTTTTTTAAATGAAATCTCAAAATCTGATATGTATTTTATACTTGCAGCCCATCTCAAATCAGAGTAGCCAGCCACATTTTAAGTGTTTAGAGCTACATGTGGCTAACAGTGATAGCTTAAGGTGAACATTGAACAATGTCAGATTCGTGATCTCCAAAGAAGATTTAGCTTTGGGACCAGGGGCCAGGCTTGATCACTCAAGAGCTTTTATGTAGCAGAGTTTTGTTAAAGTATAAAAAGGGACAGAGAAAGCTGCTGACATAGACATCAGAAGGGGGACAGAGGGTGCCCCCCCTTGCTAATCTTAGCAAGGGAGCTATATACTTTTTCTATCGGTTATTAGAGTAAATCAAAAGAATGTTTCAAGGTTGTACAGGTCTTACCAGATACATTCCTACAACATACATTTTAAGGTAACAGTATTAGAACTAACAATAGAAAGATCTTACCAGACCCACTTCCATAATAAACCTTTTAAGATGACAAGATTAGTCAGAACCTTCTTGTTAAGGAGAACATGTCCTCGAGCAAGATACATTGTTATATTGACTAAGACAAAACAGTGTAGAAAAAAAGTTTTTCCTTTTCTCCTCCTTGAGAACCCCAAATCCCTTTCTCCTCCTCCAGGACCCTGAACTTCTTATCAACCTACCTAGGAATTTACTTTCTCAATAGTTAAACTTACTAGACAGCGCAGTTTAAAGTATAAGGTCTGAATGTGGCAGTTTGATCTTCCAAGTCCTTCTTAACTGGACCTACATTTACTGATTCAGACATATCCATACTTACTTCTGAACAGAGAGAGACGGGATCTTAGAGAACTTCTCTCATTTTACACCTAATCCCATGTGAGTCCAGACATGGAGAGTGACCTTCTTGAGGTGATTCAAATATTTAGTGGCAACACCAAAGCTTTTCTGACTTCTAAAGCAATGGAACCATTTGTGTTAGTTAAGGAAAATACAGCTTATAACAGAGACCTAAATGTAGGGCTGGATACTATAAACCTCTTAGAGGAAACGAGGCAAAACACTCTCTGACATAAATCGTAGCAATATGTTTTTGGATCCATCTCCTAGAGTGATGAAAATAAAAACAAAAATAAATGGGACCTAATAAAAGTTTTTGCATAGCAAAGGAAACCATAAGCAGAAAGGAAAGAAAACCCACAGGATGGGAGAAAACATTTGCAAATGAAGCAACCAACAAGAGATTAATCTCTAAAATATACAAATAACTCGTGTAGCTCAACAGCAAAAAAACAAACAACCCAATCAAAAAATGGCCAGAAGATCTAAATAGACCTTTCCCCAAAGAAGACACACAGACGGCCAAAAGCAAATGATCACTAATTACTAGAGAAATAAAAATCAAAACTATAATGACGTATCACCTCATACCAGTCAGAATGGACATCATCCAAAAATCTACAAACAATAAATGCTGGAGAGGGTGTGAAGAAAAGGGAACCCTCCTACACTGTTGGTGGGAATGTAAGTTGGCACAGTCATTATCAAGAACATCATGGCCTTAAAAAACTAAACACAGAACTACCATATGACTTAGCAATCCTTATCCTGGGCATATATCCAGAGAAAATCATAATTCAAAAAGATGCATGCACCCCAAAGTTTACTACAGAACTTTTTACAGTAGCAAGACATGGAAGGAAGCTAAATGTCCACCAGAGAAGTGGATAAAGAGGATGTGGTATATATATAATGGAATATTACCCGGCCACAAAAACGAGTAATATAATGCCATTTGGAGCAACATGGATGGATCTAGAGATTGTCATACTGACTGAAGTAAGTCAGACAAAGAAAGGCAAATATATGATATTGCTTCTATTTGAATCTAAAAAAAATGGTACAGATGAACTTATTTACAAAAACAAACTTATGGTTACTAGAGGAGAAATGGGTAGGGGAGAGATAAATTAGGAGACCGGGACTGACACACACATAGTACTGTATATAAAATGGATAACTAGTAAGGACCTACTGTACAACAGAGGGAGCGCTACACAGTACTCTGTAATGATCTATATAGGAAAACAATCTAAAAAAGAGTGATTCACTTTACTGCACACCTGAAACAAATACAACATTGTAAATTAACCATAATCCAACCAAAAATATTTTTAACGGAAAAAAATACAACCTGTAAAAAATGTTGTGAAAGTTGCTCAGTCATGTCCAACTCTTTGTAACCCCATGGACTGTAGCCCACCAGGCTCCTTTGTCCATTGGATTCTCCAGGCAAGAATACTGGAGTGGGTTGCCATTTCCTTCTCCAGGGATCTTCACGACCTAGGTGTCGAACCCTAGGATTCTTTACCACTGAGCCGCCAGGGAAGCTAATAATAATAGCTATTATTAAATATGGAAGTAGTTTATAGCTGACAAATGCCAGTCCTCTAGAGGTCACTTGGATTTGCCTTGCCCTTGAGAAGGTTCTGATGAGATCAGTGTAACAGTGCAGAAACAAATGTCAAGTGGCAACGATGAAGACGGTAATGCTGTTTCAAGAATCTTGGGGAACAGAAGACAGGAAGCAGCACATCTGACCCCATCACTTTTTTTCCCCTTTTCCATTTTTGGTAACAGAGTCAATAACACATACACTGGCTCCAAACAATGGAATCAAAGCATCCCAGACAAGAGAGTTCAACAGGATCGGGAAGTGAGAACCACCCCATCACTCCACGGAAGTCCCTGCCCACTCTTCTCTAGAAGCAATGAACTCTGAGGAGTCCTGGGCCTCCCACCACCCCCACACTGTCACCCCTGCCCATAGGGCTCAGAGCAAGACTCTCAGACTTGGTTTAATTTTCTTTTATTTATGCATTTACATATTCATTATCTCCCCCACTAACTTGGATATTTGAACAGTTCATAGACATAGTTTCACAGTTTCCGGGCCTAGAGCAGATCTTGGTGGCACATATTGCAACCTTAGCATGGAAGCCATGAAGAAAAGAACCAAAGAAAGAATACTACTGGAGAGAATTAATGGATGATGGTTCCTTCTCTGCTCTGCAGGTTTTCAGTTGACCCCAAGTTCTCACAATCAGTCATCCCCACAGCCAGCCCCATGACTGTCTCAGTAGCAGGGTGCACTGACATTTGTATGACTATTGGGAAAGCTGCCTCAAGCTCTACATGCCGCAGGGATTTGTATACAGTCCTCCTTGGGCAAAGCTAGAGGCTCCACGGAGGATGCATAGCCAGCTCCCTGCTCCACCTAACTCAAGGCAGGGTCAAGGTCTTCCACACCCCCACCTATTAGACCCAAACCAGAGAAAGGGAAAGGGAAGTGACATGAAGTCTTGCAGAAAGGAACAGTCAGGATGAATAGTCAGGAGGGCCAGTGGGAGCCAGGCTACAAAGGGGCCGAGGCCCCTCCACTTGGAGGTGTCTTTAGTTCTCATTTCACTGATTGATCCCAGTGCTGACCTGACTCTCCTGGGGATCTTGTTAGAATGATGATTCTGCCTCAGTAGGTTTGGGGTAGGGCCTCAGATTCAGCCTTTCTAAGCATCTCCCAGATGAAGGTTACCACTGGGCCAAGGACCACACTTACTAGCTGGAGCCTATCCCCTCTACCTGTAGGCGAGCGGTCTGTAGGAGGTTCAGCCAGGCTGGCTGCAGCTGGGTTCTTTCTCTTAACCCAGATTTTGGAACTCATAATGATAGTTAATATCAACAAGGTACAACCACCATTCTTCACCCTTAACACTAACTCAACAAAACTTCACAACAGCACTATCAGCTGGTGACTAGTTACAGATGAGGAAACCAAAACAAGAGAGGTTAGGTGACTTCCCTACAGCTGGTAAATAATGAAACTGGGGCTTGAACCCACGTGCTCCGGGTAGTTCTGCACGTTGGGACTATGTCACGTGCAGTCTCAAAGACCCAGGCTATTGTGTACTGTCCCAGCTGGATGGTGACAGACACATCTGCTGTCTGCTAACAAGATACCTCTCAAACTGTGGTGAACTCTCCAAAGTTTGTTTCAAAAATACCTGCAAGCCTTCCCCTCAGCAGCTTTGGGCCATACCATAGTTTTTTTGTTGTTTTTTTTTTTTAATCTTCAAACAAGTTCAAAGCTTGTTTGTAACTTTTTGAATAAAAGTTTAGTTTCTTAGGAATTTTGAAAAGGTATTAAAAATAATTAGTGTGGGCTGAAGGAACTGTATCTTTAACTTCCTCACTCTGGGGGACAGGGGCCCTATTAACATGCTTCAAACATTGTTGATCTGTCTTCTGTTTGTTGTGTCATCCTGTTGGGCCCAGGGTTTTCTCCTTTGTTCTCTTTTGATCCATGGCTGTGGGCAGTTAGGAGAGGAGCTGAGGGGTTCAGGGGCTGAGTGCCAGTCCCAGGACCAGGCCTGCTCTGCCTCTAGGTAGCTGTGTGGCCTGCTCAGCTGCCAACCCTGCTCAGGGCTCAGGTTCCTCATTTGTGCTGTGAAGGTTCTAAGATGCTCTGAAGTGCTAGCACATGGCAGATTCTCTTTGAAGGTTCCTGATCTTTGTCAGACTTTTGCTAGGAGCTGCTGATTTTCTCTGTGATTGACTGTCTGTCCCCAACCTCAGGGTGATTGGTTCCTGCAAAACAGAGTCCCTAGAGAAGGTCTGAGACAAAGGAGAGAATTTCTTTGGCAAAAAGAGTCTTGGCAGTGATTCTGGCTACCTCTCAGTGGTCTCGACTCTTCCCGACACTCACCCTTCCTCATGGAGCCCAGTCACCCAGATATTTGGTAACCTGCTTGACTTGCTCTAGCTCCTACTTCTAGCCTCTTGCTTAAATCCCCTCACTGGCTCCCTACTCCCCACTCAACCAACAACAAACTACTTATTCTGACTCCAGGCCCCTCATGTTCTGCTTAGGTTCCTCCAGAGGCCTTCGCCAACCTGCATCCTCCTTCTTCCCTCCACGCCTTTCATGTGCTATCCCACTGCCTGGTTCACCAGTCTTTCCCCTACTTGCCTGGCAAGCTCCTATTTGTCCTTCAAGACTTTCCTCAGGGGTCTTTCCTGAGAAGCTTTTTATGATCCATCTGGATAAAACAAGGCAGCCATTCTTTGTGCTTCTACTGAAGTGATTCCCAACCTTTTTGGCACCAGGGACCGGTTTTGTGGAAGACAAATTTTTCCACAGACAAGGGGGTGGGGGGGATGGTTTCGAGATGATTCAAGCCCATTACATTTATTGTGCACTTTATTTCTATTATTATTACATCAGCTTCACCCCAGATCCTCAGGCATTAGATGACTCCTCAGGCAATCCCTATTCTACTGTATCCCATGCTGATCAGAATGAGCTTTCACTTTATCAGCTTGAATACATTCAGCTGCAAGTAACAGAAAACCTGACTAATAGCAACATAAACAAAAGAAACATTTCATTATCTCTCAGATGACTGATGGTAGACTCTTCAAGGTTGATTCAGCTGCTCACCTCTGTCATCAAGGACCCAGGCCCTTTCCCTTCCGTCATCCTCAGCCTGTTGGGTGTATTTTGCCTCATGGCCACAAGATAGTGGCTGTAGCTCCAAGTATCACTTCATCACACCTCAGCATCCAAGAAGGAAGAAAGAGGGTAGGAAAAAAATGGACTTTTTACTCCTACACTCCCTCTTGGCCTACTGATACCCATCCTTTCCTATCCCTGGTCCCCACACTCTATTAGATGCTCCAATTTTAACTACTCAAATTAACCAAACATCATAAAATGTTCACACCCAAGACCTGACTCTCAAGTACCTGAGGTCAAATAATTCTTTTGTTCTTAAAAAAAAAAATCAGTCTCAGTCTGAAAATCTTGAAAGGTTTGACTGAACATTTATTCACTTTTGAATAGTTCTGTAGTACATGTGGCTTTTATTCTGAGCTATCTCAAATATGTTTCAGAAGTGGATGTGGTATAAATAATAAATAAATGAGTGAATATCTGGAAGTGTGGCTGTTTTTATTTAATCTTGGGAAAATGTGGTTACCACTGTGATAAGGCCCTCTGACTAATAGTAAACAGGATGGCCTGACCTCTGTCTTGAATATAAAAGCTGCAAGCTAATATAAGGTAAGAAGGCCAGCAGTGGGTGGAGGTGGGGGCATTTGAGATTTGACCTGGCTTTTTGGTACAGCCTGTTGGATGCACAGTGTGTGAACCCTGAGGGATAAGGTCTGAGGCCTCATCACTGACTTCATAGCAATGGCCTGTGTAATGGAAGGATCCCTGTCTCTGGGTCTCAGATTCCTAAGCATAGGATAAGGAGTTGGGGCTAGATGGCCTCAAAGGGCTTCTCTAACTTGGCTGCTATATATGTATTGCAGGGAGGGGGTTATGAGGTGCCTCCCAGGGGTAGAACTGTCCATTGGGGAGTAGTAGGAACAGGCAGTGGGGTCCCTGACCACTTTGTCTCTCAACCACTGTAACTTTAACTTCCCACAAGAGCCAGGAAGAGGGTTCACTGCCTCCTACCTGCCTTGGAAGAATAGGGTTCCCACTCTTTTTTTTTTTTTTAATTATTTATTTGGCTTCATTAGGTCTTAGTGGCAGCATGTAGGATCTAGTTCACTGACCAGGCATTAAACCCAGGCCCCCAGCATTGGGAGCTCAGTCTTAGCCACTGGACCATCAGGGAAGTCCCAGGGTTCCCACTCTTGAGGCTAATCTCTGCCTGGCAACAGAATCTATGACACTCCTCTCTATACTCAGCTTGGGGACTGCCTCCTCCAGGCTCCAAGCAGCTCAGAGGTCACCCCTACCCCTACTGCCACCTCCATTTTCAACCGGGACAGGGCAGGCAGAGAGAGAAGGAAAGGGAGCAAAAGGGGGGTTCCAGGGGTGCTGGACATCTCTCAGCTGCTTGAGGGGTGAGAAGGGACTCCTGCCTTCAGAGATAGCAGGACTGGAGCCCTGGGAGGCAGGGAGGGACTCAACATTTCCCCGAATCACTGTCTGTGCCTCTGCCTCAGGCACAGCTGAGCTGAAGCAGGACGAGAAGGGAAGGACTGAGAGAAGTAGCCATCATAACGGTTCTATCTCCTCACCTAACGCACCTTGCCTCACTTCAGCTTGCGTGTGCCTCTCAGCAGCACAGCTTTTCAAGACAGATGGCAGGGCAGCTGGAAGTGGCTCCTCAAGGCCTTTGGCCCAGGGCACTTCCCTTCCCTGCAGCTCTAAATGCAGCCACAGAGGAGGAACCACACGTGGGGCTGACCTCCTGGAATCAGAGCACTTCACCACTAGTCTTGGGCATCCCTGGTGGCTCAGATAGTAAAGAATCTGTCTGCAATGTGGGAGACCTGGGTTTGATCCCTGGGTTGGGAAGATCCCCTGGAGAAGGAAATGGCAGCACACTTCGGTACTCTTGCCTGGAGAATCCCATGGACAGAGGAGCCTGGTGGGCTACAGTCCATGGGGTCATGAAGAGTCAGACACGACTGAACAACTAACATCATCTCATCACCTCACCTCACCACTGGTCTTGAACTTACTTACAATTCTGATCTATAGCAAGTAGCAGGCTGAGTTTTCCTCTCTTTGCCTCTCTGGGCTGAGATGAGCTTGTGACTTCTATAGGGTGGAGTACTCAGTTATAGAATAACTTTCAGCCTTCTGCTGTAGAGTCTTTTCCAGTTTACACAGCACCTATCTACTTACTTCATTTAGTCGCTACAGCAAGTCGACAAGATGGATACCCTTAAGCACTGTCTCCATTTTACAGCTCAGAAAATAAAGGCTCAAAGAGCATACCCATTTTCTGTTCTTGCTATGACAAATCAACACAAATTTAGCAGCTTAAAAACACACAAATGCATCATCTCACCATTCTGTAGGTCAGAAGTCTGGGCACAGACAGGTACAGCGTGGCTCAGCTAGTTCTCTGCTTTGTTTCACTGTATCAAAACCGAGGTGTCGGCAGGGCTGTGTTCCCTTCTGGAGATTTTGAAGATGAACCTGTGTCCAAGTTCATACAGGTTGTTGACAGAACTGAATTTCAGGTAGTGTAGGATGAGGTACCAGCTGGCTATCATCTGAGAGCCATTCTCAGCTTCTAGAGACTGCCTGCACTCCTTGGATTGCAGTTCCCTTCTTCCATCTTCAAAGCCAGCAATGGTGGTTGAGTCCTTTCAATGCTTTGAATCTCTGAGACCTCCCCTGGTACCTCATCTCTCTTTCGTCTCCAGCCAGAGAAAGCTCTCTGCTGTTGAGGACCCATGGGATTAGACTGAGCTTGTGGGGACAATTCAGGACAATCTCCCCACCCCAGGTCTTTAAACTTAATCCTGTCTGCCAATTCACCTTTGCCATGGCCATGTTATATGTAACACCTTCACAGCTCTGCACTCCATGGGGCAGGTAGCCTCAGGGACCACTATTCTGCCTACCACAGAGAGGAGTCAAAACCTATCACTCCACGGGGAAGTGGCAGAGGTAGAACCTGAATGCACATCCACCAGTATATGCACAACATACACTTTTTTCACATCTCAGTTGGGCTTCCCTGGTGGCTCAGATGGTAAAGAATCTGCCTGCAATGAAGAAGACCCAGGTCTGATCCCTGAGTCAGGAAGATCCCCTGGAGAAGAGAATGGCTACCCACTCCAGTATTCTTGCCTGGAGAATCCCAAGGGACAGAGAAGCCTGGCAGGCTATAGTACATGGGGTCGCACAGAGTCAGACACAAATGAGTGACTAACACTTTCATTTTCATGTCTCAGCTGACATGAAAAGGGCATCATTCAATTCATCCCACTTCTTTCTGGCAAACCAGAGGTTGGAGTAGAGGTTCATCTTTGCATAACGGAACCTTGGGAGAAATGTGGGAAACTGAGGAAGGTGGGCCCTGGCCTCAGGCCAGCTCAGTGGGATGAGGGGTGGGTTCTTGGGCCTGTGTAGACTAAGCTGGTGGGGCCCCTGGAAGCACTGGGTTATCTCAAGAAGACTGGATGGGGAGGACAGACATGGGGACTCTTCAGGGTCCCACAAGCTGACTGAGTCACACAAATGGCGAACATCCAAGTCAGGAGGTGGAAACAGCCTTCTCCCAAGTCAGAGACTCAGCAATGGTTAAGTTCTGGAAGCCAGTCAGAACCTTGAGCTTTCTCTGTGTGAGTTACCAGCAGCAAAAGCAAGCAAAATCAAGTGGTCTTGTTGGGCCTGTGAGGGAGACCTTGGGAAATCTGTGTAGAGCCAGAACCGGACAATGGAAAGGACGTGATGCCTGTCCTGTGAAACAAAGGACATGGTAGTGTTATTGGTGTTCCTCTGTGCAGGGTGCTGTCTTTATTTTGTTAATGAACAAAAACACACTGTAATAGGGCCTTTCATAGTCTTAATTCCAACTGGTTGTCCTTCCCCTCCCAGTGTCCTTCCCCATGAGAATTTAGTTCACAGCCAAGGAAGTCTCCTTCCTTGCAGGGTTTCGGGACAGCATACACGGAGCAGAAGAGGCACCTGCATCTCTACAGGGCAGGTGCTCCAGTCAGCAGTCCACCAGCTCCGGCCAAGCCCTGCCCAGGGAGCTGAGCCCGATGGTGAGGCTTCGAGGCCCTTTCCCAGGAACCTGGGGAGATTGCATGCTTGATCGTTAGTGAAGAGATTAGGACCCCAAAGGGGAACACGGGGTGATGCCAATTATGCCTATGTCTATGGACTGAAGTGGAAAAAGAAATCTACTAAAAAACAAAACAAGTGGTTATATTTCAGGACATAGGTTTATCAGTGATATCTTTTTTCTTTTCTTTCTTTTTTTTTTTTTTACCATTTGCAAAAGTAAGTAAACTTTTTTTTTTTATTAGTTGGAGGATCTTTTTTCTTATAATTCACATGTATTCCAAGTAAGAGCATTTTGATATCTTTTAAGGATTCTACAATGAGAATAAAACAATGAAAATATTATATTTATAATAATAATGGCAGAAAACTCAATTTGGTGGGTGGAAGAATTCCCTGAGTGGGATTGACAGAAAAGGGGTCCCCAGCGAGGAGGCTCTGCCACCTCTTCATTGGTGTGAGGGTCAGATACCCAGTGCCTAGAAGGACTGGCACTTACTTGGGGCCCTGAGATGGAGCCGGTGACCTCTACCCCACGCTAGACCCGGATCCTGTGGTCCTGAAATCAATTTTGCATCCTAGCCACATGGTCCCTGCACCTGGCAGCCTAAGCCTTGTATGTAGTGAACTAACACTAAGTTGATTAGAGTTAGTTGATTAGGTTTCAATACCTTCTATGTTCAGGGAGGATTTTCTTTCCTCTGAAGCTGGATGAGGACTGAAGTTCCTCCCCTGGGGGTACTGCACCCTAGGATTACATGTGCTTTTCCCTTCATTCAACTCATACCTGTCAGGTCATATTTCCTGATCCCTACCTCCTGAGTATAGCCGAGAGGGGATTTAGCTTTGTTTTCTTTTCATTTTTATTATCCGAGTATTTATATTTGGAAGGACAGTTATGACCAACCTAGACAGCATATTAAAAAGCAGAGACATTACTTTGTCAACAAAGGTCCATCTAGTCAAGGCTATGGTTTTTCCAGTTGTCATGTATGGATGTGAGAGTTGGACTATAAAGAAAGCTGAGGGCCAAAGAATTGATGCTTTTGAACTGTGATGTTGAAGAAGACTCTTCAGAGTCCCTTGGACTGCAAGGAGATCCAACCTGTCCATCCTAAAGGAGATCGATCAGTCCTGGGTGTTCACTGGAAGCACTGATGTTGAAGCTGAAACTCTAATACTTTGGCCACCTGATGTGAAGAGTTGACTAATTTGAAAAGACCCAGATGCTGGGAAAGATTGAGGGCAGGAGGAGAAGGGGACGACAGAAGATGAGATGGTTGGATGGCATCACCGACTCAATGGACATTGGTTTGGGTGGACTTTGGGAGTTGGTGATGGACAGGAAGGCCTGGTGCGCTGTGGCTCATGGGGTTGCAAAGAATCGGACACGACTGAGACTGAACTGAACTGATTTATATCTATTGCAGAAATTCTAAGAAAAAAATAAGCAAAAATGCACAAAAATCACTTGCAGGCCCACCAACCAGAAATAACCACCCTATGTTTGTCTCATGAAAAGAAGTGAAAGTGTTAGTCGCTTGTGTTAACTCTTTGCAGCCCCATGGAACCCACCAGGCTCTCTGTCCATAGAATTCTCCAGGCAAGAATACTGGAGTGGGTAGCCATTCCCTTCTCCAGGGGATTGATCTGCCCCACGGATCGAACCCAGATCTTCCACAGGCAGATTCTTTAACATCTGAGCCACCAGTTAAAATAAAATATCAAAAATAAATAAATAAAATAAAATAAAATATCAAACATACCATTTGGGAACATGGTTCTTCAAGACATATACATCTTGAATACTTTTGCGGCACTGTATATATGCAGGTCTACACATATGTTTTAATGAGTATGTACTGTTCCATCACATGACTCAATCATTATTTAACCATTCCCCTACAGTGGGACAACGCTTTTCCAACTTTTTGCCATTATAAACAATGTGGTGATGAGTATCCTTGTACTCATCTTTGCCTTCATCTTGTCATTTGATTAAGCCAAATTATAGGAAATACACTGCTAGTTTGAAGGAAATGAAATCTTTTAAATCATCTCTTTAAAACAGATGAAATCTAAAGCCCTGAATCTTTTTTTTCCCCTGCAAAGTGCAAAAACTGGAGATGTTAAGTATTGACTCGGATGAGCTCTGGGGCACCTCTGGCTCAGACCCTCTGATTGTCATTGCATAGCCCCAATCACCTCTCTTCTGGCCTGAAAGGTCTTGAGTGTGTTGGTGTCCTCTTGCCAAAGTACAGTTCCTTCCTTTTTCAAACTGTCCCACAATGCAATTTCTCTACCACCTTGTCCTCCTCTTTGGAAATCGTTTCCCCAGCTCCCAGCTCTGCTCGACTCTACAAATGTCAGCCGCAGTGCTGGCCACACTTGCATTCAGATAGTTCAGTAAACAGTGAACATGCATGAAGGATTTACTCTGGGCTAAGCCCTGGTAAATACAGAGGTGGGCAAGGGAGGTACCTGACCTCACGGAAGTTATAAACAGAGAATTTCAGACAGTGGTTAATTATATGAAGAAACACCAGAATGATGGGAGAATGAATGGCCACAGAGAGATGCTTTTAACCACATGGCCTGGTATACCCTCTCTGAGCAGGTGGTATTTGAATGGAGAGAGTATTTCATTATACTTCTCTGTTGATGTATCCTGTTTTCTCTATTAGATAGGGACCAAGTCTTATTATGCTGTTCCAGAACTAGCACAGTGTCTGGTTCAGGGAGAGTGCTTGGTAGCCGTGCATGGAAAGAATGAATGAACACGCAGGCAAGTTAGTGGAGGTGATGGTCCCACCACCCTGGAATCCATATGCACTTTTCAGACGCATGTGGTGCTCTGAACCCAGATCCAGGTAGGTGGGGCCCTCCCTGAGGTGGGTCTCATTACCTACAAGTGAAAGATCAGAGAGGCTGAGGAACTCACGCTTCTGCATAAGAAGCCGCCCAAAGAACTGAGCACAGCAGAGCAGCACAGAAGCTAACAGCAGCAGCTAGAATGTGGCTCTGCTCCACACCCCGTGACCCCGCGCAAGTCACCAAACGCTCTATAGGTCTGTGCTTAAATCTAGAAAATGGAGACAGCAGCACCTACCTCACAGAGCAGCTGTGAGCAGTAAACTGAGATCAAGAGTATCAAGAGGTTGGCCGGCAGGTGGGCTCAGCACTTGGGAGTAGCAGCCTGGCTGGCGCTATAGTGCCCTGGGCGCCAACGTGGGCTGGAGGCTGAGATGGAGTTTACCTGACTGGCTCCCTTTAGGATTCTCCCAGGGTGTGAGCAGCAAGGGCAAGACTTCCAGAGAGGAACAGATATCATGGGAGCATATTTTCCACATCATCCCACATTTTTACCCACATCTTGACCTCTCTTTAAAAAGAATTATTTGGAGAAGGAAATGGCAACCCACTCCAGTATTCTTGCCTGGAGAATCCCATGGACAGAGGAGCCTGGCAGGCTACAGTCCATGAGGTAACAAGAGTCAGATACAACTTAGCAACTAAACAACCACCACCACCTGCTCACTGAAACTTGAGAAAAAGCCTGCATAGCAACAAAGACCAAGCACAGCCAAAAATAAAATTAAAATTATATTTTAAAAAAATTATTGTAAAAACAATACAAACACTTTAAAGGAAAAATAAATCACCTAGGATCTCAGCATTCTAACCCAGTGATGTTATTTTTTTCTGTCTCTTCTTTCCTGTTTGTCCAAATACATACATATTTGGTATCATTGCACTTACTGTAATCTATTTTATATTTTGCATGTCACTTAAAACTTCATTATAATTGTTCCTTCATAATTCTATACTCTTCACACAGAATGTTTAATGGCAGGCTGATCGTCCATCAAGTTGATGAACCATCATTAATTTGTTTATTTTCTTATTGCTGAATATTTAGTTTGCTTCATTTGCAGTTAGAGATAAATATCTGTTCATTTATAGCCTTTTTGTCTTGTTTTAAATTTTTTTGGAGTATAGTTGATTTACAATGTGTTAGTTTTAGGTATAGAGCAAAGTGACTCAGTTATACATACATCCCCTCTTTTTCAGATTCTTTTCCCATATAGGCCATTACAGAGCATTGAGTAGAGTTGCCCTGTGCTATAGAGTAGGTTCTTATTAGTTATCTGTTTTATTCAATATATATAGTAGTGTCTATATGTCAATCACAATCTCCCAATTTATCCATCTCTTGTTTATAGCCTTCTAATCCCTTATGGCTATGGTGTTTCCCCAGTGTAACAATATTCACTTTTCTAGCAGCCTGTGAGCCAGTCCTCATCACTCTGCAGAGAGCTTGGTGTTGGTGTTAATATGACTGAATATGATTAACTAAATCTGGTACAGCATGGTTTTATTTACCATTAAGTTCCTCTTGGAAGAAATTTAGTTCATATTCTTAGCTTATTATCAGTCTTGACTAGCTATTTAGGAACCTAATTTTTGTCTTATTTGTTGCAAAATTTTTCTCATTTGTCATCTATTCCTTTTTTTTTCAAAATTATATTTTAAAACAATTGTAAAAGCAATACATGTTCATGGTTGAAAATTTGAAAAATAAAGTATTAAAATATATGTCACCACTTAGAATTAACCTTTGTTATACTCTTTCAAAACCAAGTGTAAAAAGATATTATTGAATCTACTGGGAAGTGAGAATATGGACTGGTTATTGGATGACATTCGGGGATTATTGCTAATTTTGTTGGGTGTGTAAAAGCAGGATAAATATGTAATTTTTAGAATGAGCTTATCAGTTAAGATGCTTGTATGTGTGCTGTGCTAAGTCGATTCAGTTGTATCCAATTCTTTGTGACCCTGTGGACTTAGCCTGCCAGGTTCCTCTGTCCATGGGATTCTCCAGGCAAGAAACTGAAGTGGGTTGCCATGCCTCCTCCAGGGGATCGTCCCGACCCAGGGATCGAACATGCGGCTCCTGCGGCTCCTACAGTGCAGGCAGATTCTTTACCGCTGAGCCAGTGGGGAAGCCCTAAGATGCTTACTGGAGCATTAAGAAAACTAATGTGAAATCCCAGAGTTGCTTTTAAAAACACCCTGGCAAAAAAAAAAAAAACAAGGACAAAAAAGTAAACAAAAAATTGGCGAAGATTAGATAAAACCAAATTAGCAAAATTAAATATTTGCTGAAATTGAGTAATGGATGTATCAGTTCAGTTCAGTCGCTTCGTCGTGTCCAACTCTTTGCAACCCCATGGACTACAGCACGCCAAGCTTCCCTGTCTATCACCAACTTCCGAAGTTTACTCAAACTCCTGTCCATTGAGTTGGTGATGCCACCCACCCATCTCATCCTCTGTCATCCCCTTCTCCCGCCTTCAATCTTTCCTAGCATCAGGGTCTTTTCCAATTAGTCAGTTCTTCATATCAGGTGGCCAAAGTATTGGAGTTTCAGCTTCAGCATCAGTCCTTCCAACGAATATTCAGGACTGATTTCCTTTAGGATGGACTGGTTGGATCTCCCTGCAGTACAAGGGACTCTCAAGAGTCTTCTCCAACACCACAGTTCAAAAGCATCAGTTTTTCAGTGCTCAGCTTTCTTTATAGTCCAACTCTCACATCCATACATGACTACTGGAAAAACCATAGCTTTGACTAGATGGACCTTTGCTGGCAAAGTAATGTCTCTGCTTTTTAATAAGCTGTCTAGGTTGGTAGGTATTCATTTTATCATTCTAATTTTGCATACATTTGAAATGCTCTGCGAGGAAAAGTTTCAAATACTATCTTCTCAGGAGGTCTTCCAGGGTGTCTTAACTAAAACTCAAACTCATCTCCTTGATTCTCATTTTGTATTTCTCATCCCTGATTTTTGTTTTTTTCTCCTTTGCATTATTATCTACCATACTAACCTTGCTCTTATTTCATCTGGTTAATTTGGCTTATTATCCCTCTCCAACTGGAATGCAACTCTCCCAGAATTTTCATCTGTTTTGTTCACTAATCCTACCATCAACAATGCCTGGCTACTCAGATAACCATCGATTGAAAACAAAGTCATTGTTAACATTTAAAAATTATAGATTTTCATTTTAACTTTAACAGGAAAAATAAAAAGAAACTGTAGTAGAATGAAGGCATTGCTGAACATCAGATTATGGTTCCTAGAAGATCCTTCTAAAGTTTTTTTTTTTTTTTTTAATGTATATGAAATCATCAAGGTTGGAGGCATTAGATTTTTATCTTTTTTTTTTTTTCACTGTTCATTTCTTAATGGGCAGGAGTTTAAATTCTCAGGCAACAAAATCTAGTAACATCTTCATGAACATCAGAATAAATATTGCCAATATTTAAAGAAACAAATCTTATTTTTTATTTATAAGCACACAAGAATAAAAAAGTAGAAAATGTACCCCTACTTTTAGAATGATCCTCTAGACAAAACACAGAGGGGAACGCAGATCTGTGAGCAAAATATCCTATAAAATATCCAGAGGAGAGAAAGCCACCCATCATGAAGAAATTACTAGAACTACTGTATTTCTTTTATGGATGTTTCCCTTGTGGCTCAGGCAGTAAAGAATATGCCTGCAATGCAGGAGACCTGGGTTCAATCCCTGGGTCACGAAGATCCACGGAGAAGGGAATGGCAACCCACTCCAGTATTCCTGCCTGGAAAATCTCATGGACAGAGGAACCTGGTGGGCTACAGTCCATGGGGCCACAAAGAGTTGAACACAACAGAGCAACTAACACTCATTTCATTACTTTTTTTAAAAGAATCCATCACAGTCATTTAATTGCTGGCCAGTCTGGCAACAGATGTACATGGGTAAACCTAGTCACGAGGCAGGAGAAAACACCCTCTTGGTTCTCTGTCACCTGTTTCTTCTACATTCTTCCTTCACCATCCTCACTCTGGCCCATCTAAGTCTTCCCAACATGGGTTCTGGCTTTGTCCTCCCTCCTCCCAGTCCACCCCACCTTCAGCTCCTCGCCTCACCAGCTCACTGGTTTCCAGGCCTGAGGGTTGGGCTCATGTAAGAAGCTGAAAAACAAAGACTCTACCCCTGCCTCTTTGGGCGCCATCTTGGCAGACCCTGACCTGTAGGTCTGGGTGGAGGTGGGGAGTTCATCTTTTCTGCAGCTCTGCATGTGATTCTAATGAGCAGGTTCAGGGCCCACTCCATCAATGTCTTTCCTTTCATATTCCAGAACTCACCACAATGCCTGGCAATTCAAAGGTGCTAAATAAATTTGCGGCAAATGAACTAAAGGGAAGGAAATGTAAGCCCTTGTTTATGGGTACAGAACTCAGTGTCACCTCTTTTGATTTTCACAACCATTTTGAGAAGCAGTGAATAAGGTGTATATTATTGTCCCCACTTCACAGAGGCCCAGAGAGGAGAAGGGAGTTCCCCAATGTCACAGCTGGCGGGACCAGAGGCTGCCTCCCTCTACCAGGACAATTTCCAGGGACTTAGGAAGGGCACAGAGTTTAAGGAGGGGGGGAAAGGAGTTCCCATCCTCATTACATAGTGGGTTTAGGGGAGTAGAGGAGTGAGAAAAAGAAAAAGAAAGAAGAGAAGGGAAAAGGAAAGAAGCAGAGAGAGACTGGAGGTGCTGAAGAGCATGAAAAGGGAACAAGACATCAGAAAAACAAAAAGAAAACACAGACAGAGACTGGAAGGGATTATTGAGGAGGTGGGACCAGAGTAGCTTCTCACAGGAAGAGGCAGAGGGAGACACTGTAGGCTCTAAAGAAAACTCAGGAGCTTCCTTGGCAGCCCAGTGGTTAAGACTCTGCACTTCCACTGCAGGGGGCACAGGTTCCATCTCAGTCAGGCACTAGGATCCCACATGCCGTGTGGCATGGCCAAAAAAAAGAGAACAGCTCAGAAGGTGTCAAGTCACAAAATCTATCTCTGGGGAGCAGGCATGTACCACTGGTCCCCAAGTTTGATGCTTCTCTTGATGTCAGAGCACTGGGCCCAAAGTCCCCATGGAAAATACATACATCCTTCTGCTGACTGGGCCCTCTGCCTGCCAGCCTCCTCCTCCAGGGCTGTGTGTTTAGGCAGCTGCATTGCATTTTTAGAACAATTTTTAACTTGCAGGCTCTACCTGCCGAACCAGAATGTCTGGCCAAGAGCAGTTACATAAGATCCTTAGGCCCTCTGGGTGCCAAAGGCAACAGCAGCTCTGGGCCAAGGCAGGTGTGGGCTGGGTCTAATCAGAGAGTGGAGGAGGGAAAAGAGGGGTCCCCTGCCTACCAGGAGGCCTGGTAGGAAGGCCTCCGCCTGGAGAGGGGAAGGTGAGTGGGGCAGACCCAGTCTGAGTCTCCTCTCCAGGAGCCCTTAGAGGGCAGTTCTATTCTCTTCTAGGGCTTCCCTGGTGGCTCAGATGGTAAAGAATTTGCCTGCAATCCGGGAGACTCAAGTTCAGTCCCTGGGTCAGGAAGATCCCCTGGAGAGGGGAATGGCTATCCACTCCAGTATTCTTGTCTGGAGAATCCCATGGACAGAGGAGCCTCGTGGGTTACAGTCCACGGGGTCGCAGGGTCAGAAACGACTGAGCAACCACACTACTACTACTGTGGCTCCCTGAAGAATTTCGGCTATCTCCATCAAAGAACCTCATCACTGAAGATCTGTAAAATATGAATGTGTTACCATAAAGGTATGAATTTTTCTTTTGTACCTATTTAAAAATTATCTTTAATAAATAAAGTAGTTTAGTCTGGAGCAGGGGATGGACTATATATGAGCAGGGGATGGACTATATGACTTCCGGAAGACTGCCAGGCTGATGGTTCATGGTGTACTGGGCAGATTCTAGGCAGAACATCTTGGTCTTAGCATGCAAGTGCTCCAACACCAAACCTCAGAAAATGTTTACAGAAGGAAGAGAAACTGAGTTCCTTGCAGCCTCTCCGGGCTCCCCAGGGCAGGCCTGAGCAGAAGGAAGGAGGGAAGGAGACAGCCTTGAGGGTGGCTGGAATGCACGTTACAGAAACAACCCGGAGCCCATGAAGTCCACAGAGGTGGGTGAGAGATGGAGCCCAGCAAGTCAGTGCGGGCAGAAATGATGGGGAACAGCTTGGTCCAACCCCCTCATTTTATAGACAGAAGACTGAAACATGACTCACTTGCCCACAGTAATGTAGAGAAAGCGGAGGCGATAAGGCTGTTAGTTCCAAGCCTCAAGGTCTTCCATGAACTTCAGAAGGGCAAAGGTAGCCCTAGTTCTGAAGACTGCTGGGCAGGCTGGAGTTCCAAGCCATGGATGGGCAGCCTTCCAAGAGGTGTGGAGAAAGAGGCATCAGGAGGACTTAAGGGACCTCCTGGAGCCAAACCAGGGACCCCAGGTGGCACTGATATCTCCATCCTGACCTTTCTTTCCAGCCCCCCAAGGTTACCACCCCACCCTGCCAACCTTCTTACAATGCAGAAGCAAAGACCCTGACTGCTCACTGTCTGCCTACCAGTCAAACTGGGCAACACCTTCCTCCATTCACACCTGCTTCCTCCTCTTTCCACCCCCTCCATTCATCTGGCTCACAGACAGGCTGAATCCCTTTCCACTGACACTGTAGAAGTCCCACTGGTCACGTTTACCTCACCCCAGATCATCGTCCCCACATTCACCTGGACACCTGCCGCAGCCTCCTCACTGGTGCCCTGCCTCCCACCTCTGTTCCTCCAGCCGTCCCACTCAGCCAGCACCTAGAGAGTGTCCTAAAACACAAACCTGCTCCTCTCACACCCTGGAAAGCTAGTCATGGTTTCCCCTGTCTTCTAAGATAAAGCACGCACTCCTTGGGAAAGACTTGCATCTCAGCTCTCTGCTCCAAGCTTTGCTGTGTTGCTCCCAGAACCCATCAAGCCTTTTCACACCTCTGGTTTTTGCAAATGTTTTTTTCTTTGCCTGCAATGCTCTTCTGCCCCCTGGTCAATCGAGGATATCTCCTATTTAACTGTCACATTTCAACCAACAGCTTCTTTCTCTGGGAAGCCCTCCTTGATCTCCTCCAGCACTCACCTCTCTAGGCACTTGTCACATGTGCTCTAACCACCCATTTGCCTGGGTGGAAGGTGGCTGCTCACAGGATGGCTCTCAAGGACCTCTGCCTCTTGGTATTTCTCCTTATGCAACACTCTCCCCTTGAGTGTGGACTGGGCTCACAGGCTCCCTTCTAATGACAAGAATGTGGCAAAAGTCAGTTTCAGAAGAGTAACTTCTGAAATTGGATATGAAAAAAATGTCTGATTTGAGCCACAGATTATCTTTCACTCTTTGTCTCTCTCTCTCTGTCAAAGCCCTCACACTGGAGGGCTGCCAGAATGGCACTGCCATTCTGGAGTGGTCCTATTTTTGTTGTTCAGTTGCTCCGTTGTGTCCAACTCTTTGCAACCCCATGGACTGCAGTATGCCAGGCTTCCCTGTCCTTCACCATCTCCCAGAGTTGGCTCAAACTTATGTCCACTGAGTCAGTGATGCCATCCAACCATCTCATCTCAGCCTCTGTCGCCCCCTTCTCCTCCTGCCCTCAGTCTTTGCCAGCATGGAGTGGTCGTATGGACAGGCATATGTGACAAGGAATGGATGTCTCTGGAAAACTGTCAGTAATGACTTGAGGTGGGGCTACCGCCACATGAATGGGCTGGAAGCAGATTCCCCCCTTAGTCAGGCCTCTGAGATGACAGCCACGCTAGTTGTCATTTGATTGTTTTCATTTTTAATCTGGTTGCACCACGTGGCATTCAGGATCCTAGGTTCTCAACCAGAAATTGAACCCAAGCCCACTGCAGTGAAAGTGCGGAGTCTTAACTACTGGACTGCCAGGGAATCCCCACTTGGTTGGTTCTGGAATGGAGACTCTGAGTTAGAGACACCTGGCTTAGCTGGGCCCAGATTCCTGAGCCACTGAAACCATGAGATAACAAATATTTATGGTTTTAAGCCTCTAACTTTGGGGGCAATTTGTTACACAGTAATAGATAACCAATGCACCTGTGTTTTCCATTGGCCTTGGAGCTCCTTGGGAACTCATTTATCTTCAGATCTGCTGGGGCAGCTCACTGGAGACAATGAGATGATCCTACAAGTTTTGAGGAAGCAAAACCAAACCAAACCAATGGGTTTCATACAAAGGATCCAGAATCGGAATGACATCACCTTCTCGATAGTTAACTCTGGAAAGCCAGAACACAAGAGTACAAGATTTCAAAATTCTGGGGAGGGGACTTCCCTGGTGGTCCAGTGGCTAAGACTCTATGCTCCCAATGCAGGGGCTTCCCAGGTGGTGCTAGTGGTAAAGAATCCGCCTGCCAGTGTAGGAGACGTGAGAGATGTGGGTTTGATTCCTGGGCCCGGAAGATTCCCTGACGGCACAGCAACTCAGTCCAGTATTCTTGCCTGGAGAATCGCATGGACAGAGAAGCCTGGTGGGCTGTAGTCCACAGGGTCACAAAGAGTTGAACATGATTGAAGCAACTTAGTACACACACATGCTCCCAATGCTGGGCCCCAAGTTTGATTCCTGGTCAGGGAACTGGATCCCACATGCTGCATCTAAGAGTTGAAAGTGAAAGGGAAGTCGCTCAGTCGTGTCCGACTCTTTGCGACCCCATGGACTGTAGCCTACCAGTCTCCTCTGTCCATGGGATTTTCCAGGCAAGAGTACTGGAGTGGGCTGCCATTTCCTTCTCCAGGGGATCTTTCTGACCCAGGGATTGAACCCAGGTCTCCTGCATTGCAGGCAAATGCTTTTACCATCTGAATCACTAGGGAAGCCACATCTAAGAGTTGGAATGCCACAACTAAAGATCCTCGTGCTGCAGCCAAGATCCAGCACAACCAAATAAATAAAGACATTTAAATGAAAAAAAAAAAAAAGACTTTTTATTGAAAGTAAAAGCATGGACTAGATACACCATATAAATAGTAACTAATAGAGAGCTGGAGTAATTATAGTAAGATTAGAAGACAAATTAGACTTAAAAAAAATTCTGAGGGAAAACGATATTTAAGCTACACCAATTAAATGTGTGTGAAACATTTTCCAAGAAGATCCCAAATCCTTAACTCCCATGAACCCCATTTCTCAGGAAACTACTTGAGGATGTGCTTTGCCAAAACAAGAGAGTAAACTAAGGCTGTGGTCAAAGAGGGCAACTGGTCCAGACTGGAGCTCATCAGAAAGGCGACCAAGGAAGATGCCATTGATTGACCACCTAGCGTTCTGAACATATTGACTAGAGATTTACACCTATGGGTGTTTGAGGTTGAATCAGTAACAAGTATACAGACAACTAAGCAAATGAAAAATGTAAGACAACTGTTAACTCTAGCAAAAACAAAATGGTGTGCAAGAAAAAGTAATCATAGTAGTACTAATGAGCTGTGAAGAGAGTTTACAAAGTCAAAATACAAACAGTGAATACTGATCAAAACATGACAACAGACCTAAATGGAAAGGAAGGAAGGAGAAATGGGAAGTGTACTGTGTGGTGGGGGTAGAGAGAACAAAAATAAGCTAAATCTCATCTTTCATTGTGAAAAGTCAATAAAGAATTAGCTGAAAAGTTGTAAGTGATTGCCTCTGAAGAGTTGGAAATCGGGTCTGAGCTGCAAGAGACCATAGCTTTCCAAAGTCTTAGAGAGCTATTTAAAACTGCTAAACTATGTGCAAGTATTAATGTAACTCTATTAAAAGTTAAACTTTAAATAAAAATCTACCACAATTTCTAAACGTGGAAGATCCTCAATAAATGTCAACCACTACAATTCCTTCTGTACGATATCAGACAGCTTGCTATTCTTGCAGTTCACCTGTGATATGTAGGACACTTGATTGCAAATGACCAAACCTCAACTCAAACTGACGAAAGCATAAAGGGGATTGTACTGTGTCATGTCACAAACAAGCTTCAGGCCTCACAAACGTGGATCCAGGTGTTCACACCGTACCAGCAGAAATCTTTCTGTCTCCGTTTCTTGGCTTTGTTTCCTGTATTGACTTCATTATCAGGCAGGCTCCTTTCCCGCCTTGGCAAGCTAGCCTCCAGTACCTCCAGGTTTCTATCCTACCAGCTTCATTATCCTAATGAAAGGAGAGGCTCTATCCCCAGTAGTTGCACCAATATGCCTGGGATAGACACTCAGTGATGTGGTGTGGGTCACATGACCAATCCTAAGCAGGCTGGGATTGAGTGGCCATCCCTAAGTGGCCAAGGGATTGAGCACTCTGACTGGCTAAGCCTGAGTCATATGCCCACTGGTGAACCACGGACAAATAGGGGTGGAATGGTCTCACAAAGGAAATCTGGGTGCTGTTATTGGAAAAAGAGAGGACAAATGCTGCAAAACCAACACTTGTGCCCTGTGCCTGAAAACTGGGATGGCTTCTTTTCATTGCATAAGCCACTGCTTAGGAACCTCCTCTTAGAACACTACCCAACTGGCCCATTTCCTCTGTTTCACAAGAGCAATTAGCATTTAAAGACAAGTCCCACGTCCCTACATCTTCTCGTCTCCAGAGAAAACAAGCCTAGATCCCCTGGTTATCCTTGCATGACAGTCTCTGGTCCCCTCAGTTTCCTGGCTCTCTTTCTCTGGATGCTGAGAAGTGTCAAAATGCTGAAACATGGTACTGAGAGCTGAATGAAGTTCTAGGTGTGGTCTAACCAGTCCAGAGACCCACACAGTGCTTACCTCATTGTTCCTTGGCACCTTAAAGATGCGTTAATTTTTTTAATGACCACTATGCTACACATTGTTGGCTCATACTCAGTTGTAGCCAACACCTTTTATTACATGAGCTGCCATTAAGCCAGAAGTTCCTCAGTTTACATTCACACAGTTAGTTCTTTGAACCTAAATAAAGGACTTTTTCCTTGTTAAATTTCAACTTATAAAATTTGGTCCAGGGACTTCCCTGGTGGCCCAGTGGCTAAGACTCCAGGTTCCCAATGGAGGGGGCCTGGTTCAACCTCTGATCAGGGAATTAGATCCTATATGCCACAACTAAGACCCTGTGCAGCCAAATAAATAAATATTTTTTAAGAACTGGTGTGCTCGCTTCGGCAGCACATATACTGGGGTTGGAACGATACAGAGAAGATTAGCATGGCCCCTGCGCAAGGATGACACGCAAATTCGTGAAGCGTTCCATATTTTTAAAAAAAAAAAAAAAAGAATTGGTCCATGACTGCAGTTCACTGAGGTGTTTATGAATTTATATCCTCACTTCAATACTAACCACCTTCCAGGTTTTGCATAATCCACCTATTTGATGGGCAGATATTTTATTTATTTTCATCCAAGAGGACAATAAAAGAAAATAGAGTAAAGGAAAAAGCCCTTTGTCCTATTACCCAAGTCCACATGGCATGTTGTGATTGCCCAACCTGCTATGGAGCAAGGTTGTTGGAATTTCCCAAGGCTGCGAGAACACATGATCACAGGCTGAATGGCTCGGACACCAAAAATCCATTCTCTTGCAGTTCTAGAGGCTAGAATGCCAAGGGATCAATAGAGCCATATCCCCTCCAAAGACTCCACAGAAAAAACTCTTCCTTGCCTCTTCCTAACTTCTGTTGGCTGCTGGCAATCCTTGACAGTCCTTGACTGTGGCTGAATCATTCCACATCTGCCTCCATCTCCACATGGCCTTCTTTCCTCTACGTGTGTCTTCTTTGTATCTCTATGTCCAAATTTCCCTCTTCTCAAAAGGACACCCAGTCATTGGATTTAACGCTCACCCCAGTCCACCATGAGTTCACCTAACTAGATGACATCTTCAAAGACCCTAGCTCCAAACAAGGTCATGTTCACAAGTACCAGGGTAAGGATTTCAACATATCTTTTTAGGAGACACAATTCAACCCACTATCCACGCAGTATCAGTTTTCACCTCCCATATTTCTTGCATGTCCTCTCATGTCTGAATATCTTCTCTATCAGAAGTCCTTGCTACAATCCAGGTGGCCAGGGAATTCCATGCACCCGCCCCCATCAACCAGTCAACCTGATCCATTAACCCAGTCTAGAGCGGTGGCTGCCACCAGAATGTGTATGTGGCTGCCTTCTCTCTTTCCACTGTTTAGAGATTTTGATAGCATATCTCTGGAGGAAAGGCCAGAATCTCCTGTGGGTAGGGAGAGGGTAGGTACAGAAGGGAGGCCACAAAGTTGCCTGGTTAAGAGCCTGGACTTTGGCGTGCAACAGACCTATGATTCTGGGCGGGCTTACTCCACCTTTTTTATATCTCATTTTCTTCACTTATAAATTTTCTTTATGATAATTAAATGACATCACAGCATAGCAGTGGCTATTGCCACTTTTGCTGCCGTTGCTTCTGCTGTTAGCTGCTCAGGATCTGGGGGAATCTAGATCTGAATCCAAATCTTTGACATCCCCCTGAGGTGAGATTCTCAACATCACCAAACGTGTTTCAGGGTCCACATCTGCAAAATGAGCTCTGACTCCAGCACAGAGCCTGGAACATAGAAAAGTCATCAGAAATGTTTGCTTCTTTCCCTTTGCTTCTTCTGGGAGTAAAGGAGAAGAGACGGGAAGGGAAAAAAGTAACGTGAGTCTCACAGGACCTACTCTTAGGAAAATCAAGTGACTCATTCCTGATCACTCTCTTTTCCCTGTCCTTGGGGACAGAACTTGGGATGCATTTTGAGCCTGTCTTTACAGAGACTCTAAACTGTTTTTTTTTTTTTTAAGCTAATTATAACTAGCACATATATATCTTTTTGTCCACTGGTCCACTGAGTTCTTTAGACAACCTTCTTGAGTCACTTTTTTATTCTGTCCACTTCACCTTTGCAGCAACTGAGGCAGGTGGTTCAATAACAGCCCCACAGGTACAGAGTAACAAGGGGTGGAGAAGGGTGTCAACCCACACCCTCCAGTTCCAGACCCTACACTTTGTCTTTTTGTTGTTTTTGTTCAGTTGCTTAGTCATGTGCAACTCTTTGCAACCCCATGGACTACAGCATGCCAGGCCTCCCTGTCCCTCACCATCTCCCAGAGTTTGCCCAAGTTCATGTCCATTGAGTCAGTGATGCCATCCAACCATCTCGTCTTCTGTCGCCCTCTTCTCCTTCTGTCTTCAGTCTTTCCAAACAACTTTGTCTTTATACAAAGAAATTTAGATTTTTTAAAAACTAGGTTTAATTACAAACATAAATGAGTTTTCTTTTAAAAAGTAGAAGCTTACTGATAAATACAAAGTGTCTTTGTTCATCCCTTTCAATCTCTGTTCTCCTATTCACCTCCCCAGGGGAATTACTGTTTATGGGTTTAATAAATATTCTCCAGAACTTTAAAAAACATAGACATTTCCATTCCTTTACATACAAACCTATACAAAGTATGGGCTTCCCTGATGGCTCAGTTTGAGCAAGCTCCAGAAGTTGGTGATGGACAGAGAAGCCTGGCATGCTGCAGTCCATGGGGTCACAAAGAGTTGGACACAACTGAGTGACTGAACTGACTAATGGTTCAGTGGTAAAGAATCCGCCTCAATGCAGGACAGAGGAGACCCAAGTTTGGGTCGTGAAGATCCCCTGAAGAAGGAAACAGCAACCTGCTCCAGTATTCTTGCCTGGAGAATCTCATGGGCAGAGGAGGCTGGCAGGCTACAGTCCATCAGGTTGCAAAGAGTTGAGCACAACTGAGTACACACATGTACAAAATATACTGTGTGTGTGGCCGTGTTTTCACATAGATAGCATACCACCTGTGGTTTGGCAACTTGCATTTTTTGCTCCACAGCACACATGAATCTGGTTTGTCCCTTTGGTCAGCTCTACTCCACCTCCGAATGTTGACCCTGCCTCTACTGACAACCCCAAGCTCCTACCCCAGGTTCCCACTGTTTCTGAGGTCTGGGAGCTCTGTGGGGCAGGTCCTAAGCAGCTATGAGGAAGCCTCCTGGGCTCAGACTTCCTCGGCCTGGAGGGACAGAATCACGGGGAGTCTCCTTTGAAAGCAGAGCCACTGGCAGACCCTAAGTATCTGGGTTCAAGATCAAGGACTTCCCCCAGGCCTCCTGCCGCAGGAGCAGGAAGCTCTTAGAAGCTTCCTGCAGCCCTCAGTTCCTCTCTGCTGGGCCAGGTCTCCTCACCTTTACTCAGTGCTAACAGTGAAAAGATAAAAAGAGAAGTAAAATAAACACAATAAAAAGGCTGAAAGGTAGTGAATAAAATGGCAGCAGCAAACAATAAAAACAAAACAACTGACTACAGGGCAAAACAAAAACAGTGATAAATCCTTTTTGACTAGACTTTGATCTAAATTAGGACTCACCAAGAACAAAGCCTGAGGATGGGGGGGCGGGGGGGGGAGCATTTCCCTAAGGGAGCAGTCCCTCTTCCCTGCAGGGATTCATTCTTCCTGGTGGAACTGAAGTGAGTCCCCTTGAGCCAGTCCCCATCTCAGTTGCCTCCCACACTTGAACTTCTTCCAGAGCAGGGGCTACACATTCGAATCACTCAGGAAGATTTAAAACAACTTCCCAGTGGTTGGGGGTAAATCAGCTATGAATTCACACTATGCTGATTTCTAGTGTTTGGCAATTTCCATGGTGTAAATGTGCCCACCAAGTGCTAATGGTTTACTAACTGGCTTGCAAATTAACTCACTCAGAGTTCAACAATGGCACTGCCTTTAGAACTCTCTAACTTTTCTCACTTTCTAAGAACTTCCAGTATACACCATGATCACTGAAAAACCAGCCAGTCAAAATTCAGTAAGTTATTTATAGTCAAATAATGTATAAAGCAACTTTGAAAAAACTCTTTCCAAAAGTTGACAGCAAAAAATATTTAATGTGGGCTGGGGGCTTGTTTTGGAGGCTTTCCAGGTGGTGCTAGTAGTAAAGAACCTGACTGCCAACGCAGGAGACTGAGAAACGGGTTTGATCCCTGAGTCGGGAAGATCCCCTGGAAGAGGGTATGGCAACCCCATGGACAGAAGAGCCTGGTGGGTTACAGTCCATGGGGTCCCAAAGAGTTGGACATGACTGAGCAACTTAGCATGCATGCATGCATGGGAGCTTGTTTTACTGTTTGATATGACCTATGTGAAGCTTTCACAAGGAAGTAAGTCCAGGGCATACCAAGGGAATAGAAGAGGAGGGAGTCCCCACTGTGTGGAGGTGGACAAGAGAGGCCCCCACTGACTACTGAAGTCCTTCTCTGCCAGCCCTGTGGTTCATGGAGAGCTTCCACACAGAAGGAAGCTGAGATCCCAAGAGGAAAAGCAATAAGGTCACATAGTCAACTTGATTCTGATACTAGAACCAGGCCTCTTTCCAAAATATACTGGAGCCCCCTTGGTGAAGTCTGAGATCCTGCTTAGACCTGTGACCTTTAACAGTGGGGTGTTCTTCCCTTCTCTTTCCTGACCTTCAACCATGCCCTGCAGACCACAGGCTGAGCCCGCCTAAGCCAGTAGTACCCAAAAGGAGAGCCTGGAAGCCTACAGCCTCCTGACCCCCAGGAGAAAGCCTTGATTGCCCACCCGCAACCACCTTAGCAAGGCTCCCCAGGAGGGGAGAGATTCCTGCAGGAAGCTTTCAGACCTTCTGCTGAGTGTCAGCGTTAGGGGAAGCACATTGACTGAAACCATCTACCCTGGTCAGGCACCATAGTAACCATTTGCATGAGTTATTTTAAGACAGGTGTTCTTGGTAAGAAACAGGAAACTAACAAGCAACCACCAAAGGGAAGAGTTCAGAAGAGGTTAAAAGAAGACACCACATGTCCGACCACCTCTCAGAATCCCTGTCGCTGGCATCCGTCTTGGGTGAGCAATGCCAGGAAGGACCCTTAGTCAGAACTATTGCCCAAAGACAACCCAGAAACTAATTACATCACCATAAAATCCAAGACTGTGAGCCACGTGGCAAACAGTCCTCCTGGGTTCCCTGACCTTCCTGTTCTCCGCCCAGGAGCCCCTTCCCAATAAAGTCTCTTGCCTTGTCAGCACTTGTGTCTCCTCAGACAATTCATTTCTGAGTGTTGGACTAGAGCCCCCTTTCGGGCCCTGGAAGGGATCCCCCTTCTTGCAACATCAGGAGGCACCGCAATGTGGATAAGGAGCCAGACCTTGCGGTCCCCAGGGCAGGCCCCTGGGTTACAAAACTCATGAGATCAGCCAGGCAGGGTGACAGTTCCCATTGAAAAAGCATTCCTACAAGACAAGGGCCATTCCCTCATCCAATGTGGTGAGCCACCCCCGAGGGGCTCCTTATAGCTCATACTGTCAGTGGCAAAGCTACAGTCCCCTCTTTCCCACAAGGGAGAGGGCTGAGGACTGGAACAAGTCAGGACCTTCTCAGCTGGAAGCGCAGCAAACCTAGACAGAAGAAAATAGTTGATTCCCTCGAGCACCAACCACTCTGGCCAGCTCTGGGCCTGCTCGAGTCGGGGTGGGACCTGGGTAGATAGTCCCCAGAAAGCCCTCAGGGTGGCCCTGGAGTCCTGCCCTCCAAGGTCAGCACTCCACTGAGAATCCTGGAGCTGCTCTGCTCTCAGACCCTCCTCGGTACGTCCCCTGGGCTACACCAGCAGGGCACAGCTGTGGGCAGAGGAGAAAGGACAGGCTCTCTGTGTGCCAATGAGGGTGTCTGGTCTCCGTGGCAGCCTCTCCTATATCTAAAATTATATGCGGATTAAGAGCACTCCATCTGGCAAGAGCAGATGGAATTGGGTGGAAGCATAATCAGGGCACTGCATTTCAGATCTGTGGCTTTCCATTTATCAAGAAGACAAAAAGTCCAGGAGAGAGGTGTATGTGGAGTGCGTGTGTGTATACGTGTGTGTGTTCTGTGTACCACATGATGTAGGGAGTAGACACTCACTTAGTATGTGTGACAGGAAGATGATTTAGGGGAGAAGGGATTAGCCAAAGGAAATGGAAAAGTGAGGTCAGAATAGATGAGGGAGATGGGCAAACTGGGTGGTCAGAGAAAGACCAGGATGCCGTCAAAGCTCCAAGAGCACAAAAAGGTCTGACAGAAGTCTGAATAAAGAGAGGAGAGAAACCCTGCAGGATTGGGGGTTCCTCGAGGACCTTAGGCCATCTCTCCCATGGCACACAGGAGTAAAAGCAGAAGGAAGTGCCATACTGTCAGTCAAGTGTAAATATGGCTATAAGCAACAGAAACCCACCTTGCAGGCACTTGAACAAATAATGATTTCTTTGTCTCACAAAATAAAATATCTGAAAGTGGGTGGGGGCTGGTGCTTAAGGGTATCAGGGCTGGCATCTTTGTGATTCTCTTGGACTTTTTCTATGGAAATATAGTTACTGCCACTTCCAATATCAGAAATCTTTTCAACCTAGGAAGAAAGACTAGAAAGAACCTTTTCAATCTAGAAAGAACTGTGCCAGACAGCCTGTCCCACTTCAATCCCATTGGCCAGAGTTGGTCACGTGGTCTCTCAGCTGCAAGGCAGGCTGGGAAAGGAGAGCACAAGGTTGCCATGACCATGGCCTAGGCTTCTCAGCCATTCTGTTGCACCAAACAAAATCAGGGCTCTGTTAGTAAGGAAGAAAGGGGAAATGGATATTGGGAAGGCAACCAAGTCCAGAGGTGATATCCTCAGTAGTGAACATTTTCGGTGAAGACTAAATTAACATACCAAAGTGGAGCTGAAACAGTCTCCAGAAAAACTATGAGGCCTCAATATGAAAAGGCAATAATCCAAGACACCAAAGTCTGCTTCCTTGAAACAATCATCTCAGTCATTACTGTCTCAATTGATCTTCAGGGCAACCCCATGAGATAAATGTTATTCTATCTCGGCTCCTATAGGCAGGAAAGGTGTGTTTCACACCCTGCACATCACGTTTTGCAGGAATACATCTTTAAGATGTTACAGGCATTACTCCAGATATTACTCTACTATTTGGTCCTAAAGTGACTGCTCCTTATAGGAAGCCACCCCCTCCTCCTTCACTCAGTTACTGTCTCTTGCCCTTCCCCAGGTTCAAAACACCAGTAAGGAGGCCTCTAAAGTCAGGCAGACCTACATTCATATCCCCATTCTTCTTCTGGTCAATGTGTGGCCTTGGGCAAGCTGCTCAGCTCTCTGGGCCTAGTAGACCTTGAGAGGTTGTAGGAATTAAATAGGAGATGATGCACTAGAGCACCCAGCACAGTGCCCAGAAACAGCAGGTATTTGATAGTATCAGTGCTTTTCCAGAGATGCAACAATGTGGAAATGCAGCCATGGCCCAGCTGTGGTTTTGCAAAAACCAAGATCACATTATTTCCCATATACTTTCCTTACAAAATCTAACTTTTCATAATCAGGGATCATCTGTTTTGTTCTTTCCACTAAAAAGCTGACTTGGCTTGAAGTCTTCAGAAGTTGCTTCAGCTGGCATTTATTGAGTATCAAGTGCCAGCTGCTTGAAGGCCTGGCCCTCACCCCAGGAGGGTACAGTCTAGTTGCAGAATGGAACATGCAGGCAAATAAGTCTCAAATGGGGCAGGGCATAATGACAATTATGTGTTGTGCTAATTCAAAATGCTGGGACTTCAGAGGTGGCACAGGCTGTGTGGGTGTGGCGTGGTCTTGTCCTTCCTGCCCTTGAGAGCAGTCCTCCAGAGCTGCCAAGGAAGAGGTGCCACCAGGACCAGCTTAATTTATTAAAAATTAACTTCAGTGACAGCAGAGCTTTAAACTGAGGGTGGAGCCCTTCTGAACACAGAGTCCTGTGTGACAGCAGAGGTCTCATGCTTGTGAAGCTGGCCCTGGGTGCTGCCACCCCATGACCCCCTCAGCAGCCCCTCAGGTCCTACAAGAAGAGCAGCTGCTGCCTCTGGGTGAGTCAGGACAGGACAGACCCATGGGAGATGGGTCAGCAGGCTTTCCCAAGCCAGTGACCATGTGTCATACTCCCCACTTCTGCCTGAGGAAGGTCATTTCTGTCTGATGAGAGTCACCAGGGGGCTATGGTTTCCACAGACCGCAATGGATGAGAATTTCCCCAGCATTAGACAGAGCTGCCGCACAGTGGGGCCTGTGACAATGGCCAGTCCCTCACTCTGCCTTTTGCTGCACCTCAGACCACCAGCAGAAGGTCCAGGGCCCAGGAGAAGGGATGGGAGCAACTGACTCTAACAATCCCAAATAAAAGAAGTTCCAGGGAGCCTCTGGGTCTCAGAGACAGAAACCAAAATAGGACACATAATAAACTGTACTGTGGGGACTTCCCTGGTAGCCCAGTGGCTGAGACATCAAGCTCCCAATGCAGGCGGCTGGGGTTTGATCCCTGGTTGGGGAACTAGATTCTGCCTGCCACAACTAAGAGTTTGCATGCTGCAACTAAAAGATTCTACGTGCCATAATGAAAACTGGGTGCAGCTCTCCAAAAAGGTTTAAAAAATGTATTGTACACATAAATATTTACGATAGGCATCAGTATGAGAGTGAGATATCAAGTGATATCCTTGGGCTGGTTGGGCCCTCCAGAGGTCAGCAAGGCCATCCTCCTGCCTCCAGCAATTTCAAGGCAAAAGTTCTGTGATATGGAGCATCCGGGCACCCACCATCTCGGAGGCCATCTTGCAGGCCTGTCTGGAGATACTAGGGCTGACATGGCTGCTTCCCGTCTACTGCTCAGCTGCCCACTAATGACTTATTCTGACCCTCCCCAGAGCCCAAGAGCACGTCCCCATCAATGACCAGGTCTGCCCAGGGACCTCCATTTCTCTGCACTGCCTTTGGGAGCGGCTCTGACTGAGGGCAATCTGGCCCCACCCTGCTTCAGCCCCAGAGACCAGGAAGACCTAAGGACAGGCCGGCAGTGATGCCAGAAGCAAGGAAGCCGTGAGTGCGCCCCGGCTCAGCCTGCTGCACTTGCCAGGCCAGGCCTGGATGCGCCTCTGTACAGCCGCAGCCGCAGGGTGGGTTACAAACCCCCTCTGCAGCTCAGGCACAAGGCCTGCCTCAACCGCCCTGCTTTGAAATGAGATTAGGGCAAGTGGCCAGATCCCTCCAGCTAGGTCCTGAGTGATGAGTCATAGCCAGAACAAGCTCCCGGCTGGCTCACAAGCTCCAGGAAGGCTGGGACTTTGTAATAAACCTCTGTGTACATATACTCTTTGCACTCAGCCCAGGAGTCATTACCTGGCACTCAGAGGGTATGGGCAAAATTCCAGCTTAGACTGTCCTCTTCTTAAAATGACTTTTTGGGGGTGACTACTATCAAAACAAAACAGAAAGTAACAACATTGGTCAGGAACCCTTGTGCACAGTAAAAAAAAAAAAAAAAAAAAAAAATGAATTATCATATGACTCAGTAACTCCACTTCTGAATATATACCCAAAAGAACTGAGTAGGGTCTTGAAGAGAATTTGTACATCCATGTATAGCAGCAATATTCACAAGAGCCAAAAGGTGGAAGCAACCCAAGTATACACTGACAGACAAATGTATAAAAAAAAGTGGTATAAACATACAACAGAATATTATTTAACCTTAAAAAGGAAGGAAATTCTGACACATGTTACTACGTGGATGAATCTTAATGACATCATGTTAAGCGAAATAAGCCAATCACAAAAAAGACAAAGACACGAGGTTCCTGGGGTGGTCAAATACATGGAGACAGACAGTAGAAAAGTACTGCAGGTGTGGGTATAGAGAGCTGTTATTCAATGGATAAGGTTTCAGCTTCGTAGGATGAAAAGAGTCCTGGAGTTTGGTTACACAACAATGTGAATGTACTTAACACTACTAACTGTACACTTAAAAATGGTAAATTTTGTATTATGTGTCTTTTACCATGGTTAAAAATATTTACCTCTATTAAAAAGAAAAATCCTAATATTTTGTGGTTTTTCTGCATACGAAAGAACCATTTATTAAAAATCTTGAACTTACAAAGAAGTCTAAAGAAGAAAAGCTGTAATATATCTCAGATATTACATATAAAAACTCATAAAGAAATAAAAATTACCCATAGCCCTACTGTTCAGAGACAATTGCTGCTGACAGTATGATATACGTTCTTCTGTATTTTGAAAATATACATGTGTGTGCACCTATCTATCCATCTGCAATTTATGTCATTCAATAGATACAATTATACGTATTATTTTTTCACTTAATGTATTAGAAGTATCTCCAAAATCTCCCCTAACATGATTTTAATTCATTTATTTATTTATGGCTGTGCTGGGTCTTCATTGCTGTGTGTGGGTTCTCTCTTGTTGCAGGGAGCAGAGGCTACTCTCATTGAAACTCATGGGCTCTAGAGAGCATAACTTCAGTGGCTGTGGTGCAGAGGGTTAGTTACTCGGAGGCATGAGGAATCTTCTCGAAGCAGGGATCCGACGTGATTTTTAATAGCTTCCTGGCACGTGATCATATGGACACAAAATGTCTTCAACTAGTCACCCATTTCTGAACATTTGAGTTGTTTATAAAGTTTTTCAATATTTTTAAACAGTACTGTGATACACACTTATGTATATACTGTAATCTACACATCTGACCATTTCTTTAGAATCATTCTCCGGAAGTGAAGACACTGAGTCAGAGCATCTCGAGGCCGCTGGCACACGCTGACCGGGGCCTCCTGACGCCTGTTTCTGGTCACAGGGCACTGCTGGCCGCGCTCTGTGCTCCGTCCCTGCTGGTGCTCAGAAGACCCCAGACCTTCCCTCCTTTGACTTCTGCTGGGTTTGACTCCTGCAGGTGCTGGGGAGCTGCATGCGCTGGCACTTCAGCAAAATAAAAAAGAGCCCCTGTGTTTCTATGAACTAACTTTGTAGGTTCAAATGACATCGTACCAAACGTCTAGAATCTCTGTGGCTGGAAGGGACTTGGAGATGGCCCCATCCAATTCCAACAAAGGGGAACAGCATTCCCTTTTCTTGATGGATGGACTGAGCTAACGCTGAGCTTGCCCCATCATGCCAGGGACAGCTGGGGTCACAGCAGAGCACAAATGCTCCAGCTCCCTGGACCAAGCACCAGCTTCCAGAACAGCTGCGGGGTCATTTGGGGCTCTCTTCTGACAGCCTCAGTGCTAATGGCCTCATGACTACATCCCGGCTCTCAGGAAGAACCAGGAAAACCCTCCAGGATGGTATCTCAGACCCTGCTCCTACTGTAAACTCAGCAAAGTTGGTCTTAGGTTCACAGCCCAGGCAGCCCCTCCAGAGGCAGACATGCGGGTAGGTGGTCTGCCCTTGACCAGTGAGAAGAGCCAGGCACATGCCTGGAGCTGGTTTCGTGTCACAATAAGAGACAAGTGAGAGAGAACATCAGTCAAGTCAAGAGGCATCGCTGGTCCCTCCAGCTCCAAGGTCCTGGAATTCCCATAGGAGCAGGGGGACCACCTTGAGGGCCAGTATCCAAGCACCTTCATAATGACCGCAAGAAAGAGGCAGCAGCTGTAGGGGAGGAAGAGGCACTGTGTTGGGGGCCAGAGACCTGGGAGCCACTCCCTGCTGACCCAGGCCAGCTGTGTGAGCCTCCGTGAGACACTTCATCTCTCTGAACTTAGCTCTTTGCATATAAAACAAGAAAATTTCCCTCATCCCCCCACCCCTAGCAATCACCCCGTTTCACTCCTCCCCTCAATAGCAAAACTCCTCCGAAGTGTTGTGGATACTTGCCTCCAAGTCTTTTTTTCTGATTCTTTTTTAAAAAGTTTGTACTTTTTATGAATTGCTTCTTACATAAAAGTAACACATATATTATAAAAGATATGAAAACAAACCTATGCATCTGCCAGTCAGTTTAAGCAACAGGAAATCCCAAGGAATCTGAAATGCCAAGGCATCACAAAGAGTCGGACACAACTAATCAACTGAACAACGACAACAAAAGGCATCTGAAGTCCCTAATCACACCCTTCTCTCCTCTGCCCAGGAATACCCACTATTCCAGATTTGTCATCTATCACTCCCTCCCTTTTCACTAAACTTGTTTTTTTTTTAAATTGAAGTATAATTTACCTAAACACTATGTTAGCTCCAGGTATACAACACAGTGATTTGATATTTCTATATATCACAAAACAAGCATCACAATTGAACTTAGTTACCATCTGTAACCATACAAAGTTATTACAATATTATTGACTATATTCCCCATGCTGTACATTTCACCCCTGTGACTCTTATTTTGTAACTGGAACTTTGTACTACTTCCCTCTTCCCCTACTCTCCTCCCCTCTGGCAATCACCTATTTGTTCTCTGTATCAATGAGTCTGTTTCTATTTTGTAGTGTTTGTTCCTTGTTTTGGTTTTTAGATTCCACATGTAACTGAAATCATATATTTGTCTTTATCTAACTTGTTTCATTTAGTGTAATACTTTCAAGGTCCGCAACAGGGGCTTAATTTCCAAAATATACAAATAATTCATACAGCTCCACAACAAAAAAACCAAACAACCCAGTGGAAAAACGAGCAGGAGACTTAAATAGACATTTCTCCAAAGAAGACATACAGATGGACAAGAGGCATGTGAAAATATGCTCAACATCACTAATTATTAGAGAAACGCAAATCAAAACTACAATGAGATATCACTGCACACCAGTCAGAATGGCCATTATCAGAAAGTATACAAACAGCAAATGCTGGAGAGGGTGTGGCACAAAGGGGACCCTCCTACACTGTTGATGGGAACATAAATTGGTGCAGCCCCTATGAAAAGCAGTATGGAAACGCCACAAAAAATGGAAAATAGAATTACCATATGATCCAGCAGTCCCACTCCTAACAAAACTATAATTCAAAAAAAAAAAAAAAAAATGCACCCTATGTTCATAGCAGCACTATTCACAATAGCCAAGACACAGAAACAAAATAAATGTCCATTGGCAGATGAATGGATAAAGAAGATGAGGTACATATACACAATGGAATACTACTCAGCCAGAAGAGGTACATATACACAATGGAATACTACTCAGCCAGAAGAGGTACATATACACAATGGAATACTACTCAGCCAGAAAAGAAAGAATGAAATAAAGCCACTTGCAGCAACATAGGTGGAATTAAAGATTATCATGCTATGTGAAGTAAGTCAGAAAGAAAAGGACAGGGACTTCTCTGGTGGTCCAGTGGCTAAGACTCTGCACTCCCAATGCAGGGGGCCTGGGTTTGATCCCTAGTGGGGGAACTATATCCCACATGCTGCAACTACAGCCAAGTAAACAAATAACAAAAATGAGTATAAAAAAAAAAAAGAAAGAAAAGGACAAATACTGTATGATATGACTTATATGTGGAATCTAAAATATGACACAAATGAATCTACCTGTGAAACAGAAACAGACTCACAGACTCAGAGAACAGGCTTGTGGTTGTCACGGGGAAGGGGAGAGGGGGGCAGTCTGGGAGTTTGGGGTTAGCAGATGCAAACTATTAACATTACATATAGAATGGATGAACAACAAGGTCCTACTGTATAGCACAGAGAACTATATTCAATATCCTGAGATAGATAATAAAGGAAAAGAATATAAAAAGGGATATATATATATATGTATATGTATAGCTGAATCACTTTGCTGTACAGAAGAAATTAAAAGAACACTGTAAGTCAACTATACTTCAATAACAAATAAATTTTTAAAATTAAAAATTAAATAAAAATAATCACTAGTATTATACAGTTAAAAAATACTTTCAAGGTCCATCATATTCACAAATGACAAGATTTCATTTTTTTTAATGGCTGAGTAGTATTCTATTGTATATATATCATATCTTCTTTATTCATTCATCTACTAATGGACACTTAGGTTGCTTCCATATCTTGGCTACTGAAAATAGCACTGGAATGAACATAAGGGTACACATATCTTTTCAAACTAGTGTTTTTGTTTTCTTTGGAAAAACACCCAGAAGTGAAATTGCTGAATCAAATGGTATTTTTAATCTTTGAGGAACCTCCAAACTGTTTCCCATGGAGACTACACAAATTTACGCTCCAAGCAACAGTGTACAAGGGTTCCCTTTTCACCACATCCTTGACAACACTTATTATGTTTTTGCTTTTGGTTTTTTTTTCACTTATTATATTTTTGTTGATAACAGCCACTCTGACAGGTATGAGGTGATATCTCATTGTGGTTTTAATTTGCATTTTCTTGGTGATTGGTGATGCTGAGCATCTTTTCATGTGTCTGTTGGTCATCTGTGTGTCTTCTTGGGAAAATATCTATTCAGGTCTTACAGGTTAGAGAACTTTTCAGCTATTGTCTATTTAAGTAAGTTCTCTGCCCCTTTCTTTCTCTCTTCTCCTTCTGGGACCCCTATAATGTGAATGTTAGTATCCTTGATGTTGCCCCAGAGGTCCCTTAATCATCATTTTGAAAATTCTTTTTTCTGTTGAGTTTGGGTAGTTACCGCTACTCTGTCTTCCAGTTGATTGACATGTTCCTCTGTATCATCTAATTTTGATTCCTACTAGTGTATTTTTTTTAATTTCAGTTATGTATTATTCAGCTCTGTTTGGCTCTTCTCTATATTTTCTAATACATCATTAAACTTCTCACTGTGTTTATCCATTCTTCTCCTGAGTATCTACATGATCAGAGAATTACTTTGAATTCTTTTTAAGGTAGATTATCTCCACTTTGCTTAGCTCTTCTTATGGGATTTTATCTTGATTGTTCATTTGGAACATATTCCTCTGTTGCCTCATTCTCACCAATTCTGTTTTTATTTCTATGTATTATGGAGGTTGGTTATGTTTCTCTTGGAGAAGTGGCCTTAGGTAGGAGACACCCTATGGGGCCAAGCAGCACATTCCCCTCTGGTCACCAGAGCTATATGCTCTTGGGTGGGGAGGGCCCTCTATGAGCTGTGTGAGCCTTTCTGTTGTGGCAGGGCTGACCACTGTGGGTGCTCTGGTAGGCAGGGCTGGCCCCTTGCCCATGGGGCAGCCAGGCCCTGCCCCGTGCAGAGGCTGCCAGCTGTGGGCAGGCAGAGCTGCATCCCAGCATGGTTGGCCATGCAGCCTGAGGTGTCCCAGGGCTGATGCCAGCCCATTGGTTGGCAGGGCCAGGTCTCAAAGGGTCTGGCTATAGGACCTGGGGGCCTGGGGCTGGTGCTGGCTCATTGGTTGGCGGGTAAGCCCCTGGTGTCAACAGGCTAAGGAGAGAACGCCACCAGCTCCAGTGTCCTTGAGGTAGAGCAAGCTCCCCAAAATGGCTGCTGCCCACATCTATGTCCCATAAGGGGTCCCAGTCACCTCCTGCCTATCCAAGAGGCTCTTCAAGGTCAGCAAGTAGGTCTGACCCAGTCTCCTAACAAATTACTGCCTCTGCACAGTGTCTTTGGAGTGTGTGAAATTTTGCATGAGCCCTTTAAGAGTAGAGTCTCTGTTTCCTTCAACTCTCCTGAATGCAAGCCCGGCTGGCTTTCAAAGGCAGACGTTCTGGGGGTTCATCTTCCAGGTGCAAGACCCCTAGGCTGGGGAACCTAATATTGGGCTCAGACCCCTCACTCTTTGGGGAGACCCTCTGTAATTATAATTATCCACTATTTGTAGATTACCCACCCAGTTGTGTGGGTCTTCACTATATCACATCTCCCCCTCTCTTATCCATCTCATAGGTTCCTTTTTTCTGCCTTTAGTTGTGGAAAATCTCTTCTGCCAGTTTCCAGGTTGTTCTCATGGACAGTTTCTCTATAAGGAGCTGTAGTCTGGGGATGCCTGTAGGAGAAGGTAACTTCTGCATCTTCCTACTCTGTCATCTTGACCACTCCCCTCTCATTAAACTTTCAAGTATTTATGTATCCCTAAGCTTTATGTCGGAGAAGGTGATGGCAACCCACTCCAGTACTCTTGCCTGGAAAATCCCATGGATGGAGGAGCCTTTGTAGGCTGCAGTCCATGGGGTGGCTGAGAGTCAGACACGACTGAGAGACTTCACTTTCACTTTTATGCACTGGAGAAGGAAATGGCAACCCACTCCAGTGTTCTTGCCTGGAGAATCCCAGGGACGGGGGAGCCTGGTGGGCTGCCATCTATGGGGTCGCACAGAGTTGGACTGAAGCGACTTAGCAGCAGCAGCAGTAGCAGCAAGCTTTATGTAAATGGTATCTCATTGAATGCATTCTGCCACTTTTAAAATCTGTTATGGATTGAATTGTGTCCCCCTCAGAGAAGACGGTCTCATGAGCCTTAACCTTTAGCATTACAGAATGTGACCTCTTTTGGATGTAGGATCTTCACAGAGGTAATAAGGTCATTAGAGTGGGACTCAGACATAAAAAAGAATGAATTAAGGCCATTTGCAGCAACATGGACGGACCTAGAGATGGTCATACTGGGTGGAGTAAGTCAGGCAGAGAAAAGACAAATATCATATAAAGTCACTTATATGTGGAATCTATCTTTAATAGATTTTAATCTATTTTTAACGGACACAAACGAACTTTACAAAATAGAAACAGATAAAAATGCTGAAAACAAACGTATTGTTACCAAAGAGGAAACATAGTGGAGAGGGATAAGTCATGCGAGGAGCTTGAGATGAACATACACACACTACTATGTGTAAGATGGATAACCAACAAGGACCTACTGCATAGCACAGGGAACTCCACTCAATATTCTGTGATAACCAGTATGAGAAAAAAATCTAAAAAAGAATGAATAGGGATTTCCCTGGTGGTCCAGTGGTTAAGAATTCACCTCCCGATGCAGGGGACATGGGTTCAAACTCTGGTCGGGGAACTAAGATTTCACACGCCTTGGGACAACTCAGCCTGCATGCTGCAACTAGAGAAAAGCCCTTGCACTGCAGCAAAGAGCCCACAAGCCATAATAAAAAAAAAAAAAAAGAAAATCCCACAATAAAATAAATAAAATAAAAATTAAAAAGAATGAATACATACATACATATATATATATATAATTGAATCACCCTGCTGTACATCTGAAACTAATACAACATTATAAATCAACTATATTCCAATAAAATTTAAAAAAAATTTTTTAAATTGTAATCTCATTTCAATGCAATGTCTACTCAAACCCTGGCTCTTATCAATACCCTCTGAACTAAAAGCAACTGTATCTTTCCTGGGAAAGAAGCAAAATATAGTGGGGCTTTTTTTTTTTTTTTTACTGTGCTGCAGTATACAGGATCTCTAGTTGCAGCATGTGGACTCTTACTCGTGGCATGTGGAATCTAATTCCCTAACCAAGAACGGAACACAGGCCCCCTGCACTGGGAGCACAGAGTCTTAGCCACTGGACCACCAGATGAGTCCCAAATGCAGTGGTTTTGAGAGCAGAGCCTGGTGCTTGGAGTCAGACAGACATGAAATCAAATTTCAGTTCTGCCACTTACGTGATCTTCATTTAAACCTCTCTATCCCTGAGTTTCCTCCATTGTCAAATAGTGATAATATCTACCTCAACCCCTGGTTGAGGCACTATGATCCTGCAAACTGCAAGGCATGACAAATCAAAAAGTCTTACTAGAGTGGGAGAGTGGGCTCTTAATATAATGACTGGTGTAATTATAAAAAGGGGGAAATTTGGACACAGAGCCACACACACATGGAGACTGCAGGAAGACTGGAGTTCTGTTGCCATCAGTCAGGTCAGTCAAAGAACAACCAGATGCTCAGAGAAAGGCCTGGAACAGATCCATCCCCCAGCAGCTTCACAGGGAGCACGGCCCTACCAACACCTTGATCCTGAACTTCTAGCCTCCAAACTGTGAAAGAATATATTTGTTGTTTAAGCCACTCTGTCTGTGGTACCTTTTTGTGACAGTCCCAGGAAATGAATATGTCATTTAACAATATATTCTTGAAATTTACTCGTTAATGAATGAAGCTGAGGTTTATTCATTTCTCTGCCATTTTCTGTTACATGACATAACACCATGTATCCATTCTACTTTGAAAAGCTAAAATACTGGCAACCCACTCCAGTATTCTTGCCTGGAGAATCCCATGGACAGCTGGCAGGCTACAGTCCATAGGGTCGCTCAGAGTCAGACACAACTGACTGAAGTGACTTAGCACACATATACATGGTTCACTTACAAGTTTATTTGATCTGGCAAATGCTGCTGCCCTGAAGCTCCTGCATGTTGGACCCTTCAGGGAAGTGCTATTTGGGTCTAGAGGGCAGATGCAAGTCTTGATTGGGTAGCAACAATCAGGGCAACAATATACTCAGCAAGATAACCCTAACTGCTATCCCCTGTGTCAATATGGCAGATGTAAAATGATACTTCCTGGTGTCTTCAATTTGCATTTTCCTGATTCCTAACAAAGTTGGGCATCTTTCTGTGTTTACTGACAATGTCTCTTGCAAAACACCTGGTAGTACTTTGTCTTTTTCTTATTTATTTCTAGGAGCTTTGGATGTACTGTGGACTCTAACCCTATACTGTATTGGCTGTGTGTTCCCAGTATCTTCTGTTTTGCACTTTTTCACTTTATTTATAGCATCTTTTAAGGAAGAGAAATTTTCCTTTTTTTTCCCCTCTTAAGTGGACTTAATTTTTTAGGACAGTTTTAGGCTCACAGCTAAATTACAGAACAGAAAATACAGAGAATTTCCCATGCACTGCCGGACCCCACACAGGCACAGCTATCTACTGCCAACATCTCCTGCCAGAATGGTACATTTGTTACAACTGATGTACCTATGCTGACACATCAGCTTTTCATGTTAATGTAGCGGAATTTATTGGTCTTCTTCTTAACAGTTAGTGCTTTCAAGAAATTCTTTGTACCCCCAAGGTCACAGAGACAGACTCTGATACACCCTTCTTAAAGGTGCATATTCTGCCTGTCATGTCGTGAATGGACCTGGAATTGACTTTTGAAGCTGCCGCGTAGCAGGAATCTAAAGTGGGCAGCAGCACCTGCCCAGCTGTTCTCACGGGGTTACTGTGAAGATCAGAGGAGAAAGTACGTGTGAAAGGGCACGGACAACCGTCCAACAAGGGGTACAGATCTGGGTGCCTTGGACACTTAATTTGATATAGGATGAGAAAGCTATTTAAGAGAAGGTTGTTTCAGCTCTTGATTTGCTAATAAATTTGGTTGCATGTTAGGCTGCCGATAGACCAGGCAGAAACAAAACCTCCTCTCCTCTTCTGAGGCTAGAGGCCATGTGTGGGCTTTCCAAGAAAGTAAGTTCCAGTAAAACCGCTGAGGTTGGTCTCCCGCTGTCCCCCCACCCACACTGCACACTCCCTCAGTCACCTGACATTAACAAATGTGATTGTCAAGGCAGACCTGAGTCATAGAGAGATTAAATTATACCAGAAATCTGCTCAACAAAGTGCATGAGTAACGAGATTCAGAAAGATGTCTGTCTAAAGCAGCAAAAAAAAAAAGTGTGGGTGCTTTCCAGAGAGCTTGCAGTACCCCCTCAAAGATGACTCCATCTGAGTTTCTGCTCCACTTTGAATGGCAAAAATTGCTAAGAAAGCACCTGTGACATCTGAGACCAGGAACCCCAGCAACTTTCCTGGACAGGAGATAAGTGAGCTCCAGGAGGAGGTGGGCCAACTTCAGGGAACTGGGAGATTCAGATCCAAGGAGGCAGGTCTGCAGGGCTGGTTAGAGGCGGAGGGCTAAGAGCCGAGGGAGGTGGGGAATAGACCCAGTGGGAGGCCACGCTGCTGGAGGAAGCTGACAAAATCAAAAGCACACTTTGACCTCAGAAGATGGCATTGTTCGTGCTCCTTGAAGCACACCACGACTGAGAGCCAGGGTTTAGGCAAACCTGGGCCAGGTGCCTGCTACCCAGGCCTGTGACACTGGCCTTGTAACAGGGAAGAAAAAATCTGACTCCATAGTGGATCCTTTAATCTTTGTATTCCACTGCTTTTGCTACAAGTTAAGAGAATGTTGCCTACAGGCTGAAAGATACAGAAAAGCCCATTCTCAAGGCTCTGATCTTTAAAAATATAACACTTTTCCATTCTTATAGAGATCAAAAGATGGAGAACAGAGGATAACTTGGGTCTTGTTGAAGGTTTATAGGAACACTGTGACCAAACCTGCCTGGACAGCGGCAAAAACAAAGGATTCCTTCATCAAGTTTGCAACAACCAGTCACACCCTCTCTGCTTTTTAGTAAAAACAGGAGGCCTGAATTCTAACTGGTGGAGGATGGTCCTTTGAGACACTAGTCCACCGTCTCCTGTCTGCTGGCTTTTCGAATAAAGTTGCTATTGCTTGCCCCAGCAACTTATCTATTAATTGGCTTGTTGTGCCCCAAGGAGTACAGCTTTGACAAAGTAACAGCCTCACAGGGAGGGGACTGGAGGAAGGAGAGAGATAAAAAGGCCTGGGGGAATTGTTTGGGGGTGACAGGTACATTCAGCATCTTGATTGTGGTGGCATTCCACAGATGTACACGTGTCAAAACTCACCAGACTGTACAATTTAAATATGTCCAGTCTGTGTGCGCTCAGTCCCTCAGTCTTGTCCAGCTCTTTGCGACCTTTTGGACTGTAGCCCGCCACGTTCCTCTGTCCATCAGCTTTCCCAAGCAAGAATACTGGAGTGGGTTGCCATTTCCTTCTCCAGAGGATATTCCCAACCCAGGGATCAAACCTGTGTCTCAGGTGTCTCCTGCATTTCAGGCAGATTCTTTACCTGCTGCACCATAGGGGAAGCTATGTCCAGTTTAGTCATTTTTATCTCCATAAAGCTGTTAAAAATTACCAAAGAGCATGTTGGAGATTTTTGTTACATTGGTATGTTGACAGAAGAAAGACTGGAGTGATGTTTCTCCCATATGTTAACAGGGTTGCAGGATGAGAGATAATTTCAATTTTCTTTATGTTTTTCTATATGTTAAAAAAAATATCCAAACTAGATATGTCTTACTTTTGTAGTCAAGGGAAAAAAGTGTTCACTTAAAAATAAGGACAATCTTTGGGACTTCCCTAATGGTCCAGTAGCTAAGACTCTGAGCTGCTGATGAAGGGGGCCCAGGTTCGATCCCTGGTCAGGGAACCAGATCCCACATGCTGCAACTAAGAGTTCTTATGCCACAACTGAAAGATCCCGCATGCTGCAACTAAGACCCAGCACAGCCAAGTAAATAAATAAATATCAAACAACAACAACCAGCAATCTCTAAGTCACTGGGATCTTGTGAAGACAGGCAGCAGTGGAGCCAGGGTGTCAGATACTCCAAGCATTGAGGCTGCAGTACCTGAGGGAACTAGCTTCGGACAGAACAAGCCAATCTTGGGTCATATCTCAGCTCTGCCACTTGTTGGCTGAGTGGCCTTGAGCTAGGTACCTCACCATCTGGCGCTTCAGTTTCCCCAATTACAACATGATTGTAGAAGCCTCTGAAGGTGGTTGAGAGGTTCAGTGAGGTCATAGCTGTATTCCTACAGGACGTGGAGACTAGGCAACAAGTAGCTGCTGTTCCCTCCCTGTCCTAACTCAAGGTATTAAACAGAACTGACTTAAGAAAAGGTTTGTTTAAATAAAGAGAATTGAGTAATCTCTGAAACAGAAATTCAGTTCTGGAATTGAAAGTTTTTTGAGGTTTCTTTTACCCAGTACCAGAAATATTTCTCTCTCCACCAACGGTAACCACCACTGAGCCCACCTCCCATCACCGCCAACCATCCTGATTCCTCTGCACCAGCCCCTCCCTGCCTCTCTCTCTCCTTCCCTGATGCTCTGCGGTGAAATCACCGGAGCCTGCTTCTCCAGCAGCTGCTTTTGGTGAGTAGAGACCATACTTCACTTTTCTCTTCTCTCATGTGTCTTTTCTGCAGACCTGGGAGTAGCCACCAGTGCCCCCACCCCGTCCCCCATGCCCAGCCCAATTTTTGACTTGGCCTTCCCTTCGGTGGTCTGGATGTGTCCTTAACTGCCTTAGTCTGGTTCCCTGGGCAGCTGACTCTGCTTCCCTGAACCTCCATTCCCTCATCTGTCTACTGGCACTGATTATTCCTCCCTCACCTGGCTTGCGAGGGAACGTGTTTTGTGACTTGTGCATGAAGCCTCACACAACACACGTGAGACCAAATTTTTTTCAGTCCCAGGGAAGAGGAAACCCCCTCTGACACCTCACCCTCCTCCCAAGGCTGGGCTCCAGCCCCTGAGGACGTCACGTACTTCACTGTGACCACCCTTCTATGGTCAGTCCTCTTCAAGTGGCTGACAAAAAGGGTTGCCTGCCATTTCAGTTAACAACCGGTGCTGCCCACCATGAAGCCATCAGTCACGGCAGCCTCTCCACCAATATGCTCCGAGGAAAATTTGGCATGGAAACAAAATACAGGCCCGAGATAGATAAGATACATATCAAAGGAGTAATTTCGATGAGCCTAGATTCCTGCATCTTCCTACACCCAGAAACGCACTAAAATCATTAACTCAAGGTGTCTGCTTTTTATGATTAGCAGCAATTATTTAATGTTTCACTACATTTTTTTTTTTCTCAGCAAAAAGTGAAAAGAAAGTGAAGTCGCTCAGTCGTGTTTGACCCCATGGACTGTAGCCTACCAGGGACAGTGTCGGTGTGTCTATGTATCACTCATGGGGGGTATGTGTGTGTGTGTGTTGGAGGAGGGGGGTGGCTGTGACAGGGACCGTTTCTGTGTGTCTGGGTGGGTGGGGATGCATTTGCAAAGTTTACACCTTTCCTCTGACTTAAACCCTACCACCAGGTTGTGCGTTACAGGCCTGTTGGGCAATTCCAGCCTGACCAGTGGTTAAGAGAACCTCAGGAGGTGAGTTACCGCTCCTCCTCCATGTGCTGGGGCCCTCTGGGGCCCAGCCTGGCATGCCTCTGCCTGCCTTTTGTCTCTGCCAGGTTCTCCTTCTCACCATCTCCACCCCCCACCCCCAATCAGTCTCGCTATCTGCCCCGCCACAGGCAAGAGGTCAGCCAGTCTGAAGCAACCAACCGTCTCTGGTCCGAGGACAGGCCCCTTCCTGGCACAGTTCACCATCGGAGAGGACAGGTGAGCTCTGAATCGCCCTCCCAGGGCCCCACTGGCCCCTGCTTCAGTGGTCTGGTGGGAAGCCCTCTCTCCAGGCCACACCTCCCCATTGAGGATGGGCCATGGTCATTGTTTAGCTCCTCCACTCCCTCACTGGGTGACCTTGGGCAACTCACCTAACCTCTCTGTGACTGTTTCCGCCCTCTGAAAAACAAGACAATAACACCTACTCACAGGATTGCCGGGAGCACTGAATGGGAAAACAGTGTTTCCCAAACTTCAGTCATTCAACTTCCAGTCACAACTTTTACCACATCTGCCCATCACCTGCTCTATTCTTTACTTGGTGCTTGTCACTAAATCAACTCTAAATCGTCTCACTTTGTAAAAATTATACTTTGCTAAAGAACACAGAGCCCATGCAATACATTAATAAATGCAGCCTCTCTTGTTCCTTCGATCCATTTTAAAAACTCCTATCTCCAATCCTTCAATTATTGGTCAGCTTTTGAGCTAGCTATACTCTTCTCTAATATTCACTGCCAGAAATGCTTCACTACCCTTTAAAGTTTTTATTTATTTATTATTTTTGACGGGGCTGGGTTTTGGTTGCTCTGCCTCCTGCCGGTTGGTGGCTTTCTGACAGGGGCTGTTCTCCAGTTGCGGTGTGCGGGCTTCTCATTATGATGGCTTCTCCTGCTGCAGAGCCCAGGCTCTAGGCGTGTGGTCTTCAGTAGCTGGGGCTCATGGGCTTAGTTGCCCCTCGGCATGTAGGATCTTCCTGAACCAAGGATCCAACCCATGTCCCCTGCATTGCAAGGCGAATTCTTAACCACCAAACCACCAAGTCCTGTATTGTTCCAATTTTTAATACTACTGAAGTGAGCACAATGTTTATTAATATACAAAGACCCCTGGGGAAGGCACATGTAATGTAGGCTGTTCCAGCATACTTTTAAGAGACCCCAAGGTAACAGATGGCAGCGTCGAGTCTATACCCAAGGCAGGATGCAGCAATTGTGGGCCATGGGGAAACTTCTCCCTGGGGGAGTTGCCAGCCACCTGGAGAACCAGGACCAGGGCCCTCCCGGCCCCAGGCAGGCAGTCAGAGCCATCCCGGGAGTCCCACCTTGAGGCCACTGTCAGAGAGCATGCCTCCCACCAGCCGGTGCCTGCGGACCAACTGCCAGGACGGCAGAGACCAGGCAAGAGGACGAGGGCAGAGCTGGCCTTGTTAAGCTCAGGTCTCCTGAGCTGTGTGGGCAGGCAGGGCCTGACTCCATGAGCTCACAGTGACCTGTCCCAGCGAGGAGTCAAGAGTGCGGGGACTTCAAAAACAAGTCAATTAAGTGGTGCACAGGGCCTGCATATAACAACCCTGTGATTGTGCCCTGCGCCATCAGTTTAGAAAGCATTTCACATGCTTTTCTTGGTACGTCACCCTATGAGGCACTCAGGACAGCTCCAGGACTGTTACTCCACAGATGCGGAAACTAGGGTTCAGAGAAGCTGAGATGTGTGTGAACTCTCAAGACAGTAAAAAGGGGGAAGGCAATGTGGGATATTTACTGGCACCTCTTATGAGCAGGCACGTTCCCATATCTGACCTCATTTAACCTCCGGGACCGTGCTGGAGGTATGAGCTATAAGCCAAATAAACAAAGTTAAGAATCCTACCCAATAGAAAGATGGTAACGACAACTCTATATGAGAGACAGCAAAAGAGACACAGATACAGAGAACAGACTTTTGAACTCTGTGGGAGAAGGTGAGGGTGGGATGATTTGAGAGAATAGCATTGAAACACGTATATTACCATACGTGAAATAGATGACCAGTCCAAATATGATGCATGAAACAGGGCACTCAAAGCCAGTGTACTGGGACAACCCAGAGGGATGGGATGGGGAGGGAGGTGGGAGGGGGTTTAGGGACAGAGGGACACATGTACACCCGTGGTTGATTCATATCAGTGTATGGCAAAAACCACCACAATATTGTAAAGTAATTAGCCTCCAATTAAAATAAATAAATAATTTTTTTAAAAAAAGAATCCTACCCAAGATGTGGCAGGTTTGAATTTGTTAATTACAGGCAGCCCCCAACTTTAAGTGTGGGCAAGAGATAGTCTCCCAGTGAAATAGGGCTTTTATGGTATTTAGGTACTCAAGCTAGTCCAAGGAGGGCCAGTTAACCCACAATACTCCAGAATTATTGAACATGCGTAGTGAACACTAGAAAAACATTACTGTAACACCACTAATTGAAACAGAAAAGCAATAGCATTTGATTTAAAAAAAAGAATTATTCTTTATCTTGAATGTTTGCCTGAAAATCTGAGGCCAGATAGAAGAATGGACATAATTTCCCCTGCCCTATTTTAGAATTTAAAGAAAAAGAAGAAAAAAACAGGACTCAATGGACATGAATCTGAGCAAACTCTGGGAGACTGTGAAGGACAGGGAGGTCTGGCCTGCCGCAGTCCATGGGGTCACAAAGAGTTGGACATGACTGAGCGACTGAACATGTGGGAGTGGGGCAGGGGGCAACAGCCGCCCGAGGGGAGCAGGCCGGAGAAAAAAGGACAGAGTCAGCTGACCCAGTAGGGATGTTACGAAAGGAAGAAGCAGGCGCCTGGGAGCTAGCTCCACGGGAAGGGGCCGGCAGGATGGCCAGAGACCCTGAATTTTCTCCTGCTCAAGAGGCTGCTTCCCACGAGAACCAGACATCCGGCCTCCACAGAAATATGACAGAGGATCTGCCAACTGCTGGGGAGCTGGGGATTCAGAGGCCTGAGAACAAAGCGCAGGAGCAGTTCTGTTTTCTAGGGAAGAGGAATGTGTTTCCAATGGGTAGGACCCGAAGTGGATTTAAATCCCTGCCGTCACACACAAAAGTCTGGAAGTAGGGGCAGGTGAGGGGTCTAGCAGCAGCTGGAAAACCCCTTCCATCCTGGGAAGTAGAGCCCAAGGCTCTGACTGCTTTCAGCTCTGAGGCTGAGATGATAGGTTCCAATCTTGGAGCCACACTTACCAGCTATGCAACCCAGCAAGTGGGTCACTTGTCTGAGCCTCAACCCCTCCTGAACAGGCAATAAACTTCCCACCCAGGGCCACTTCAGAGAATAAGACCTACAGAACAACTCACACAGAGAGTCAGGCACACAGCGGCAGGGGCGCATACAACATGTAATCAACACAGGTCACCTCGCATCCTGGCTGGCTCCCTCACTTCCTTCCAAGCCCACTTTGAGCCAGGTCATGAGGCTGCAACTCAAGGGTTGTTGTTCAGTTGCTCAGTCATGTGCGAACTCTTTGCGACCCCATGGACTACAGCATGCTGAGCTTCCCCGTCCGTCACTATCTCCTAGAGTCTGCTCAAACTCATGTCCATTGAGTCAATGATGCCATCCAACCATCTGATCCTCTGGTTGCCCCCTTCTCCTTCTGCCTTCAATCTTTCCCAGCAACTGAAGGGTGGAAGAGGTCTTTCATGATTCAAAGAGGATATAAAGAGATAAGAGGCATGATTCTAATTTGAAATCAGAGTCTGACAGCTGATCAGGCTGTGGAGGCCACCATCTCCCATTCGTGGAGCCCTGCAGCAAAGGGGCTTGCAGTAGGCATGCACCCGCTCCCGGGTCAAAGCAGAGCAGCCAAGCCAATGAAAGTGTCTATAGACCCCTAGTTCCCAGTATTCTTAGGTAATGTCAGAGCTGGAAAGAGCCACATATCTGGTTCCACATCCTCACTGCACAGATGAGGAAACAGGCCCAGAGAGGGGAAGGGCTTTTCCCAGTCACACAGCCCAGCAGAGGAAGTGCTGGGCTTAGGAATCAGGTGTGCCAAAACCCAGACTGGCAGCCAGAATCCCCTTTGTTAGGAAATACTTGCTCATTTACCACAAGTATCTGATGAATTTGCTTCCAGTCTTTCAAAAATACATCTGCGCTCAATTGCTAAGTCATGTCTGACTCTTTACAACACCATGGACTATAGCCGGCCAGGTTCCTCTGTCCATGGGATTTCCCAGGCAAGAATACGGGAGTGGGTTGCCATTTTCTTCTTCAGGGATCTTCCCAACGCAGGGATTGAACTTGTATCTCCAGCATTGGCAGGCAGGTTCTTTACCACTGAGCCATCAGGAAAGCTCCTTTTAAAAATATGGTCCATGGGAGAAGGGAATGGCAAACCACTTCAGTATTCTTGCCTTGAGAACCCCATGAACAGTATGAAAAGGCAAAGTGACAGGATACTGAAAACGGAACTCCCCAGGTCAGTAGGTGCCCAAAATGCTACTGGAGATCAGTGGAGAAATAACTCCAAAAAGAATGAAGGGATGGAACCAACGCAAAAACAATACCCAGTTGTGGATGGGACTGGTGATAGAAGCAAGGTCCAATGCTGTGAAGAGCAATGTTACATAGGAACCTGGAATGTTAGGTCCATGAATCAAGGCACATTGGAAGTGGTCAAACAGGAGATGGCAAGAGTGAATGTCAACATTCTAGGAATCAGAGAACTAAAATGGACTGGAATGGGTGAATTTAACTCAGAAGACCATTATATATACTACTATGGGCAGGAATCCCTTAGAAGAAATGGAGTAACCATCATAGTCAACCAAAGAGTCCAAAATGCAGTACTTGGATGCAATCACAAAAATGACAGAATGATCTCTGTTCGTTTCCAAGGCAAACCATTCAATATCACGGTAATCCAAGCCCATGCCCCAACTAGTAATGCTGAAGAAGCTGAAGTTGAATGGTTCTATGAAGACCTACAAGACCTTTTAGAACTAACACCCAAAAAAGATGTCCATTTCATTATAGGGGACTGGAATGCAAAAGTAGGAAGTCAAGAAACACCTGGAGTAACAGGCAAATTTGGCCTTGGAGTACGGAATGAAGCAGGGCAAAGGCTAATCGAGTTTTGCCAAGAGAACGCACTGGTCATAGCAAACACCCTCTTCCAACAACACAAGAGAAGACTCTACACATGGACATCATCAGATGGTCAACAGTGAAATCAGATTGATTATATTCTTTGCAGCCAAAGATGGAGAAGCTCTATACAGTCAGCAAAAACAAGACCGGGAGCTGACTGTGGCTCAGATCATGAACTCTTTATTGCCAAATTCAGACTTAATTTGAGGAAAGTGGGGAAAACCACTAGACCATTCAGGTATGCCCTAAATCAAATCCCTTATGACTATACAGTGGAAGTGAGAAATAGATTTAAGGGACTAGATCTGATAGACAGAGTGCCTGATGAACTATGGACGGAGGTTCGTGACACTGTACAGGAGACAGGGATCAAGACCATCCCCATGGAAAAGAAATGCAAAAAGGCAAAATGGTTGTCTGAGGAGGCCTTACGAATAGCTGTGAAAAGAAGAGAAGCGAAAAGCAAAGGAGAAAAGGAAAGATATTCCCATTTGAATGCAGAGTTCGAAAGAATAGCAAAGAGAGATAAGAAAGTCTTCCTCAATGATCAATGCAAAGAAATAGAGGAAAACAACAGAATGGGAAAGACTAGAGATCTCTTCAAGAAAATTAGAGATACCAAGGAAATATTTCATGCAAAGATGGGTTCGATAAAGGACAGAAATGGTATGGACCTAACAGAAGCAGAAGAAATTAAGAAGAGGTGGCAAGAATACACAGAAGAACAGTACGAAAAAGATCTTCATGATCCAGATGATCACGATGGTGTGATCACTCACCTAGAGCCAGGCATCCTGGAATGTGAAGTCAAGTAGGCCTTAGGAAGCATCACTGTGAACAAAGCTAATGGAGGTGACGGAATTCCAGTTGAACTATTTCAAATCCTGAAAGATGATGCTGTGAAAGTGCTGCATTCAATATGCCAGCAAATTTGGAAAACTCAGCAGTGGCCACAGGACTGGAAAAGGTCAGTTTTCATTCCAATCCCAAAGAAAGGCAATCCCAAAGAATGCTCAAACTACCACACAATTGCACTCATCTCACACACTAGTAAAGTAACACTCAAAATTCTCCAAGCCAGGCTTCAGCAATACATGAACCGTGAGCTTCCAGATGTTCAAGCTGGTTTTAGAAAAGGCAGAGGGTGTCGGAATGTTTCACAGTAGGATTCCTGTGTGCTGCTTCCTGTGTCTCTTGAGCCCTCCGTTCCTGATCAGTTCCTGTCAGGACTGTCAGTTCCAAGCCACTCCCAGGACTGAAATCCTAGAGATGGGATGCTTGCGTAGGATTTCCTTCATTAGCTTTTCCATTTGGTGAAAGGGATTTTTTCCACCCTCTTTTGATATGGATTGCCTTTTGGCCTTGTGGCCTCTATTTCTTCTTATTTCCTTGGTAACTTGTAAAGTCTGGTCTTTTGATCTTTGTCTGAAGAAGCTACCTTGTAATATGGTATATATACTCAGACAGAATTCAATAAAGTACCCTTGTTCCACCAGAAAAATAAAAAAAAAAAAAAGAAAAGGCAGAGGAACCAGAGATCAAATTGCCAACATCTATTGGATCATCAAAAAAGCAAGAGAGTTCCAGAAAAACATCTATTTCTGCTTTATTGACTATGTCAAAGTCTTTGACTGTGTGGATCACAATAAACTGTGGAAAAGTCTGAAAGAGATGGGAATACCAGACCACCTGACCCATCTCTTGAGAAACCTGTATACAGGTCAGGAAGCAACAGTTAGAACTGGACATGGAACAACAGACTGCTCCAAATAGGAAAAGGAGTACGTCAAGGTATATTGTCACCCTGCTTATTTAACTTATATGCAGAGTACATCATGAGAAACACTGGGCTGGAGAAAGCACAGGCTGGAATCAAGATTGCCGGGAGAAATATCAATAACCTCAGATATGCAGATGACACCACCCTTATGGCAGAAAGTGAAGAGGAACTAAAAAGCCTCTTGATGAAAGTGAAAGAGCAGAGTGAAAAAGTTGGCTTAAAGCTCAACATTCAGAAAACTAAGATCATGGCATCCGGTCCCATCACTTCACGGCAAATAGATGGGGAGACAGTGGAAGCAGTGTCAGACTTTATTTTTCTGGGCTCCAAAATCACTGCAGATGGTGACTGCAGCCATGAAATTAAAAGACGCTTACTCCTTGGAAGGAAAGTTATGACCAACCTAGATAGCATATTAAAAAGCAGAGACATTACTTTGCCAACAAAGGTCTGTCTAGTCAAGGCTATGGTTTTTCCAGTGGTCATGTATGGATGTGAGAGTTGGATTGTGAAGAGAGTTGAGTGCCAAAAAATTGATGCTTTTGAACTGTGGTGCTGGAGAAGACTCTTGAGAGACCCTTGGACTGCAAGGAGATCCAAGCAGTCCATCCTAAAGGAGATCAGTCCTGGGTGTTCATTGGAAGGACTGATGCTGAAGCTGAAACTCCAGTACTCTGGCCACCTCATGCGAAGAGTTGACTCATTGGAAAAGACCCTGATGCTGGGAGGGATTGGGGGCAGGAGGAGAAGGGGACGACAGAGGATGAGATGGCTGGATGGCATCACCGACTTGATGGACATGAGTTTGACTAAGCTCCGGGAATTGGTGATGGACAGGGAGGCCTGGCGTGCTGCGATTCATGGGGTCGCAAAGAGTCAGACACGACTGAGCGACTGAACTGAACTGAAACATAATTTAAGATTATATTTAAATATAGCATGATATACAATAGTATAATTTTAAATTAAATTATACATGAACACTTTTTTTAAAGAAACTTAATTTCATTGCCTCCTGGGTATGCTGTGATTATTCAGTGTTTATTGAATGAATGGATGGATTTTTATCTCCACTATCCCAGTCCACGTCTCAGCCTTTTTATCAGCTTCTTCCTGAATGACAGGAATAGGCCCTAAATTGGTGCCCTCCTCTGGATACCCCTTCACCCAGAGCCTTTCCTCCCCATACCCACCCAGTCCTACCATGGCCTCCACAGAAGGGCACCCAGGGCCAAGGAGGGCAAATGAGGCTGCTCAGAGAAGTCCCCTAATCCTGCTCCTCTCGCCGTCAAGGCTGACCTTGGGACACCCTTTGGACAAGTCGTGGGACAGATCTGGGACCTCCAGACACCCTCTCCCCTGGATCCACCCCCCAACGCCCCCAGCTGCTCCTTCACACTAATGGTGCACCTCTCACTCAACAGCTGGGTCTGCCTTTGCTTTTTCTCTCCTTTCCCCCTGGTACTGGGACTCGGAAAGACCTTGAGCCCCTGGCGGGATTTCAAGGGAATAATTCAATCATAGACAATTAGGGCGAGGGACTTCCCTGGTGGCCCAGTGGCTATGAATCTGTGCTCCCAGTGCAGGGGAGATCAATCCCAGGTTTGATCTCTGATCAGGGAACTAGTTCCCACGTGCGGCAACTAAGAGTTCCCACATGCCTCGACTAAAGATCCCACATGCTGCAACTAAGACCCGGTACAGCCACATTAATTTTTTAAAAAGAAAAGAAAATTAAGCCTAGCTTGATGGGGGGACCCTTTCATAATGTATACAGATAACAAATCATCATGTTGTATACTTTAAAAGTCTTACAATTTTACTTGTTAATTATGCCCCAATAAAGCATTAAAAGAATATTAAGGCCAGAGCCTGGGAAACTGGCAGGACCTGAGGAGACAGAGGCTCAGCCAGGCCCAGCACTGCTGAAGGCCAGGGAATGAGTAAGTTCTCTACAATGGGGCACACCCCAGGCATAGGACCTGGGTGATACCCTTGACAGGAGGTGAGACAGAGTCATGGGCAGAGTATCCCTGACTCAGGAGGAGAGTCCAGAGTGTGTCTGACCCCCCAGACCAAGGGTAAAGAGAGCTCAAGAATGAGTGTGTGGCCCGCAGAGGAAAGGCAGCTGAAGACAGCCTTCCCTCCCTGAGATGGGCGTCTCCCGGGGAGCACGCTGGGGGCCTGGCTGTGACCAGAGGCCCTCTGGCTGGAGCTGGTGCTGAGGAGCCTCCTGGTGAGACTGGACGGTGAGCCTGGAAGGGCGTGGACCCTCCACCAAACCCCAGGGCCCAATGCCCGAGACCCCACTGAGCAGGAACAGGGTGGGACGGAAACCAAACAAACTGTTCCTTTAAAGCCACCTGAAATTCATGTTTCAGGAATGTTTGATTTGGGGCTTCTCTTTCCTGCAGCAGGATATTTAAACAAAACAAACCTTTAAAAGCTTCAACTCCAAAGCTCAGAGCACTCTGTGTGCCTCCTGGTCTCCGCTTCAGGAACAAACCTCCTTTACTCTTTGGTCTGGACTGTATCCAAGGCAGATGGAGCCCCTGGATCCAGGCAGAGGCAGCCCACATCCCTGCCGAGGGTTCACAACCAGACTTCTCAGCCTTCCAGAGGCTTCCTCGCCAGGGGCTCAGCGAGGCTGGCAGTTGGGGGTGCCAGCTAGGAGCAGAAAGGGCCGCATCCCTGCCCCAAACCCAAGTCCGGCTAGCTCTTCCCTAGGGAAGAAACTTGGTGGGGAAGAGAGCAAGCTGAGAAGTCACCCAGGGAACGTGACCCAGGCTGGGTCTGTCTGGGATTGAAAGGGAGGTGGCCCATCCTCAGTCCTGGCCACTTCCAAATGATCCAAACCCAGAGCCTGCAGAACCGGCAGAGGAAGCAGAGACAGAGGGCTGGGGGGAGGTGGGGGTTTCTCCTGCCAGGATCCCCAAGTCCAGGCCTAGCCCTCACAAGGCTCCCTTTACAGTAGTCCCACACCCATGGGGCTGTGGCAGGTGTGAAGAAGTGAAAGTTCCAAGCGCTGGAGGCAGCCGGGCTTCTGCAGATTCAGCGGTTGACGACGAGAGGCCAGCGGCTTTCCTGGGGCTGTATCACCAGGAAGCACAGGGCCTGCCTTCCAACCCCGCTCTCCTGCCGTCCCATCCTGGCATCCCACTGCCTGGCCGGGCAAAGAGCAGACAGGAGAGTGTTCTTTCCACGCTGTGTCTGCAGGGGCTGTAGAACAGATACCTAGGGACAACTGGGTAGAAGACTTTCCAGCCCAGATAGCCAAGGGTCCTGCCCAGGGATCGGTACTCCTGTTTGGTGACCTAATGCTCCCCCCTTCCCCCAACTGGGGGACAGAGGAGGTTCAGGCAAAGGACCCTAATGGGTCATTGAATAAGCCCTGCCTTGGGCCCAGTCTGCCTCGGGGCCTGTACCCAAACCCAGGACACTCGTACCTGGCCACGAAATCATAGACTCCCAGGAGGGCAGGGCAGGAATAGCCCCAGGGATCCTCCAGAAAGCTCTATCCGTGTAGATAAGGAGAGGGATGCCTGAGGACTGTCCAGGGTCACGCCCACAGAAGTAACTACAGCATCTTCCCCACAAATCATTTTGAGGGTTAAATGAGATAATACAAGCCAAGCACTAAGCCAATTAGCATCAAACTAAGATCATGGCATCTGGTCCCATCACTTCATGGCAAATAGATGGGGAGACAGTGGAAGCAGTGTCAGACTTTATTGTTTTGGGCTCCAAAATCACTGCAGATGGTGACTGCAGCCATGAAATTAAAAGACGCTTACTCCTTGGAAGGAAAGTTATGACCAACCTAGATAGCATATTAAAAAGCAGAGACATTACTTTGCCAACAAAGGTCTATCTAGTCAAGGCTATGGTTTTTCCAGTGGTCATGTATGGATGTGAGAGTTGGACTGTGAAGAAAGCTGAGCACCAAAAAATTGATGCTTTTGAACTGTGGTATTGGAGAAGACTCTTGAGAGTCCCTTGGACTGCAAGGAGATCCAAGCAGTCCATCCTAAAGGAGATCAGTCCTGGGTGTTCATTGGAAGGACTGATGTTGAAGCTGAAACTCCAATACTCTGGCCACCTCATGCGAAGAGTTGACTCATTGGAAAAGACCCTGATGCTGGGAGGGATTGGGGGCAGGAGGAGGAGGGGACGACAGAGGATGAGATGGCTGGATGCGTCACCAACTCGATGGACATGAGTTTAAGTAAACTCCAGGAGTTGGTGATGGACAGGGAGGCCTGGCGTGCTGCGAATCATGGAGTCGCAAAGAATCGGACACAACTGAGCGACTGAACTGAATTGAGCATCAAACTGATAGTTATCACTGTCGTTACTTTTGTGATTTTGCCTGTGGGAGCCAAGTTATTATACCAGACCTCCAGAAGATAAGTGCCCTTCCTGTTTACAGTCCAGGCCTCTGACCCACGGGGAGTGGTGGGAAGCAGGAGACGGGGACCCAGTCTCGCCTGGCCTCTACTTAGCTCTATGATCCCAGGACAAGCCCTGCTGAGCCCCTCTCTGAGTGCCAGTGTCTTGGTTTTCTTTTCACTGAGAAGTAAGCTAGATATTCAGTGTGGGGATATCCCTCCTAGTGTGGGAATCTCCAATTTCAGCAGCAAAACAGTCCCAGAAGCAGCAGAAGCAGCTGGGGGAGGATGTGCCTGGCTCGGAAGAAGCAGCCCCGGTCAGAGACAAAGGTGCCCTGTGCAGGCCCTGTCTCTGGCCTGGTCCAGAGTTCTAGAGGTTTCCATACCCAGGCCCAAGAGCTTCCAAGAACCACATTTGAAAATTATTACTTGAAAGCCGTCAGACAGTTTACTTTCTGTTCCCAGAAGCAGTCGTCCAAGAAAGGTGGTGAGGGGTGGAGAGAGACATGCAGAGTCATCGTAGGGAGCGTGGAAGACAATGAAAGGAGGAAGAGGGCAGAGAGAGGACACAGAGTGAAAGGTGAGAAGAGGTGAGGCAAAGACAGACATGGACAGACAGACCGGGAGGCTACAGGAACAGGGCAGAGCCAGCGGGAGCAGCAGGAGGTGGCTCTGAGCGAGGCCGGGGGAATAGGGTTCAGACGACTACAGCCTTGACTTCCTTCAACCCAAGATACCGCCTGGCCTCGAAATAGATGCAACAAGGTGCTTTCTTAACAGGAAACCCCTCAGCCTGTAGGAGGGCACAGCCGTTGGCGGGTGGGGGTGGGGTGATCTTGCTGCTCCCTTGAACATGCTCAGCCCACACCTCCATTCCCCTGTGGCCGGGGGATACAAACATGCCTTGACTTTCTGTAACACAAGACCACAAACCTCCTCTCCAGACACACTTCTCTTTTGCTGCCTGGCCACCAGGAAACCCACACCCAACGGCAGCCCCAGTATTGGTATCCCCAAGGCCCCAGCAGGTCATAAAGTCCTGCTTCAGGCATCACCGGGATCCTATCGTGGGGACGATCGCTACACTGATTAAGCACCTGCCACATGCCAGCGCCAGGGTCACGCTCTCCACGTGCACTGCATGATGAATCCTCATAAAGGCACAAGAGAGGCAATGATTCATCCCATTCGGTGGGCCGTCCAGCTTCAGCGCCCATACCTTAGCCACTACTCTGAACTGAAATAAAATATAACTGCCTAGGAAGCACAGTGTCATGACAAAGACTAAATAAGGAGCTTCGGCCCTGCCACTTAGCAGCTGTGTGACCTCGGGGAAATGATTTGTTTGCTCAGTCAGTTCTGGTTTCTTCAACTCCACGGTGAGAATAACAACTCCAGAGGGTTGTTGTGAGGATTAAAGGAGATCATGTGAACCAGCGCGCCCAGGTCCTGGCCCAGTGAGGCTCAGTAAAGGCTTGTTTCCCAGGACAGGTCTGGCAAACCGTCAGCCCAGCCACTTCCCTCCCCTGTGCTCCATGTGCAAGAACTGGAGGAGGACGTGGGCATGGCTGGAGCATCACCTGGGTGCCCAGGAAGCCCAGCCAGCAAGGGGCAAGCTCTCTGGGAGGTATGAAGACTCTGGCTCCCCAATTCCAGGCTTCAGCCACCTTCTCTGCCCTGTCTCTCCCTGCCCTGCCCCACCCTCAGCCACTGGCAGGGCCCCCTTGGGTGGGGCGGGCAGGGCAGGGCGAAGGCAAGGCAGCAGGGTGTCATTATCGCTCCCAGCAGAGCTGGTGTCAGAGTTAAGCCTGCCTTCTTATCCGGTCCCCAGGCCCTGTGCTGACATGTCCTGCTGGCTCTGCAGGGCTGCCCAAGTCCCTCCGAGCAGGAACAGGAGGGGTAGCCCAGGAAACGGAGAACACGTTTGGACACTGAGTCATCCCATCCCTTCTCTCTCTAGTGAAAATGTGTGAAATTGAGGGTGCAGGGGCAGCTGGATGAAGTAACCCCTAAGGGGCTTCCAGCTCTGACGAGTTAGGACTCTGACCACTGTGAGCTCGCCATGATGGTCCTCCCTGCTTACAGACGAGGGCCCTGAGGCCAAGCAGAGGAAAGAGGCTCGCTCCCACAGCACACTAGTTGTAGCAGAGCTGAGTGACACTCAGGTCTCCCGACTGCTGGCCCAGGGCTCTTCCCGCCCCACACGCCCCGACCTTCTAGAAGGTCATGGAGGGAAGGGATAAAGATGAAAAGGGGGTGTCTGCTTCCAGGCTCCCCCTCCTTCCTTGTGTTCCAGGAGTGGCCTGGGGACTCCACAGAGGGGCTCCAGACATGTGGGCACCAGACAGCCCTGCAGGGGTGGGGGTCACCCCTTGGTTCCTGTCCAAGGGGCGGTAGGGACTGCAGGGCTTCCAGGTTGTGTGTGGAGAGCTGGCCCCGTTTTCGGACCTGATAACACCCCTCCCCATATCGGTGGGCCAAAAACTGCGAGGGGTGTGTTTGGGAGTCACAGGCAGGCTCAACAGAAATGTGGAGAAGGCAGGAAGGCAAGGTGAGCACAGTTCAATGGAAGCCCCCAGCCTGGTAGGAAAGAATTTTGAGGGTGCCCAAGGCTTGGGGGAGAGAGTGTAGGGGAGTCAGAGGAAGGGGTGAGCCAGCTCCATGAACACCCCTCCATCCAGACCTTGGCCCAGGTTCCTGAATCCTCTTCCTCTCTGGTGGAGGCTTAGACCACCCTGAGGACTCCCATTTGGGAGGAGGACTGAGAGCCTCTCCTCACTGCTGGGCAGCCTGGGCAGAACTGTGCTCTCAGAACACACACAAACAGGCCCCTCACACAGATCTGTGCATCACATACACACCTGGGGTCCAGGGCTCGAAGAGTCTCCCGTCCCCATCCCCACACATGCGACCATGCACTGTGGGCTTCCCAGACAGGGACGGCTGCTTCAGCGTTACTTGTAAACATGGCCCCTGAGGATTTTTGATGTGGCCGCTGAGGGCTTTTACAACAAGGTTAAAACTGGGCTGCCTTTTTGTAAGGTGGTCAGTACCTTGCACGCCTCCCCAGAACCCAAGGTTAATTCTGAGAGCTGAGAAAACAAGGGTGCTTAGGACAGGGGAGACCCTGGGGCCAAGGCAGATGGAGTGAGATAGAACCGGAGTCTCTGCGATGAACGAGGCTGGCCAGGAGCCCAAGAGCTAGAGCCAGAGGGGTGGGTGGGGCTGGGGCTGGGGCGGAGGAAGAGGGAAGGGCCGCCTCAAAGGGGACCCAGATTAGAGAGAACCGGAGCCAAGTCCTGTATCGTAGGTCACCCACCTCCCCAGGCTGGGCCCCCAGCACACAAACAGGCATGCACACACAAGCGCATACCTTCACGCGTCCCTGGAGTGCTCATCCAACCATTCCCTCGCGCCTTCACCACACCCCCTTCACCGGGGTACACGGGTGCCCATCCTGAGGGTAACAGAGAACCCTCTTACCCCTTTACCTCCCGGGATGAGGCAGGGGGAGAGCCCACTCCCAGCCGGAGGGCCAACCCCAGCCCTCACGGTCGGCTCCAGCGTGCCGGCTGAATCAGGTCCAGCTTGGCGAATTCCCAGGCGACGGGCGCCCCCTGCAGTCAGACAGGGGTGCAGCAGGGCTGGGACTTGGGCGGACACTCCTGCATCACTGCGTTTTCTCTTCCATCATCTTCAGCCTTTTCTGTGGCTGCTATGGTTGCCCCATTTGAAGGATGACAGCAATGTTGAGTGTCTTGCCCAAGGTCGCAGAGCCAGTCAGTACTGGACCCTCTGGGGGGCTTTGTCCCAGCCCTTCAGAGCCCGCCCCCTTCACACTCCCTCGAACCTAGGACAGACAGTGCAGCAGGCAGTTGTAAAAGGTAGGCAAAGGGTGTTTAATGCGCTTGCGGTCTCAGTACTCCCTCCAGGGGAGTGGGCAAGGGCAGGCGGCAGGGCACAGGGTCTTCACGAGAGGCTCAAGAGGTGAGGTTCCGGTGCAGGGACTCCTGGCATCTCCCGGGGCGAAAGGGCAAGAAGTAGACCGAGCCTCGTCTGGGGGGCTCCCGCAGCCGGGGCAGCACTGGGCTGGCGTGGAGCTGAACACAGAGCGGGGGGATGGGGGCTGTCCTCGAGGCCCGCCCCACAGCCCACCCACTGCGGAGCAAGGCACTGCCCAGGCCACCGCCCGCCAACAGGCAGGGCAAAAGGAGGGGGCGGCAGGGTCCCTGGGGGGCTGTGGGTTACCCACCGCCACTTCATCCCTAATGCTCCACTTCCACATGATTCATAGACCCGGTTTCACAGTAAAAGATGCCTTTAAATAATGGAATCCCACATCACCATCCGCCCCCACAATGGTAAACCACTGGACTAGTCTCAATTCTCATGAAGAGCTGAGGAAACTGAGGCCCAGAAAGGATAAGTGACTGGCCCAAGGCCACCCAGCAAGTGAGCAGTGTGGCCTTTTCCTTTGTGAGACCAGGGACCCCTGGGCTGTTCTGGAGGTCTGTGATTCTCCTGCCAACACTCTTCAGGCCTAAAATCCCCCTCCCTCCAGCTGACTGTTTCAGCTTCAGGGCCAGCCCAACACCGGGGGGCCCCACACCCACAATCTGCAGACACCCTCTCCCAACACACACACGCACACATACACACTCACCTCCTGGAGGACTGCAGCCTCACCACTCCCTGGGGGACCCTTCCCTGGTTTGTAGAGACCCAGAGGTTGGGGCTGGAGGCCAGACCCAGGCCCAGGGAAGGTGGGGGGACTGAGCACTGAGGGGCACGTCGGGAAGCGCGGGGTCTGTAAGGGCACCCAGTCAGACCCCACCACTCTCTGCAGCCAGACAGCTTCAGCCATATACCTGGGGAGCACAAGCCAGATGCAGGTGGTCATGGCCTCCTGGCCTGGTCCCTCTCACTCTGGGGGGCACACAGCCTGGGCCTGGCCCTGCAAGGAGCTGGCGCCTGTCTCTTCCAGGCTGCAGTGCCCCTTCTAACCCCTCTTCTTGGGGCCAGAACCCACAGAGGCAAGGAAGGGGAGGCTTCAGGGGCTCCCACTAGGCCCTGGAGAAAACTCCGAAAGAAGAGGAACAGTGAGCATCAGGAGCCAGGAGCTATGCTAAGGGGCCAGGGGAAACCATCCAGCTTCACCCCACCCCCCCCAGCCCCAGGGGCCACCACCAGGCCTCTGCTTTGCCAACTCACTTGGGTCCCAGCGGTGCACAAATTGTTAAATACCAGTTGCTGGCACAGCCGTGGTCAAAGGGGTTGTATCCCTGCAGGTATCGGCACTGGAGGGCATGAGGACAGGAAGAAGAGCTCAGATCCAGAGGACAGGGCAAGCCAACCACACCAGCCCTCTGGATGCTGGTCAGCTCAGCCCAGCCTAGGGCTGGGGCTGTGGCCAGACGCCAAGGACAAAGGAGCCAGAGGGTCAAGTAAAGCGTCCCACAACCCACTGGTGAGTAGCTCTGGCACCACACCCACATCTCCTGCCTGCTCAGGGGTCCTCCCCCATCACCTGTAGCCACTTTCGCAATCTCCTCCCGTTCTGTCTCCCCTGGCCACACACTTCCTTCTAATATCTCCTTCCAGATACACTTTTGGATCTTCCTTTTGCTGCTAAACTGCTCCAAAGACAGTTCCATCCCCTTGCTCCTTCAACTTCTCTACTTTCCCATCTCTTTTTTTTTTTTTTCCTAAAATTGTGCCTTCACTGAATCTCACTATCTGGAAGGGTGGTTTATTAATCTAGGTTGCTCCCTTTTATAGATGGGGATACTGAGGCACCAGATGGCTAAGTAACACAGCCAAGATCTCCTTGCTGGTATGCTGTGGAACTGTGATTTGAATTTATGTAGTCTGGCTCCAGAGCCCTTGTGATCTAAGCAAGTGGCCCAGCAGAAGTTGGAGGTAGGAAGGGAATGAAGTTGAGGTGTGTAAAGAATGCCTGAAATGGGTTCTGGTATTGGGAAAGAGGGCTTCCCAGGTGTCACTAGTGGTAAAGAACCTGCCTGCCAATGCAGGAGATGTAAGAGATTCAGGTTCTATCCCTGGGTCAGGAAGATCCCGTGGAGGAGAAAATGGCAACCCACTCCAGTATTCTTGCCTGGAGAATCCCATGAACAGAGGAGCCTGGCAGGCTACAGTCCATAGTGTCACACAGAGTCTCACATGACTGAAGTGACTTAGCACAGATGCACAATGGGAAAGAGCCCTGTCTGGTGAATCAGGGTGCAGACCACATTTAGGTTTCTTAAGGTTGGAGATCATGGATTGAGACAGCCCCATCTGAGCAGTGGAGGGAGGGCAGACCTATGGCCTGACTTGGGTTGTAAGAACCACAGGATGTGAGAAGGGAGAATGCTGCCCAGGAGAGGCTGAAATGAGGGACTGAGGCTAGAGAGAGAAGACATGCAGACCACAGGGGGCTGATGAGTAAGGGCTGTGCAGAGGAGTCACACATGCTGAGAACCAAAAATGGGTGGGGTGGAGGGATTAAGTCAAGTCTTGACTGGAAGGATGGGAAATGGTGGGTATAGAGGTCTCCTCTGTCCTTTCGGCTGCCTCAGTGTCTCCAGTCACTCCCTCAATGATGCAGCCAACTACAGGCTTCCTAAAAAAGGCTTTAATAAAAAAGTATTGCCACGTGGAAGGAATCCCATGAGAAGGGATGTTTACTTTACCACTACAAGTAAACACAGTACTGAAAGTCCAAGGTAATGCAGGAAAAGAAAAAGAAATAAAGCCAGACATTGTGGAAAGGAAGAAATGAATCATGACATGATTTTCTATGTAAAATCAACAAAAAAGCTATTAGAACTAATAAATAAGTCTAGAAAAATTGTAAGACTCAAGACTAATACACAAAAATCCATTGTATTTTCTTATAGTAATAAATAAATGGAGGGATTTCCCTGTGGTCCAGTGGCTAAGACTCTGTATTCCCAGTGCAGGGGGCCCAGGTTCAGTTCCTTGTCAGGGAACTAGATCCCACATGCCCAAACTAAGAGTTTGCATGTCGATACTAAAGATCCCACATGCTGCAAATAAGACCCGGTGCAGCTTAATTAATTATTTTAAAATACAAATGAAAATGAAAAATTTTAAATTATAACACAAAAAATGAAATGTTTAGAAAAAGGTCTAACACAATGTAGTCAATATCTATATGCTGAAAATCGACACTAATGAAATAAATCAAAGAAGCCCTAAATAAATGGAGAGATATACCATGTTCATGGATTCAAAAACTCAGTATTATTAAAATGTCAGTTTTCAAAACTGATCTATAGGTTCAAACAAAATCCAAATGAAAATCTCAGCAATGCTCTTATAGAAATCGACAAGTTGATTCTAAAATTTATATAAATTTAGGTAAGATAAGTCAAGGTAACTAGAATAACCAACAAAACTTCATAAAAGAACAAAGTTGGAGAACTCACATTGCATGATTTCAAGACAATATAAAGTTGCTAAGCAAGACAGGGTGGTATTGATTTAAAAAAAAATCAAGAGTCCAGAAATACATCTTCACCTGTATAGTCCATTGTTTTTGACAGATATTCAAAGGCAACTCAATGAAAGGATAAACTTTTCCAAAAATGGTGCTGAAATAACCCATAAGCAAAAAAAATAAATCTTGACCAATACCTTGTGTCATATACACTAATTAACCCCAAATGAATCATAGTCCTAAATATAAAACCTAAAACTATAAAATATCAAGAAAAAATATGAGAAAATCTTTGTGACTTTGGGTTAGGCAGATTTCTTAGTTACATATCAAAAGCACAATCCCTAAAAGAAAAAACTGGCAATGTTCATCAAAACTTAAAACTTCTGATCTTTGGAAGATACCGTTGAGAAATGAGATGACAGATGTGGAGAAAATATTTTCAAAACACGTATCTGAATCTTGATATAGAAATCTTGAAGTGAAAAGTGAACTGAAAGTCACTCAGTCATGTCCAATTCTTTGTGACCCCGTGGACTATTCAGTCCATGGAATTTTCCAGGCCAGAATACTGGAGTAGGTAACCATTCCCTTCCCCAGGCAATATTCCCAACCCAGGGATCAAACCCAGGTTTCCCACATTGCAGGTGGATTCTTTATCACCTGAGCCATAGAAATCTTAACACTCAAAATTTAAGAAGGCAAACCAACTTTTAATGGTCAAAAGACTGGAAGACTTTTAATCAAAGATATAATGATGGCAGGACTTCCTTGGTGGTCCAGTGGCTAAGACTCCGCATTCCCAATGCAGCGGGCCCTACCAACATTTCACAGACTCATCCCTGGTCATGGAACTGGATCCCACATGTCACAACCAAGAGTTCGAATGCCGTGCAACTAAAAGATCCCACAAGCCAAAAGGAAGATCAAACGTTGTAAAGTAATTAGCCTCCAACTAATAAAAATAAATGGAAAAAAAAAAAGGAAGATCAAACGTCTCATGAGCTGCAACTAAGACCCAGCAGAGTTACATAAATAAATACTTTTTTTTAAAAAATAAACTGATGACAAATAAGAACATGAAAAGATATTCCAGATCATTAGTCATTAGGAAAATGCAAATTAAAACCACAATGAGATATCACTACACATTTCTTAGATCGGCTTAATTTTTTAAAAAATGACAATTCCAAATGTTAATGATGCAGAGCAATTGGAATTCCTATACACTGCTTATGGAAATTGAAGTGGTATAGCCATTTTGGAAGACAGTTTGGCAGTTTCTTATAAAGTTAAACAGTTACTATATGACACAGCAACATCACTCTTAAGTACATATCCCTCCTCCCAAAAAATGAAAACCTGTATCCACATGCCTGTACACCAACATTTATAATGGCCTCATTTCAGTTCAGTTCAGTCGCTCAGTCATGTTCGACTCTCTGCGACCCCATGGACTGCAGCAAGCCAGGCTTCCCTGTCCATCACCAACTCCCAGAGTTTACTCAAACTCATGTCCATTGAGTCAGTGATATTTCTCCTGGGAATCTTGATTCCAGCTTGTGCTTCACCCAGCCTGGCACTTCCCATGATGTACTCTGCATATAAGTTAAATAAGGAGGGTGACAATATACCGCCTTGACATACTCCTTTCCTGATTTGGAACCAGTCTGTTGTTCCATGTCCAGCTCTAACTGTTGCTTCTTGACCTGCATACACATTTCTCAGGAGGCAGGTCACATGGTGTGGTATTCCCATCTTTTTAAGAATTTTCCATAGTTTGTTGTGATCCACACAATCAAAGGCTTTGGCATAATCAATAAAGCAGAAATAGATGTTTTTCTGAAACTCTTGTGGTTTTTCAATGATCCAATAGATGTTGGCAATTTGATCTCTGGTTCCTCTGCCTTTTCTAAATCCAGCTTGAGCATCTGGAAGTTCATGGTTCATGTACCGTTCAAGACTGGTTTGGAGAATTTTGAGCATTACTTTGCTAGCATGTGAGATGAGTGCAATTGTGTGGTAGTTTGAACATTCTTTGGCATTGCCTTTCTTTGGGATTGGAATGAAAACTGACCTTGTCCAGTCCTATGGCCACTGCTGAGTTTTCCAAACTTGCTGGCATATTGAGTGCAGCACTTTCACAGCATCATCTTTTAAGATTTGAAATAGCTCAACTGGAATTCTATCACCTCCACTAGCTTTGTTTGTAGTGATGCTTCCTAAGGCCCACTTGACTTTGCACTCCAGGATGTCTGGCTGTAGGTGAGTGATCACACCATTGTGGTTATCTGGGTCATGAAGATCTTTTTTGTATAGTTCTTCTATGTATTCTTGCCACCTCTTAATATCTTCTGCTTCTGTTACATCCATACCATTTCTGTTCTTTATTGTGCACATCTTTGCATGAAATGTTCCCTTGGTATCTCTAATTTTCTTGAAGAGATCTCTAATTTTCTTGAAGGGATCTCTAGTCTTTCCCCTTCTATTGTTTTCCTCTATTTCTTTGAGGAAGGCTTTCTTATCTCTCCTTGCTATTCTTTGGAACTCTGCATTCAAATGGGTTTATCTTTCCTTTTCTCCTTGGCCTTTCACTTCTCGTCTTTTCTCAGCTATTTGTAAGGCCTTCTCAGACAACCATTTTGCCTTTTTGCATTTCTTTTTCTTGGGGACGGTCTTGAAACCTGCCTCCTGTACATTGTCACAAACCTCTGTCTTCAGGCACTCTGTCTATCGAATCTAATCCCTTGAATCTATTTCTCACTTCCACTGTATAATTGTAAGGGATTTGATTTAGGCCATACCTGAGCGGTCTAGTGGTTTTCCCTACTTTCTTCAATTTCAGTCTGAATTTGGCAATAAGGAATTCATGATCTGAGTCACAGTCAGCTCCCGGTCTTGTTTTTGCTGACTGTATAGAGCTATATATTGTCACCCTGCTTATTTAACTTATATGCAGAGTACATCATGAGAAATGCTGGACTAGATAAAGCACAAGCTGGAATTAAGATGGCTGGAAGAAATATCAATAACCTCAGATATGCAGATGACACCACCCTTATGGCAGAAAAGTGAAGAACTAAAGAGCCTCTTGCTGAAAGTGAAAGAGGAGAGTGAAAAAGTTGGCTTAAAGCTCAACATTCAGAAAACTAAGATCATGGCATCTGGTCCCATCACTTCATGGCAAATAAATGGGGAAACAGTAGAAACAGTGACAGACATTATTTTGGGGGGCTCCAAAATCACAGCAGATGGTGACTGCAGCCATGAAATTAAAAGATGCTTGCTCCTTGGAAGAAAAGTTATGTCCATCCCAGACAGCATATTAAAAAGCAGAGACATTACTTTGCCAACAAAGGTCCATCTAGTCAAAGCTATGGTTTTTCCAGTAGTCATCTATGGATGTGAGAGTTGGACTACAAAGAAAGCTGACTGCCGAAGAACTGATGCTTTGAACTGTGGTGTTGGAGAAGACTCTTGAGAGTCCCTTGGACTGCAAGGAGATCCAACCAGTCCATCCTAAAGGAAATCAGTCCTGAATATTCATTGGAAGGACTGATGCTGAAGCTGAAATTCCAATATTTGGGCCACCTGATGCGAAGAACTGATTAATTGGAAAAGACCCTGATGCTGGGAAAGATTGAAGGCAGGAGGAGAAGGGGACGACAGATGATGAGATGGGTGGATGGCATCATCGACTCAATGAACATGAGTTTGAGTAATCTCCGGGAGTTAGTGATGGACAGGGAAACCTGGTGTGCTGCAGTCCATTGGGTCACAAAGAGTCGGATACGACTGAGTGACTGAATTGAACTGAATGAAGATAATGGTGACCTCCCTTAAAAGGTCCCATGCATGCACTGCAGCACTGAGTGCCCCCGACCCTGCAGCAGACCCATGCCTCTGCCAGAGACTCCTGGACACTCACGGGCAAGTCTGGGTCAGTCTCTTGTAGGGTCACTGCTCCTTTCTCCTGGGTCCTGGTGTGCACAAGGTTTTGTTTGTGTCCCCCAAGAGTTTGTTTCCCCAGTCCTGTGTAAGTTCTGGTGGCTCTGTGGTGGGGTTAATAGCAACCTCCTCCAAGAGGGCTTATGCCATACCGAGGTCTACTGCACCCAGAGCCCGAGCCCCTGCCCCTGCGGCAGGCCACTGCTGACGTGCACCCCCGCAGGAGACACTCAAACACAGTTCTGGCTCAGTCTCTGTGAGGTCTCTGGGTCCTGGTGCACACAAGGTTTGTTTGAGCCCTCCAAGGGTCTCTGGAAGGTATGGGGTTTGATTCTAAACATGATTTTGCCCCTCCTACCGTCTTGCTGGGGCTTCTCCTTTGCCCTTGGACTTGGGGGTATCTTTTTTTTGGTGGGACCCAAAATTCTCCTGTCCTGCCTCATTTGTAATCACCAAAACCCAAAACAACGCAAATATCCTTCAATTGGTGAAAATGAGTAAACAAACCGTGACACACCTGTATAATGAAATACTACACAAATAAAAAGGAGGAAACTCCTGATATGGGAAACAACCTGGATGAATCTCAAATGGATTACACTGAGTGAATGAAAGCAGATTCAAAAGGCTATGATTACATTTATATGAAATTCTGATAAAGGAAAAACTATTGGGGTAGAAAACAATTCTATAATTGCCAGAGGCTGCAAGTAGGGAGAGAAATGGACTACAAAACTCCATGAGGGAATTTGGGGAGTGAGGGGAGGGTGGATGGAGCTATTCTAAATCTTGGTTATGGCAGTGGTTACAGAACTGTATTTTTGTCAAAACTCATACAACTGTGTACTAAAAAGGGTGAATTTTACTGTGTGTAAAGAAAAAAATCCTATCAAGGCTTCCAAGTTTCCATTGCACCAAGATTAAATTATCCACCTGACTTCTTTGCCTTTTAAATCTGGACAATCCCTGGCAGATCACTTGATTGTGCATGCCACACCTGCTGCAATTAGAAGTGTTCCCTCATCCTCCTACCAACATTCCACAGACTTTCAGGCTTCCGTGCTTTTTTGCAATCTTTGCCCCTCACTGCAATGCCTCGCCTTCTGCCATCCAAAACCGCTAAGTGACATGTCCTACTCAACACCGCGGTCCTCACTGAACTCTCAGGGCTCTGAGTTTGCGCTACACAACGTCGGCAGGCCCCTCTCTCAGCGCGTTCGCTGCTGTCCGGTGAGTTACTCTGATATCCGGTCCCTTGTTAACACACGCGCAGGATGCAGCCTTACTCGCCTCCACGCCCATGGCTCAAAATAATGCGCACGCGGCCTAGCGCTCACTAGTGCACCTTCGACGCAAGAAGAGTGACTACCGAGCTCCGGAAGGAGGTGAGATCTGAGCTGAATCTGCGTCTGGAAGGGCTCAAGAGGCACCTCCGAGAGAGCTCAGGCCATCAAAGACCAAGGCGAAGGAGAAAGCGGAAAGTGCGGAAGCCCGGGAGGGGTAAGCTGACCACCCACCGCCCGATACCATCATGGCGCCCCGCTCGTCCCCACGTACCTTGCCCTCGTAGGAGCGCTCCGCCGCGCTCACCGACATGGCCTGGATCAGCAGCAACAGGAAGAGGGGCACCAGGAAGCCGGCGGCGGGTACAGCAACCAAGATGCTGCAGAGCAGCTAAGGAGCAGCGCCTCCTGACGGACCTCCTTGGCCCCGCCCCTCACCTAACCCCGCCCACACCAAGCCCCGCCCACCCGCTCCCTGCTCCCCCTGCAGCCTAGGGCCAGTGCCACCTCTAGCACTCTCCATCCTTGACTCTGCTAGCTCACCCCTTCGCAGTTCCTCCCATCCCCACCCATCTCTCTGACCCTACCTACCCTCACCTCGTCCCAGACCGGTCCTCTCAGGCGGCTTCACCGTCTAACCCTGCTCACCATTAGCTCTGCCCGCCCCGTGACCCCGCCCCTCTGTTGACAGCTCCTCGCCACCCTCACTGTTTGGGCCGTGGGTCCCCACAGCCCAGCGGATACGCGATGGCCTTGTCCATGGAGAAGGACAGGTGGGTCGTGCGCACCAGAAAGATCAGGCAGCTGACCAGCATGGCACCCGAGTAGAGGCATAAGGACAGGACAAGCAGCATGAAGAAGCGGAAGTTGCGGTGACCGATGCAGTTATTGACCCACTTGCAGTGGTGGTCAAAGTCCTAGGCAAGAGGGAGAGGGCTCAGGCCTTGACCCAATCTCTGATCCAGGCTCCATCGCCCCCAAATCTTATGCGTTCCCTCTAAACCACCTGCCCTTGACCTCACAAAGTGGCTTCCATTCCTAGGGAGAATCTGAGCCTCAAAATCCTTAACCTGCTGGCATTCCCCCAGTTAGAGCACCGCAGGGCTCGCAGAGCTGTATGTCACGTCAAGAGACTTTGGAGACAGGACCTGCCTGGTCTTCTCTGGGATAAATCCTGGTGTAACTTCAGACAGGACATAGGATATCTCTGGACATCTGTTTTCTCATCCGTTGGATGAGCCTAAGAATAACACCCTTGCCCAGCCAGTCTCCCAGGATTGTAAGGACCAGTTAAGACAGCACATTGCTGAACTGTTGCAGACTGTGCACTTGGAACCCAGGAGACCAGGAGACCCTCTGGCCTAGACATTCAGAAGAGGCAGGATGTTCCCCTAGCTGGTCCTGCAGCCTGCTGAGGGCATTTGGGCATCCAGTGTCATTGAGCCCTAGGAAGAACAGTGGTGTCTGACCAGGCCCAGCATAGATGTGGATGCCCCTCTACAGTGTCAACACCAGTGCAGAAAGGGGCCAGCCTCCCGGAAAAGGTGCAGGCACAGAGGCAGTGACCTGCCTGAGTGATCAAGAGTGGCTGGGAATTACTGCCACCTTTGGTCTTTAGCAGTCCCAGAAGTAGTTTCATGCCCACCACTGGCTCCCGTGTAAGTAGGTCTCCTGGTCCCAGACAGATGCTGGGAGAGTAGGTGGGCAGGAGAGAGGGGCACTTACCTCCACGCAGATGTTGCACCAGGGACAGTGGTAGGTCCGGGGTGGGCGGTGGAAGCAGCACTTTTGGCACCACTGCAGGCGGAAGGCCCTGTGGTTCACCCATATCACATGTACCATCAGGGGGCCCTGTTCATTGGATCCTGGCACGGGAAAAGGATTGAGCAGCAGCCGGAGGCCCTTCCATCAGTCTGCTGCAGCAGAAGGGTGGGGGCGGGCAGCCCCACGGCATCCCTGGGCTCAGGAAGCATGGGGACCAGGTGGCAGGGGAATCCTTAGTCCCCACTGAACAAGCTGGCCAAGTTTAGAGAGGCTGGCAGTCACAGGGAAAGTGGGTTTCCAGCCTGAGGAGTTCTTTGTGAACTCAGGCCTTCAGTACTGTGACCAACGCTTTACGGAATTTGTGTGGTAGGGAGGAGGAAGAGAAAACTGAGTGGTTGTGAAGAGCTGGCTTCTCTCCCAAGAAACTTCTGCCCTGGCCCTCCCCTCCAAGGAAACTGGAAAACCTCCAAGATTCTGTTTTTTTTTTTCACACCTCCATGGCTTGAGAAATGAAGTGGCAGGTGCAGGGCCTGAGCAAATGAGGACATGGGGTGAAGGAGCCCTGAGGCCCCAGTGGTGGGAGGGTAGGTGGGAGGAGCACTTTAGGGATCACCCCTCCAGGCAGGAGCCCCAGGGGACCAATGTCTCACCTTGATGCAAGATGCCCGGGTCTGAGAAGTTGAGTGAAATGAGACTGAAGAAGGTGAGGATAAAGAGGAGGCCTGTGATGACGGGAAAGGCCCATTCCCCATTCTGGGCCAGCCACCTGCAACTGAGACAAGAGCAGGACTCAGCCCTGAAGCTCCAATTCACCTAGTCAGCACCCACAGACCATAAACTCTGCTCTAAATATCCAGGCTTGTGACAGATCCACAGAGACTCCACCAGTCACCCTGTATTACCAACCACCTGCAGCTCCCAAATGCACCAAGCCCTCTCTACCTCTGTACCCTTTGCCTAGAACATCCTGCCTTCCTGACCCCTCTTCTGCACCCCCCCTTCCTCTGTACTATCATTATCTGCTTTCCTTTCTGTTGCTCTGTAAGAAACCTGATAGCTTGTGTGGGAGACTTACGGAAATGCGAAGAAGAGGCCACTGAAAATGACCAGCAGCACCACATTGAAAGCGGCAAATAAGCTTGGGAGGACCCAGGGAAGTGGGGCCTGAAGTGGGGGGTGGGGCTCCTTCAGGAGCGGCATGGCTGGACCTCCTGGGCCCCCAGGCGAGATGAGCGTCACCAGGCTCCCTTCCCGCTGCTGGCTCCGGGAGCCCCATGGCCACAGCAGCCTTGGAAGCCACAGCCCAGTGTGGAAGAAAAGGAGTCCCAGTGTGACATCACAGAGGCTGAGGAGAATGGGGCTAGTGGCTCTCCAGCACAACTGTCTGCAGCCAGTGACCATCACTCCCGACGACAAACCACACCCCTGCTTGTGCTGGGGACTGAGGGGTCCTGTCCCTGCGAGGTTGGCTTCAGGACCACGTGAGATTAGAGAAACGTGGGGAGAAGATGGGTGATCTGCTCACCGTTTCAGGATCAGTGCTCATCAGAGGAAACAGTGTTCATCGTTCTATCTCCATCTGTTCCTTTTTTGTTATTACAAAATCGCACTTTGGGAGAGGAGGCAGCTAAACCTTCCCTTGTTTCCAGGGTTGGCTTCATGACACAATTCTGGTCAATGAGACATAGTAGATGTTGCAGGGTTTCTGGAAAGGCTTTTGCTTTCCTGATTAAAGGGAAAAAAGACACAGTTGGTACAGTTTTGCCCCTTTCTTCCTGTTTTGAACCTAGATGTGCTGGCTGGGTCTACCTCAACCCATTAGGCAGTAAGTCAGCATGGGGCACAGACAGAGTGACAGTATTGACACTGAGTCACTGCCCCCAGCCTTGAACTGTCTCCCTCTGAGCAGCTTATTATGTGAGAAAATGGGTTCTGTTACGTACAACTGATACTTGTCATTTGTTTTAGCCACTGAGCATCGGAACCTCCCTGTGTTTGGAGGATTCCCTGAGCTGTAAGTCTTGATGAAGGCAAAGGCTGTTTCTCCAGCCCAGCTGGACCCGGAAATGCCAGATACCCACATTCGAAACCTCTCTTGCAGCTAGCACACGGGCCTGCGGCTTGGGTGCCTCAGATTAGCCTCAGAACTGAGGCTACCACCAACCAACTGAGGAGGCCGCTGAGATGAAGTAAATGTCTTTTTAAAACTTAGACCATGGCCTCTGCTTAGAACCTTCCAATTGTTCCCAGCCCCCTCAGAGTAAAGTCCAAAGTTCTTGCCATGGCTCTCAAGGCCCTTCCTGATCTTTCCCCACTGACTCTAACCTCGTTTCCCAACAGTCAGCCCCTTACTCACTCCACACCAGCCAGGCACACAGCACTCCTTGCTGTTTCTCAAACACACCTGGTATATTCCAATCCTGGGTTCTTCACACTAGCTCTTCTCTTGCCCTGGAATTCTCTGCCACATGTTTTCTCAGGACTTGCCCCCACACCTCACTGTGTTCTTTGCTCCATTGGTGCCCTCTGTGGTTATCCAGACGCCTGCATCTCCAGCTGTTTCTATAGAAACATTGGACTTGGGGCCAACGAATGTGAATGTTTAAAACATATTTTGCATAATTTACAAATGCTTTCTGGAGAATTTGTACACATTTATACTGCTATTATGAGCATACCGATATAATACCTACACTATTCAGTTCAGTTCAGTTCAATCACTCTGTCGTGTCCGGCTCTTTGCGACCCCATGAATTGCAGCACACCAGGCCTCCCTGTCCATCACCAACTCCCGGAGTTTACCCAAACACATGTCCATCGGGTCGGTGATGCCATCCAGCCATCTCATCCTCTGTCGTCCCCTTCTCCTCCTGTCCCCCATCCCTCCCAGCATCAGGGTCTTTTCCAATGAGTCAACTCTTCACATCAGGTGGCCAGAGTATTGGAGTTTCAGCTTCAGCATCAGTCTTTCCAGTGAATACCCAGGACTGATCTCCTTTAGGATGGACTGGTTGGATCTCCTTGCAGTCCAAGGGACTCGCAAGAGTCTTCTCCAACACCACAGCTCAAAAGCATCAGTTTTTCGGCGCTCAGCTTTCTTTATAGTCCAACTCTCACATCCATACATGACCACTGGAAAAACCATAGCCTTGACTAGATGGACCTTTGTTGGCAAAGTAATGTCTCTGCTTTTTAATATGTTATCTAGGTTGGTCATAACTTTCCTTCCAAGGAGTAAGCGTCTTTTAATTTCATGGCTGCAATCACTATCTGCAGTACAGTTAGATATCAAAGTAAAATTGTTTCTCCAGTTTTATAGATGACAAATGATAACTTGATCTTTTATATCTCCTTAAATTACTTATGAAATTAAATATTTTATACATCCGTAGGTCATTTTATTGTAGTTTTGTGAATAGCTTTTGTACATCTTTTTCTTGTTCACATTTCAAATGTGGAAGTATTCTCCTCTGTTTTTTATTGTGGTAAATATACATAACATAAAGTTTATGTTATGTATAAACCATCAGTACTATCCCCTCCAGAACTTTTTCATCATCCCAAGAGGAAACTCTATACCATTAAACAATAACTCCTCACTCCACCTCCCCCCAGTTCATGGTAACCACTGTTTTACTTTCTGTCTCTATGAATTTGACTGTTTCTCACAAAAGTGGAATCATACATCTGTCCTTTTGAATCTTCCTTATTCCACTTAGCGTAAGGTCCTTAAGATTCATCCTTGAGTTTTAGCAGTCCTGGAAGTTGGTATGTTGTAACATGTATTGGAATTTTTTTGCTTTTTAAAACTGAACAATATTTTATTGTATGCATATGCCACATTTTGTTTATTCATTCATCTGTTGATAGACGTTTAGACTGTTTCCACCTTCTGGTGGAATTGTGAATAATGTTGCTATGAACATGGGTGCACAAATGTTTATTCAAGTTCCTGTTTTTCAGTCTTTTGTGTATATATCCGGAAGTGGAATTTCCAGGTCATATGGTAATTCTATGTTTAGTGTTTTGAGGAACTGCCGTAGTATTTTCTATTATAGCTGCATTATTTTACATTCCTGCTAATAATGGACAAGGACTCCAATTTCTTCACATCCATGCTAACACTTTTTGTTTTCTTCTATTTTTGTTTGTCTTTTATAATATCTATTCTAATGGGTATAAAATGATATCTCACTGTGATTTTGATGGAAGTGTTGGTTTTTTCTTACAGATTTGCAGGAGCTCTTTTATCTTAAAAATTCTAGCTGTGTTTATTACAAATATGTTCCCAATTTATTGGGATGCATGCAATGTTTAGTGTAAAGTTCTTATTGTTTTTATGTAATCAAATCTATGGATCATTTCCTTAGCACCCACTTAACGTTATTTTCCCTTCTTCTATCTGATATTTATATTTCTTGTTTTCTTTTTCATTTAACTCTTAAGCCCATCTGAAATTAATGTCAGGGTAAGATACTAGGTGAAGGTCTAATCGTGTTTTTTCCCCACATCATTATAATCAATTGTTCCAGCATCATTTATGGAATAAATGTTCCTTTCCCTCTTATGACAGATACTAAGTTCTTCATACATACTAAGATGTGCAGGTAACTCTGTGACGTGCCTCCCAGAACCCTCTCAGGAATGAAGAGCTTACTCCCCCAGCGGCTAGAAAACTGCCTCAGCTTCGGAGATTGCCTCCCCTAAAGAAAATTACCTCACCGACAGTCCCACCTCTTTTCAGGGACAGCTTGCATCCAAGGAATGGTCCAACATGAGGATATAAAGGTCCAGATGCTTTTCCAATGGAAGACAATTCTGAGGAGCCATCCTAGCCCCCATGTGACCTTGGAGGAGGCAGATCAACATCTCCCTCTGCTCAGCCTTGCTTCCTTTCCTTCCTTCTTTCCCTCTCCTTTCACAGGTGTTGGTCCCCAAACCATTCCCTAATAAACACTCTATGTCTAATCTCTAGAGTTTGTTTGTGGACTTTTTGTTTCATTGATTTACTGAATTCAGTACCATGTATTTTGATATTTGTAGTTTTAGGATCCGGGAGCCTTTTTGCATTCTTAGTTGTCATCATCTGACTCTCTAAACTTATAATGTTGTGTAGTAAATTAAAACATCAGAACACAGAAATATTCACTAATGAATGAGAAATGAGGCCCCACTCAAACATCACCTTTCATTTAATACTAGCATCTTTCTTTTCCATCTCAACTGTAACGCAAAACAATGCCAAGTTCAAGTACAATGATAACTTATTACAAAGTGACATTTAAAATCTTGCAAAAGAAGTAGCATTTTATGATGCTGATTGAAGTTATATTAGAATACAATTTTTAAATTTTTTTTAAAAATTCATTTTATTGCAGTAACATATGTTTTAACATTATATAGGTTTCATGGGTAGGACATTGTATTTCCACTTCTGTATACACTACAACAGGCTTCCCAGGTGGCTCAGTGGTAAAGAATCCACCTGCCAATACAGGAGACATGGGTTCAATTCCTGGGTCGAGAAGATCCCCTGGAGAAAGAAATGGCAACCCACTCCAGTATTTTTGCCTGGGAAATCCCATGGTTAGAGGAGCCTGGCAGGCTATATAGTCCAATGGGGTTGCAAAAGAATTGGACACCACTTAGCAACTAAACAACAACACTTAAAACTAGCACAATATTTTAAATAACTATACTTCAATAAAAAATACTAATTTTAAAAAGAAAAAGCAGTTGGCAAAATCCTTCCATGATTCCTTGACAGATTAGGAATAGAAGGGAACTTCGTCAATCTGAGGAAGGACATTTTTTAAAAACCCACAGCTAATATCATAATCCCACTCCAGTATTCTTGCTTGGAGAATCCCCATGGACAGAGGAACCTGGTGGGTTATATTCCATGGGGTCACAAAGAGTTGGACACGACTGAGCGATTAAGCACAGCATCTTAATAGTGAAAGACTGAAAACTTTCTCTGTCAGATTAGGAAGAAGACAAACACACCTGCTTTTGCCACTTCTGTTTAACACTGTACTGAATGTTCTATAGAGCTATTAGGCAAGAAAAAGAAAAGCATCTACGTTGGAAAGAAAGAAGTAAAACCATCTCCATTTGCAGTTGACACAGTATTGTGTATGGAAATCCCTGAAGAACACATACACACACACACACACACACACACATTCAATTAGAGCTAATAAATGAGCAAAGTAGCAGCAATTTTCATAATAGCCAAATATAGAAACAAAACAAATGTCCATTAGCTGATAAATAAATGCCATTACCTGATTTTTAAAATATGGTATATATCCATACAATGGAATATTGCTGCTGCTGCTAAGTCGCTTCAGTCGTGTCCGACTCTGTGCGACCCCACAGACGTCAGCCCACCAGGCTCCCCCATCCCCAGGATTCTCCAGGCAAGAACACTGGCGTGGCTTGCCATTTCCTTCTCCAATGCATGAAAGTGAAAAGTGAAAGTAAAGTTGCCTTCTCCCACAGAGTCCAAAAGTCTGTTCTGTATATCTGTGTCCCTTTTTCTGTTTTGCATATAGGGTTATCATTACCATCTTTCTAAATTCCATATATATGTGTTAGTAAACTGTAATGGTCTTTATCTTTCTGTTTGAACTCTGTGGGAGAAGGCGAGGGTGGGATGTTTCGAGAGAACAGCATCGAAACATATATATCATCTAGGGTGAAACAGATCACCAGCCCAGGTTGGATGCATGAGACAAGTGCTCGGGCCTGATGCACTGGGAAGACCTAGAGGGATCGCGTAGAGAGGGAGGTGGGAGGGGGGATCGGGATGGGGAATACATGTAAATCCATGGCTGATTCATGTCAATGTATGACAAAAACCACTACAATATTGTAAAGTAATTAGCCTCCAACTAATAAAAATAAATGAGAAGGAAAAAAAAGAAAGTAAAGTCGCTCAGTCATGTCCAACTCTTAGTGACCCCATGGACTGCAGCCTACCAGGCTCCTCCATCCATGGGATTTACCAGGCAAGAGTACTGGAGTGGGTTGCCATTGCCTTCTCTGACAATGGAATATTATTTAGCCATTAAAAGGAATGAGCACTGATACATGCTACAATATGGATAAATCTTGAAAACATTATGTTAGATGAAAGAATTCAAATACAAAAAGCCACATATTTTATCATTTTATTTAGATGAAATATCCAGAACTGGCAAATTCATAGAGAGAAAGTAGATTAATGGTTGCCAAGGGGTGAGAGGAAAGAATAATTGAGAAGCATGAAGTTTCTTTGGGGGATAAAAATATTCTGCAATTAAATTAATGATGATGGGTGCACAACATTATGAATATACTACAATGCACTGAATTACTTTAAAATGACTGAGGTAGTGAATATTATGTGAATTTTATCTCAGTAAGAAGTATTTTAAAAGAGAAAGACTGGCCTTTGAATATCAAATGATTTAAGAGCCCTAGGGAAAAACTGATGAAATTTATGATCAGTTTGTATTTTTCAAAAATGACCCTTACACTGAGAAGCCAGAACTGAAGTAATAGATGTCTTATGTTACCATATGATTTTGTGGAGGAAATTAAACAAAAATAAATAAATAAAGACTTCATTCTTCTTGATTCTAAAAATCAAGGTTCCACAGTCTTAAATTAGCAAGAGAAGAATCTGATTGGCTGGCCCACCTCATCTTCTAGCCACACGTTAGCTATGGACAGACTGGCCTTAACTAATCCATGGGTCCCACTGTATAAAGATAGCCACTGAGGGGCTCTGGGTGAGGCAGAAGCACCACTTGAGAGCTAAAGCCTTCCCTCTCCCCGATCACCTGCCCCTCTTCCTTGCGTCACCATCCATCCTGAGGATTAGCCAGTCTCCCTTGGGCCTGCCAGCCCCTGCCCAGCAGCCGTCCCTCCTGCTCTTCAGACCTCCTCTCCTGCCTCCCCCACCTCTGCCCCACAGTTCTGTCCCAGAGAAGTTTCAGGGAACATCCTCAGCATCCTGTGTTCTGCTCTGGTGTTTTTTGTTGTTCAGTTGCTTTAGTTATGTTTGACTCTTTGCCACCCCATGGATTACAGCATGCCAGGCTCCTCCTCTGTCCATGGGATTTTCTAGGCAAGAATATTGGAGTGGGTAGCCACTTCCTTCTCCAGGGGGTCTCCTCGACCCAGGGATCAAACTTGCGTCTTCTGCATTGGCTGGTGGATTCTTTATTACTGAGCCACTGGGGAAGCCCTGTGTTCTGCTCTAAGGAAGTCTAAAGTTCAGGGCTTTGGGTGATTAAGCTCAAGGCTTCTCACCAGGGTAGGGATGAATGACCCAGGGAGCGGAAAGCATTCCTGTGGAAATGGTTTGAGGAAGCTGAGTCAGCCTGGGTCTTTGCTAGGGCGGGACCCAGGCGACTGACCCTCTGGAGGTCAGTGCCCTTGTCTTACGGGTTGTGCCCTTATGTCCACTTCAGGAGGTCATTGGCCCCTGAGACTCCTAGATCACTGCATTGTCCTGTTCAGAGAACTGTACTTTAGGAAAAGGGTAACGAAAAGAGAGGACTCTTCTTGATCCTCAGGAGATATTTTGAGGCGCTACTTTGGGACAGGAGTAGGGAGTCTTCTTGGTACATCAGTAACTGCTTCCTCTGACCACATCTACCCACCAACCCAGAGCAGGGGGAATTTTCTGCCTTCCCAAAATGGACTCTCTTGACCCTCTACTGGGCTTTCGTTGCTATTGTTGTTCTACTATCAAGAACTTCATCTAGGCCTCAACAGAGCCCCTAACCCAGGTCCCTTCTGCCTCTCTGCATATCACCATGTATCCAGCTTAGTGCAGTGTCATCACCCCTCTGATCCTCAGTTTCCTTATCTGTAACATGAGAACAAAGATAACGTTTACCTTTAATGAACTGAGAAAGCAGCATTGACATATATACACTATCATGTGTAAAATAGATAGCTACTGGGAAGCTTCTATGTAACACAGGGAGCCCAGCCCGGTGCTCTGAGGACCTAGAGGGGTGGGATGGGAGGGGGGAGGGAGGCTCAAGAGGGAGCGGATATAAATGTTTATGTATACATATGTATATATAACAGTGGCTGATTGTCTTTGCTGTACAGCAGAAACCAACACAACACTGCAAAGCAATTATCCTCCAATTAAAAAACAGATTTTAAAAAAGCATTTACCTTGTAAGAGTACTTGTGAAGTTTAAATGAGAGAAAGAATATGCAGCAATTCCTGTACCACCTGTTGCATAAACACTCCACAGGTGTTAGCTACTGTTGCGGTGATTTCATTATTTTGTCTGTCATGCAACTGATTTTAAGGAGCACTTAGGTATGTGTGAGGCCCTGTGCTGGGAACTTAGGGTACTATGTTTGGCCTTAAATAGGTTTAAGGAGAAAGCAAGAAGAGACATCACCAATCAATAAAATAGTTCGTAAGCATAACATTTGGCAGTTTTTCAAAATCTGTCAAAATGCCCAGAGATCCCACTCCATAAGTGCCTCTTAAATACTCCCCTCCACCCATTTGCTGCACCTTTAGGGCTGTTTGGCTGGATGAGCCTGTCATCAGGATGCTCTAAGCTGGGCCTCATCTGGATTTCCCAGCTGCCCTCCCTTCTGCACACCCAGCCAATAGCACCAATACAGTCAAAGCCTTGGCCTTGACTTCCGTCTTCAGGGGGGACAGAGCCTGAGTTCCTGCCAGGTTCTGAGGGGGAGGGGGGGATTGTGGGGGGATCAAGGACTTTTTCTCTACAGGGCCCTGGGAGTCTCCTCAGGAGGGATGGAGAGTGAAGTGGGGTCAAGGGGTAGCCAGAGGCATTCATGGGAGGGAAGAAAGAGGGACCACACCTACGGTCAGGGAGGAGTCAGGAACCAGGGAACTCAGCCAGCTGAGGGGTTCAAATTCCTCTGAGGTGAACTCTGAGAAAGGAACTTGTGGGCACAGGAGGCCTGAGGAGGGAGAGAGCCAGAGGGGAAGACCCAGCCACTCCGCCAACCCACGGCCAGTCTTGGAAGCTGCAGTCAGCTGAAGCCGCCTCCCCTCAGGGCCCCAGCTAGCCTGTCTCTCCTTGGCCCTCAGTGCCTGCCGGGAAGGAAAGCCGGATAGAGCAAGAAGACGATGGAGCCAGGCAGGACTCAGATAAGGCTCGATCCCAGGTGAGTGAGGGAGGCAGGCCCCAAGCCAGGAGCCAGTTGCTAAGCAGCAGGGGGCCCTCTCACTCTGGCCTGTCCCTACCTCCCTCTCAGCACAAGAATGAAACAGGACTGACAATGGTCTGGTCATTCCGGAAGGTCCTCAGGGACACTGTGGGGAAGGGTGAGTGTATGACCCCTCAGAGCCTTAGCTTTGGCCCCCAACCAGGCAGAGGAAGATCCCAGAGGTGGAAGGGGCATGAGGGACATGCATAGAGCTCTGCCCAGCTGGGGACCCATTCCTGGTGCTAAGGGTCCATTCTTTCTCTGGGACCCTGCTTTTTCTCCCTAGCCAACCCCTGGGCTGCTGTCCCTATGGAAGTGGAGGGGATGGACTGTGGGCTTTTTGAGCACTGCAGCCAGACCTGCAGACTGTCACTTGGGGCTTGAGGGGAAATGGAGATGCTCCATGAACCTAGGAGTGTTTGAGGGAGTGTCAAGTTGCTGGTGTCCCTTCTGCTACCCACCTGCCCACCCCAAGTCCCCATATTCTGAACACAGGCTGGTGTCTCTCCAGGTACACGGCAGATCTTCTGGAGATTCTGAAAACCAATTACAGCGTTCCCTCTGCCTGCTTCTCTTACCCTCCCACTGCAGCCCAGCTTCTGAGAGGTGAGTCAGGGACCCTCCCCAGAGGGAACCGAAAGAAGGAAAAATGAGCATCCCAAGGCAGAAGTCAAAACAGCTGAGAGGAGCTGAGGGGAGGTGGTCCTGAGCTGGCCAGCATAGAGGGAGTGCCTGGGAGGATGGCTAACCCAGTGTCAATCTTGGTAAAAACCTTTTAGGGAACTTCCCTAGTGGTCCAGAGGTTATGCAGGGTGGGATGCAGGTTTGATCCCTGGTTAGGGAAGTAAGATCCTACATGCTGCGTAGTACAGTCAAAAAAAATTAAAAGCTGGGGAAAGTACAACTCTGGAGGATCCAAAAATTCAAAAGTGGGGCACGGCTGTGTAGCCTGCATGTTGGGACTCCCCGATTGATATGGAGGACACTGACCTGGAGCATTTTTCAGACCCTAGGGCCACCCAGGGACTCACGTGTGTGCCCAAAGCCCCACAGAATCCCTTTGAGGCCTGCACAACATCCTCCTTAAAATGAGTCTATACCACTCTGAAGAGTGGTTATTATGAATAATATTCTTAAAACTTAGGTGAACCTGTAAAAGTATTCTGACAGTGTTGGCCAACTAGCTCTTATTACCGAATTGGTTTTGAAAGTGAAAGGCATAGGATAGGACTCTATTTATTCCCTGGACACCTAAAACATGGCAATCAAATGACCCTAGCATCTTGATAGCAAATGTGGCTCCCATCCACACTGTATTTTGTTTTCTTACTGCATGATCAACCATCTCTTAGACATTGATGAGTAGGAATCTGTGTCTCTATCCTTAATGCTTTTTCCATTCTCCTTCCTGACGTTGTTATCTCAAGGAGGAGACTCTTCCTAAACAGTAGGGTGTGGTCAGCATGTACTAGCAGGCAGATATGGGCATGTCTTCATTTCAGATGCTCTGAACTGGAGTGAATACCAACTGCCAGAGGAGGTCCAGGGGTGCCTTGTAGCTGCCCTGTGGTTCATGCAAGTAGGCAGATGCTACATCCGACTCCAGGGATTTCTTGTTCAGAGAGCGCGGATGGTGACACGAGTCTTCTCACACACCGGTGCTGTCAACCAGAGGCAACTTTGTCCCACAGGATACTTTTGGCAATATCTGGAGGCAATTCCAGTCATCACAAGTAGAGAGTGCTAACTGGCATCTACTGGGGTAGAGGTCAGGGAATTTGCCCTGGAAACAAAGGAAAGTCCCCACAACCAAGGAATTAGCTGGGGCAAGGGGTCAATAGTGCTGAGATTGAGAAACCCTATCTCACACAGTGAAAATGGATCGCACATTGCTTTGCTGCAAAATATGCAAATAGAAGCACTGAGGATATTCAAAGTAGGTACACCATTCTGGGTCTGGTAGTCTGGGGAGCTACCTTGATCCCCCATTGAACTGTTGGAGTGAGTAACAGTCGGAAAGTAGGGAGCTGGAGTGGAGAAAGAATGAGTAGGCAGGCTCTCCAGGCACTGGGGAGATTCAAGGTTACTGGTGAGGAAGCAGGGGACAGTTGAGAGGGCTGGGCAGGTAAGGTGGGGCCTGCTGAGTGTCAGGCAGAGGAGTTGTACTTTATCCTGCAGGTAGGAATAGATGAGGGCTCTGAGATTGGGAGGAGCTGGATAGTATTTCAGGACCATTAATTAGTAATCAAGATAGACTTTGGAGAGGAAGGGCCTTAAGAAGCAGGGATATAAATTGGAGGTCAGTGCCCCAGCCCAACAGGAAGGGTAAGAGCCTGCACCAGAGCAGTGTCAGGGAAAGGAAGGGCAGATTGGAAAATACAGGCAATCCAAAGAAATAGCAGGCAATCTGGTAAATATTTAGACAAGGTAAGTGAAAGAAAAAGAAACTCTAATGATGACTCCGAGAATCTCAACAGTGGTGATGACACTGACAGAAATAGGACAGTCAGGAAGAGGTGCCCATTGGCCACTGTGGTGAAACCCCTTCCTCCTTCATTTATAAACTCTTTGTTTCTTAAGTGCTATTTAAGAAAGAACTATTCTGAAAGAACCATTGAAACTTTCAATAATTTGTTTTTGAAATGCCTGTGATATGACTACAGTTATAATCCCTAGAGGATTTTCTTATTAATGGACTGATCCAAACTTTTATTTGGGAGGAGTGAAGGGCCAAGAAAAGCCAAGACAATTTTGAAAAAGAGTAAGGAGGATATGTGCCCTACCAGATATTAAAGGTTATATATTAGAAGACTAGAGTAATTGAAGCAATAATATAATAACTGCAACCACACAACCCAGCCTGGGACTTAAACCCACTGTTTGTGTGTTGTTGTTTTTTTCTTTTTGGCCATACCACGCGGCTTGCAGGATCTTAGACGGGGAGGAATAGAGGAGCTCTCCTATACGTGCCGAGGAGACACATCTAAGAATGCTTACGGTAGCATTTGTTTGTCACAATGAAAATAATAACAACCATGAAAACAATGTTGAGTGGAAAACATTTATATAGTTTTTTTAATGCAAAGCAATATAATATGTTGAGCATGTACATACGTTGTAAAAAAATTAAAACATAAAGGAAAAGATACACACCAATTTCAGAATAGTAGTTAACCCTGGGAGGTGAAGTAAGTGAAGGGAAAAGGACCCTGGAGATATATACAGGGCCTTCAAGTACACCTGCAATGTTTTATTTTTCTAAGAATAACTTTTGAAGCAAAACTGGCAATATCATAACTCTTCAAAATGGATTATGGATATATTAACGCAGCTCTATTATTCTCTTTATTTTAAAAATCTTTATAATTGTAAAATAATTATAAAAATAATTTTTAATAGGCTGTGGTGAAATGTTAGGTGGAAAAAACAGAATGCAAAATTTTACAGTATGATTGCAGTAATACAGTATGTATACACTTTAACCAGGATGTTTTTTAAAGCTACTTTTTATTGAGCAGATACTACCATTGAGTCATGCTAAGAGGTTTAATTGGAGGATAATAATCTACCCACGATTAAAGAGCAAGAAGTAAATGTAATTTTACTTTGAGCTTAAGAGCCTATGCTCTTCACCTCCATGGAAATACGTGCAAAAGGAGAATAATTTTTTATTAGGAACTAGCTAGGATTATGGGTAAAGCTTTTTTTCCCAAAGTTTTAATCTTCTTATATTGTTTTTATTATTTTAAAAAGTAATCTTCATTGTTACAGATACAATGGGAATTTGCTAGTTGCTAAAGTATAGTTGTATTCTACAGGTCAGTTAGACAAGTAATTCCCAAAGTGTGTTCCTTGGAATCCTAATCCCAGGGAGTGCTCCATGAAAACAGAGCCTGTAGAAAAATCAGTTCTGTAAAAGCTGTATTCTGTATCCTCCTTTTGGAAATTAACAATATAAATCAGATTTAAAACTTATACTCTGCAGAAAAGAAACACGTTTAACCTTGTTAAACGTGTTTCCAAAAATCCTTGAGCCATCAGAAACTTTTGTTTCATAATATCTGTTAAGATACAGAAAAATAAGATAGAGGACGATCTTCTAAGGAGATAAATGAGTTTGAGGTAGAGTAGTGGTGTTGGCTATGGATGCTAAGGAAGTTCTCCCTCCTAGCTTTTGCCCTGTGGAAGTGAATGTGAGAACCTGTAGATACTGCAAGCATGAGAAAGAACAGAGCACAAAAGGCAGCAGATACAAGAAACTGCAAAAGCACTTCCATACTGAATAGCCGGAATATGCCTCACCTCCACCTTCATCAACTTAAGCAACTTTTGATGGTTAATATTATTCCAAATTTCTTCCCATAGTTATGTGAACACACACCAAGAGTCAGCATGTGTAATGGTGAAAAGAACGGGCTTAGTTAGGATCAGGAACCCTTGGGTTTAAATCCCAGCTCTGTCACTTTCAGGCTGTGTGATCATGGGTGAGGTGCTCAACTCTAAGCCTAGTTTCCTGGAAAAGCTTGTAACTGGAGATGACAGTAAGAATCCTCATGTGGTCATTTCTTCCATCGAACAAATAGTCACAGTTACTGTTGCATGCACTTGGAGATAGAACAGAAAATAAGCTTGACAAAGTCCCTGCCTTTGTGGAGTTCACACTACCATCACTCTATGGGGATAAGCAATAAATATGTAAATAACCTCACTGTGAGGGCAACTTGGGAGAGAGAGATAACACCACACTGGAGACTCAAAGGTTGCTGACTGCGGAGGGGCATTTGAGCAGAGAGCTCAGTGATGAGAATGAGCCAGACACGGGGAGCTCAGGAAGAAACACTGAACAGGCAGCAGCCAAGCATTATGAAGTCCTGGAGGTAGAAATGGCTCAGGTGGTTTTTAGGCGGCTGAGGGGTGGTAGGGAAATCCTAAACCTCAATACACAGAAGAGGTGAGATGCAGTGGTTGAGTCTGGAGAACACAGGGTGTGGGAGAGGATGAGGAATAAGTAGAGGAGATTTAGGGTCTCCAGGAGAGGAGCCAGAACTGTGGTTACTGGAGTCAAGCGGGATGGGAGAGATTTTCAAGGAGGAGGGAATAGTCAGGGACAGTGAAGATTGAGAAAGGCTTTGACATGATGGCTTCTGGAGGGGCTATTTCCACTCTCAGCTCTCAGTGAGCTGATGAGGACAAGAGTCAAGCAGGGGCTGGGGGAGTCCCTCAAGGAGGGGCCTCCAGCGGTATTCCCCTTCCCCAAAAAGGACATTGGTTTTTAGAAATCTACTGAATTAATTTTGGTTTCTGCCTATCTGGACTTTAATATTTTGTTTTTGTTTTTTTTTTTAACTAAACATTTCCATTGTAAAAATAATTCAGTAAAGTCAATACGAAAATAGAAAAAAGTATGAAAAAGAAAAACTGCATATGGTCCCACCACTCAAGACCAGCACTGCAAATATCATAGCATAAGCTCTGTTTTCTGTGCTTTTATTTAACAGTAGTGGAAATCATACTATACTATAATTTTATATACTGTTTTTACAAGCATGACATCATATGAATTTTTTCACATTACTACATATTTGGCAAAGTATGTCTTTAAAAAAGCTTATTTGTTATAAAATGCATATTTGTTATAGAATAATTAGAAAAGAAAGAAGACAAAGACCACCCACAGTCTCATCACCCAAAGATGGCACTGCTAATTTATTCCTAGGCAATGGTTTTTAATGTTTTTATCTTAACCCACATGAACATGGTGTAAAATTTTAAATAGTACAAAAGGGCTACTAATGAAAATTAACACTCCCCTGCCCTATTTATTCTCATTTTTAATCTTCATTCTACTTTTTTAGCTGATGACTCTTTTTATAGTTACCTTCAAATTACCATTATTTCATGTGGTATCAGTTTTGTATATTATCTGTGGCTGCCTCTATAATACATAAAGATTTAATTCACTTAGTACCAAATTTCTACTCATTCCACATGGTTTCATCATTATTTTTAGTTGGTTATCTTTATAGCTGTATATACTATACCTATAGTTTATTTCTTATTCTGCCAACTATGGACAGTACTTCTTCACTTTCCATTTTATATGATAAAGATATTAGGGCCCCACTCTTTTCCTTTAACTCTTTTCTATCCTCTTCAGCCAAATCCTTTACATGGCTATAGTTTTACTATGCTATTTATTTTTTTTTATTTATTTTTATTTCTTTCTGGTCACACCATGTGGCTTTTGGGATCTTAGTTCCCCAATCAGGGATCAAACCCTGGTTGCCAGGAGTGAACACACCTGAGAGCCGGGGAATTTCCTGTGGTAATTTTGCTTTCTGCTTTGTTCATATTAAGGTTTGTTTGTTTCAGTTATAAATTACATTCAGTAAAGGGCAATGATTTTATGTATATAGTTTGATGGATTTTTACCCAAGTGTGCATCTGTGAAATCACCACCTTACTGCCTATACTTTTTTTTAACATTCAGAAGTTTGAACTCTTTATATCAAATTTGACCATCCTTCTCTTTGTGATTTCTTGGATTACACCAAAGCTTAGGAAGGTCTTCCCTCAGGTTTTGATGAAAATACAGTTCTCTCTTTTTTTTTCCTTCTCTCAATTTTCCCTGTTTTATTTTTAAATAAATACCTCTTTTTTAAAAATCTTTTTTTTAAAAAACATTTTTTTAAAAATATATTGAGGTATAGCTGATTAACAATGTTGTGATACTTTCAGATGAACAGAGAGGGGACTCAGCCATACATATACATGTATCCATTCTTCCCCCAAGCCCCAGCCCGCTCCCATCCAGGCTGGCACATATTGAACAGAGTTCCATGTGCTATACAGTAGATCCTGGTTGTTTATTAAAGATTCATCTTTTTAATCTACCTGGAATTATTTTGATACATGGAAGGCTTTATGTGTATATCATGATAAAACAATGGCAACTGTTTTAAATCCATATTTTTATTGTATAAGGATAAAATTGTGTCAGAAAAAAATGTCCTCGTTTATATCTTTAAAATATCAAGGAAGGGAGGTAAAGTCTCTTTTAAATTAAGGACTGCAGCCAGGTGGTTTTTTGCTTGTTTTATTTTGTTAATATTTAAAACCTGCAGAACTAAATAGCAACACCAAGCCAGTAATTTGGTCACATAGTGGGCTGCATCCTAATTAAGTGGAAGCAGGTGGAGATAGGAATGGGGAGGAGGGAAGAACAGCACAGTCGTCTTTTGAGGCCTGTAGCAGAAAGGAAAATCTTACCACTGACTTCAGAAGTGTAGGCTGGGAGATTGTCCAAGGACCGCCTTCCCTGCAGCAGGTCCTCTGGATTGATCACAGACCTAACTGTGGTCAGAGATAAAGGGCCTCTTGGAGAAAGCAAACAAAGAGAAAAACACGTGCCCTGAAATAAGAACAACCAGGATCAAGGTTCAGTTCAGTTCAGTCACTCAGTCGTGTCCGACTCCATGGATTGCAACCCCATGGACTGCAGCACGCCAGGCTTTCCTGTCCATCACTAACTCCTGGAGCTTACTCAAACTCATGTCTGTCAAGTTGGTGATGCCATCCAACCATCTCATCCTCTGTTGTCCCTTTCTCCTCCCATCTTCAATCTTTCCCAGCATCAGGATGTTTTCCAATGAGTCAGTTCTTCGCATCAGGTGGCCAAAGTATTGGAGTTTCAGCTTCAGCATTAGTCCTTCCAATGAATATCCAGGACTGATTTCCTTTAGGATTGGCTGGTTGGATCTCCTTGCAGTCCAAGGGACTCTCAAGAGTCTTCTCCAACACCACAGTTCAAGAACATCCCATTATACAGAGTGAAGTAAGCCAGAAAGATAAACACTAATACAGTATACTAACACATATATATGGAATTTTAAAAGATGGTAACGATAACCCTATATGCAGGACATAAAAAGAGACACAGATGTATAGAACAGACTTTTGGACTCTGTGGGAGAAGGCGAGGGTGGGATGATCTGAGAGAACATCATTGAAACATGTATATTATCAAGTGTGAAACAGATCGCCAGCCCAGGTTGGATGTATGAGACAAGTGCTCACGGCTGGTGCACTGGGAAGACCCAGAGGGATGGGATGGGGAAGGAGGTGGGAGGGGGGATCAGGATGGGGAACACATGTAACTCCATGGCTGATTCATGTCAATGTATGGCAAAAACCACTACAATATTGTAATTAGCTTCCAGCTAATAAAAATAAATGAAAAAAAAAAGTACATTTTGACAATATCCCCCCCCCCCAAAAAAAAGCATCAAAGTAGTTTTTGACAAATTCACCTTTGTCCTGGTTGCTCCTTGTGATGTCATCAAGTATGACTGATCCAGATGACAACTCAAGTCTTCACTGGGATGTAGTCTCCTTCTTCCTTGTTTTGGTGTCAGCAGCTCTGAGCTGCCCTCAGTCACCAAAACAGGGCAGACCAGCCAATATCCTCTCATTGTTGCTCAGTCACCCAGTCATGTCAGACTCTTCGCGACCCCATGGACTGCAGCACGCCAGGCCCCCTGTCTCTCACCATCTCCTGGAGTTTGTCCAAGTTCATGTCCATTGCATCAGTGATACCATCCAGCCATCTCGTCCTCTGTCACCCTCCTCTTCTTCTGCCTTCAATCTTTTCCAGCTTCAGGGTTTCTTCCAATGAGTCAGTTGATTGCATCAGGTGACCAAAGTATTTGAGCTTCAGCATCAATCCTTCCAATGAGTATTCAGGGTTGATTTCCTTTACTCCCAAAGCAATAGGACAGTGGCTGGACTCTGCCAGTCTTCCCCTGCTTCTTCTGTCATCTAGCCAGTTGGGAGGCTAAAAGTAAAGAGTCTGCCAACTAGGGAAGAGACTTAGATAAATGAGGGTCCAGGCTTAGTCACTGAGGACATGGAACTCTTCGTTTAAAACACTGTTGCACTGATTAGAACATCCTCAGAAACAAATATTGTGACTATATTAGTGTTTTCCTGTTAGCAAGGGTGAGGCCAGAGGATCTTCACTGGTGTTTGTTAAAATGTTTGTCTTCTATTATCAGGTGAGCTTGTTTAAAACATAGATTACATCCCAGATCTATGGGAACAGCATGATGGTGGCAGGGGGTATAGGGAGTGGGGGTCTGGACAGCTACTTTTTAACAACTCCTCAAATGATTTCAATAAACACTGAAGACAGCTACTGGATTACATTTAATGTGAGAATAAGTGTACTTGGGGCCAGCATAGGTCAAATATCCTTGGAGTCTTTACTGGGGTCCACTTCTTTTGTAAAAGTCCCTTTGTGTGTCCCAGTAAAGTGACAAAATTTTCTAAATCAAATTTAAACATCTCTAAGTATATCAAGTTCATACTGTTCATGGGGTTCTCAAGGCAAGAATACTGAAGAGGTTTGCCATTGCCTTCGCCATTGGAAGGACTGGTGCCGAAGCCAAAACTCCAATACTTTGGCCACCTGATGCAAAGAGCTGACTCATTTGAAAAGACCCTGATGCCAGGAAAGATTGAAGGCAGGAGGAGAAGGGGACAACAGAGAATGAGATGATTGGATGGCATCACCAACTCAATGGACATCAGTCTGAGCAAGCTTCAAGAGTTGGTGATGGACAGGGAAGCCTGGCATGCTTCAGTCCATGGGGTCACAAAGAGTCGGACATGACTGAGCGACTGAAGTATATCAGTATATATTCTGATATATATCAGAAGTATATATTCTGCTTTAATTATAATGTTAACTGGTCCATCTGCTAGCATAACCCCTGACACTGAGAAAAGTGAAAAGCCCCTGTTGATCTCCGAACTTAGAATTTTTGTTCATTATTTGCAAACTTGTCTGGTGTCTATATTCTGATTCAAGTAAGCCTCACCATACTTAGACTGATCTGGTCTAGTCTGTCATGAATGCAAGAAGAATGACTATTTCTTAGTCACATGTTGGAAATTCTAGGTCTAAGAAAAAGCTCATCTTCTGCATGAAGCGAAGCCGAGACCAGGTAATTCTAGATGTGGTAAAGCAAGTTAGATGCATATGAGGAAGCCCACATCTTCTGCTCCTCAGCCCTGGTCTTCAGCTTACTGGAGTCTGTCCTCTCTTTCCACTCAAGCATTGGGCCCTATGGAAATTTCCCTCATGGTCATCATGACCCTGTTTGTCCTGGGCTCAATAGCCATCTTCCTGGAGGCTGCTGTCTACGTGTACAAGAACACTCGCTGCCCTATCAAGAGGAAGACCCTGCTCTGGTGCAGCTCTTCACCCACGGTGAGCGTCCTGCAGCTGCCTTTGGGGAGGGGCTGAAGAGGAGGATTCCTTTCAACTCAGTAATTCAAGTTGCCTTCCTCTACTACTTTAGGGTGGGGGTTTTAGTCTGCTATCTGCAGTCAAGATCGCATGCTTGGGAGGTCACAGTCAGTGGGGTGGAGTGTTTGAAATCTTAGAGCCACAGAAACAGCTCTAAGAACAGCTGGAGAATGGTCTGAGCCCACCAGCTATCCCACTCACTACTCCCCTGCTACTATGTTGCTGTTAAAATAAGCTGCTTCCTGCACAGACCAGCAGTCCTCAGAGGGTAGGAGGAGAGTAATTTTTTCCCATGGGGTCATGTTCACTCTACCCTTGCGTTGTAAGTCCTTCTAACTCACTCTTACAGCCATTTGATAGCTCTTTGGCATGCTCGCAGGCCACAAGATGGGGTTCCTCTTTCCGTGTGGTGAGCTCTGTGTCTGTTTCGGGTGAAGAACAAAGCCCTTGAGGTCCTTTTCTGCCAGATGACATCTGCCTGGGCCATCTCAAGACATCAGAGGTGCTCTGATAACATGGGATGTTGAAAAGGAAGGGTTGGATCTTGATCTACGTACTCTTAAAGATGAACTGACCTATTCCTACTCCAGCGACGTATATTGAGAGATAGTCTTCAAAAGAGCCTCTGACTCAAGGTGACTTGCTGTCTCTAACCCTAGACAAGGAATAAACTGACAGCTGAATTTAAAAGCATTTTTTTAGAATTAGTTGATTTAACTAGCTCTTTTTCCAACTGGTCACTTTTTTTTTTTTTTTTTTTAAACATTTTTTGGTTGTGCCATGTGTTAGTTGTGGCATGTGGGATCTAGTTCCCTGACCAGGGAATGAACCCAGGCCACTTGCCTTGGGAGCTTGGAGTCTTAGCCACTGGACCACGAGGAAAGTCCCCAGTTGGTCACTTTTAAGTAATGGTGCCTCAGGTGTTTAGCTTTTGCTTCCTTGAGCTCTTGCCACAAAAGGTGAGCATGCAGTCTCCTTCCTTACCCTAAGCAGCTCCTGGTTCTTCTCCAAGCAGATAGTGTCCGCATTCTGCTGCTTTGGTCTCTGGATTCCTCGTGCCCTCACACTTGTGGAAATGGCCATAACTGCGTGAGTGTCCTGCCCAGCCCCCAGCTGAACTTGATAACCCTCTGGGGTCCCCCTTCTGCTCCTCTCAGCCGGGGGAATCCAGAGTTTGTCTTTTTTTTTACCCCCTGCCCCCTCCATAAATCCATGCAAACAAACTGATCACAAATCGAGCCCTTCCCAACTTGTCTCCTGAACTTCTAGTGCATCTTGGGCACCATTTTGTTCTCACAGCCTGCTCTCTTCCACCTGTCCTCTCTCTCACTTCTCTTGAGTCACACACTCAAAGTGCCTAGATCCTAGCTGATCCCTTCAGGAAGCCCCCTTCTTCCTGTCCTTTTGCAGTCTGCTTTTCTTTGGCAGCAAGTGGTATCCCACTAGCTGCTGCCACCTCCCCTTCTGTGTGCTCTCAGGCCCACCTCCCACCTCTCCGCCAACTCCAGGTTTTACGCAATGTGCTTTTACCTGCTGATGCAGGCCATGGTGGAAGGCTTTGGTGGGAAGGAGGCAGTACTGAGGACACTGAAGGACACCCCAGTGATGATCCACACAGGCCCCTGCTGCTGCTGCTGCCCCTGCTGCCCCCGAATCAAGATGACCAGGTGAGGCGGGAGGAAGAGTCTGCCTGGAAGAGCAGATTGGCCTCTTCTGCACTCTCTCAAGAGCCTCTGCTGGCTCTCTCAGTCCTGCTTCAAGCCTCATGGGATTTGGCTTGAATAGAACAAAGCCAGTGATGAAAGGGTGGGCATCCCACAGCCAGGACCCACACACTGGGCACCCACACAGGGGTAGGAGGAACAGAGGAAGGAGAACTCCAGAGTTCCCATCACTTATGCTCACTGTCCCCTACAAACTTTATCACAGAGAACAAACTGCATTTTGGGCTATTTACTTTCCCCTTCCATCCATTTCAGTTAATGAGGTTGGGGTCAATCCTCAGATAGTTGTTGCTCAAAATGCATCATTGTGGTCTGAGGGTGAGTGGGAGGCAATAATAACGGTTTCTTCCTGAGTCCCCACCCACTTGACTATGTTGGTGTCTATGATGGTGGCCAAGCCTTGCCAGGAACCCAATGAGAGAGCTGGAAGTTCTGCTTGGGATGGGTGATTTGCAGGTCTATGTTCCTAACCCTCTTCCCACTTCAGGAAGAAACTTCAGCTGCTGCTGTTGGGCCCCATCCAGTACGCCTTCTTCAAGATATCACTGAGCCTGGTGGGCCTGTTTCTCATCCCTGATGGCATCTTTGACCCATCAGACGTAAGTCCAGAGTAAGGGGCAGCAGAGGCCAAGATGAGTTTAATTCCTTTGAGCTCTAGAAGGAATAGCTGGAGCCAATATCCCCTGATTCAGGGCCCCAGGGTTGGCATAGCCCCAGGTACAGGGCGACCGTGGAAAAGCAGAGGCTCAGGGACTCTAACGGGGAGAGAAGAAGCTTTTTTATTTTCCCCACCATGGGAGAAAGGGAAAAAAAGGAGAAAGGGGCTTGCTTCCTCACTGACTGCTTTCTGGCCTGCCACCAGATTTCTGAGGGGAGCACAGCTCTATGGATCAACACTTTCCTCGGTGTGTCCACCCTGTCGGCTCTGTGGACCATAGGCATCATTTTTCGTCAAGCCAGGCTGCACCTGGGCGAGCAGAACATAGGAGCCAAATTTGTTCTGTTCCAGGTAACTATATCCTGGGAGAGAAAAGATGGTTAATAATGAGCCACAAATCATAGGGGTTAGGAGCTGAGACTAATAAAGGCTAGTAGTGGGTCTGGGAATCTTCTTAAGCCTTAGGTTTCCTGTGAGATTTGGAAAAGAATCCCTGCCCTTCCACAGTTGTTGCTTTTCTGTGCTTATAAGTTTCCTAAGGTTGCTGGAGCAAAATAGCACAAACTTGGTGGCTTAAAACCACAGAAATGCATTGCCTCACAGTTCTGGAGGTTGGAAGTCCAAAACCAAGATGTCAGCGGCCCACTTGCCCACTGAACACTGTTGGGGCGAACCCTTCCTTGACTATTCCTGGCTTCTGATTGTTTGCAGCAATCCTTGGCATCCTTGGCTCATCACAGGGCATTCTCTCCTCATGTCTGTGTCTCTTTTTCTGATAAGGACATCGGTCATATTGGAATAAGGACCCACCCTACTTCAGTATGACCTTGTCTTAACTAATTACATCTAATCAGTTACCAAGACAATGATGGTCACATTCTGAGGTCCTGTGCATTAGGACTTCAATGCATCTTTTAGGGGGACACAATGAAGCCCATAACACATATTTTTAAACCTTTAATTCTTATACCTTTGCTGTTTTCTTTTCTTCACTACCCATTACTTCTAAAAATCTTGCAATTCATCACCACTAGAAACATCAGCATTATCACAGTTACAACTATGAATGACCAGTACTACATATTAGGCACTTTTCATACATTAATTAAAGTTCACTATAATCTTCAGAATCATTGTTTTTTCTATTTTACAAATGAGAAACTGAGGTGTTTTGGGGTTTGCTCAAAGGTACGTAAGGGATGGGACTGGAATTTAAATGTATAACTGTCTACTCCCAAACCCACATCCCTTCTTCTCATCTCACTGCCTCTGCATCATCACATCTTTCCTGAGAATTCTCTCAAAGGCACATTTGTTCACTTCTTACACTTTCCATTCTCTAAGCCAAGAGATAACCTTTCCACCAAATGCAATGACTTCTAGCCCCATATTGTTTCTCTTCTCTCTCCATTCTGTCTGTCTTCTTGCTGGGCCCCTTCTCCTATTCCCAAGGCACAATGATTCCTTTATAGTTAACAGATTGATTTCACATAAATTCTCATTTGACCTAAGCAGATGCTGCTCACAGGCACATGATAGGCAGAAGTGGAGGGTCAGAAGTAGGAAGACAGAAGACAGAAGAGCCTACCACGGAATAAGGGACTGACAGGGCACAGAAAAGATCTGGGCTCCAGAAGCACTTCGGGTCAGGCCACAGAATAAAAGCCTTGTGATTAATGAATCTGCCCATGATTATTGGAGGGAAGCCTGGACAAGCCAAGTCTACCCTGAAGAGGCTGTGCATCAGAAAAGTGTACTCAGAGAGGGCAGGCGCTGAGACACATTTCAAACACAGCAGTAGGCCAGCCAGCCTCATGCCAGGGATGCAAAGCCCCCACCCTCACTCCTCTTTTCTGTTCTGCAGGCACTCCTTATTCTGTCTGCCCTGCAGCCATCCATCTTCTCAGTCTTGGCCAATGGTGGGCAGATTGCTTGTTCGCCTCCCTTTTCTTCTAAAACCAGGTCTCAAGGTAAGCTCATGGGGGTTCCTAGCCTATTCCAGGATGGGCAGGAGGGGCAGGTCCGAGAAGAGAGGATCTTAGATTAGAAGTAGGGCTAGCCACTCTCAGAATAATCAGAGTATTCTGCTCAGAGTACTGAGAAAGAGACCTCTAAGAAATGTGGCAGAGGCTCTGAGTCTATGACCTCTCTGATCACACAGACAGCTGCAATCCTGCTGCTTGAGGCCCAGCCCTGATGATCAACCCAGGAAGCCAGGTTCAATCCTCAGCTCCTGAAGAGGAACAGGTGTGGTTAGGAAGCAGAGGGTCATGATAAAACATGCAAAAGAAATGTTTAATGCTAGCCTCAAAGTTCAGGAGGTAGAGAGCCAAGTTCCGGTTCTGGCTCTACTGTTAACTTGCCATGTTACTGGTAACAACTTAATATCTCTAGGTCCTGGTTTGAGGATAAATTAAGAGAAACTGCTGTCCAACTCATATGCCAGGACTGCTAGTGGGATACCACCTCTGTAAGTTAGAATAACCTATATTTTGTCCCATGCTGCAGTGATGAACTGCCACCTCCTCATCCTCGAGAGTTTTCTGATCACTGTGCTGACACGAATATACTACCGAAGGAAAGATGACAAGGTTGGATATGAGCCTTTCTCTTCTCCAGACCGGGATGTGAACCTCAAAGCCTGAGGTGAATGGCTTGGACAATGGAAGAGACACTGTATTCATTAGACGGGCACAAGGCTTCTTTACTGTTCTTCAACCTTGACCAAATGGGGACCAATTCTATCGTCAGTGCAAGCTGGCAAATGATGTATGCTTGACTGTAGAGACGAATGAGAACTATGCAATAGGATTAAATTGTTTTGGATCTTGCCTGAGGAAGGTATTTTAAGCTTAATAAACAGGATGGAGTTTGATTTTCTACAACTGGGCACATTGCCTCCATGGGTGCCACTATTAGCCCATCAAGATTGTATATTAAAAGGTTACTCTGAGCTTTCCCAAAGCAAATGAAAGGGGGAAGAGTGTATGACAGTTTTCTTGGTATAGTAACAGGAATAGAACTCAGCCAGGCAAAACAGTATGAACCCAAAGTCTCAAAGAAACCAGGCTTCTGAAGAACAGATGGAAGTTGTTTTTTTCCCTTACAGATGTGTCAGTAGGGCACTGTTGACATTAGACCTGGGAGATCCAGATCAGCCTCCCTTTGTGGGCCAATGGCTTTTTGAGTCTTCTGTACCAAGCGGCAAAAGGAATTGCAATGATATGGTCATGCAGTGACTCTGAGGAGACAAATTAGGATGCAAAAGTAAAGGAATTGATCATACAGGTAAAAAGTCTCAAATACATAAAATATATCATACACATGTATACCAGCTCAAAACATATAAAATGGAACATTAGGTAAAATCACTTTGCCTTTATTTGGCTAATGACAAAAGCCAAAATAACTGAACAATAACAATTTAATAACAATCAGACAGGAAAAAAATAAACTGAACACCAATTGAGGAAAACGTCCTTGTGGACACCAGCACTGGTGATGGGGCCAACATTCATGCCAAGGCCAGTATTTCTTTCCAACACTCTTTCTTCTCAGGATCCACAATACAAAACAACTCAACCAATCAAGTCTCTGTGTTCAAAACAGTCAGTGTCTCCCTAAGAATGGTGGGAAAGCCCACTTGAAAGCTAAGAAAACAGAACTGGAGTCATTTTAATGTTAAACCAACTACTTTTGTTTTCTACCCCAATCTAAGTACTAACATTAAACTTTGGCAGACAGAATATCTTTCTTCTTTCTTTTAAAGAAAATTAACATTTAACTGTATAATCCCCAAAACATGTTCTACTTATTTGCAAAAATAATAGCTAGGGACCAGTCTTTATCCCATGACAATCTATTCCATGAGAGAAAACAAGAACAATCATTGTATGACCTTGAAAAATATAACTTTAAAAATACTTATATTGATAAGCTTGAAAAAAATACCATTAGTTAAAAACATTGTTAAGGGAGCTTTTCTCCTACCTGCATTGGTTCAACTTCTGGTGATAGTTTGCTGACAGAACATGTAAAAGCTATGGCTTTTAGGAAATTAAACAAAAGCAGCAAAATAGACTTGATTTGGAAAGATTTTAGATATAGGGTCTGAAACAGGATTAATAAGGCAATGAGCTCCAGAAAAACAAAAACTGCCCATAAATCAAGAAAGAATAAAAAGCACTGTGAAGAATCATTGTGGAGGGAATATTCAAAGACTTTCTGGACAGCTGTGTGGTCACAAATAAGAAAAATGTAACTCAGATGCTGCCTGCGATGTTATCAGTGATCAGAAAAGGTCAAAAGCTCTCTTGACCTCCCTCAAATTTTTTCTCTTATTCACGACTTTCAACCTCCTCACCTTCTTACCCAACCTTCTTACCCAAGCCTCAGCAAAATAATGGTCTTTGGCTCTAGTGATCAGAAGCAGCTGAAACAGTACAAATGACCCATTTCTATTCCTCTAAAATTTCAACCTCTACCCTTCAGTGCTGCGGAGTCTAGTGTATGAAAAAAACAAACTTTCTGCCCAGCTCATCTCAAGGTAACTGATGAAATGGCACCTCCTCAGCACTGGCTACAAGGCTTCTGTCTCCCTTCTCCTTCTATTACAGAGAGAGGCTATAAGGCCAACCAACTTTTAAGGCTCTCCCATTTCTGCCACATTTGGCCTATTCAGGCTGACAGCTTTGCTTGTGCAATTTAGGGTTTAAGTATTATTAAAATTAATGTTAGAAGTTAATATTAACAACAATATTTAAAGATTTACAGATCACACACATGGTTGTGGAATGCGAACCTCTAACCTCATGTAATTAGGCACAAATGATCAAATAATGCATCATCCCAACAACTTCCTCCACCCACCCACCATTGTCCAGCACGTAGGATCACATTTATCCCAAAGTACCTAGTATGCCATGCCATAAAGTTTTTTGCTTTCAGTCAAAACTTCATGGAGATATACTGTGTTAGGAGACTGAGGCCAGAGAGGCTCACCAGAAGGGGTGAGAGTTTTCCGACAATACATGCACATGCCAGGCTAGCATGCCATGGAGCTTGTTAGCCTAGAGGTCATACTCCAAGGACAGGATATGCCAAAAGCAGCCCATCTACACAGCAGAGGAGGAAGGCCAAACACTTGTGACCCAGACAATACCTGTGAGGAGTGACTACATGGAGGAAAATCACATTCTGATTGCCTCCCTTTCCAAATATACTTGGACAACATGTATTTTGAGAGAAAATATAGGTGGGTTTCAGTGGTGATTTCACATTTTTCTATCAACAGAAATGGGCAGAATTCCCAAAAAGGGAAGAATGAAGCAGAAAAGTTAAAATATGTGACCCTACAAAGCTGGGTATTGTAGGAAAACATTAACCTCAACAGTTCCAAAAAAAGGATTCCAAGCCAAAGCCTGTGTAAACTAGATTTGATAGTAAAAATAGCACTTCATGAGAAGAGTTAGAAATGTTATTTTCATGGGCCATCAGGACAGCAAGAGGTTCACCCTGTTTATTCCTCTACTCTGCTGCGCTCTGCTTCTCTGGATGATCTGAGTTTTAAGAACCTAGGTAGTCCTGCTGTGCAGGCAGGCAGTAACTCGAGCCACTGGCCCTCAGGCAATAAGAGCAAGTTTTACCAGAAAGTGTTCAGGAAGGGGACTATGAGATGCTCACAACCTTAGCAGAGGGGCAAGGAAAGATAAAATGTGGTTCTCTTAGCTGAAAACACTAAAACTCCACCCCTACAAGGGGTATTTATGAGTGATGAGATGGGCCCTGGACAGATGCAAACTTCCCCTGAACCTTATGATATGATAAGGATTAGGATTATGATAGATAATGATCTGCTAGGTCATGTGCTGTAGGATGCTACAAGTTGAAAAGGAGCTGATGCTCAACAGCAAGTGCTTAAGCTTCAGCATTCTTTGATGTGAAATTTAAGTGGTGAATCCCCTGGGCAACATAACAGGGGAGATGGGAGCAGGCAGAGGGAGAGGGAGGGAATCTACCACACTCTTGTAATGTGAGCCACTGGTGACTTGCTAGAGGGGCAGTGACGGGAGTCCCTGCCAGATGCCAACTCCTTAGGGAAAAGAAACACCTCATGAAGCACTGGTTCCAGTCAAGGATACTATTACAAGGGGAAGAGGTCAAGATAAGGCTTTAAAAAGGGGTGCGTTTCCATATGCATTTTCACCTATGTTCTCTGCAAACCTCTCTCAATATTCAATATGGTTATGAGCAACATGGATTAACAGATCATGTTCAAACTGCAGACATTTACAAAGTATCTTTTGTAAAAAGCTAGGAAATGAGTATTAAGATAGGAGTAGTAGGGCCAGGGACTTACTCCCAGAGGAAAATTAAACTGACTTTGTATAGATGAGTATTGTCCAACTCCCCTCCTCAATCAGAGTAAACCTGAAAGTGTTCCTCCCTTTAAAGGTAGGAAGAATTTAAAGATTACAAAAAAGAGATTGACAAGAGCTCCCAAATAACTGGGCAACAGAGTTTTCTGAGAGATGAACACAGTGTAGAAACCGCAGCTGATGCCATGTGGTCTGGTTCCATCCCCATCAGTGTCTTCATGGACCCCATTGGGTCCAACAAGAAACTCCTCAGGGAGTAAGAAAAGTCAGACTCAGATCTCCTTCTTCCCTAAGCCACACGGACACACGTGCCAGCAGTATACATTGGGGATTTGTGGCTATTACTCAGCTTTTAGCTTTTTTTTAAAAAGGAAACCAAGATTATGATATTTCCCCTCCAAATCACCCATCAGGCACCCATGGCTCACAGCCTGAAGGAGTTGGCAAGACAGTTTGCCTGAGACTAGAAGGCAAACACTATGGTATATCAGGAAGAAAAGGCCTCTGGGTATTACACCACTTCCTTCTGCCCACTCCTCGGGGGCAAAAAATTAGTTCTACTTACTACATTTGAAAGACTAATTTTTAAAAAATTAATAAAAATGACAAGTTCCCTGTCAAGAGCACATGAACATAAACAGTAAAGCAAAGTCCACAGGGAGGGTATATGAATGCAGAACAGGTGTCTAAGATGTAGTTAGCCTCCTTCTTGGTGGGGTGGGTGATGTCTCTCCGAGGATAGGCTGTCTGGTCCCCCCATCCTAAGTCCTCTTGCCCCAACTGTCTTTCCTTTGTAGCTGTCCTTAGGATTAGTGTTGGGATCACAATCTGGAATTCAACAGAGAGCTTCTGAAGGTGATGGGACAGAGGTAGGGGAGGAGAAAGGAGAGATGAAAATTTAGTCTTCTTCATCCTCACTGATATCATAGGCTGCAGACTTGTGTCTGGAGAGGTTTGTTGGGGAGGAAGGCGGGGAAGTCTTGCCAGAGAAGGGCCACCGGAAAGAGGGAGAGGGGGAACGTTCACGAGTGGGGCTGTTGCTGGGACTCTGCCTTGGACTGATGGCCTGCAGCATCCGGCCTTTCCCCTCTTTCAGCATATGTTTCTGGGGAGACCAAAAGGAAGAGTTAGAAGAAACCTATGGATCCTACTAACCAATGGAGGAGATCTGAGACTTCAAATTATCGTGAGTGCCCTCTGTAATGTCAAAAGTGACCAAGTAAGCCACAGATACAATTCTAAGCAATTTCTCAGTCAAAGTAGTTATGCTATACTACATGTCTAAGGGTTCCCACCTGCTATCCACTGTCACCCAATCTTTGACTTCTATGTCAAAGGAATTCTTAAAAGGCTACTTGTTGGTCTGTAGTCTAGGTTCTAGGCAAAAGCAAAGGAATTAACTCAGACAAAACAGTACCTACCCTTGTTTTGGGGGTTCTCTGAAAATTCTATATTCCTATTCCTCAAGGACAGAATTCCCACCTTACCCAGGAATCCTGCAGTGGCTGCTTGTAGTGGAGGCAGTTTTTTTTTTTTTTTTTAATTGTTCTTTGCTCTTTCCTTTCCTTCTATCCAAAGTTGTAATGTAGAAGCAAGCTAGGCAAGGTTACTCACTTGTCACCATATTTGGAGGTTTATAGAGAGCTGGCAAAATTAGGAGAATGTATAACCACTTTCTGTAAAGATTTTTAAAACCTTTCTGGGGATAGTTGAAATATAGTTCTGCCCAATAAAGGGAACATATTAGATAACTTCTTATTGTCAATGTCCCTTTCTGCTCAAGGATTCTATAGTTCCTTTCACAGCATAAGATTTTCCTGAATTTCCCTAAATTGCCCAGCAGGAAGGAACATACCAGTGCTCCTTCTGGACCAAACATTTCCAGGAAACTTCCAATGAATTCTCGGGATTTCTCTTCCCATTTTTGAATGAGGTCAATGCTTTTCTCTTCCACCTTCTGAACAAATTCTTTTGACTTTTCCTCCACATCTTTCACTTTCTTCTTTACTTTGTCAACTCGTTCCTGCAAGTGGTATTTCTTCTCCTGGATAAAGAAATAACTGTTTTGAGAAATAATACTCACTCTGACCGTCCATACCAAGGGAAAGAAAAAGACTTGGTTTGGTACTCTATTTAGACACTCCTTTCGGTCTTGACAATTTCACTTTACTTTAATATATCCCATACTTCCCTAGCATTGTAACAGAAACGATATGCTCTGGATGGTCATCCTATGTAAAAATGTAATAATTCTAAGGTTGTAGAGCCCAGGACTAAACTAAATGCCAGGGTAAGCCCAGTAACAGACTGGCATATACAAAACAAACTCAGATTTTTTAAGACAAAACATTAACTTGGAAGATAAACATGCCCAACAAAACCCAAAACCCCATTCTAGATGGAGATGTATATGTATAGGGAGGGAGCAACAAGATCACTGTACAGTACTGCCAACAACAAGTCAACTCTAACAGGTTGAAAAAGAAAGTAGCAGACCTTTTACTTAATTCATTTATTATGCTAAAATTTTCCCTCCATCACTGGCTTATTCTATGACTACAGAGACGTTTCGTTTTTTTTTTTTTTTTTTTAAACATCTGGAGGTCTGTTTGCTCATTCACAAAATAAGGATGATACTCATTGGTCCTGTCAGCTTCCCTAAAAATAAGGGAAAAATGGTATGAACTCTCCCAAAGGGAGGGAAGGAGTCTTTAGCCAAATGAAAAGTGTTCTCATTTTCAGATCATAAAGGGGAAAGGGAGTATGTTTAGGATTCTTAAACACCTGAAAATAAATTCTGCAGTGTAACAACAGCTAGGTTGTTAACAGTAGCCAGCATTTATCTGCACAGATAAATCAATTTAGATGAAACCATTTTACCCATTCATAATTCACAGAGCTGGGAACAAATGAGGGAGCATGATAAATTACTCACGTATAGAAGACACAGCAGCTTTCTTCTTTTTAAATCAACTTTACTGAGGTATAATTTATATACAAAATGTATAGCAGTTTGTTTCTAAGGGCAATGTTAGTTAAGATAAACTTGCTTTCATAAATCAAATTTTAAAAGTTAGTTCCATGTGCCTTGAGAAGTTGCATGCAAAATGTTGTGTGTTACTATCCACACAGGGAGAAGATCCATAGTTTTCATCAGATTTAAAAAGACCATACAAAAAAAAAAAAAAGTTAAGAACCACTGTTTTAAATGTATTTGATATAAACACTGTACTTTGTAAGTTACACATTCTTATTTAATTGGTTGTATGTCCTTATATCAATGTTGTGATACTAGACCATAAAGGCAGATAATGCTTCTTTTTATAGAACAGATACATCCAAATGCTCTTTGTAAAAAGCCTGGCATAGTACTATGTGCAAAGAGGTATCCACTGAGCTTTTGGAGGTGATAATAAGAGTAGATTGAAGAGCAAGTTTAACTTAGACAAAGTGAGAGGCAACATGTGCTACAGGGCCAGGGAACTCTGGGATGAGGTTAGAACTTACATTGATAAAGCTGACATTGAGTTCCTTTGCTGTGTAGCCCCTCTGGAGGTTCCGCCTGGCATACACATCATAGTCACGGACAATTCGAGTGATGATGTCTGATGTGGAGATACCTTCTGTCCTCTGTGTTGGAGCAAACATGCCTAACCCAAAAACACAAACACTGTGATACTCTGAATAGCTCAGGCAGTAGGACTAGATGGAAACTGGGAGCCACAGTCCTTTCCTATCCTCAAAGAGCAGAGTCTGCTATTACTAAGCACAGTGTGAGATGCTGACATACAAAGGGAAGACTGAATCAAGGGTTAGGAGTAAGGAAAGGTCCTAATATTAAGAAAAGAATGGGGCTGAAGAAGGGTTTCTTGAAATTAAAAGAGATAACAAAAGTAGATGTTTAGACTGAGAACTGATGGATATGATGCTATGCTCACTTTAACCTCTTATCCAAAGTGTGACCTAAAAGTGGATGTTGAATTTCTCACTGTATAAATTTTCCTCTGTAGTGATATGATTGAATATGTCATTGTTCCCAAGACTCCATAAAATGAGGATGCACATCAGCTTACTCACCTGCTTCCTTGATGTGCTTATAAACATCATCACTCCCAGCAGAAGAATAAGGGATGTCATCGTGAGCCACAAAATCAATCTGAAAATAAGGAAACATCATTAAAACTCAGGATAACTGCTACTTAGAAAGAACCAGGCAACACTCTGTGGCCCAGAAAAAGGACCACAAGGTGAAGCCAGGCCTCAAATGAACTTTTCTCTTTGTCTCTCCTTGCTCAGCTCATAAATTTCACGATTCTTTTACAAGTGATCCAACCTAACTGTTTATGGATCATAAACATGAAGCTAGCCAGTTTCTTTTCTAGTTGCTCCTCCTGGTTCCTGGAAGTGCTACCCTCACACTGAATACCAGTCACCATGGGTGGGAAATAGGCCTGGAGGATTTTCTGGTATGCTAGCTAGTGGAAGGAGTCAAGAAAAGAAGAAAAGAAACCTCCCTATCCTCCTGGCTCTACAAGAACTGGTCAAACAGGGTTTCTAAAAATATGAGAAAGAAGTCACTTCTTTGTTAACTGGTTTTTCTCTAAGTCTGTGAGATAAGTGGGAATATAAAAATAGCAACCAAGAGCCCCATAAAAGACCTTTAGGTCTCAGATCTATTTACTACTGTCAATACCTCTTGCACTGGGATCAACAATATTTCTAAACTTCATTTATTTACTCCTTCCTGAATAGGCCATATCTCCTTTGTTAATATAATTGCTAATACCACCATACCCAGCTCCCAGAAGCCATTGTAATGTTATGCTCATCAGGACTATGTCAGGAACTCTCAGCTAACGTATTAATTACCCATGAACAATTTGTCAGGGACACAAAGGCAGCAAAGTGAAAATAAGAATGGTGAGCGAGACAGACTCGTGACTGATGATATACTACTAACAAGGAGAGAAAAGGGAATCTGGGAGTCCCTCTAATCTCTTCTGCCTGGGCCTGCCTGGCTATGTTGCTGAGAATAATCTTGCTCTTCACCTTTGGTACCACTGGCTGCTAAATGATGATGCAGAAAAGCTACAGAACTATAAAAGGTCTGTCCTAATCCTAAATAGTTGTAACAAATATCCCTTAGCTTCAGGCCTACCCAAATACTGCTTTTGGAGCACTTTGGCTACCTTTGTTCTTTCCTGTCTCACTGGACAATTTACTTTCAACATTCTACACACCACTGTAGACAACTGACAACATGCTTGCTGGCTCCTCAAGCTTGAGGGCCTCCAACCTGACCTGGTAAGTTCTTCTCAGCTATAATCCCATCTTTTGTAGGAAATCTGCTTTTTTAATGTGGGAAAATAAAAAGGAGATAAGGATTTTTATAATATCAACTCACTGAGACAAAGTGAGAAACCTCCCTGGTTTCTGACCCCACATAATTTCTAGCCTGAAATTAAAAGTCTTGAAACTAAATTTAAGCCAATACAAGATAAGTCCATGTTTCTATATCTTATTTCCTGGAATGTGAGCTCCTTGAGAGCATGGAAGAAAAGTTATGACCAACCTAGACAGCATATTAAAAAGCAGAGACATTACTTTGCCAACAAAGGTCTGTCTACTCAAAGCTATGGTTTTTCCAGTAGTCATGTATGGATGTGAGAGTTGGACTATAAAGAGCTGAGCATCGAAGAATTGATGCTTTTGAACTGTGGTGTTGGAGAAGACTCTTGAAAATCCCTTGGACTACAGTAAGGAGATCAAACCAGTGCATCCTAAAGGAAATCAGTCCTAAATATTCACTGACAGGACTGATGCTCAAGCTGAAACTCCAATACTTTGGCTACCTGATGCGAAGAACTGACTCATCTGAAAACACCCTGATGCTGGGAAAGATTGAAGGCGGGAGGAGAAGGGGACGACAGAGGATGAGATGGTTGGATGGCATCACCGACTCAATGGACATGAGTCTGAGTAAACTCTGGGAGTTGGTGATGGACAGGGAGGCCTGGTATGTTGCAGTCCCTGGGGTCGCGAAGAGTCAGACACAACTAAGTGACTGAACTGAACTGAGAGCATGGCTGTGGCTAGGTATACTCTAAAGAGGCTGGTATGCTATGAGGATGGACACACCTATGGGGGAAAGGGTGGGGGTGCGTAGACTCCAAAGCTGAAGAGGTTCAATTTCTAGCCCTGCTAGAGTATAACCTGGTTATTTGACCTCTCTGGCCCTGTTCTCATATGTAAAGTGGAAATAACTAATAACTACCCAATAGGACTTTTGTGGGGAACAAATGAAATATAATGGATGTAAAAGCACCTCTAAACTATCAAATCCAATAAAAATGTCAGGGATGACTATTATTAGAAGTAATAACATCATCATCTCTTCTATATTAAATTTACAGAGAAGGTAGAAGTAAAATAAAGCTAGTGGAAAACTAGCCCAAGTACCAGAAGCCTTCAAAGTTGAGGGGACTATAAAACAGGGAATGGGAACATGTACTCAGTTTCTTACCCGGTGTTCTGCCAGGAACTCTGGTGTCAGGGTCCAGGGGGCATTCCTCACCACCTCATCCACATAGCGGCAGTGCTGCACTGCATCATAGCGCTCATTTTCATTCATCACGGTGAAGCCTTTGAAGTTGTGTGTTAGCTCATCACTGCAAACTGAGTTCACCACATCATAAGGTTATAAGTCAAAGTCCCCTCTGCTTAACCACACCTTGGTCACCAACCGCTACCATTTCCTAGGATTGTAACCAATCACCCCACTTGGATAACAGTACTTTAAATGTAGCTCAGTCTGGATAACAATGCTTTCCCTAATCCAAGATACACCTTCGGGAGCAACACTCAATATGTTCACACTTTGGAAAGGAGAGGATACAACAGAAGAATAAGATCTTTGGCTAGAAATGAACCTACTGTACATTTCTGCATCAATGAATAGTTTTAAAAAAATGTTTTCCTATTAGACTGGAAAGTGTCAGTTGCTCAGTCATGTCCGACTCATTGTGACCCCATGGACTGTAGCCCACCAGGCTGCTCCTCTGTCCATGGGATTCTCTAAGCAAGAATACTGGCATGAGTTGTCATTCCCTTCTCCAAGGGATCTGCCCGATCCAGGGATCAAAGCTGGGTCTCCCACATTGCGGGCAGCTTCTTTACTATCTGAGCCACCAGTGAAGCTCTATTAGCTTGAATTGGACCACATAACATTTGCTTAGCAGACTTTTGTACTTCAGCTGATTCAGAATGATAAACTGAGGGGCTTCTCAGGTGGTGCAGTGGTAAAAAATCTGTCTGCCAATGCCAGGAGATGCAAGAGATGTGGGTTCGATCCCTGGGTTGGGAAGATCCCCTGGAGAAGGGCATGGCAACCCACTCCAGTTGCCTGTGAAATTTCATGGACAGAGGAGCCTGGTGGGCTAGAGTCCACAGGGTCACAAAGTCACACAACCAAGCATGCACAGTACACATACAAACATACAGAGTCATGTTAGGATGATAAACTGAAATCTAAAGTAAATGCTATTTTTAAGTAGGCACTAGGGGATCAGACTGCAGTAACCAGCCAAAACCAGTGAGATAAATCCTAGACATCTCAAGTCAATGAGCTTACAGTGTCTCTCTCCAGATTTATACAGTTCAGGTTTTAGTTACTTCATATTCTTCATATGCTTCACATTTTAAAGAGGCTACACTATAGCCCTCATTTAAAAACCAACATAAGAGTCAATGTACTCAGGTTATAAAGACAGGAGAAAAAAGGCTACTATAATTTTTCTCTGGACAGCACCTAAGTCAGCAGGTGTTTTCTTACCTCCCACAATGAGGTATGTATTAGGGAAAAGGTTCTTTGCTTGCATTAGAGCCCGGGCATGACCAGAATGAAATAAGTCAAATATTCCATCTGCATAAACTCTCACAGGCCGTTCACCTATATCCAAAGGAAAGAATTTATCAGACAAACACACTGACTCAATACCTCATATTTAACAAATGGAAATGGCACTGTGTGACTGTTCCATTCTTGCACAACTCCCTTTTAAGGTGTTCTCTGGCTATTCACCTTAATTTGGGGTGTTTGGGGATTGTAAGGAGTAACATCACAGAATTCCACAGACCCTCTTGGCATCATAGCCACTAACTCTCTTCGTCAGCCTGGGTTTATCAAATTGATCAGGTAATTGGGTTTCTTGATTATTTTTTCTTGAAGTTATTTAAGAAGTGAAGGGAAGAGTTATACAAGAGACATATCTGAAACTTTAAAATCATCATTTTTAGCTTATATTTAAACTTCAGTTATGTTTAAACAGACTATAATTAAACTATACTCTGGCTGCCTGCTCTCTCATTTTCAAGCTGTTGTGATTACTAATGACTAACACTTTGCTTTGAAAATAAAATACTTTGCTTTGAAAGTAAAGAGTGATTCAGAGGAGTGAGACTGAAAAAGAGGCAAGGTAAGCACCAGTTATCAATCTATTGCTTCTCAGTCCCAGATTCACCCTCACCATCTGCTCTATGGTAACAGATGGAATTTCTTCAAGCATTTCTCCTTGATAGTGAATATGTTATACCTTCTCAGTATAGGGTGATATAGAAAATACTTGAAAATCATATATAAATACTTTAGGACTTTATATTAGAGCTTTTCCTCTTCTCCTGTCCATTACTGAAAATAATAAATGACTGTCAACTTATTTTTAGTGGTAGTAGACTGTGAAAGAAAAGGCAGGAAATGATATCCTGGGGTACAAGACTAATTCTAAAGTCAAGTAAACACACTGAGAAAGAAATTGATATAGTGGTTCATCATGCTTCAAATGATAAATCTAATGAGTCCTAGGCAACCTATTTCCACTACATGAATAAAAGAAGAGTTGTTTCACTGTAGCAGCAAAAAAGAACAGTAGGAGCATCTGCATTATTTTTGGAAAGAAGGGTCAGAGCCTTATCAAATACACCATACTGAAGGTAGGGGTAAGATACATCTCCTTCCTGCCTTGAGGACAATGAATCAAGAGAGGAAACTGGTTCTCAGGAAGCTTATGGACTTTTCTTTATAGATAGCTTTATCCATAAATGAATAGTTTTTAAACTGAGAAATCATACACTGCTGATAGAAATATAAACTGGTATAACTTTTAAGAAAGGAAATTAGGCAATATCTGTCAAAAGACAAAGGACAAATGTTTATACCCTTTAGCTCAGCTATTCCAATTCTAGGAATTTATCTCATGGATATGTTTGTAAATATGTATGCAGATTGCATTATTCATTGCAGCACTGTTTGTAATAGCAAAAATTTGGAAACAACCTAAACTTCATTGGAAGACTGACTATGACATGATCCACCCACTAAAACTGTGGGAAGACTTTGCTTACATTATTTGCTTAGATATCCATAGAAAATTGGTAATACTGGTTGACTGCAAAAGGGATACTAGGTGGATGTGAGCTAGTAGTGAGATGAAAGACATTTCACTCTGTGTCCTTTTTCAATGTTAGGTCATGGGAACACCTTGATTTTATAGGAAGTAAAATTTGTAAAAGAATAAATACACCAATACAACAAAAAATGGAGAAGTAATATGATGGATTTAGGAGTAGGAAAAAGTTATAGCTTAAGCTTGCCAACAAGCTACATTGCTATGTAATCTTAATCTCTTTAAGTATCAATTTCCTCACCTACAAAACAAAGCAACCCCCCGCCCAATCTGAGTAGTATAATCTCTCTTCAACATCCTAGAAATCATGACCATGAAGTAACCAACACACTTTCTTTTCTGAACAAGTCCAGAGTAGTTATGATCTCACTTTATTTGATCCTAAAAGACAACAGATAGAATATAAAACTTGAGAATATTGTACTGGTGTTTCTTTGCCATTAGTATATAACAAGGGCAAAGTGAGATGAGGGAGATTTACCTCAGTAAACACATTTCCTGGATAGTGGCAGTAGGACAGAATGCTGTTAACTGAGTGGCTATTTGCCAGCAGTTAAACATCCATATTAGGCCAAATCACTCTGAACTTTCTTGGATTAGCCCCAGATGTGCCTCTTGCTCTCTTCAGCATTTCCCCAGCACCCCAACCTCTCAATTCTCTATGTCTTAACCCCAAGTCTTTGGAAAATCCAGGCCTGTGTATCAATCAACTGACCAGAAGAGGCCACTGTTGAACTAAAAATCTAGGGAGAAAGAATGTGTTTTGCATTCTTTTACCAAGTGGCTACTGGCCAGGATGACTATACCCTTTGACCTACATCTGCTGTTCCAGCACATTATCAAGAGCAACTGCTTTCACTTTCAAAAATGGTCTTGATTTGGATTATAAATTATAGTCTTCGCACTACTTCTAGACTAAGTAACTAGATGTTCTCCTTTAAACAGAAAAGACCTGGGTTTCAATTTATTATTTCTTTTGATATATTCTCTCAATAGCTACCATTGAAACATTCCATCTTTAACCGATTTCCATTGCCCTTCAGACTCTTGCCTTTTTCTTCTTTTCTAAAAGAGAAAAAAGTCCTTTCAGCTTCTAAAAGAGACAAGAATAGGAAGTCAAGAGATACCTAGAGTATCAGGCAAATTTGGCCTTGGAATACAAAATGAAGCAGGACAAAGGCTAACAGAGTTTGCCAAGAGAACTCACTGGTCATAGTAAACACCCTCTTCCAACAACACAAGAGATGACTCTACATATGGACATCACCAAATGGACAATACCACCATCAGAATGATTATATTCTTTGCAGTCAAAGATGGAAAAGTTCTATACCATCAGCAAAAACAAGACCAGGAGCTGACTGTGACTCCTTAATGAAAATTCAGACTTAAACTAAAGAAAGTAGGAAAAACCCTAGACCATGCAGGTAGACCTAAATCAAATCCTTTACGATTATACAGTGCAAGTGACAAACAGATTCAAGGGATTAGAAGAAATGTGGATGAAGGTTTTTGACACGGTACAGGAGGTGGTGGTCAAAACCATCCCCAAGAAAAAGAAACACAAAAAGGCAAAATGGTTGTCTGAGGAGGTCTTACAAATAGCTGAGAAAAGAGAAGCGAAAGGTAAAGGAGAAAAGGAAAGAGATACCCATCTGAATGCAGAGTTCCAAAGAATAGCAAGGAGAGATAAGAAAGCCTTCCTAAGTGATCAATGCAAAGAAACAGAGGAAAACAACAGAATGGGAAAGACTAGAGATCTCTTTAAGAAAAGTAGAGATACCAAGGGAACATTTCATGCAAAGATGGGAACAATATAGGACAGAAACAGTATTGATCTAACAGAAGCAGACGATATTAAGAAGAGGTGGCAAGAATACACAGAGGCACTATACAAAAAAAGATCTTAATGACCCAGATAACCACAATGGTGTGATCACTCACCTACAGCCAGACATCCTGGAATGCAAAATCAAGTGGGCCTTAGGAAGCATCACTGAGAACAAAGCTAGTGGAGGTGATGGAATTCCAGCTGAGCTATTTCAAATCCTAAAAGATGATGCTGTGAGAGTGCTGCACTCAATATGCCAGCAAATTTGGAAAACTCAGCAGTGGTCACAGGACTGGACAAGGTCAGTTTTCATTCCAATCCCAAAGAAAGGCATTGCCAAAGAACGTTCAAACAACCACACAATTGCACTCATCTCACATGCTAGCAAAGTAATGCTCAAAATTCTCCAAGCCAGGCTTCAACGGTACATGAACTTCCAGATGCTCAAGCTGGATTTAGAAAAGGCAGAGGAACCAGAGATCAAATTGCCAATATCCGTTGGATCATCAAAAAAGCAAGAGAATTCCAGAAAAACATCTACTGCTTTATTGATGACGCCAAAGCCTTTGACTGTATGGATCACAACAAACTGTGGAAAATTCTTAAAGACATGGGAATACCAGGCCACGTGACCTGCCTCCTGTGAAATCTGTATGCAGGTCAAGAAGCAACAGTTAGTACTGGACATGGAATGGACTGGTTCCAAATCAGGAAAGGAGTATGTCAAGGCTGTATTGTCACCCTGCTTATTTAACTTATATGCAGAGTACATCATGAGAAACGCTGGGCTGAATGAAGCACAAGCTGGAATCAAGATTGCTGGGACAAATAACAATAACCTCCTTACGGCAGAAAGCAAAGAGGAACTAAAGAGACTCTTGAGGAAAGTGAAAGAGGGGAGTGAAAAAGCTGGCTTTAAACTCAACATTCAGAAAACTAAGATCAAGGCATCCAGTACCATCACTTCTTGGCAAATAGATGGGAAACAATGGAAACAGTGACAGACTTTATTTTCTTCACCTCCAAAATCACTGCAGATAGTGCCTGCAGCCATGAAATTAAAAGACGCTTGCTCCTTGGAAGAAAAGCTATGACCAACCTAGACAGCATATTTTAAAAACAGAGACATTACTTTGCCAACCAAGGTCCATCTAGTAAAAGCTACGGTTTTTCCAGTAGTCATGTATGGATGTGAGAGTTGGACCATAAAGTTGAGCACCAAAGAATTGATGCTTTTGAACCACGGTGCTAAAAAGACTCTTAAGAGTCCCTTGGACTTCAAGGAGACCCAACTAGTCAATCCTAAAGGAAATTAGTCCTGAATATTCATTGGAAGGACTGATGCTGAAGCTGAAGCTCCAATACTTTGGTCACCCGATATGAAGAACTGACTCATTAGAAAAGACCCTGATGCTGGGAAAGAATGAAGGCAGCAGAAGAGGATGACAGAGGATGAGATGGTTGGATGGCATTACTGACTCAATGGACATGAGGTCTGAGCAAGCTTCAGGAGTTGGTGATGGAGCGGGAAGCCTGGTGTGCTGCAGTCCATGGGGTCTCAGAGTCAGATACGACTGAGCAACAGAACTGAACTGAAAAGAGACAATCTTCTCATCTCTCAAGTCATACTCCTTTTATTTCTAAGTAGTGCATTTACTCCAAGATTACACAAACTTCCCTCTTGTACTCTCCTTTAACCTCCCTAAATGAAAAGCTGGGGGCAGGGGAGGGATGCCTCTTGAACCAGTTATTGGTTTAAAATTCACTAATGATGGCATGTGTAGATTCTTTATTGGTTTATTCCTCATCTGGCACCGGCATGAAAACAATCGATTACCTGGTTATTTAACATAACACTGAACAGAGAGAATAAGATAAAGGAAAAACCAGAGGTCAAATTGGCAAACTTTATAGGCCAATTTGGGACTATTTGTTCCACCCAAGATATAATCAGTTTGCTGATGGTCTTCTATTATTTATAACTGATGTCTACAAAGAATAACAACACTCCAGGGTGAAGAGAACAAAAAGATGGAAAAACTTAGGTTTTAGTTCCAATTCTATCACTAATTATTTGTTTCACTGTAGGGGAAACTTCACTTCTTAATTTCTATGGACCTTTATTCACGTATATAATGAAGAGACTATAAAGTATATAATCTCAAAAATGACTTACCTGTAAAATTCTACTATTATAAAACTTTTAGAAATTAGATTTACTATTTAGCATTTGTTAATTGTAAGTGTCAAAACTTGGAAACAGTATACATATATATACATACATTTTTTTCTTCCACAAGTGGTATGTGGCTAGATTAGCAACAACGGTAATATAACTAATATGATCAGATCTGGTGAGGTACTGCATTCTCAATGTGCGTCATTAGCATATGAAAAGTCTTTGCCCTCAACAGGCTCTACTATCACATCTGAATGTGATCCCTGAACTGTCCAGTAGCATTCTTAAGTCTAACCTGCCACCACTACTCTATCACATACAGCCTGTCTTTACTTGGTGTCATTTTACTCTGCCTCATTAGCCTAGTTATTATTGAAGTAAGAGGAGCCAAACCCCAAAAAAATCACGTCATAAATCAGAAGGGCTGTGATCAACATGAGCTATATCTAAACATTCTTCCAAAAGGACCACATTCTCTGGAATTTTGAGGACCTCAAAACCATACTATACATGGATAAGATACAGCCAAGGAGTATTAGGATCCTAGCCTGACACTGTCCAGCACTCATTTCACTACTTCTAAGTTACAACAGAGAGGAAACATTCTAACACAATTAATAAGTAACTATAAATATCTTCTATATACTGAAAATGTATATAGATTTGAGGCTATAACCACCTCTTATTCCTGAGAGCTTGCCTAGGTTGAGTCCAGCCCTACATTTACAGAATAAAAACCATAGTAATCAAGAAAGAAATGAAAAAGGATTGGGGAAAAAAGGAGAATTGGAGAACTTAAAGAGAAGTAAGGACAGATGCCAACAAGACTTTGTATTCATAACAAATGCTCGTGCACTTTGTTTTATTCTTTTTAATTTTTATTGAAGGACAGTTAATGTTGTTAGTTTCTGCTATATAGAAAAGAGAATCAGTTATACATACATCCCCTCTTTTTTTAAGATTTCCTTCCCATTTAGATCACCAGAGAGCAATGAGTAGGGTTTTCTCTGCTATACAACAGGTTCTCATGAGTTATCTATTTTATACATATATAGTGTATATAAATCAACCCTAATCTCCCAATTCATTCCACTCTCTCCTCCCCACCAGGTATTCATAAAATTTGTTCTCTACATCTGTGTCTCTATTTCTGCTTTGCAAATAAGTCCATCTATAACATTTTTCTCGGTTCCACATATAAGCAATACTATACGATGTTTGTTTTTCTCTTTCTGATTTACTTCACACTGTATGACAATCTCTAGGTCTATATCCATGTCTCTGCAAATGGTACTATTTCATTCCTTTTCATGGCTGAGTAATACTCCATTGTATAGATGTACCACATCATCTTTAACCATTCCTCTGTTGATGGACATTTAGATTACTTCCAAGTTCTACTATTGTAAACAGTGTTGCAATGAACACTAGGATTTGACAATCTCTAAAACCAACTGCCCAAAACAGGGAAAGTATCTAGGATACCTATTACTAATTTATGAGGCCAAAAACTGCTAATTAATGATGTAAACTAAGTATACAAATAAAGAGTATGGGCTTTGAAAATAATAAAGAAAAGTCTTCTTTGAAAAACTTGGAAAACTATAATATCAATAAAGATAAAATTAAGTGAAGAGCATCTCCCAACTTGGGGTATTTTTGTTCTATATCAATCAGTAGTATCATAGCTAGTATACAGACTGATAGGAAAACTTGGGGGAAATTCTGAAGACTATTAAAAATGTGACAGTCTGACATCATCTGGCCTCTGAAAAAAACAGACAAGATTATACACCAGCTCAAGTTAATATTTTATCCTCTTTGTTCCTCTGTATCTCCAGCTATGATGATAAACGCCCTAAATGTCTATCACTATATCTCCTAGCTGTGACAAAAATACTGGGAAATAAGTATACAATAAGAAGAAAAAAATGAAATTTTATGGGGTACATTATCTTCTCAAATAGAACAGCAAGGGAGATGGGAGGAACACCTCTCTCAACTAGCTTTTCCAGGTAAACTGAGGGAAGAATATAAAGTAGGTATATATATTTCATAAATACAACTGAATGTTAAAAACAATAGTCAAACAAAAACATAATTCATCATTTACTTACAAGGAGTTCCTCTGCTGGCTTCTTCCATAGTTACCCTGACATAGGGCTTACTGAAGTCTACTTCAATTTCATCAGAAAAAGGCGCTGGCTGCCGTAAACCCTTAGGAAGAAGAAAATGAAGGAAAAGATAAATTCAATAAAATACTAAAAAAAAAAATGGTAGCTTGACAGAACAGTTATTAAACATGCTGTGATTAAAATTTTTCCTAAATCTTCATAACTTTAAAAAGGAAAAAGATATAAGCATTCCAAAATGACAAGTGAAAATACAACCTTTTACCAGATGGACAAATCATGGCATGAAAGATAAATGTCTTGATGGTGATTTCAGCCACTATGGTAGACAGTGGCTGGGAAGCTAAACATAGTCCCAACTAACTAAGTCCAGAATGACAGCTCCTCTACCAGATGGTAGAAGAGCCAACCCTGAACTGTGTGATGAAATTGCCAAAGTTCACAAGTGCATTTTCTTACCACTTAGTTTAAGTGGTACGGAACTGGGAAGGCAAACAGCTGCCATGTTCTTTAAGTAGAATCATCACTATGTAATGCTTTATACTGTAAATATGTTCTAATTCTCATTTACAGCCCTGTGAGGCAAGTATTATGATAGTTAATACCCTCAATTTAAAGATGAGGGAAGTGAGGTTCAGAGAAGTTATACGAATTGCATGTAATTACTCAGAGGCAAAGCTGAAATATGAATACAGGTATGCTCTTTTCCTCTTTGGAGGAAAGTCTTACTTAGGAGTTTTTGTTAAATTTATTTCTAAATATTTTATTCTATTTGATGCTTTTGTAACTGTTTTCTTCATTTTATTTTTGGGTTGTTCCTTGCCAGTGTAGAGAAACGCAATTGGCTTGTAAGTTTGTGTGTATATTGGTATGGGTAAGTTCAGTTGATTCTCATCTCCTGTGGCTTTGTTAAACTCAATTATCAGTTTGAGCAGTTTGTCTGATAGATTCCTTAGGACTGTCTACATATGAGACCATGTTATATGTGAATAAAGACAGTTTTAGTTATTCCTTTCCAACCTGAATGTCTTTAATTTCCTTTCATTATCCCTTATTGCACTAGTTGAAACCTCTAATACAATGGTGAATAGAGATTGCAAGGACAAACATTCTTGCCTTATTCCCAGTCTTAGAAGAGAAGCATGAAATCTTTCAACATCAAATATTAAGTTAGCTGTAGGTTTTTCTTAGATGTCCTTTATCAGATTGAGAAATCTCTCTTCCTTTTGTAGTTTGTTGAGAGGTGTTTTGGGTTTTGTTTTTTTGGCCATGTCAAGCAGTTTGCAGGATTTTAGTTTGCCAACAAGGGATAGAACGAGGGACACAGCAATGAAAGTACTGAGTCCTAATCACTGGGCCACCAGTGAATTAATTCCTTGTTGAAAGTTTTTAAATGAACAAATGTTGGATTTTGTCACATGCCTTTTATACAATATTGGGACAATCATATTTTGGTTTTTTAAATTAATTATGGTGTATTAGATGCACTGATTTTAGAATGTTAAGCCAATCTTTCATTCTTGAGTGAGATTCTTCTTGATCACACTGTATAAATCTTTTCATATGTTCTGGGATTCAATTTGTTAATATATTACTAGGAATCTTTGCATCTAAGTTTATGAGGGATTTTGAACTATAATTTTCTTTTCTTGTCCTGTTTTTGCCTGGCTTTGATAACTGGTCTCATAAAATGGATTATGAAATGTTATCTCCTTTATTTTCTGAAAGTGTATAGGGTTGGTGTTACTTCTTCCTCAAATGTTTGACAGAATTCACCAGTGAAGTCATCTGTGTCCAGCTTTATTTTTGTGGGAAGATTTCTTAAAGACAATGCAATATTTCTAATTGGGACAGGTCTATTCACATTTTATTTTTTTCTTGGGTCAGTTTTAGCAATTCAGCTCTTTCTAGGAATAAGTCTGTTTCACCTGAATTGTCATATTTGTTGGCATGGAGTTGTTCATAATATTCCCTTACAATTTTTTAAATTTCTGGTGGGCTATAGTGATGCTCACTTAGAATTTTAAATTCTACACAGATCACATCATGACTGGGCTATATTCAGAAACTGGGAAGACACTTAATTTCAGATAAGGATATATTTTTAAAATAAGGTTTTAAAATGAAAATATATTTCTTTTAGAGATCACTTATATAAGCTTAATTTAAAATATGTTTAAGCTATAAGAAAAACAGTCATTTTTAGGAAATTTGTGTGTTATCTTTTTTTAGATGTTTTTAAAAAGAGGTTAAGAAAAGATGAGGGAGGGCTTCCCTGGTGGTCCAATGGTTAAGAATCCGCCTTGCAATGCAAGGGAACCAGTTCAATCCCTGGTCCTAGAAGATCCCACATGCTGTGGGGCAACTAAGCCCATGTGTCACAACTACTGAAGCCCATGCACCTCAAGCCTGTGCTCCACAACAAGAGAAGCCACCACAATGAAAAGCCCAAGCATCACAACTAGAGAGTGAGCTCCCACTCAACACAACAAGGCCCACACACAGCAACAAAGACCCAGCACAGCCAAAAATAAAATAAAATTTTTAAAAAGGAGTAAAAAGACAAAGATCATAAGAAAAAAAAAAGAACAGACCAAGGACCCAAAATGTGTGATTTTCTGAAGTAATTAGAGATTTACTTACAGATTAAATTGACAAACACAATCTATCCTCTAAAAGTTAGTACTCAAAGAGATACCTGACAGTAATTTGTATTTCTAAAAGTATATGCTAGTCACAAAATAAGACATATTCTATGATTCCACCTATATAAAGGTCAAAAACAGGCAAAACTAATCTATGGTGAATAGAAACCACAGAACAAAAAAACAGTCTAGGAAAAGTGGATACTGACCAGCAGGGGTGTGAGGAGGTCTCTGGAAGTACTAGTTATTACATGGATATGTACACATATAAACATTTATTGACCTGTACACCTAAGGTTTATGCATTCCACTGTATGTAAGTTATACCTCAAAAAACAAATGCCATTCAGACACAAAAAGGAATGCAATACTGATACCTGCTACAACATGGACGAACCTTAAAAAAATGCTAAGTTAAAGAACCAGCCACAAAAGACCACTTATTATATGATTCCATTTATCTGCAATGTTCAGAATTGGAAAATTCATAGATAGAAAATAAATTACTGGTTACAATGGGCTGGAAGGGTTGGGGAGAAATGGAGAGTGACTGCTAACGGGTACAGGGTTTCTCTCTAGAGTAATGAAAATGTACTAAAATGTATTATGAAAAAAAATAAAATAAAATAAAATGTATTATGATGATGGCTACACAGCTCTGTGAACATTCTAAGAAACTTTGAATTGCACACTCTAAGTGTGTGTGTGAATTATAATGGTATAAGAATTATCACAATGAAGCTGTTTATATAAATAAATGCTTATATATAAAATATATGAAAGAAGTAGAAAAAATTATGCTTATTAACATTAGTACATGTAGATGAAAGACAGTCTTACTGTGTTTTCTGAAATAATTCAAATGTCCAACAACTGATGAATGGATAAACAAAGTAGTATGTCTATATGGATTCATTTTTAAAAAGGAATGAAGTACTGATAAGCACTATCACCTGGATGGACCTTGAAAACATTGTGCCAAATAAAAGAAACCAGACATAAAAAAGGCCACATATTGTGTGATTATACCAAATGTCTGTAACAGGCAAATCCCTAGAGAGAGAAAGTAGATTAGCGGTTGCCAGGGTATAGAGGGAGGGGAGAATGAGGGAATGATTGCTAATGGGTATGGGATTTCTTTCCGTGGTAGTAAAAATATTCTGGAATTAGACAGTGGTGATTTAGTGTAAAAAACCACTGTGAATTTTTAGTGTTAAAAACCACTGAATTGTACACTTTAAAATGATTAAAATGGTGAACTTTGGGCTCCCCCGATGTCTCAGAAGGTAAAGAATCTGCCTATAATCAGGAGACACGGGTTCGATCCCTGGGTTGGGAAGATCCCCAAAGGAGAAAATAGCAACCCACTCCAGTATTCTTGCCTGAAAAATCCCATGGACAAGAGGAGTCTGGAAGGCTACAATCCAAAGGATGGCAAAGAGTTGGATACAACTGAGTGACTAAGCATAGCACAAAAGGGTGAACTTTATGCTATGTGAATTTTACCTTAATTTTAAAAGGTACATTAAGTATTCTATCTTTCATAACTCTGTTTCTTCAGTCCCCCTTGTAGAAGGCAATGCAGCTGTCCCTTCTGGCTAGAGTTTGTGCTGAATCGATTCCTCCTAAGTATAGAGAATGAAACCTAAGGTTCTTCAGCTACAGCAGATCAGAAAAACCTTTAACTGTCTAGAGCTGCCTCCAGTTAGAATGAGTAGTATTTAAAAAACAAACAAACAAACCAACAAACAAAAAACACCCTATTATTCTTTCAGGAAAGTGTCACTAAAAGCTAAAGTTTATAAAAGTAGGACCAAGTATTTCTTTCTACCTATGTTCTCCTAAAACAAATCTCCTTTATTTTAACCTCAAATGAATCCTATAGAATATTATAGCTTTCAAGTCTTCTGATTCTCTGGTAGCAAAGTACAAATGAAAGGGCAAGCCTTTAGGACCTGAAAATCGTTAGGTCTAAATTCCAGCCCTATCACTTAACAGCAGTGAAATCATGGCAAGCTTCTAAAGCTTTCATCTATAAAATGGAAGACAGTAATACCTGCTCCATAAGTTTGTTATGAGGATTAAATAAAATAGCATATGCAAAGTAACTAGTATAAGTGTTTCACATACAAGTAGTCACTCAACAAGTCTACAACATTAGCTCATTCTCTCTTCCATGTTATGGAACACAGGTTTCTTTATGCCAACAAAATTAACTAATCTGTATTAATCTAAGAGGTTAGCTTCTAAATGTTATATACAATTTCTAAGTCTATGCAAATTATAACTAACAGTGCGTGCTAAGTCTCTTCAGTCATGTCCAACTCTTTGTGACCCTAGGGACTGTAGCCCACCAGGTTCCTCTGTCCATGAGATTCTCCAGGCAAGAATACTGGACTGAGTTGCATGCCCTCTTCCAGGGGATCTTCCTGACCCAGGAATCAAATCCGTGTCTCTTATGTCTTCTACACTGGCAGATGGGTTCTTAACCACTAGCCCCACCTGGGAAGTCCATAACTAATAGTATACACTGCATGCATGCATGCTGAATCACTTCAGTTGTGTCCGACTCTTTTCAACCCTATGGACCACAGTCCACCAGGCTCCTCTGTCTATGGGATTCTCCAAGCAAGAATACTGGAGTGGGTTACCATTTTCTCCTCCAAGGTATCTTCCCAACTCAGGGATCAAACCCGTGTCTCATGTCTCCTGTATTGTCAAGCAGATTCTTTGCCACTAGGGCCACCTGGGAAGCCCAACAGTATATACTACTACAGTATAATACTATAACTAATAATATTATAACTAAAAATTAAAACTTACAATGATCATCATTATCTTCCAAATTATGAAAGAACTTCTAAATGCAATACTGCTTTCATAAAAACTCTCCTGACTGTTGTTGTTTTTTAGTGGCTAAGTCATGTCCAACTCTTTTGCAAACCCACGGACTGTAGCCCACCAGGCTCCTTTGTCCATGGATTTCCCAGGCAAGAATACTGGAGTGGGCTGCCATTTCCTTCTCCAGGGAATCTTCTGACCCAGGGATCAAACCCATGTCTCCTGCTTGGCAGGTGGATTCTTTATCATTGAGCCACACAGGAAGCACAAATTCTTTATACTTAAAGACAAACTAGCCATAAAGTTATCCTTTAATTTTTCCTCCTTAATTCTTTTCTCTCTTTTATATCCATTCTATCATGACATACAAACCCAGCTACCAAATACTTGGTGACACATCCTATTCCTTTCCCTGCTCTCAAGGAAAGCACTTTTTTTTAAAGCTAGCTGAGATTTGAGTTACAGAGCTCTATACTATGTTCACATCTCTCAAAGGGAAGGTCTTATTTAACACTCCCAGTAACCACTGCCATGCAGGCACAATGTTAAGTATGTCATAAAATCTTGTTTGTTCAACCCAAATATCAACTAATGAGAGGATAAATAAAATGTAGTGTGTGATATACAATGGAATATTACTTGTCAATAAAAACAAATTCAGTACTGAATATGCCACATTAATAAATCGTGAAAACACATTCAGTAAAAGAAGCCAGCCACAAAAGACCAGCTATTATGTACTGCCATTTGCCTGCAATGTCCAGAATAGGCAAATCTATAAGAATAACGTAGATTAGTGGTTTCTAGAGGTGAGAACTCGGGAGGAAATGGGGAGTGACTGTTAATGGGTATGGGGTTTATTTTAGGGATAAGAATATTCTAAAATTGGTTGTGGTGATGGTAGCACAACTCTATGAATATATTAAAAACCATTGAGTTGTACAGTTTACATGATCTCAGTAAAGAAAAAAAGAAAAAAATCTTGTTTTTTCTACAGAGTTGAAAGAGATTAAGAGATAGAAAGCATATGTGTACAGCAGAGATTACACACAAGTTTATTTAGCAGACACTCCTCATTAGAGTCAGTCCAGCCTGTTGGGTGAGTGAATTTGCTCATTAGCCCTTGATAAATAGCCAGTGTATACCAGAGAGGAATGTGAAATAGGTAGCAAGCCATTTCTGATTTGTGACATGAATATATGAAGCAGAGTAACTAAAAACACTGAGATTCCTCAGATTCTAAAAACCAAGAGATTTAACTCTTCTCAGAGCCCATTCCACTAAGAATCATCTTCTTAGGTCTATTCCTGGCTCCGGTGATCAGCTCAGAGTATTACCTTCCTGGTTATAGCCTGTCCCTACTACAAGTGAGAATGCTGAATTTGTGCCTACCACCATCTCCTTAACCTGAATTCTCTAAGAAACATTCAGAAATTAACAATGCCCTGTTTTGTTGACTGCTGAGTCATTTTCTGAGTTTACCTGCTGTGGTATAAAGAATAACGTTCTCCTAAGGATGTGTACATTTTATGTTCTTGAACCTGTGACTATGCTATCTTACATAGCAACATGGGCTTTGCAAATGTGATTAAAAGATTTTGAGATATGTTGTCCTGGAATAGCTAAGTACGCCCATCCAGTGTAATCACAAGTCTTTACAAGTGAAAGAAAGAGGCAGGAGATTCACAAGGAGATGTGATGACAGAAGCAGTGGTCAGAGTGTTGTGACTGCTAGCTGGTCCCCTGAGCAAAGCAATATGGGCAACCTCCAGAAGCTGGAAAATATAAGCAAACAGTTTTCCCCTAGAACCTCCAGCCATACCAACACTTGACTTTGGCTTTCTGAGACCCATTTCAGACTTCTAATCCCCAAAACTATAAGATAATACATCTGTATTGTTTTAGACCATTCATTAAATTTGTGGTAATTTGTTACAGAGAAACAGGAAATGAATACACTTGCCCTTAGCATCATCATTAACATCAGTCCTGGAGCATAAACCTCCCATTTGTGAAGTCCAGTTGCTTTTACTGCTCAAGACAGTATATTGGCTTGGAAAAACTGTTACTTATATCAGAGTAACAGTTATTCCAAGCCAATATACTATCTTGTCAGACTGAGCAACTTCACTTTCATGCACTGGAGAAAGAAATGGCAACCCACTCCAGTGTTCTTGCCTGGAGAATCCCAGGGACGGGGGAGCCTGGTGGGCTGCTGTCTATGGGGTCGCACAGAGTCGGACACGACTGAAGTGACTTAGCAGCAGCAGCATGTCAGAGTAGAAATGTTTTTCCTTCTGGGTTATGAAGTTCCAAAAGTAACCAGTGGAAACTGCAGTTTAATCAATGGCTAGTGGTTAATACAGGTACAAAAAATACAGAAACATGTAATTCTGTTACTGGGATTTTAAAACATGGATTTCATAGTAACACTGTGTACCCATAATAACTCCAATTATCTATAAATATACTTTGATATGCTTTCCAGGGGAAGCTTCAGGAAGGGTACCAACCTGAAACAGGATGAAGAGTTTGGAAAGCAGTCTTTCATCAAATGTTTGTAAGAGGTTAGGAAATACAAAGATAACACTTCAGAGATAAAGGAACATGAGGTAGGCAGTAGAAGAAAAAGGTTCTCATTTAAGTTATAACTAGTAATGGAGTGGAGCAGTGATATGACAGAAAAGACAATAAGACACAGAAAACTAAACAAGAGATGATACCAAGATCAGATCACTGCCTGGAGCTGCAATTTCTCTATTTCATTAGTTTGTAAAGTTCTTACAACTGAACTGTGAATTATAATCTGCATAAGATTTCCAGCAACTGTTGGAAAGTCACTATTCACACTTACTATTCATTCTTTCCATTATTTAAGAAGACTTGATAAGAAGTAATGTTGATATCATCAATGTTATATCACTTTCTACCTTCCCCTTGCAAGGTTAAGAGTTCAACAAAGAAATCTCTTCCTTACTTACAATTGCACAGCGTGGCATTTTTAAAGGAATTCCATCTTCTTCTGTCGCCCCATTGGGTCCAGGTGTCTCTTTCCTCCTCTTCCTTGTGTTGACTTTGGCTGAATTCTGTGCATCCATCTTCTTTTAACTGGTCATAGAAAGTGAAAAGAATTTTTTTCTCACTGGGGAGAAAATTTCTCAATGACAGGGAAAAGCACACACTTCACAAAGATGAACCAAATGCATCTAGTAAAAAAGAGCAAAGTGTCACAAAAACCAGGCTCTAGTATAAACACTGAAATGCCTCTCTGTGGAACAATGGCCACAATTAATCACCTGGACCTTGGAAATTACCGCACAAACAATACTATTTATTTCATACCGATTGCATGCAAAACACTGGAAGAACCTGACTGAGAAAGTTAGTTATACAGACTTTCACTACCCTTACATCACATCCCTAGGACACCTAGAGGTCTGACAGGTGCAAGGAAATGTAAAAGGTATGTCTTTGATACAGATGGAGAAAAGAGTCTTTTTTTAAAAAAGAAAAAAAGAGGGCCATCAGCAATTACTAGTTAACAAAGTCTGGATTTCTTAACTCTAAATGCTCTGTATATTTCAAAGACTACTTGTTCAGAGTTAGAGGTATGAATATTGTAGAGTAAGTATACTTGTGAGCTTCTCTAGTAGCTCAGCAGTAAATAATCTGCCTGCTAATGCAGGAGACTCGGGTTTGATCCTTGGTTTGGGAAGATGCCTAGAAAAGGAAATGGCAACCCACCCCAGTATTGCTGACTGGGAAATCCCACGGATAGCTGAGCCTGGCAAGCTGTTATAGCCCAGGGGGTCTCAGAGTCAGAAACAACTTAGCAACTAAACAACAAACATACTTGTAACTTTTAAATGTCTTTCCTTTTTCAATACTCATTTCCCCTTCCTCTTTCAGAGTCTTAGCACCTTAAACTTGTTCACAATCCCCAACTACTAAAACCCCATCCCGGCTTCTTCCCCCAAGGAAAATTTATTTATTGTTATCTCATTTAGAAGAAAGCATTTGGCAACTATTACAGAAAAGTTCTGAATATTTGATGTTTTATGTTTAGGTGACATAATTTTCACAAATAAATTGATTTCTTGATAATGATAAAGTTTTAGGTATCAGCCAGGAACTGGAGAGAGAGGAACTTCAATGATCAACTGTCACCTCTGTCCAAGATACAATGACAGATGGAAAAAAGATCCTCAGAACAGAAGTGGTAAACAAAACAAAATACTAGACAGAATGAGGACTTTCTACCCTGTCTCTCTGCCTCTAATAAGCCCTCCTGAATAAGATATTTATCTAAACAACTGCAATCGTGCCTTACTTTCTTTCCTCTGGCTAAATTCCAAAGAGCAATGTGACAAGATCTACAAGAAACCCAGAGACTGAAGGAGACACCTCATGAGTCATGGCTAACTATTAGCCTGATATGAAAAAAATGTCAGAGTCTAAGGTGAAAGATGAATACCACACAGAAACTTCCTTTCATTGCATATTCAAATTCAAATGTCCTTTCATCACAAATTAAAATAAAAAGTGGCCTGCTAAGAACGCCTGATCAATCAATTAATGACCATTTCTAATTTGCAAACAAGATTTTGCTGCAAATATCTGTTAAATTCTCAGAGTAGGCAGACAAAATCCATTATGAGAAATATAATCAGCAAATGGTGTCAGGTAGCTCAAAGATCAGGCAGTCAATAATATTGAGCGTGTATTGTGTACAAGGTATTATAATTTTTACAGTAAAAGCTATTTTCTCAAGAAGACTTCTTCAATCAATGTGAGGATGGCACGTTTATGATACAAAAATGCTCCTTAAGATTCTAAAACCACTGGGGGAAATTTTGTTTGGGAACAGGAGTTTACACAGTTTCAAACTCTCTCTCCATCAGTGACTTACTAATTACAAAGTAAAGCGAGTTACCTTTAAAGTGAAAAAAAAAAAACTCTTACCTAAATAATTACAGCTAATTAACATCACCAATAATGCTTCCTGATACAAGGCACCAGGGTCATATTATCTGCCAAAAACACATAACCTATATGTGTTTATGAGGAACAATTAGACAAACCTCAACTAAAAGACGTTCTACAAAACAAGCCTGTATTCTTCAAAAAAATGTCAATCATGAAAAATAATGAAAGGCTGAAGGACTGTTCCAGGTTGAAAGACCAAAGAAATGACAACTAAATGTAATGCATAATTCTAGATTGGAGGAGAAATCGTTATAAAAGATAGTTATTAGGACAACCAGTAAAATTAAAATATGGGTTGTATCAGAAAATAGTAAGTATCAATGTTAAAATAAACTTCCTGAGGTTGATAATTACACTGTTACATAAAAGACTGTCCTTTTTTTTAATGCTGAAGTATCTAGGGACAAAGGGTTATGATCTCTAATTGCTGCAACTTATCCTTAGCAAAAAAAAGAAACTTCCTTAGCAAACAAAGAAAAGAATTTATATTACATACAAAAAGGTAAAGCAAATATGGCAAAATTTCATCAATGTATAAAGCTGCATGAGCGCGTGCTCAGTCGCTTCAGTTGTGTCTGACTCTTTGCAATCCTATGGACTGTAGCCCACCAGGCTCCTCTGTCCACGGGATTCTCCAGGCAAGAATACCGGAGTGGGTTACCATTCCCTCCTCCAGGGGATGTTCCCCACCCAGGGATCTTCCCCACGTCTCCTGCGTCTCCAGCACTGCAGGTGGATTCTTTACCACTGAGCCACCAGGGAAGCCCAAATGAAACTGAGTGGGTCATAAACGGCTTCATTTTAATATTCCTTTTTTGAAAGTTTTACTTTTCTTTTTCAAGATAAAAAGTTTACTTTTAAACATGTTTGGGGACTTGCCTGGTGGTCCAGTGCTTAAGAATCTGCCTTCCAATGGAAGGGAAGAGGGTTTGATCCCTGGCTGGGGAACTAAGATCACACATGCCATTGGGCAACTGAGCTGGAGCAGCCAACTACTAAGCCCAAGGGCCTCAACAAGAGAAGCCCACGGACTGCAATGAAGACCCCACATGCGACAACTAAGACCTAATACAAGCCTAATAAATGTATTTTTAAAAAATGTCCAATAATCATTTTCTACACAGACCCTCTATACAGGCCCTCATCAAAGGTTGTCTTTCAGATCTCTAAAAATAGATTCTCTCTCCTTCCTAACTCTGAATCAGTGTAGATGATACATATATTCTAAGAAGTATGTGTTAGCAATCTAAATGTGTTGCAAGGAGGTAATACAGTAACAATCATAATAATAACTATTTTTCTTCAATATTACCAGTGACAGACACCGTGATGGATACTTTATATACATTATTCTCATTTAACCCATATAACCTGAGAAGCAGGTATTTTTAGTTCCAATATACAAGTGAGAAAACTAAGGATCAGGCAGGTTAAGCAACCTATCCGGAGGTCACACAGCTAGTAAGTGGGAAAACCAGAATGCTATCTCCCAGAAATCCACAAATTTTTAGTAAAAGAAACTCTCATCATTACTGCTGCTTCTTCCTTCAATTAAGAACATTTTTTCCATAGCATAGGTTCCTTAAGTTTTTGCAAGCTTAAGTCAGACCAGCCTAAATGAACAGTGAAATAAAAAGGTCAGATACTGAAAGTAGCAAGGTCCAAGTACCAATCAAATAGAACTGACATGGTTACTGGCCTGATTCCAAAGCTGCCTGATTTGCCAGCTGTATAGATCTTTCCTGTCAGAAAAGTTTTACTAGGATTTCCTGATAAGCTTTCAACTTAAGCAATAAAAAAATTCTTTATTTCTCTGTTCCTCTCTCTTCTGACATTACAAATAGGTGGCGTTTAAGTCAGCTGTACTTTTCATTCATGATACAAAGTAGAGTTTTAAAGATGCCATAATAAATCAAGGGGATAAATGTCATACTATATTCTCACCAGCTACTTTCCATGACTTCAAGTTAAAATTCCTTAAGGTTTAATAGAATAATACTTAACACATCCAAAGACATGTTTATAGGAACTTCTCAGAAGTCTTTGCTCTGTGTATGCAGGGGTCGGGGGCGGAGGGGATATGTGGGCTATATTTTCAGCTTTACTGAATGACATATAATTGACATACAATAAATGTATACTTAAAGTGTATAATTTAATGAGTTTTAACATTATACCCTTGTGAAATCATCAAAATTAAGATAAACATATCATTTACTCTCGTTTCCTCATACCACTTTATACTCCATCTCTCCCTCCCCACTCTGATTTTGCTTTGCTTTTTGTTTGTTTTGTTTACGTTGTGGTAAATATACATAACATAAATTCTGCTTTGCTTTTAACTGCTTAATTCTTGAAGTACTGAACCATCTTGTATGATTCAGCTTAACCAGCCAAACACATGGTAGATATCATCATATTAGAAAGAAGCAAAGGAGGTAAATACTGCCATTGTGATTTTAGAGTTTTCAAAAATTTCTGTTGTTTAAGACATTCAGTCTTTTTTGGTTTCCTTTTGATGGCGCTGGGTTTTTGTTGCTGTGCAAGGGCTTTCTCCAGTTGTGGTACGCAGGCTTCTCATTGTGGTGGCTTCTCTTGTAGAGCAAGGGCTCTAGAGCACGTGGGCTCAGCGGTTGTGGCACACAGGCTTAGCTGTCCTGAGTGCAGCATGTGGAATCTTCCTGGACCAGGGATCGAACCCATGTCCCTGGCGGGTGGATTCATAACCAATGGACCACCAGGGAAGTTCTAAAGATATTTTAAAGTCAAACTGATATCTGGGGTCACTACATACTGTGACACTGAATCTATTCCACTAGATTAAAAAAATCACACATAAAATATCAGAGAGAGAACTTGAGGCAGGAGAAAGGATATCTGACTAGCTATTTAAAGCTAATGTAAAATTTATGAACAAAGTAAGAATCAAGGCAACCATTAGTATTAGTATTGACACATTACAAAGCCCATTGGTAAATAACAGTAATACTAACATATTTTACCTGTATTTCAGTTGAGCAAATACATTCTTCAATAAAATCTCTCCATCTGCCTTATATAAACACTTCTAACCAAATGTCTAAGGCAGTGTTTCTCAATAGTTTTTTTAGTCACGTTCCATTTTGAGAAAAGTAAAAATCTTAAACCATACACTGTTTGCATACTGTAGTGATTAAAAAGAGATGAGACCCTAAAATCATATTATGTAAGTATGAAGTCCATTTCTACCACTTACTAGCCATGAAAATTTAGGCAAATTCTTTATCTCTCCAAGTCTTAGTTTCATCATCTAACAAATTAGGTTTAAAAGGAATAATCTTGGAGAAGGAAATGGCAACCCATTCCAATATTCTTGCCTGGAAAAGTCCATGGACAGAGGAGCCTGGCGGGCTGCAGTCCATGGGGTCACATGACTGAGCATGTGTGCACGAGGGTGGAGGGAGATGGGTTGGTAGCAATAAAGTAGTAAAACTAAAAAAAAAAAAGTGGCAGTCTTGAACACAAAACCTAAGGATCATAGCCATCACTGGAACCTGGTGTAGGAGTTGGCATTGGCAGACCTGCTTTGAATAAAGTTGTCCTAAGAGCACCAAAAAAAAAAAAAAAAAGGAATAATCTATGTAAAGCCTTAGCTCAATGTCTGTGTATACAGTATGTGCTTGTAACATCAGTTCAGTTCAGTCACTCAGTCGTGTCCGACTCCTTGCGACCCCAGGAACTGCAGCACACCAGGCCTCCCTGTCCATCACCAACTCCCGGAGTTCACCCAAACCCATGTTCATTGAGTCGGTGATGCCATCCAACCATCTCATCCTCTGTCGTCCCCTTCTCCTCCTGTCCTCAATCTTTCCCAGCATCAGGGTCTTTTCAAATGAGTCAGCTCTTCTCATCAGGTGGCCAAAGTATTGGAGTTTCAGCTTCAACATCAGTCCTTCCAATGAACACCCAGGACTGATCTCCTTTAGGATGGACTGCTTGGATCTCCTTGCAGTCCGAGGGACTCTCAAGAGTCTTTTCCAACACCACAGTTCAAAACCATCAATTTTTCGGCGCTCAGCTTTCTTCACACTCCAACTTTCACATCAATACATAACCACTGGAAAAACCATAGCCTTGACTAGACGGACCTTTGTTAACAAAGTAATGTCTCTGCTTTTTAATATACTGTCTAGGTTGGTCATAACTTTCCTTCCAAGGGGTAAGCGTCTTTTAATTTCATAGCTGCAATCACCATCTGCAGTGATTTTAGAGCCCAGAAAAATAAAGTCAGCCACTGTTTCTACTGCTTCCCCATCCATTTGCCATGAAGTGATGGGACCGGATGCCATGATCTTAGTTTTCTGAATGTTGAGCTTTAAGCCAACTTTTTCACTCTCCTCTTTGACTTTCATCAAGAAGCTCTTTAGTTCTTCACTTTCTGCCATAAGGGTGGTGTCATCTGCATATCTGAGGTTATTGTTATTTCTCCCAGCAATCTTGATTCCAGCTTGTGCTTCCTCCAGCCCAGCATTTCTCATGATGTACTCTGCATATAAGTTAAATAAGCAGGGTGACAATATACAGCCTTGACATACTCCTTTTCCTATTTGGAACCAGTCTGTTGTTCCATGTCCAGTTCTAACTGTTGCTTTCTGACCTGTATACAGGTTTCTCAAGAGGCAGGTCAGGTGGTCTGGTATTCCCATCTCTTTCAGAATTTTCCACAGTGTATTGTGATCCACACAGTCAAAGGCTTTTGCACAGTCAATAAAGCAGAAATAGATATTTTTCTGGAACTCTCTTGCTTTTTCGATGATCCAGCGGATATTGGCAATTTGATCTCTGGCTCCTCTGCCTTTTCTAAAACCAGCTTAAACATCTGGAAGTTCACAGTTCACATATTGCTGAAGCCTGGCTTGGAGAATTTTGAGCATTACTTTGTAAACATCAGCTACTGTTATTATTTCATATAGTAGTAGTTGCCATCATCTGCCTTTGTCTATTTCCTATGTATCCTCTATAGCCAAAAGATTTTGTCAAGTTTTCCTCCATGATTACAACTGTAAAAAGTGTACTTTTCATGTAAAATTATGATAAAACATGAGGTATGCTCGCTGCATCTTCCCCATTCTATCCCTACCCCATTAAAGAATCATTGTTGTAGCAAGAACTCTTCTAGAGTCTGATGTAAAGCAATGATGAAGAAAAAAAATATTATTACTACTACCGTCAGCATTTATATAACATCTGTATGTCAAAAATTTTTTTAAATATTAAAACTCTCTTAACATTCACAACCCTCTTACATGTATTATTTTTATCATTATTGAAACTGAGGTGCAGAAAATAAGTCACACAACTAGTAAGTGGTGCTAGGAATCAAATTCAGTCAGCCTGGCTGCAGACTACATACTCTTAACCACTATAGTATATGGTAAAATATGACACTGTTTTTACTATACAAGAAGGTACCTAATACCTATCTCTAAATATCTGAATGCCTGTCATGTTGGATACGGCAGACGTGACACTCTAGTTAATAGAAAATGAATCACTAGTTGAAAGATGCAGAGACACAAATTTTAACTAAACATAATAAAACACTTTTGAGGAATGAGAGTATCTGAAAAGGGACTAGGTGACCTTAAGAGGCATTTCATTTTAGCATACCAGGTCATTCAGGTAAAGATTGTACAGAAATATATTTATTCATTTTATTGGTCATAATCCTGTTAAGTCTTTTTTAAAATTTTTTTATTGAAGGATAATCACTTTACAAAAGTCCATCTTGTTGATCTATTTATTCTAATCTGTTAAAATAATTTCAAACTGTGACTGCCATCTATCACTTTGCATTAACAATTTTATGTAATCTATAAACTTGAAAAACATGGTTTTTATGTCTCCATCCACATTAGTACTGAAAATACTGATCAGAATAGATGTCACCATATACCAAGGTAACACACCACTAGAAACCTTTCTCCTTATTGAGATCCACTCGTAATACTCTACATTAGTACAACATAAAACATACGAGAGTTTATCTTTAGAAAACAGAATAAAAAATATATTTAGCATTCTTAATATTACAGTATTCAATCAGATGTAGACCTCTTTCATCATACTATTACATAATCCACATTTCTCTATCACTGTCCCAAAGATGATGATGATAATAGTGATGATAAAAATTATAACCAATGTGGGCTTCCCAGGTGGCGCTAGTTGTAAGGAACTTGCCTGCCAATGCAGGAGACCTAAGAGACATGGGTTCGATCCCTGGGTTGGGAAAATCCCCTAGAGAAGGGAATGGCAATACACTCCAGTATTCTTGCGTGGAGAATCCTATGGGCCGAGGAGCCTGGAGGGATACGGTCCATGGGTCACAAAGAGTAGGATATGACTGAAGCGACTTAGCATGCATGCATGCAAAACTAACACAGAGTACTTCCTATGTGCCAGAAAGTTATAAACTTTTTGCATATATTATATATTTTTAAAATATTTTTTATTTATTTAGTTGTAGTACATAGAATCTTTGATCTCTGCTGCAGCATGTGGGATCTCTTAGTTGTGGCATATGAACTCTTAGTTGCAGCATGTGGGATCTAGTTCCCTGATCATGGATCAAACCTGGGCCAGCTCCATTAGGAGCATGAAGTCTATGCCACTGGACCACCAGGGAAGTCCTAAACCTTCTGTATATATTAAATAACAATAATCTTATGAGGTAGATAATATTATTAACTCTATTTTGCAGATGAAGAAACTGAGGCACAACTGGGTTAAATGACTTGACTGAGATGACACGTCTGGGACAGGGCAAAAACAGGATTTGAACTGAGGCATTCTGGCTCTAGATCTGTGCACTTAATGACAACATTATGTTACCTAGTGTATAAAATGGTCATACCTGAATTTAAACAAAACCACTTCTTCCACCCTGGCCATGCAGTACACTGTGCCAGGCAGGGATTTAATTTCATCTTTCATAAAGACTGAACTCCTTCTTACTGGGCATATCACTGGACAGACTACTTAGGTTTTGATTTGGGCTAGAGTAGAAGAGTAGAGTATTCACTAGACCAAGAATCATATCACATATAAGGGGAGTTAATTCTAGCTGCTCCCAGGGACTTCCTGGCGGTCCAGTGGTTAGGATTCATGCTTCTGCTGCAGGGGGCACAGGTTCGATCCCTGGTCAGGGAACTAAAATCCCACAAATTGTGTGGCCTGGCCAAAAAAAAAAAAAATTAGCCAAAAAAATATTTTTTTAGCTCCTCCTTGTACTTGTACCTTAACTTGTACCTTAACTCTAAGTTAAGGTGAATGCATTGACCCTAAGAGATTCTTCATGAGATTAAGGAACTTTCTAATACTTAATTTCTAAGTTATGGTAAGGATCAAATGAGAGATTCGAAAACAAACTCCCTAATGTTGTTTGTCTTTCCACTGTGCAATCTCCTGTTCTGGACAGGGACCATTTTCATTTGGAGAGTCAGTATCATTTGGCCTGTGTGATCTTCACCCTTCATACCATCAGATACCACATGCCTAACCTGAACCAATTAGCACATCACTCTCCCAGGCCACAGACTGGGGAAGAGGGGGATAGGAAAGGCACTGATAGGTGACTTAAGATAGTCCAATCAGAGTGAATCCCAGGACCTGTCAGATGGAAATGCTTGGACAAAGATTTGTGAATTTAAACCTGGAGACACGCTCTTTCCCGGCTGGAACGATGGAGCGTGCAGAAGAGAAGAAAAAGAAGGTTCCTGCTGTGCCAGAAACCCTTAAGAAAAAGCAAAAGAATTTCGCAGAGCTTAAGATCAAGCGCCTGAGAAAGAAGTTTGCCCAAAAGATGCTTCAAAAGGCAAGGAGGAAGCTTATTTATGAAAAAGCTAAGCATTACCACAAGGAATACAGGCAGATGTACAGAACTGAAATTCGAATGGCTAGGATGGCACGAAAAGCTGGCAACTTCTATGTACCCGCGGAACCCAAATTGGCATTTGTCATCAGGATCAGAGGTATCAACGGTGTGAGCCCAAAGGTTCGAAAGGTGCTGCAGCTCCTTCGCCTCCGGCAGATCTTCAATGGCACCTTTTTGAAGCTCAACAAGGCATCAATTAACATGCTGAGAATTGTGGAGCCATACATTGCATGGGGGTACCCAAATCTGAAGTCTGTAAATGAATTACAAGCGTGGTTATGGCAAAATCAACAAAAAGCGAATTGCCCTGACAGACAACACATTGATTGCTCGATCTCTTGGGAAATACGGAATCATCTGCATGGAGGATCTGATTCATGAGATCTATACCGTTGGAAAACGTTTCAAAGAGGCAAACAACTTCCTGTGGCCCTTTAAATTGTCTTCTCCACGAGGTGGAATGAAGAAAAAGACCACCCATTTTGTAGAAGGTGGAGATGCTGGCAACAGGGAAGACCAGATCAACAGGCTTATTAGAAGGATGAACTAAGATAGCTATCAGGATTATTTTTGTAATCTGGTCCATTAATAAACAATTGAAACAAACAAACAAAAAAACCTGGAGACACAACCCTAGGAACCATCTATGACAATCTAGTGGTCATCCTATAACCAGGAAGAGTCCTTCTCAAAGTAGACAACACAGAGAAAGCAATAATGATGATGGAGAGGAGCCAGATCCTGAATTGCCTAATTCTGCCATCCAATGCACTTCCCTTTTTGCTGAAACTCAGGTAAGTTGGGTTTCTTATCACTTAGAACCACAAAATCATAATTGATACATCTGATACCTGGCAATGAGCCCTAGCACACAGCAGATGCTCAATAACTATTTGAATAAATTTAACTAAAAAAAAAAATACTCCTTTGAAATTTTTAAAAACACTACACATCTTAGTATTTTGTTTTGATGGAAAGATGTCAACTACTTGTCAATTTAGAAGTGTATCAAAGATGGTAAAATAAAGCTCTCATCCCGTCAAAAGTACTTTTCCTTATCTGCTTACATATAGTTCTTTTATTTCCCAAAGATGACTTTTGTGTCCTATGCTGTATTTTACACTATACTTTAAACTGAACATTATGCATCAGACAAACTGAAGTATAATGATCCTTTGGATTTAGAATAAATACAACTAATATTTTTTGTTTTATAGTGTAAAATATGTCTGTATATTTCCACTTTTTTAGGAGGCAAGAAAACACCAAGACCCCAGACATTCCATAATAAGCCTAAAAGAATTTAGAAATTATAGGGAGATTAACTCTCATGCCTTTCCTCTGGAACTATTACTAAAGCTATTTTTAAACTTTGACTTTATAGGTCGCCCATGTTTTTCATTTTTCACTGGCTCTCTTAGACCATGTTCCTCATATCTACTAACTTACACACCTTGAAAGTATATAGAAAAATTAATAACCAGTGCCTAAACTGATGAAAAAAATTACCCCCAGTTTCGCTAAAGTTCCAACAGACAGCTGCCAGAACATATCGAATTTGTCAGAACATACTGAGAAAAGGTATGTGAGAGGATGAGAGTGTACTGAGGGCAGCAAATACATTCTGGCTTTTCTGTTCATTATACTGAAAACTATACTTTACCTAAAACTTTTATAAAACTATATAAACTATATAAAACTTTTATAGCTTTACCTAAAACTATACCACCTTCATTATACTTACAACTGCCCAGTAATCACTGAATATCTCCAACAATGAGGAACAATACTTCCCAAACTCTCTGTTTATGCTAACTGCCCCTTTGTAATCAACTAATGCTATTCAAGTAAAATGAGTGATGTCCCCGGAAAAGGAGGAGACTTTAAATATCTACATTCCAGAGTGAAAACACACGCACACACACAGAGTGGCTGCCTTAATATCTACTTGACAGTGGGTAGTAGGGCTGGGGAAAGATGGCACCTCCTCAGAGCCAATACAGTTACAAGAGCAAAATGAGGATGGGGAGCAGGAGATTGCCTAATAATTTGCAGACAGATCCTGGTTTCCAGCCACAGCACCCACATTAATTAAGCTGAGTCAGAATGAAAACAGCTGGAGACAAAATACAGTGCCTCCCTATTGAGCCCATCAGGGTGGGCCAAAACCTCCTATTTCCTTAGCTGTTTATCCTTCCCAAAAGTTTCTATGTCAAAAGAAGTTGTAACAAAAAGAGGAAAATAGAGCTGGTATTTAGAATGCAACATTTGTAATTTTTCCAACACTGCTACATATTCAGTCCCAGATAAGTCACTTCATCTTAGTCACTCAAATTCCCCATTCAAACACAGAATCTAAATATAGACATAAATACCCACACTACCACCACCCTGGCTAGTAAGTGCCTTAGTGTCTTCAAACTGCTTTCAAGATATAGAATGTAGTATCTGCTCCTGTGATTTTTACCCAGATTCACAAAATCTGGCTCCATTTCTGCTGACTCACCTCCCAGTACACACTGCTAGCCTTGTTCTTCAGTGTTCCAGTAGATGCCTGCTTGGAGAGATCAACTCTGCTATTAAGGAAGCACACAAAAGAAGTGGAAATGTGTGTCAGCGGGAAGGGGTGGCAGGACGGAGATATGGAGGATAAATCTAATCAAGTGTTTTTCCAACATGAATGTCTTGAAGGAGACAATATGTGGGTGCTGGTATTCACATGCTAGTGTTTTAAAGATGAAAGTCTCCTAGAAGTGCAGTTTTAGAAACTCCTACTCAATTCCCTTCTATTCTACTCCGTTATTGCTGGTAGATTTACTAAGCACCCCAGGGTGAAAGAGGAGATGGACACTGCTTCTTAAGCTATGCAACAACCTAAATAGTAGAAGCTGCAATCATATATACTCTTCAAGTTTCAAAAATCTAACTCAAATTTGACTGAGTACTACAGGAACTATCTGAGTGAGAAAAAAAAAAAAGGAGACAAGAATTTTTCCTTTGCCTTCTATTCCTGCTTCCCCTCATCCCTGGGCCTACAATAATTTCCCTCAAAACAACCCTATACTCAGGATGAGATGGTTGGATGGCATCATCGACTTAATGGACATGAGTTTGAGCAAACTCTGGGAGATAGTGAAGGACAGGGAAGGCTGGCACACTGCAGTCCATGTGGTCACAAAGAGTCAGACACAACTCAGTGACTGAACAATAACAGCAATTTTCTACTGGCATACTATGCCCAGTTCCAAAGCTAAATGAGCAAGCATACTTCATATTTGTTATCTTTATCTGCTTCTACTACTGTGGAGTTTAATAAAGTAGTGCTCTAAGAGGCAAGCTCTATGAACTTCTAGGTTAAAGTGAATCAAATATTGTTGGCATTAATCATGTCATTTGCTGTACATTAGGCCTTCCCACAGATAACAGTGCAGCCACATCACCCTTTGTGTAAAGATCTTTGAAGCTTGAGGGAGGATATATCTAGCCCACAGTGGGAGGAAGGGCTGGATTCAAGAACCAGCAGAATTCCTACAGCAAGGGTCAGCAAACTACAGCTTACAAGTCAAAAATGGCCCAGAGTCTGTTTTTATAATTAAAGTTTTTCTGAAACACAGCCATGCTCATTCACTTATGTACTGCCTATGGCCATTTTTGTGCTACAACTGCAGAGTTGAGCAGTTGCAACAGAGACTGTATGACCCGCAGAGCTGAGTATTTACTATCAGGCCCTTTACCTAAGAAGTTTGCCAACTCTATTCGAAATGAAAACAAGATCAGTTTTATTAATAATTTGGTAGCAAACTCTACCTAGATTATGTAAACAGTTCCAATGTAGAGGACAGTGCTAGAAATAGAATTATTTCAAGAAACTGTACCATAACTTTATTTAAAACAAACAAACAATTTATTTGGCTGCACCAGATCTTAGTTGCAGCATGTGGGATCTAGTTCTCTGATCAGGGATCAAACCTGGGACCCCTGAATTAGGGAGCTTGAAGTCTTAGCCAGGGAAGTCCTCGCATATAACTTTCTGATACAGGATTATGGCAATTTATGTCACTAACCATAAAATTAAAAGGTGCTTGCTCCTTGGAAGAATAGCTAACTTAGAGTATTAAAAGGCTGAGACATCACTTTGTCAAAAAGGTCTGTCTAGTCAAAGCAATGGTTTTTCCAGTAATCCTGTAGAGATGTTAGAATTGGATCATAAAGAAGGCTGAGCACTGAAAAACGCATGCTTTTGAATTGTGGTGCTGGAGAAGACTCTTGAGAGTCCCTTTAGACTACAGGGAGATCAAACCAGTCAATCCTAAAGGGAATCAACCCTGAATAGTCATTGGAAGGACTGATGATGAAGCTGAAGCTCCAATACTTTGGCCACCTGACGTGAGGAGCCGACTCACTGGAAAAGACCCTGATGCTCGGAAAGACTGAAGGCAGGGGCAGAAGGGGGCAACAGTGGATGAGATGGTTAGATACCATCACTGACTCAATAGACATAAATTTGAGGAAACTCCAGGAGACAGTGGAAGACAAAGGAGCCTGGCATGCTAAAAAGTCCATGGGATCGCAAAGAGTCGGACATCACTTAGCGACTACAACAGTAACAACGTCACTAACCAGTATATATCACTACACCACATAGAATAAGTCAAAAGAATGCCTGCTTTGGGAAATTCTAAATGTAAAAGTGATTTCACAACATTATCTGCACAGACAGATTAGTCTTAAGTCAGGGCTCAATGTTACTCCTCAATATTTAGGATCAGTAAATGGCCACATCTAAGATCTAAGCTTTGAACTTGATCTCTCCCTCCAATTTCTCCAGAGAAACACTTATTCAACAAACACTGAGTGGGCACTTACTCTGTGTCAGACTCTGGGTTAGTCATGGACCAAAATAAAGTTTGTGCTTAGGCCTGACCACAGAGGGTTGGATTTCAGGACAGAGATTATCCTAAAAAACCAGAAACTTGTAACAGTTCTTACAGTTGAACAATGTGCTCTGCCACTATCCTACTGGAAGAATCAGTGTATAAACCCTCTGTTTAAATTTTGTTCTCCCTAAACTGGGTTATATCTCTAACGCAGGGTCTATGACAGATTCAGGGAATCTGGGATTTAGACTAAAAAAAGTATATCTTTATTTTCACTAGCCTCTGGCAAATCCACCATCTTTCAATTATGAATGTAAGCCACAACAGTAATAGTAGACTCAGTAAAATAGACTTTGTCACCAATAGATATCATAGATATTTTAATATAATATTACACTTGGTACAAATATCTTGAAATACTATTTAAACACATGATCATTTAAAAATTATCATAGTTATAAGACCCACTGATAGACAGCAAGCTTTATTTACTATGTTAAAAACTACATGTGCTATTTCACACATTTAAAAAATATTTTGATAACTACCTATCAATACAATTTGTTTTCTTTATAATTTATGTATTTTTTTCATATAAAAACATTAATCAAAAAAGGGAGTTCACAAGGTTTCACCACAATGCCAAAGTGTTCCATGGAACAAAAAAGATTAAGACTTAGGGGCCAAAAAAACAAACAAACAAACCAGAATCACCCAGTTTCTATTAAGTGCCATACACTCATTCTGTTCTCTAATATAGAACAAAGATTACAAATCACTATTTTTAGCAGCCTTCACTTCAAACTGGTTTGCAAATAGTTGTGAATGTGATATAACAGCATAGCAAATCCATGGGTTCCCCTGACAGACATTCTAGTCCAAATGCAGAAAGCTTCAAACTAAACTTTCAACAAGAGAGTTACCAACAGAAAGGGAGGAAAAAAAGACAGAAAAACAAACAAATCTCCCTCCAATCCTGCTATGTATCTATCTACTTATGTGATCTGCAAACAGGAAAATACAGGAAATTCACTTATTTATATTAATGAAGTATGTAAACAAACCTAACACAGTGCCAAATATATACTAGAGACTCACGGTTTGTTTTTTCTCCTTCTAGAATGGTGCCCTGGTATATACTGCAAAATAAAAGTATGTAAAAATGTATATTCCCTGAATTTACTGTTAAATTACAGAGGAAGGGAGTTAGAATTTAAATTTTGTCACAAACCATTCATAAACAATTAACAAATCATATGTCATACATGTGTTCAGGTACCTATTTGACAGGAATATTGTGAAAAGAAAAGGTTAGGACTAGAAACAGAAAGGTTTAAGCTTAGGAAAGAGAAAGTGCTAGAAGTTACTGTCTAGGCAGATAAGCAAGAAAGTTGAGCCCTGTTCTCACTCTCTTCTTCCTATTATTTTCTAATGTGACTTATGTAGACATAAGTAAAAGATGTAGAATCAGCCACAATCTTGAATAAAAAGGAGCTCTCACAGTCCAGTGATGATTGGGAAGTAGCCTGACTTTAGGACTTCTCTAACTGAAAAAATTCGCCCTAAATCATGACTTTTAGAAAAATTTATTCTTTCTAATCTATTTCAGGAGAACATAAATGTTAGTGTAAGAACTTCTGTTTGATTCAGTAGGAGGAATTATCTCTATTAGGAAAGTCAGAAGATCTGGCTTCAGATGAGAGTTATGCAAATACTGTGAAAGAAAAACATAAGAAAATTACAATTATTATTATTTTGTCCTTATCCATCATTATTATGCTAGCTTTTTCTATGAATATTTCATAAATTAATCAGAGTTTATAACACAAAGAGGCTATTCAGTTCCCAAGGGGAATCACGTCTAACCTACAGATTAGATAGCTCCACAGGAAAATCATGAATGAGGGCAGATGGTTAACAAACTCCATGAGATTGTATACTAAATGTGGTTAGTATGCATATTTTTCAGATTATTAAAGGACTATTTAACCAGAAGAACAGCTTTCTCTGCCACAATAAGGAAATCTAAAGCAAAAGAAAGCAATAATTCTTCCCATAGTCAGTGTTAACATCAGATAAAGTCACCAGGAATCCAAGGCTCTGACTAGATTCTCCTTACGGAATCGCGTATCGAAAAAGGAGATCCCCAAGAAAAATAAAACCTCACCTGTTTATGAGAGAAGACATCATAGGCTGAGGAAGGAATAATGTTCTTTCTTAATCAATTAGGCCATTATATTTGTTTCCAAAAGGAATTTACAAAGCAGGTCAAATCAAAAAGAATCATTTCATTCAGCAAACACAAATAACCCCAGAGGCAGTGCTGCAGTCCCCAAGCCTGAACGTCTTCCCTTTGGTGATGAGTAACCTTTAAGTAGTATATTCTGTTCTAGGAACAAATTCTTGAGTAGTTCCTTTTAGTTATATAGAATGTAAGCCCAGTAAATATATAATATTCTAGAAACAGACAATTTTAGCTAAACAAAGGCTCTCCCTGGGACTTCCCTGGTGGTCCAGTGGCTAAGACTCCACACTCCCAATGCAGGGGGCTGGATCAGGGTACTAGATCACAAAAGCCAAAACTAAAGATCCTACATACTACAAGGAAGATTGAAGATCCCTTGTGCTGCAACTAAGACTGGTGCTGCCAAAAAAAGGCTATCCCTCACCATTTTCAACTGATTTCTGTTTAAGTATCGTTCTGAAATCTCTTCCACTATGACAGTGTATATGTGTATAAAGGGTGGGAGTGACTATCAGGTAATCAGATAAATACAGTGTCTGGTAAGTTAAAACTGTCTCAAGCTTCTATTAGATATATTTTTTAAAAACACTAAGTGACACAATCAATAAGTAGCACCTTCTACAAAGGGCTGTAAAAGAGGAGGAAGTAGTGAAACTCACTTCAATTTCATCTGCATCACTAACAGACCTGATGAAAGGGCATCAGTAGGAAATAAACCCATGCTAAAACATCAGTTGAATTATCCACAGCATGGTATCATTCCCAGTAGGCCAGTTTTGGCCTCCAAAGTACAAAAATCATTGAGCTGGATAGCTAAATACATTAAAGCTTCTCCTCTGTGACATTCTAGTCACCACTGTTGACCTCTCCAGGTCATCCTGTCTTCTCCATGATGATCATCTGTTCACCACAGATTACTGCACCAAATTTCATTCTCAACCAGTGCCTTTTTACTAGCAATTCTCTGTATTTACAGAATCATTAAATATTAAGATTGAAAAGGACCCTGAAGGTCACTTTATTCTCAGCAGAATCTTTTCTGTCTCTATCTTCAGTTTCCTTTCTAAGCCTTGTTTCTACCCTCTTCAAAGCTTCTCCTTTACTCAGTGTCTATTCCTAACAGTTTTTCCCATCATAAAACCCTATATCCTCACTGCCTTTCTAAATATCACTGTCCCTATTTCAATATATAAGTACTGGTTCTCCCAACTGAGGACCTGAGTTTCAGTCTTCAGTTAAAACTACTCCAATTTTATTTGGGAAGCCTTCTTCAGTTAAGTCAATCTGGTGGAGGATGTGCCCCAGCCCCAGATCTTCCTAACTGCATCTTGGTATTTCCAAATAGTCCCCTCACTGTAGAATCATGATATTTTAGGCCAGAAGGAAAACTCAGAAATAATCTGGTCCAATGTTTTTCCAACTTTTTACTACATTTTAAGATACATGAAATTCATTTTGCATCATAACCTCACACATACATAACTGAAACAAGTTTCATGAAATAATACTATTATTATGTGAAAATTTCAGATCTATTTCTTTTTTTTGTAAATTTCAGGTTCCCTCCACTAAATGGACTACACAACCCAATAACAGGACAGAACCCACAATTTAGGAAACATTCATCTACTCCAAACTTCCCACTCACGGCGGAAGAAACTGTAGCTCAACGGTGAGGTAAGCCTCCCAGCCACAAGAAGTCTGTCCATCAAATTAAACTCAGGTCTGTCTAACTTTCTCCACCCAGTCACCACACCCCCTACTCAAACAAAACGCTACAGTACCCTGTCCAGTCACTGATCCCACAGTCTTCTCCAACTCAGCCCCCTCAAAGTTACTGCTCCTTGGTTAGAGTCCCCTCGCAGCTGTTGCTTCATGTTCCCTTAGGTCAGAGTCCTCTCACAGTTACTATCCATCGATCAGTCTCCTCCGAGTCGTTGGCCCTTGGTCACAGTTCCCCGCTGTCACTGCTTCATACTTCCTCGGTCATAATCCTAACACAGCCTCTGCCTCGTGTTCTCCGAGGTCAGAGCCCCTTAGTATTCACTTCTGCTGGGTCACAGACCCCTCGCAAGCAGCTACGTCTCAGCCACAGTCCCCTCGTTGTCAATGCCCCTGGGTCACAGTAGCTTCGGAGTCGTAGCCTCACACTCCCCTCGCTGTCACTGACCCACTCTTCTTTCAGTCACTCCTCCTGGCGGTCCCAGCACCACAGTTTCTCCTCTCAAACAGAGCCGCAAGGATATACACACACCCGGTCCTTACCTGCAGCTCACGTTTCCCCGGCCCCTGGTCACTGTCCCGTCGAATTTCTCCAGAGCGCCGCGTCACTGACAAGGGAAATTGAGGAGGTTGCGGGGAGACGCCCGGGAAAGGCAGCTGACGGAAGCGCGGACCGGAAATCCCGCCTATTGCCCGCCCTCTTATCACTCCGACCACGACTTCTCTTCGAAAACCCCCTCTGACACAGTGGTTCCGCCTCCATAGAGGCCCCAGGGGCCTCTATGAGCAGAACTCACCAAGAGCCAACAAAAAATGGCAAAGGGTCACTTACCTTGCTAAATTGGACTATGCGGTGAAGAAATGGGATGTACCTTGTAATAAGACAGGTCTGTGGCTTGTCACTCTTGCTTGCTGGCAGTCCGTCAAGAAGCGTTAACGTGGTGGCTCGCCTTTTGCCCAGCTCCGGGTTTAGTCCCTCCCAGGCGGACCTGTCCGTTTTAGTCCTTCCTGCTCTATCCCAGCGCCTGACGCGGTGCCAGGCACTCGTATACCAGCACATTCACAATGCAGATAGCCGCGACACCTTCCAACCTTGACACCCCCTACCTCCACACCATGGTCTGCAACTGCTTCACACAGCGCCAACCTTTCCCTATTGGGTGACGTGAAGAGACGCACGTCCGCCAACCAAGTCCTGTGAAAAGCCCTCTGTGTTCCGATTGTTTCTAACCCAGATTGGCTCACCAAGAGATGATCCCTAGGTATCAACTGGGGGCCATCTGAGCAGGAACAATTCTTGAATTGGTGGCCCTGGTAGGAAATCACACAGCAGGGTGACTGGTGAAAAGAAATGTTTTCCTTTGCTAGAAAGAAACTAGCAAACCTCTTTGGAGGAGTCCCTTGTAGATGGGCTTCCCTTGGTGGCTGAGACAATAAAGAATTTGCCTGCAATGCAAGAGACCCAGGTTTCATCACTAGGTAGGGAAGATCCCCTGGAGAAGGGAATGGCAACCCACTCCAGTGTTCTTGCCTGGGCAATTCCATGGACAGAGGAGCCTGGTTGGCTACACTCCATGCGGTCACACAGTGGACAGGACTGAGTGACTAACACTTTAACTTTCAACAAGGCAAGTAAATAGCCAATGTTACAGAATAAGTATGTAAAAGAACTTTTACATGTATTTACTTATTTTTGTTTACATGCTTATCTTGAAAGCGGCTGAGAAGAAATATGGTGGGTAAGCAGCTGCTGAGGAGCTACCAGGGGAAAATAAAGGATTTATATTGTGACCCTTCCCTTTTGAGTCTCAAATAGTTATTTGAACAGGGCAGATAGACTAAGGTGCTTGAAATAAGGACAGTTAGCTGGAGAAGACATGTAAGGGGAAGATTACTACAAAGACAGTGGAAGTTGGGATAGTACCATCTGAGAGTCTTAAGGGAAGCTAATTTCATATACAGCCTAGAAACTCTTCAATCATGACACTGGGCAAACCCTGGATAAAACAAATACAGGTTTAAACTAACAAGCTGTGGAAAGTGTAGAGTGGCAAGAGTTGAGTAAAAATACTAGGTGAAAGATAAAGGCAATAATTTAAAATGCAGGAATAAAACTTTATGCACAAGTAAGCTGATCTCAGAGTTAGTTATAGTGAAAAATTATAAATAATCAATCCCACAATAAGGACATGGCAAAAATAACCAATGGTGTATAGCCTAATGGAATCACAACTATTAATGTAGGCTAATGAAAATTATAATCAAACAAAAAGATATAAAAATTGTACACGACATTATAAGTGAAAAACCAGGTTACAAAACTGTATATATGATGTTTTTAACCCTGTAAGTAAAAAAACACTGGTTATGTTTGAACAACTGCATTACAGATTGTTCCTACTTTTTCCTATACCTTCTAAATGTAGTAACATGTTATAATGAAATTGAAACATTAAAATAAGACCTAAAACTCAACAGACTCAGTTGCCAAACTGTTCACTTTATTTTGTCAAGATATTTAACAATGTAAGAAAGTTCATATTTCTTCATAGTCGTATCTTTTTCCAGCTTTCAAAGATTCAATAGTAGAAACAGCCAAATGCCGCTACAACACAGAATAAACTGTCCTAAAAAAAAAAACAGAAAGCAAACACGAATCCACTGTTAATATTTCAGTAGGTACCAAAGGACAGCACAGATGTGAAATTAACATCATCTCAGATCTCTACCAGTTTTCAATCGTGAAGACTCCTTTATTCAAGAAACAGATTTTCCAGAGTATAGCTATAGATTTTCTTGCCTCAAGATAGCTACAAAGTTGCTAACTAAAAGGGTAGGATGGTTAATAGATTTTCTGAATGAAGAAACATAATGCAAGCTAATGTACTTTACACAATGTTTATTCTTTTTTTTTTTTTTAATTTTTTTATTAGTTGGAGGCTAATTACTTCACAACATTTCAGTGGGTTTTGTCATACATTGATATGAATCAGCCATGGATTTACACGTCTTCCCCATCCCAATCCCCGCTCCCACCTCCCTCTCCACCCAATTCCTCTCGAAACATCCCACCCTCGCCTTCTCCCACAGAGTTCAAAAGTCTGTTCTGTATTTCTGTGTCTCTTTTTCTGTTTTGCATATAGGGTTATCGTTACCATCTTTCTAAATTCCATATATATGTGTTAGTATGCTGTAATGTTCTTTGTCTTTCTGGAATGTTTATTCTTAAAATAAGTATTCCCATTTTTCCTGATTTATCAAAGAAATAATATAATTAAAATGCTTTGAGTTTCTTAAAGTATATACATTACCAAATCCAAGCATATTATAGTATCACAGATAATGAAAATACAGCACCTTGTCATAAATTCTGGATAAGGACAAATGATGTCTGGTTGTTTGTTCTTAATTGATAAAATATATTTGTCCACGTTTTAGCTCAGAATCTCAAAATGTGCTTCATATCCTAATAAATTTGTTAAAATACATTTTAGGTACTTATTAGAGGTGTTCAACATGCCTCAGTACCTCCTAACCCATCAATCTCACCTCCATCCTGGCAATGATGCAAGAAAATATGAGTTCAAGTACGTGATTATTAACTAAAAGCAAATTCTTCAGTTAGCCCAGTTTCCTGGCTCCTTGGGTGGGATTATTGTGTTCTAAAATAATGCTATCTGGCACCTAACTGCTGAACAACCATAGACAGGACGACACTGGAACCCACCGAAAAAAAGGTACCCCACAGCAAAAACAAAGAAGAAGCTGTAGAGATGAAATGGGAATCAGAGTTCTTGTTTCTGGAGCTGAAGAATGAACTTCATGAACATGCAAACACTCAGGGTAGCAAGCAAACAGGATTTATTAAAGAGAAGGAAAGTACAAAGCTCTTAGCATAGACACTGAGAGGGGGTAGAGAGTCACCCAAAGGTGGGAATTACAGCAGTATTTATATCCTTAATCTGTACATTTTTGGTTGGCTCCTGTCCTTAAAGGTCAAGATGCTTAACTTAACATCTTTATGGCTTCTCTTGATCCTTGGATTAATTTGTTACCATTTTTCATGCCCCCTGGTCATTTTACAATGGATCAGATGTATGGACTTAAGATTAATAATCATCAGTTGTGTTTCACAACAAACAAAGCTAGTGGAGGTGATGGAATTCCAGTTGAATTATTTCAAATCCTGAAAGATGATGCTGTTAAAGTGCTGCACTCAATATGCCAGCAAGTCTGGAAAACTCAGCAGTGGCCACAGGACTGGACAAGGTCAGTTTTCATTACCATCCCAGAGAAGAGCAATGCCAAAGAATGTTCAAACTACCACACAATTGCACTCATCTCACATGCTAGCAAAGTAATGCTCAAAATTCTCCAAGCCAGACTTCAATAGTTCATGAACTGTGAACTTCCAGATGTTCAACCTGGATTTAGAAAAGGCAGAGGAACCAGATATCTAACTGCCAACATCTGTTGGATTATAGGAAAAGCAAGAGAATTCCAGAAAAACATCTATTTCTGCTTTATTGATTACACCAAAGCCTTTGACTGTGTGGATCACAGCAAATTGTGGAAAATTCTTAAAGAAATGGGAATACCAGACCACGTGACCTGCCTCCTGAGAAATCTGTATGCAGGTCAAGAAGCAACAGTTAGAACTGGACATAGAAAAACAGACTGGTTCCAAATTGGGAAAGGAGTACTTCAAAGCAGTATATTGTCACCATGCTTATTTAACTTCTATGCAAATTACATCATGGGAAACGCTGGGCTGAATGAAGCACAAGCTGGAATCAAGACTGCTGGGAGAAATACCACTAACCACAGATATACAGATGACACCACCCTTATGGCAGAAAGTGAAGAAGAACTAAAGAGCCTCTTGATGAAAGTGAAAGAGAAAAGTAAAAAAGTTGGCTTAAAACTCAACATTCAGAAAACTAAGATCATGGCATCACTTCATGGCAAATAGATGGGGAAACAATAGAAACAGTGTGAGACTTTATTTTGAGTGGCTCCAAAATCACTGCAGATGATGACTGCAGCCATGAAATTAAAAGATGCTTGCTCCTTGGAAGAAAAACTATGACTATCCTAGACAGCATATTAAAAAGTAGAGACATTACTTTGCCAACAAAGGTCAATCTAGTCAAAGCTATGGTTCTTCCAGTGGTCATGTATGGATGTGAGAGTTGGACTATATAGAAAGCTGAATGCCAAAGAATCGATGCTTTTAAACTGTGGTGTTGGAGAAGACTCTCGAGAGTCTCTTGGACTGCAAGGAGATCCAACCAGTCCATCCTAAAGGAAATCAGTCCTGAATATTCATTGGAAGGACTGATGCTGAACCTGAAACTCCAATACTTTGGCCACCTGATGCGAAGAACTGACTCACTGGAAAAGACCTTGTGCTGGCAAAGATTGAAGGCGGGAGGAGAAGGGGATGACAGAGGATGAGATGGTTGGATGGCATCACCGACTCGATGGACATGAATTTGAGTAAACTCTGGGAGTTGGTGATGGACAGGGGGGCCTGGCATGCTGCGATTCATGGGGTCTCAAAGAGTCAGACAGGACTGAGCAACTGAGCCACTGAACTGACTTTGATGTATGGGCTTAAGATTAATGATCATCAGTTGTTTTTCCCTCAGGCATATGGAACAGAAGTTAGTTACTTCCCATCCCTGGATCTGAGTGCTGATAATTTATCGCACCCAGCATACATTCCAGGAATTGGGAGAAAGGGTATAACTTTATGCTAATGGAGCCAGATGTTTATGAAAACAAGACTAAGGTCTCAGAGTCCTACACTCACTGCCTAGCAATTTCTACCTCAGCAATTCCTACCTCAGGTAGGAAGGGCACAATCATTATAAAATCAAATCCCATACTCACCAGGTAGGTGACTCACAAACTGGAGAACAATAATCCCAAAAAAGTTCTCCCATTGTTGTCAAGGTTCTGAAGCCCAAGTCAGGCTTACCAGCTTTCAGATCTGACAAAGGAATTAGGAATCCCCAGGGAATTTGACCTCAAGGCCAGTGGCATCTTATTATAGGACTTCCATAGGACTGGGGGAAACAGAGACACCAGTCTTGGAAGGCACAAACAAGATCGTGTGTGCACCAAGACCCAGAGGAAAGGAGCAGTGACCCCATAGGAGACTGCTAGTGTTGGAGGGTCTCCTGTGGAGGCATGGGTTGGAACAAGCTCACCACAGGGATGGGGGCACTGAGAGCAGCAGGCCAGGAAAGTCCCCCTTGGCATAAACCCTCTTGGAGCCATTAACCCTACCATAGAGCCCACAGACCAGGACTGGGTTGCCTCAGGCCAAACAACTACTAGGGAGGGAGTGCAATCTCACCCATCAGCAGATAATTGGATTAAAGCTTTACTGAGCAAGGCTCTGTCTCACCAGAGCAAGACCCAGTTTTTCCCACTGCCAGCCCCTCCCATCAGGGAGCTTACACAAACCTCTTTGCCTCCTCCATCAGAGGGCAGACAGAAGAAGCAGGAAGAACCACAGACCCACAGCAGTTCAAACAAAAACCACATTACATAAAGTTAATCAGGATGAAAAAGCAGAAAGTTTTGTCTCAGATGAAGGGACAAGATCAAAACCCAGAAAAACAACTAAATGAAGTGGACATAGCAACATTCCAGAAAAAGAATTCAGAATAATGATAGTCAAGATGATCCAGAATCTCAGGAAAACAATGGAGAAAATGCAAGAAATGTTTACCAAAGACCTAGAAGAACTAAAGAACAAACAAACAGAGATGAATAATATACTAGAAGGAACCAACAGCAGAATAACTGAGGCAGAAGAATAAATAAGTGACTGGGAGGACAGAATGGTGGAAATCACTGCCACAGAACAAAATATAGAAAAAAGAATGAAAAGAAATGAAGACAGTCTAAGAGACCTCTGGGACAACAGTAAGCTCACCAACATTCACGTTACAGGGCTCCCAGAAGGAGAAGAGAGAGAAAAAGGCCCTGAGAAAACATTCGAAGAGATAATAGCTGAAAACTTCCATAACATGGGAAAGGAAATAATCAACCAGATCCAGAAAGCACAGAGAGTCCCAGGCAGGATAAACCCAAGGAGGAACACACCAAGACACACAGTAATCAAACTGACAAAAATTAAAGACAAAGACAAAATAATAAAAGCAACAAAGGAAAAAGGACAAATAACATACAAGGGAACTCCAATTAGGCGATCAGCTGATTTCTCAGCAAAAACTCTACAAGCCAGAAGGGAATGGCATGATATATTTAAAGTGATGAAAGAGAAGAACCTACAACCAAGAAGACTCTACCCAGCAGGCCTCTCATCCAGATTTGATGGAGAAACCAAAAGCTTTCCAGCAAAAGTTAAGAGAATTCAGCACCACCAACTTTACAACAAATGCTAAAGGAACTTCTCTAGGCAGGAAACACAGAGAAGGCAAAGACCTACAGAAAATAAACCTGAAACAGTTAAGAAAATGGTAATAGGATTAAATGCACTAACCAAAAGACATAGACTTGCTTGGCAGATGAAAACATGTGCATGGATGTACTTCTACTTAACACATCATTCTGCTTGATCCCCCCAAATTGTATGTAATTATTTTATATTATTAGGTTAATCATGTTGCCATAATGGCTGGCTTTTAATTTTTGTCTGGCTACTGAGTGTAAAAACTGATAAACATCTTTTAGTATTGTGTTTATGTAACTATTATTCACTTAATACCATTGTATCATGATTGGTCAACAGGAAAATAATAGCACTCTATATCCTGTAATCACTTTTTAAAATCCAGATGCATATCAGAAACATCTTGGAATTTTTTAAAAAATACAAATGCCCAGGTATTGCTTTTTCTTTCTCCAGAGCTCCAAATATGTTTCTAATGAGCAGTCATGTTTAAAAACAACTGGACTATATGATTATCTTTATTTCTATCTAGTTTGTTTCACTTTTTCTATTTCATATTCAGCACTCCCGTTTCATTTAGTTTATGTTTACCAATTACTCCATTTCCTTTTTTCTTTTGATGTTCTTTCTCAAGCATAGTAGAAGTTTTCATATCATACAAATAATATGTATAATATATATATTTTAGAAAACATGAATTTTTGCCTAACTAAAAAAATTATGTTTGATTCCACTTGTTTGACTTAGTATGAATAGAATGTCAGATTCCTAATTTAACTAAATAGATATGCAATAAGCAACAAAGGTTTACTGTATAGCACAGGGAACTATAGTCAATATCTTGTAATAAGCTATAATGTCAAATAATTTAAAAAATAATATATGTGTATATGTATAACTGAATCACCTTGCTGTGCATCTGTAACATTATAAGTCAACCATACTTCAATAAAATATGTATTGCTAAAATAAAATAAAATAGTACTGTCTGTGGTGAGGAGCACCTATTTTTGGTTTGTTTTAATTTCCAATCCCTTATGAATGATACTTTCATAAAATACAATAAAAACTATTAACTAAGAAAGTGAAATGAAAAAAGAAACATACAAATACAACCTAAACTTCTTATTAATTAGATTCAATGAACATGAAATTACTCTGTCAAATTCCATGAGAGTTTCTAAACTCTTACACGTAACTTATGTACTTATCTTTTTGAAGACCTATACCAAACAATCCGTAGACTGGCACTGGTCTTGTAGACCCCACCCTTGATTGGCACTGCTCTTCCAGTGCCACCCAGAGTTCTTCACAGGAACTGAGCCCTGGCTATCCACAGTAATCAGTTCAATAACACGCTTCTCTCTCCGCTCTCTCATTTCCTCAACTCCTACTGGCCCTTCCTGGGATTTTCTCCCAAATAAACAAAATACTTTAAGTACTGAAAAATGAAGCCTAAATAAACACTCAATAAAGTGAACTAAAGATATAGTAGACTAAAGTCAGCAACCTAGACCAGGCTCTCAAAAATGACATTTAGACACTTACCCCATTAATCCTATATTCTAAATCCAGATCCTGATCATCTTTACTAAGTAATAATTAATAACTAAAATTTTAAATTCCATATTGGTTAATACGAGTATTGTCTAGTCTCCATGGGTTTATAAGCTCTTGACCAGCTGAAAGCATGACTGTCTTATTCACCATTTTATTCCTAGCAATAAAGGAATTGAGTTACGAGTTATCCCCTACTTTCTTCTCTACTTTCTAAATGTAATAACAGATTATAACAAAATCAAAACATTAAAATATAAAGCACATAATAGGAGCTCAGGATTATTTGTTGAATGAATGAATTGTATCATATAAGGACTCAGGGAAATATGCAGCTTTCAAAGAGCAGGGAAAACCACCAGCTGGGTTTGACCCTTCCCCCAGAGAGCTGATATTTAAAGATTTGCATAGTACTTCCCACTCCCCTGGTGGCTCAGACGGTAAAGAATCTACCTGCAATGCAGGAGACCTGGGCTCCAGGGTTCGATCCCCAAGTCAGGAAGAGCCCCTGTAGAAGGGAATGGCTACCCACTCCAGTAATCTTGCCTGGAGAATTCCATGGATGAGAAGCCTGGAGGGCTACAGTCCATGTGAGTCAGACACAACTGAGCAATAACCCTTTCCCACTGTCCATCCTGTGATTCCCAGGTTAGTTGAGCATAAAATAAAACTTTGGTAGGACCATAGAATTTTAGAGCTAAAAGGTACCTTAGGATCATCTGCACCAGCAGCTTCTATACCTGACAGTAAGATAATCATGTGGAGAACTTTTTTTAAAGATTCAGATTCCCTGATCCAACCCCTGGCTTATTTGATCAGAATTTATTGAGCAGAGCCCTGGCACCTGTATTTTAAATAAGTTCCTCAAATTATTCTTAGTCACCCACAGCCAGTCTTTGAATATCTAGTATAGCTTTCTAATATTACTGATAGAATCAGAGAAAAGCTCAATGACTTACCTAAAGTCATTCAATTAGAAAGTTACAGCACTAGAAATGGAACCTCTCTCCTAATTCACTCAATCTAGTTTTTCTCTTCTACTCTACTATACTTTAAGTCTGACTCTACTAACTCACAACCTGAGAGCATTTGGATAGAAGACAGGATCCTTTCTGGAAATAAGCATAAAATAACATATGTTTAAAATATACGAAACATTCATGTCAATCATGTCCCAGTGTTTAAATGAAACTTCTTTATAAAAATTCCTCTGTACTTTTGCTTAGTTTTACTAAACAACTTTAAGATAAAGTAATTAATTTTATTACTGAAAGAAAAATCACCTTTGCTCATGGAATCCCTGCCACCCAAATTTCTTTGCAGCTTAACAAACTGCTGTCTGTTAGCACCAAATAAGTAGTACGTGATTTCTACATTCAAACTTGTGAAGAGTTACATCATCAGTAGATATAAAAGTGTCCTTATCTATAAGCAGCACACAGGCTTCTGCTTTAATAACACAAATGGACAGTAAAATCGTCTTATCTAGAAGTCGTCTCAGACAAATGTCCAAAACTAAAGTGGCTTCAGGAACTTCTCTGGCAGTGTGGTGGTTAAGACTCCACACTGCCAATGCAGGAGGCATGGGTTTAATCCCTGGTTTGGGAACTAAACTCCCACATGCTGCGAAGCCAAAATAAATAAATAAAGTGTCCCCACAATTAACAAATATTAAGGGATTTGATCTGGAATGCCCACGTGTCCTTAAGATAGGCCAAAAAAGTTTCCAATAGACTTACATTCATGAAAACATCATGAGTACAGTTGTCAGTGTCAGCATCCCAGAAACAGCGAGCAGACATGCTAAAAAGTCAAAGAGTAGAGAATTATCAACAATATAACAAAGATCTGAACCACATATACCTGCCATAAGCAAAAGTTTTCCATGATACATTCTTACATATCAGTGCTTCCAAATCTTTTAACAGAATGAGATGACATATAGAAAATCATATTTGTATAGCAGAAGATCCTGGGTACACTAGAAGGGACTGCAGTCAGATGAGGCTGCTTGCAGCTGGAGGTAACAGGCCCAGGGGTCTAGCAGCCTCAGACTCTGACTGGTTGCCCAATGGCTGAAGAGGTAGATACCTTGAAGTCTTTGGTAGTCAGGGTAGAAAGCTCTGTTAAAGATTATTTCAGGTCAGACTTTTAGAGGAAATAATACTTAGACTTATGGCTAATAAAATGGGCTCAATTCCTGCACAATAATATGAGAAAGTAGGTCTGGAAAGGACGAAACAAATTATTTAGTCCAACCTGTTCTAGGAACCAGAGATCAAATTGCCAACATCCACAGGATGATAAAAAACAAGAGAGTTCCAGGAAAACATCTATTTCTGCTTTACTGACTATGCAAAAGCCTTTGACTGTGTGGATCACAATAAACTGTGGAAAATTCTGAAAGAGATGGGAATACCAGACCACCTGACCTGCCTCTTGAGAAATCTGTATGCAGGTCAGGAAGCAACAGTTAGAACTGGACATGGAACAACAGACTGGTTCCAAATAGGAAAAGGTGTACATCAAGGCTGTATATTGTCACCCTGCTTATTTAACTTATATGCAGAGTACATCATGAGAAACGCTGGGCTGGATGAAGCACAAGCTGGAATCAAGAGCCCGGAGAAATATCAATAACCTCAGATATGCAGATGACACCATCCTTATGGCAGAAAGTGAAGAACTAAAGAGCCTCTTGATGAAAGTGAAAGAGGAGAGTGAAAAAGTTGGCTTAAAGCTCAACATTCAGAAAACTAAGATCATGGCATCTGGTCCCATCACTTCATGGCAAATAGCTGGGGAAAGAGTGGAAACAGTGGGCTCCAAAATCACTGCAGATGGTGATTGCCGCCATGAAATTAAAAGACACTTGCTCCTTGGAAGAAAAGCTATCACCAACCTAGACAGCATATTAAAAAGTAGAGACATTACTTTGCCAACAAAGGTCCATCTAGTCAAAACTATGGTTTTTCCAGTAGTCATGTATGGCTGTGAGAGTTGGACTATAAAGAAAGTGAGTGCTGAAGAATTGATGGTTTTGAACTGTGGTGTTGGAGAAGACTCTTGAGAGTCTCTTGGACTGCAAGGAGATCCAACCAGTCCATCCTAAAGGAAATCAGTCCTGAATATTCATTGGAAAGATTGATGCTGAAGCTGAAACTCCAATACTTTGGCTACCTGATGCGAAGAACTGACTCATTGGAAAAGACCTTGATGCTGGCAAAGATTGAAGGCAGGAGAAGGGGACGACAGAGGATGAGATGGTTGGATGGCATCACCGACTCAATGGGCATGAGTTTGAGTAAACTCCAGGATTTTGTGATGGACAGGAAGGCCTGGCGTGCTGCAGTCCATGGGGTTGCAAAAAGTCAGACACAACTGAGTGACTGAACTGATCACTGTATAGGATCCTAGAGAAGAAAGGGACAATTCTAAACTAGAATTCAATCTTCTAACTAATTCTATCCAGTATTATCTCTACAGGATGCTATGCTACCTCTAAATTCTAAAATTAGCCATTCTCCTCTCCCCAGTTAATGGATAAGAAAAAATGTCAGTCAAAATAAAAGTATTTGAAAATGGAAACAAATATGAAGAAGTATTAGATTACTAAATGAGATTATGGTATTTCTTAATAATGAAATTCTGTGCAGCCATTAATGATTTTTTACAAAAAAAAAACTTTTAAGAACATGAAAAGATATTCACAATATAATAAGTTTTAAGAAGTAATTTTAAATGTTCTATTTTTTATTAAATGTATGTATATGATTCATCATTAACATTTATTGAACACTACTTTGTGCCTCATTGGTCTAAGTGTTTTATATTAACTTACTTAATCCTATGAGATAGGTACTATTAATATACCCATTAACAAACAGGGAAACTGAGAAATTAACAGATTTGTCTAAAGTCATTTATAATATATAGTAAGTGACAAAGCTTGGCTTTGAACCTAGGCAGTTCAGCTTCAAGTCTGTAGAGAAAGATATACACATATCATACTATATTTGTTCAATTTTAAAAGACTTTTTTCCTGAGTTTTACACAGAATAGCTCCCCCCAGCCTAATATTTCACACATTCTTAAATCCAAAAAGTTCTACCTATTTTGAAACTGTAACAGGATGAAATCAAATTAATATACTTAACAAATCAATCAAGTATTTATTTAGCAAGTATCATATGTCCAGAAAGAGTAACACCTGGCTTTGTCCTCAAACAATTCTCAACTTAATTCGGTGAAAAAAAATTAATACTCACCAAAAGAATAAGATAATGTATTGTTGGTGCTGATTTATAGGTTATTTAGGATTAAAAGGGATTTTATTGTCTATCTAGGCCAAGCCTCCAAGTCCAAGTTGCACAATAGTTGAATTAAATCTGTAGAAGTGCTGAAGAATTTTAGAGAATTTAGAGCGGACAAAAAGTCAAAGAAGATTTCATGAAGGAAGCAGTACTTAAGCTGAGTAGAACCAAGTAAAAGCATGAATATAAAAATGTATTTAACCAGTATTGTTGAGTATTATATATAAGCAAAGTGCTAGGTGTAAATGATACACCGATGCACAAAACACAATCCTTACTTTCGAATTGCAGTCTCTTTACACAATTTCCCAAAAAAAGGAACCAGAGCTCCTAGGAAAAATGGCCAGTTCTAAGACTGTGGCTGAAAATGTACAAGATAAACCTGGGACACTTGAGTCATTTCAAAACCCTTGGCTATATCAAAAAGAATGCTATATTCATTTAAATATATATATATATATACACATTTATATATATTTATGTATATATATATATTTATAAAATTATGTCAAAAGACTTAGAAGAAATATGATGGAACAGTTTGTAGGTGGCCAAATGCTCCCACCAAGTCAACTAGAAAAAATAAATAAAATGAATCAGAGAGCCGCTGAAGGAAATAAAGACTAGGAGAGCCAAAATTCCAGAGAAAGGTGAACCACATGAAGTAAGCTGAAACTCTGAAGCAAAGTTCTCCCTGGGGCACTTGCCAACTCTAAGCACAGAGCTAGAGGTTGACAGCCTGGGCTTTGTCCAGGAAAAGGACCAATTACTGAGGGAAAAAAAATCAGCAGGACTGCTGGCAGTCTTGCAGGGCTGGAGAGTTGAGGGTGGCATAAAACTGGAGACTTGAAGGGACCAAGATCCCTGTGAAAAAGGAGACAGTAGAACTGAGCCTGTCACGTGGTAGGTTTCCCCTTAAGACGTGTGTTAAATTCTGAAACTGTGCGCATAGGAACCTAAAAAGCTAAATGTGGTAGGCAAAATAATGGCCAAATATGTCTGTGTCCTAAGCCCTAGAACCTGTGAATGCGATATTACATGGCAAAAATGGTTTTACAGATGTATAACTAAGGATATAAGATGGAGAGATTATCCAGGTGGGTTCCATGTAATCACTAGTCCTTATGAAGAAAGAGGGAGGCAGGAGGGTCAGGGTCAGAGAGACATTTGAAGACACAGTACTGGCATTAAGGATGGAGGAAGGGTTCTGAGCTGAGAAATGCAGGTGGCCTCTAGAAGACGGAATAGGCGAGGGAGTGAACACTCCCCCAGAGCCTCCAAGAGGAATACAGCCCTGCCAACACCTTGATTTTAGCTCAACAAAACCCATTCTGAATATAGGATCTCCAGAACTGTAAAAGAACATATTTTTGTTTTCTAGGAAACCAATTCATTACAGAAAAAGCCTTTGGAATGAAGAGGAGTTTAACACTCAGAAGAAAAGGACTAAAAGTCAGTAGATCGGGTTCCAATGAACACTCCAGATTCTTGGTTGAAAGGTCTGGAGGGCTACATTCAAGAAAGAAGGGTGAGGTAAAGATGGAGAAAGCCTTATCAAAACAGCAACAAACCAACCTCAGCTCAGTATCTGATTGGATTAAGGGAAGTAGACCATATTCTCCCTGAATAATAAAGGAAAGCTAAAACCTTCCTGGAAGAAAATAATATATCTGCAAGTTTTACAATTTTTTAACACAATATCCAGGACTCAAAGTAGGCATGTCAAGAGACAGAGCCATATGAAAGATTAATAAGACAAAAAAAATAGTAAAATAAAACAAGCTAACACATAATTCAGAGACAAGGGTAAGCACTGCTAAGACCAAAATGTAAAAAGAGAGGAGAAAGGGAGGATGGAGAACATAGATTAAAAAATAATTTCATTAGACAATTAGAATCTATGAAAAAAAGATTTTAAATGGAAATCCTAGACTTGAAAATATAATAACAAATTAGGAATTCAGCTGGTGGGTTTATTAATATCAGATTAGACAGAATAGAAAAGAGGATTAGTGAACTGAGGGACAAGTCAATAGAAAAATATCCAAACTGAAGAACAGAGAACAAAAAAATCAGAAAATAGCATCATAAGAGATATGTCTATTACTGTAAAAAGATCTAAATATTTGTAACTGGAGTCCATAAAGGACAGCCGACAGCAAGGAAGCAGAGGCAATATTTTAAAAGATAATAGCCATATATAGCACCCAGATCTTAGTATCTAATGCCATTATCCAATAAAATGAATCAAGGCTCCTTAGAGAAGTGGCTGATTCTAGGGCTGGGGCAGGGAATGGGTAAGATGAGACATCTTATAGTGCCAATAAATAAGGATGTGCTCAAAAACCCCCCAAGGGCAGGGTATGAGCTTTAGTTAATAATAATGCATCAATATTGGTTCATTAATTGTGACAAATGTACCAAACTAATAGAAGATATTAATAACAGAAGAAACTGGATGTGAAATATTTAAGAACTCTCTGTACTTTTCTAAAAGTTTCTCTGAAACTTTTCTATAAATCTAAACTATTCTAAGATGAAAGACTTATTTAAAAAAAAGAAAAAATGGCTAAGACTTTGTTCAAGCTGATACAACAAGATTCAAGAGCCCACAAATTCAAGAAGTCCTAAGAACCTCAAGTAGAATAAATACAAAGAAAACCATATATATCATACTAAAAAGGCAATGAGGAAAACATTTTAATGTAGCTAGGAAAAAAGACACATCAACAAAAGTAAGACTAAGAGCTGATTTCTCAACAGAAACAACTGAAATCAGAAGAGTGTAATCATAAGCTTAAAGTGTTGAAAATGGAAAGGCATTTATGTTTTCCTTCTATCTCTTTCTCTTAAGGAATGTGGATAAATGTAGTACTGAGCCGCCTTCAACAATACAGATGAGGACATATCAGTGCAAGACAGGAGGGCCCGTATCCTTGACACCAGCGAGGCACCTCACCAGGCACGGACTCTTACCTGGTGTGTTTTAAGAAGAGAAAAAAAAGCCAACTGAATGTTTTATAATATTAAGGACCTTCAATGTTTAAATGTGCTATTCTATTATGTTTAAAAAGGCCCTTATATTTTAGAGATAAATACTGTTGTATTTACAGATGAAATTATATGATGACTAGAATTTCCTTCAAAATAATCTGGTGGAGGCAGGGAGAGTAGGTGGAGGTATGAATGAAACAACAAGAGTGTGTGGTTGACAACCTTAAAGCTAAGTAACAGACACGTGGAAGTTCCTCAATGTCTGCAGTTTTGCATATGCCTGAAATTTCAGATGATGAAAGTTTTAACAGGAGGTAATGGAGGCCTTATATGCCATGCTTTAGAGTTTGGCCTGATCACATTTAACAGTCAGTCAGGACAAGTTTGAGGAGTTTATGCTTTACAAGATTTGAAATAAACTCTACAGAGTTTAAGAAAAGGAAGGGCATACTTCAGGGACACTAGTCTGGTGTGTGAATTGCAGAGGAGAGAGATCAGTCTGGAAGTGTTGATAAGGGGAAGCTAAGCAACCCTGGCATCCAGGTTACAGTGTGTGCAATCAGAGTCAGGGCTACATAAAAGAGGACTCCACACTTTAAGCAGGGGGACCTGGGTAATACTGCAGGAGACAGAGAAATGAAAATGTCTGACTGATTTAGGAAGAGGAAGGAAAGAGAAATATGGAACTCTATTTGAACACACTGAATCTGAGGTGACAGAATAATAAAGTATTTCCTAGTTTCTCTGTGGTGAAGAAATCTCCTGAAGCCTTTTGACCAAATGGAAGAGGACACCATGGTAAAGAGTACAGTGACCCTGATACCAGCCAGATACATAATTTGGGGCAAATCATGCTCAACCTCCTAAGTGTCAACATAAAATAAGGGGACTGGACACTGGAAAAAATCTGTAGTCCCTTCCCAATCTAACAATCCACAGTGAAAAGTCTCAGTGATAGTATCTACAGGGTATTTTTTAAAATTCATCCAGCAAATATTTTCACACTGTCTTACAAAATACTAAACTAGGTACTGTTTCCTGTTTATAAAGGAAAACAGGAGATTAACACTTGGGCACAGGGAAAAACAACAAGTACAGATTTTGAACTTGTCAGTATGGGAATGACAGTTTGATATCATGAAAATGAATGACCTCATTGAAAAGCACAGAGAAGAGCAGTGGAATAAAACCTGAGCCTTGAAGAAAGTTCACAGCTGCAGGTATAGCCAGGAAAGAGGAACCAGTGAAGGAGAGAATAATCAGTTAGAAAAACATAAGAGAAACAAGTTAGGTAACTGACATCAGGACCAGAAAAAAAAAAAAAATAGAGTGAACTTTAAGAAACAGAAGCCCAGGCCAATAGCAATAGCTATGAAAATTGTCCCTTAGACAATTTTAAAGAAATTAATTTAGGAGAATGGCAGGACCAAGGCAACATATATACATAATCCTACACTATCTTAGGAGCATATATACATAAACTCTCAAAGGTTTATTAGCCTACAGATACTATGAAAAGTGAGTTACCCCATGGAACTTACCCAGACTGTCAACCTCACTGCTTAGTACCAGGATCTCTTCAGTTCACACATGCATTTTATTACACTGTCCTTTCCTCATACCGTTCAAAAGACAGGATCTTACTGAATTGTCAAGAAGATGAATACCCAATAAGAAATTTATAAAAATAAAAACAAAAGGAAAAACCAACTACTCACAATACACCTTCTCCTCTTTGTTCTCCAATCACTACTTGTACCACCATTTTATATCGGTCAAATCCCATTTCTGGAAAGAAAAACAAAAAAGAAAGTTTTATATATAAGCAAATATATGGCAAAATTACTTAATGAAGACAAATTTACCTGATAACGAACACAAGCATTTGGTCTATACACTTAATGAGTATGATTCTAAGTCTGGGAGTCAGAGAGATTTGAGGACAAATTCTAACAGTAAGCTTAATAATAAGTGTGTAACTTTAGACAAGTTATTTAACTTTTCCGTTTAAGTCTCCCTCAACTGTTAAATGGGAGTATCACTACCTTCCTCCTCGAAGTGTTGTGAGGTTAGAAGAGACAAATTTCCTCCTGTCTCTACCCATTTCTCTTCCACAGCGGTCTCTCAATAGGTCTTTGCTTCCTTCCTTTCTCTCTTGCTCTAAGTCGGGTATTGAGCTAGGCCCTGGAGACACAGAAGTAAATAAGACATCCTTCTCGCCTTAAAGAACTCATAGTAGTTGGGAAGGCAAACACAGAAAATAAAATGAAAATGCCATAGAGTAGTAATTCAAAGAGTGGTATAAGAGTGGTATGTACAACGTACATTAGGAACACAGGGCTGGGGCTGGGGCTGGGGTTCCTCCCTTTGACTGGGCAATGGGGAAGGAATGACCAGAAAAAGACTTCTTGGAGGATGTGATAAGTGAGCTGGGTCCTGAAAGACGAGTGAGATTTTATCAAATGAACAATGTCTCTCCATTCTATTGAGGGGCATAGCACATGCAAAGACATAGTGTGTGGGATCTTTAGAAAACTACAAGCTGTTCAGTAAGATAGAAAAGAAACCAAAAGATTCTGGAGTATATGGAATAGCCAAGGACAACTTGGCTACTTCCCCCAAAACTATACTGCTAAAGCAGCAAAATCCTGAAAATTCTCTCCAACACCAAATTTTGGGGACAGAAAACTGAATGGGCATCTTTATCTTCCCTCTTTTCTGACCAAAGAAAAATGGAAACAGTAAAATTTTTTTAAAAAGGAAAAGTTAAATAGGCAGAATTGAGACAGAGCCAATTCTTTTTTTATGAAAGTAAAAGCTCCAGGATCATATGGTAAATTAGGCAAATAATCTGAACACTTACAGGTACCCTTCCATTGAAGGACATGAACTTGAAGTCATGTTACTTAACAAAGTCTCAGAAGGAGACAGAGCCCAAGTTATTTTTTAAAAACACTGCACACAGCTCAACTGAGCTTCCTCCTTCTCTATCCATTCCTCTTCCTCGTTTTCTCATACCCATGCTTTAGAAATGTGACTGGAATATTAAATGCCCAGAGCTTAAAACATAGTTCTGAAGGAAAAATAATATAGTCTTAGATACAGTGGGAGGAGGGTTAAAAAAAAAAAAAAAAAAAGCTAAAATAAAACAAAAACACCAACACCACATCAAAGCAAAAATGAAAAGAAGCTGAATGGTAATAAGGAAAAGGAAAACAGCAAAAGCAAGCCAAAGAACTAGCAAGAAAAGAAATTTACTGTTTAAAAGGCCAAAAAACTCAACCCAGGAGATAACATAAATCAAGGAACAAAGAGAAATTCCTCATAGCTGATTCATAATATAAGCTTACAAATTCAATAAGAACTCAGATTACAAATTCAATAAAATAAGAACTCAATCAGATTACAAAACAACAGAAAGATGAAAAAGGAGAGTATAGGCCTAGGAAATAAACTGAATACCCAAATCTATCAGTGCAGAACAAATCACTTAAAAATGGCAAGAGACAGGACAGACACAAATGAAAATTGAATTACTGACTTAAGATAATCAGAAGTATATGTCAAAGAAAAAGGAAGAGATTACAGCAAAGATAATAAATGTGGTAGACAGAGGTGATTCAACACATCAATATCTGGTGTCCTGAAGAAGATAATCTAACAAATGGAGCTGGAAATGTACAAGAAAAAAAAAGATACAAGAAAATTTCTCCAATATGGAAAGAATAAAATCCACAGATTAATAGACATAAAATGCTCAATATCAAACCATACTCTAGAAAAGCTATTGAGCATCAAGGTTAAGGACAGGATTCTTTCTGCAGAGAACATCAGACTGGCCTCGGATTTCTCCATGATAACATTTAATGCAAGAAGACAGTGAAGCAATTATCTATAAGATTTTCAAAAAAATTAACTCAAAATATTACATTCATCCAAAATATATTTTGGTTTAAAGGCATTCTCAAACATGAAAGAATCTAGGGAATAAAGCATTTCTGAGCCTTTCCTGAAAAACCTTACAACAAAATTTTATTAGGTAAGAAATGAACCAGAAAAAAGAACTCAGTGATGGAAATAGCATGGTGAAGGGACTATTTAAATACAAAACAGGGAGGTGGGAGGGGAGTTCAGGATAGGGAACACATGTAAATCCATGGCTGATTCATGTCAATCTATGGCAAAAACCACTACAATATTGTAAAATGATTAGCCTCCAACTAATAAAAATAATTGGGGAAAAAAAATAAATACAGAATAAATGCTACAATGCTATGGGAAATAGTCTATAGTATATCATTGCTTTTAAAGTATTTATCCATACATATACATAGAAATAGGAAAAGGAGTACGTCAAGGCTGTATATTGTCACCCTGCTTATTTAACTTGTATGGAGAGTATATCATGAGAAACGCTGGGCTGGATGAAGCATAAGCTGGAATCAAGAGCCGGGAGAAATATCAATAACCTCAGATATGCAGATGACACTACCCTTATGGCAGAAAGTGAAGAACTAAAGAGCCTCTTGATGAAAGTGAAAGAGAAGAGTAAAAATGTTGGCTTAAAGCTCAACATTCAGAAAACTAAGATCATGGCATCTGGTCCCATCACTTCATGGCAAATATATGGGGAAACAGTGGCAGACTTTATTTTTTGGGGCTCCAAAATCACTGCAGATGGTGATTGCAGTCATGAAATTAAAAGACGCTTACCCCTTGGAAGGAAAGCTATGACCAACCTAGATAGCATATTAAAAAGCAGAGACTACTTTGCCAACAAAGGTCCATCTAGTCAAGGCTATAGTTTTTCCAGTGGTTATGTATGGATGTGAGAGTTGGACTATAAAGAAAGCTGAACGTCGAAAAATTGATGGTTTTGAACTGTGGTGTTGGAGAAGACTCTTGAGAGTCCCTCAGACTGCAAGGAGATCCAAGCAGTCCATCCTAAAGGAGATCAGTCCTGGGTGTTCATTGGAAGGACTGATGCTGAGGCTGAAACTCCAATACTCTGGCCACCTCATGCAAAGAGTTGACTCATTGGAAAAGACCCTGATGCTGGGAGGGATTGGGGGCAGGAGGAGGAGGGGACGACAGAGGATGAGATGGCTGGATGGCATCACCAACTCGATGGACATGAGTTTGAGTAAACTCTGGGAGTTGGTGATGGACAGAGAGGCCTGGCGTACTGCGATTCATGGGGTGGCAAAGAGTCAGACACGACTGAGCGACTTAACTGAACTGAACTGATACATAGAAAAGGGGCTTCCCAGGTGGCTCAGTGGGTAAAGAATATGCCTGCAATGCAGGAGACCAGGGTTCAATAGCTGGGTCAGGAAGATATCCCGGAGGAGGAAATGGCAACCCACTCCAATATTCTTGCCTGGAGAATCTCATGGACAGAGATGCCTGGCAGGCTACAGTTCTTGGGGTCACAAAGAGTCAGACACGACTGAAGCAACTAAGCATGAATGCATGCATACATAGAAAAGAGGTCTGGTATGATGTTCATGTAATACTAACAATTCTTCATGGGTGTAGGCATTTGAAGTAATCATTCTAATTTTAATTATCTTTCTACACTTTAACTTTTAAATAGCAAGCATGTATATTTTGCAATAATTTTAACAGAATTTCATTAAAAATCTGAAAACAATGCTAATATACTAACAGTTAATTTGGATGATGGAATAGAATTGCAATTTTCTTCTTTGTATTTTTTTATATTTCTAAAAATTAAGACAAGTTACTAAAAATAAGAAAATATATCAAAGTATTAAATAAAAACTATCATGGTTACCAGGTTTTACATAACTTCAAAAAACACATTATGTATATTTTCCAGGTTTATTACAATGAAAATGTATCACGATTACAAAGACATTTCTTCCGTTCAAAAGAATATTTTAAAAAGGGTAGGCAGGGAGTTTCCTGGTGGCCTAGTTATGACTCCAGGCTTTCACTGACATGGCCTGCGTTCAATCCCCAGCTGGGGAACTAAGATTCCACAAGCCATGAGGTGCAGCCAAAATAAACAGTTTTTAAAGGGTAGACAGAAAGGACTTTTCAGATGGCATGACATTATTAACAAAAGAGAGTAAGAGAGATAGAAAGACAAAGAACAAGGAGGAAAAGCATGAGATCAGCCCTGCACGTGTAGAGTGAGGCAGGAGTGGAGAGCTGAGTAGGGCAAGTGGTTAAGGATTCGGCCAGAGAGATGGACTGAGGTCCATCTGGGAGGATATGATAAGAAGCTGAGGACTTGGTATCTCAGCAGATATCAGAAGTTATGGAGGAAAGAAGCCTCTGTACTTTCTTATCTTTCTGCATAGTGGGATTTCTTGGATAGTTGTTCAGTACAACTAGGTATTTCACACCTTTGCTCTTTCCCACCATATGCAAAAACCTGCATGAGTGAAATCTACCAAATAATTGAGAAGACCAACACCAAAGAAAAATTTGTGTTTAACAGAATCCACAGCTAAGCTCTGTCCCTTGTTTAAAAATAAAGGAGATAAATTGGTAAAATTGAATTTTGAAGGGAACAAGTCGTTTCCAATTACCATCACTATTACCTTTTAATTTATCTTTAATATTTTCTGATAAACGTTTTGTGAGCTGAGGCATTTCTTCTGGAGCATATTCAGCATTGGCCAGTTCCTCCTTGAGTACAGCATGGATACAGTCTTTAACCACAGAGGGTCTGAACCTAAATGAATCAGTTCAAAACATCTAATTGGTAACTCCAAAATCTTAAAGTTGAACTTCACAGTGCAACTTCCTCCAGTTTTTTGTCATTACAATCATTTGATCCTTCTTTTTCATATTTTTATTATAAAAGTAATAAAAACAAATTAAGAAAACAAGTCATATTGCAACCTTATATCTCCAGCCTGGACCATTCCCCTAAACTTCAGACCACATATTCCCACCAGGACTCCATCCAGTTGACTAGGAGGCAACTCACATTTAGTACATCCAATACTGAGCTTCTGATCATTTCTCACCAAAACTAGGTTTTCTCAGTCAATGGTAACTCCATTCTTCCAGTTGTTCACGCCAAACACCCTGGAGTCAGTGTGGTTGCCTTTCTCAGAGCCCTCATCCCATTCATGAGCAAATCTTATCAATTCTACCTTCAAAATAACCTAAAATTCAATCACTCACCAGTCAACTACCACCACCCTGCTCCAAGCTACCACTGCTTCTTTCCTGATTACCATGACCTCCTCACAAGTCTCTGTCTGCCTTTGCCCCCAAATCCTGTTCTCAACATAGTAACTAGACTGGTGCTATTAAAATATGTGTCAGATCATGACACTCCTCTGATTAAAATACCCAAATATTTTCCCCCTCACTCAGAGTAAAAGCAACATTCTGTGACTTGCAAGGTCCCATTCGATCTACCCTAGCAAACTCTCTGACCTTCTTTTCTACTACTTTGCCCCTAGTTCTCTCCACTCAGGTCACACCAGCCTTCCGTATGTTCTTGGACCACACCAGACATGCAAACTTCAGTGCTTCTGCACTTGATGTTAACCTCTGTAAGAGGTTCAGTTCCTCTCTTTATATGCATACCTAGCTCCTTCACTTCTTTCAAGTCTTTATTCAAAAGTTTCTTTCCCTAGCCACCCTCTCTAAAACTTCAAACCACCCTCCGACTATATCACTTTATATATCTCCCTTCCAAGTACTTATTACTATCTGATACACTATATGGTTCACTTATACAATTATCTTGTTTGTGGTCCAACCCAACTACAACACAAGCTCCATAGAGCAGAATTTTTTATTTGTTTTGTTCATTGTTATATCCCAATTCTAGAACAGCATCCAGCACACAGCAGACAAATATTTTTTGAAGAAATGAATTACTGAATAAATGAAGACAGAGAAAAAAATGTCTCCCCTAATTTAGCCACCCTAACAATACTATTAGCATTTTAGTTGCATTTATTACATATTACAACACTAGGTTCCTTTTCTGGGCTATATAGTCTCTCAGTTGATTTGTTTATCATGTGCCAAGTTACCAGAATGTTTTAAGTTTTGAGCTTATAGTGCAGCTTAGTCTTTGGTAGTACTAGTAGCCCCTTACTACTTTTTAATAGTATTTTCTTTGGTCTCTTGGCTGCTTATTCTCAAAGGCAAATTTTGAATCATGGATAAATTTACAGGACTTGATCTGTTCAAAATGTGGTTTTCCTATCAACAAGCATACTATATCTGGCTTTTCCTTTAAGTCCTTTCCACTCTCAGGAAATGTCAAAGGCATTCTGCAAGTCACAAATAATCTCATAGTGTTATTTCTACATAATACATACTTGGTGTTAATCTTGCTCTGTTGTTTAATCAAGATAACAGCATATTTTTTTAATGTCCCTTCTAAGCCAGCAGGGACTTCCCAGGTGCGCTAGTGGTGAAGAATTCGCCTGCCAGCGCAGGATACTTAAGAGACTCGTGTTGGATCCCTGGGTTAGGAAGATGCCCTGGGGGAGGACATGGCAACCCACTCAAATATTCTTGCCTGGAGAATCCCATGGACAGAGGAGCCTGGCACGCTACAGTCCATAGGGTTGCATAGACTTGGACATGACTGAGGTGACTTTACACACACACCCTACCCACCAGAAAATTGCTACATGAAATCTTTTTGTCACATTATAAGTAACGTTCCTGGCTTCTAGTATTCACCAAGCACTTGATTTGGGAATTTAATTTCAAGTAACAGAGGAGGGGCTTGGGAAAGTCTTAATTTTTTTTTTTTATCTTGGGAAAATGAAGTTATTGGATCCTACAACCCTGACCGTCCTCTACACAAGACTTTGTGCCTTAATTCCGGGAAGGTATCAGGGTGGCAGGTCAAAAGCCTCTGGATACTACTTGGGTAAGACTATAATATGAACATATTAGAGGTCTTGTGCAGAGGAGTAAGCGCATTCTGGGCACACTTATGCACCATGAACCCTCAAAACTGAATGGTATTCAAAGCAAGCCGTTTGTTTTCTGCTATCTAACCATCTCAATTCCTCTGTGTCCACTTTCTGAAACTCCTAGAGTCAACTACCCCTACTGCACTACTCTAAGGGACTACCTCCGAGCGTTCTAACCCTGCAATAGCTGGTCCGGTCCTCTGCTGTTCCCTGCAGCCGGAAGGCCAAGAAGAACAGCACCACATCCTCTCCCGCCCAGTCCTTCCTTTCCCGGTCACGCCCCTTCCTCCCTCTCAAGTTCCTCCGCCAACACCCGGGCTCCTCCCCTGCCCGCCCCTCCGCCTCTAGCCCCGCCCCCCGCCACCGCGCTCCTTCCTGACACCCTAGCTATTAGGCGAGCTCTGCCTGGGGCCGGCAGGAGTCTCGCGGGTCGCCTCCGCCACAACCCGTCTTCTACCCGCCTTTGCTGGAAAATGGGCCGCAGAATATAGGTATTCTCCGGCTCCCCAGCGTTGTTCTCAGTCTCAGGCAAGCCGTCCGCTGGAGCAAAGGATGCGCGCATAGAGAAGGACGTGTGCTTAGGGAAGGTGGCGGCAACCGACATAGCCTCAGCTTCTTGGTTCCGCGTTTTCCGCAAAGAAAGCTGAGTCGGTAGCCGCGGGCAGCTGGTAAGCCGTCTCCAGGGCGACAACGCCGCCTTTGACCCTGCGTGCAGCAGTCCGCGCTCTGCGCCGTGGGACCCGCCCTTCTTAGCGTGCTCGCGCCGCCCTCCCCCTTGCGCCTGCGCATCGGATGCTGGACCAGAAGTGTGTGGGGGTACAGTGAGAATAACTTCGGCGAAGACTGGGCTCTTTTTGTCCGGTTTACAAAACACTTCCACAGGCGTCGCAATCTTAGGAAGTGACACAGAGCCTGGGGCCCGTAGAGGCCCAGGGATACACAGGTAGTATGGGCAAGGAAAACCGAGCTGGAGCAGGGCAGGGTTAGCGGTTTCAGTGACAAATCTGATGCATTCCTGACTTTTTTACATGTGAAAAAATCTTTCGCCTCCTAGGCCTTTCTGAGTTAGAGAGAGAGTAATAATAAATAGTAGGTCAGCTATAAAAAGTTACAGGGATTTTTTTTTCCCCTTGAGGAATATAGGTGACCTCTGTTGCACGTTCTTAAATTGTTTTTACAAAAATCAGGATCTTACCAGATGGAAACCGCTGACCACAAGCATTAGACCATAGACTGCCTAGAGCCAGAGTTTTGATGATTGAGATTCCTGTAACTTTGCCCTGTTACCTCACCAAGAACCAGTCAAGAAGTTTCAGGACCTGATCAATTACCTTGGGACCGTCACCCGTAATGTTGCCCTGAAAGCCATTGGGGAATATGAATATTGTGAGCATAAGCTGTCCATTCTCCTTGCTTGTTGTTCTGCAGTAAATGCTGTAGTTTCCTTCACCACAGCCCAGCCAGTAGGTTGGCATTCTGCTGTATTGGCAGAAGGAAGCAGTTGCAAATAGAAACCATATGGCTCTCAAAGTCTGAAATATTAGCTGAGCCTTTACAGAAATTTTTTGCAGTGTCCTGCTTTAATCCATAACTGTCGACCTACAGATCCCCCAGCCTCACCACACTGCTGCTCCAGGGCAAAAGTCAGGAAGGAGCAGACTTAGGATGCATTTTCTGCTTATGAGTGCATCAGTCCTGGTCCTGTTTTAGAAAGCTGTATTATCCTGTCAGCTTCAAAAACTAAGAGAAGAAGTTCCCCCAATACCATACTGACCAAAGGTCCCAAAATGGGAGATATGGAGGTCTTCTGCTTTCTGCATTACACATTGAAGGAGCTGTGGCATCACAGGTCTCCACCCTCACCATCATGTGTCTCACCTCCATGCTTTTGAGCATTCTATTTCCTCAACTGAGAAAACGCTCCCTTCACTCTTTAATGGGCTAACCATTTCAAGAATCAGTTCAGACATGACTGAAGCCTTCCTTCATCTCTTGACAGATTGCCTCAATCTCTCATTACTCCTGGGTTGACCTCTAACATGGTCCTTACCATATGACATTCAAATTATTAGTCTATGTGTTTTCCTAACCTGACAATGAACTCTTCAAGGACAGGAACAGGCCCAAAGGCAAGGATAACAGTGGTTACTCAGTATATACCACTTACTGAAATGCACTGAACACTGGTGGATTAGTCAGATCAGGCTGCCATAACAAAATATCACAGACTGGGTGGCTTAAACAATGGAAATTTATTTTCTGGAGGCTAGAAATCCAAGATCAAGGTGCCAACAAGGTTGATTTCTACTGAGACCTTTCTCCTTGTCTTGCAGATGGTTACCTTCTGGCTGTGTCCTCACATGGCCTTTTCCTCTGTGCTCCCATGGAGAGACAGATCTGGTTTATCATCTACTTTCTTTTTTTCCCACATCTTTTTTTAGCATATACTAAATGCTAAAAAATATTTAGTTCTGTCTCTGGACTTCGTTTAGTGTACCACACTGTTTTAATTATTGTAGTTTTACATTAGCTTTTAATATCTAGTATAGTCCCACCTCATTGCCTTCTCCTTCAGAAGTTTCCTGGCTATCTTAGATTGTTCATTTTTCATGTGAACTTTAAAACCAGCTTATCTAATTCCATATCCTTTTCCACCAAATGTCATTGGTGACTTTATTAATCTTGTTAAATTTATAGATTAACGGGCATTCATATTTTATGATGTTAAGTCTTCCTATTGAAGTTCATGGTATACATTTATATGCAAGTTTGTGTCCTTCAGTAATATTTTAAAGTTTTCTTCAATAAATATTTCACATTCTTGGGAATTCTCTGGCGACCCAGTGGTTAGGACTCCTCACTTTCACTGTCAAGGGCCTAGGTTTTCTCTCTGGACAGGAAATGAGGTTCTCGCAGCCACACGGTATGGTGCAGCCAAAGGGTAAGAAAATAAAGAGAAACTAAAAGATAAAAAAGTGTTTCACATTCTTGTTATGTTGGTAGCTAGGTTTTTTTTTTCTTTTTGTTTTTAATATAAATGGGATTTCCCCATCTCCATGTCTGTTAACTGTTTGCTGTTTGTGTACATGAAGATTTTTCATTCTGTATATTTCTTTTGTACCTAGATGTATGAAATTCTTATTCTTTGTAATATAATTTGAGTGCTCTAGATGTGCAATCATATTGTCCAAATATAATGAGAACTTCACCGTCTTTCCTATTTTATATCTGTTAATTGCCCTTTGAATACTTGCTTGGACTAATACCTCAAGAACTGTATTAAATGATAATGATGATAGTGAGTATCATCTATTAAGAACTTTAGTGAGATTGCTTCTAGTATTCCTCCATTAAGCATGAGGCTGACTTTTAAGTTGAGATAGTTATGTTGTATTATGATAAAGAGGGAGCTGTCTTCTCATTTTCTTGAGTTTTATTAAGAATGTATGTTGAGGGGCTTCCATGATGGTCCAGTGGTTAAGACTCTGTGTTCCCAATGCAGGGAGCCAGGGTTTGATCCCTGGTCAGTGAACTGCATCCCGCATGCCGCAGTTAAGAATATGCATGTTACAACAAAGATCCTCAGGTTGTAGCTAAGACTCAGTGCAGTCAAATAAATATTTTTTTTAATTAAGAAAAGAAAAGGGATGTAAAGAATGTATGTTGAATTTTATCAAATGCCTTTTCAGACTTTATGAAGAAAATCATTAGGATTTTTTCCTTCTTAAATCTATTATTATAGGTGAATAAACTTTCTGAAGCTTAATCATGCTTTTATTCTGGAAATATACTACATTGTCATTTTTATAGAACTGACATATGACATTATGTTTGTTTCAAGTGTACAACATAATGATTTGATATTTGTATATATTGCAAAATGATCACCACAATAATTCTAGTTAACATTGGCACCATATATTAGTTACAAAAAACTTTTTAAAGATCTCTTAGCAACTTTAAATATGCAATACATATTATTAGTAGTCACATGTTGTACATTACATACCCATAACTTAACTATTTTATAATTAGAAGTTTGTACCTTTTGACTCACTTCATCCATTTCTCTCACTCCCCAACCCCATGTCTGGCAACCACTTGTCTGTCACTGTATCTATAAACTTGGTTTGGTGGCTATTGTTTTAAAATTCCACATATAAATGAGATCATATGGTCTCTGTCTTTGTGTGACTTATTTCACTTAGGTCCATCCATGTTGTCACAAATGGCAATATTTCTTTTTTTTTTATGTCTGAAGAATATTCCATTGCGTGTGTGTACTATAACTTCTTTATCCATTCATCTATTTATTTTCTTTTTTTTGGTTGTGCTGGGTCTTTGTTGCTGTGTGGGCTTTTCTCTAGTTGTGATGAGTGGAGGCTACTCTTTAATTGCAGTGTGCTGGCTTCTTATTGTGGTCCTTCTCTTATTGCAGAGTATGGACTCCAGGGCACCTGGGCTTCAGTAGTAGCAGCACATAGGCTCAATAGTTGGGGCTCCCAGGCTCTAGAGCACAGGCTCAATAGTTGTGCCGATGAACTTAGATGCTCCTGGGCATGTGGGATCTTCCAGGACTAGGGGTCAAACTGGTGTCTCCTGCATTTGCCAGCAGATTCTTTACCACTGAGCCACCAAGAAAGCCCTCCATTCACCTGTTGATAGACACTTAAATTGTTTCCATGTCTTGGCTATTGAAAATAATGCTGCAACAAACATGAGGGTGCAGATATCTTTTTAATTAGTATTACTGTTTGCTTCAGATAAATACCCAAAAGTGGTATTGCTGGATCATGTGGTAGTCCTTTTTTTAATTTTTTGAGGAACCTCCATACTATTTTCCATAGTGGTTACACCAGTTTACATTCACATCAACAGGGCACGAATTCTTTTTTCGCCACATCCTCACTGATATTTGTTCTTTCTTTCCTTTTTGATAATAGCCATTCTAACAGATATAAGGTGATATCTCATTATGGTTTGCATTTGCATTTCCCTGATGATTAGTAATATTAAGCATCTTTTCATGTACTTGTTGTCTCATCCTCTTCTTATAAGGATGCCAGTCTTACTGGATTAGGGTCCCACTCTTATGACCCCATCTAACCGAAGTTAAGGCTTAGGGCTTCCCTGGGGGCTCATTCAGTAAAGAATTCGCCTGCAATGCAGGAGACCTGGGTTTGATCCCTTGGTTGGGAAGATCCCCTGGAGGGGGGCATGGCAATCCACTCCGGCATTCTTGCCTGGAGAATCCCCATGGACAGAGGAACCTGGAAGGCTACAGTCCATGGGGTCACAGAGAGTCGGACATGACTGAGCATCTTTCACTCACTCAGCCTGAGTTAGCTTCTTAAAGGTCCTATCTCCAAAGTCACATTGAAGGCTAGAGCATCAACCTATGAATTTGGGAGCCACAAAATTCAGTCTTATTAATAAGCTGGTGAACTTGAATTTGGAAGGTAGGGGCTCCGGTACTGACTTTTGCTGAACCTAATTAAGTGCTTTTGGTCGGCAAGTCCATTATCCTCTAGGAGCCTCAACTTCATCTCTAACATGTGGCCAGTTTTACAGGGCTGTTGAGAAGCTGAAATGAGATCATGGCTGGAGGACATTTCATGGACTATAAGTTCCTACACAATAATAATGATTTAATATTTCTTCTCTTACTATATCATCTTGTAGTAATTGATTTTAAATTCATTGTATCAGTCAATATATATGCAAGGAATCATTGTTATTATTACCACATGACTTCCTAAAGGGAAATTTGTTTATAATTCGTACCCTCTCTTGCAGGAAAGGTTCAAGGCAGCACATGATGAAAACACTTATGTATGAGAGGGCATTACCTGTCACTTCTCACAGAGGCTGCAGAAAAGGCCCAGGAAGCTGTTGATGAAATGAATGACCACCAGGAGAATCTGGAGGAGGCTGATGCACAGAAGGGTGGAGAAGAAGCACACGTGCCAAACGACAGCTTTAGAAGGCTCCAGGCAGACAGAGTTCCAGAGTGAATGGTCATACAAATAATTCCTGTCCCCAAAAATAAGGAGACCAGGGGTTGGAATAAGTAAGAAAAGTCCAAGCAACCTCAATAGAAACCTGGGTTCACCCTCAGCTCAGGTCGTAGGATTAGACTTTTGAGGGTGACTCTTTTTGTATTTGCAATTTTCTAAGAATCAGAGAAGCAGGATGCTAGAGTGCATGACCAAAAGGGGTTTGTAGCCCATGTGTGTGTCTTTCTCTTTCTGAAAAAGTGCAAATCCAAGTTTCCATCCATTTACCTGTTATGCAGGTCTTTGAATGGGTAACCATGTTCCCAAGCCTGTGTCTGATTGAAGGGTGAGACATCGAACATGCAAAAAGGACCATCTTTCAGGGCTACTCCAGAAGTGATAAAGCAAATGAAGGCTCCAAGCAAAGCCAGGCCACTTGACAACAGAGCGGTAAGCATCTACACAAGGAGAGAAGAAACAGTGAGCCTGAGATGGGGTCATGACTCGGTGACTAGGTGACTTGTGGGACGATCTGGACAAGTCTTACTTCTCTGGTGCTCAGGCTTTTCCCAGTCATGGGGATAATTCTACCCACAGCACCTCCTTGAAAACATAACCAAGGTAGGGTTGGTTGGCAAGGGGTCACTGAGTAGAGCCAGGAAGGGGTGGGAAAGAAGGAACAGGAGTGGGGAGGGGAGACACTGGCACCTGGACCAGGCAGCAGGCTCAGCCTGACTCAACAGGCTCTTCAGAGCTTCTCAGCAGATTGGCATCAAAAATTGTACACTCAGGCTGCAGTCATTCAGTCTCTGGCTTAAAGGGTCAGACTGGTTATCCAAGCCCCACTCCAACCCTTTTAAGGGAAGGCTATATTTTTTCAAAAGTTCCAAGCTGCCATCCATGATTCCTCTCTTTCTCTAATCAAGGAAGGAAGGGAGGAAGAGGGAGAAGAAGAAAGGAAAGGATGGAGGGAGGGAGACAGAGACAGACAGACGGGGAGACCAAGTCAGAGCTTACACTCTGAAATGACTTGAGTTCTGTCATTGTACTTTTCTAGTCTGTGCACCACTCATTTCCCTCCCAAAAGATAGTAACGTGTTTATTTCCTTGGCAGGATTCTAACTTCCAAATTGGTTTCTTTCTCAGAGTACTAGATTTCTTTTTCACCTTCCAAAAGAACATATGTTAAAAGTTTAAATAAAACATATATATATATGTGTACACACACACACACACACACACACATATATATATATACAGAAACCATATATAGTTTTTATATAGAATCATAAGAGTCATTTTCCCACTGATGTCAAGCTGGTTTAAAACTCAGAAGGGGCCAAAGAAAGGTGCATACTAAGTTTTGACTCTTAAAAGATTCAAGATGAATTAGTCTGACATTAAGCCAGGATGGTGGTTCTGGAAATATGGTCCCTGTCCTAGCAACATCACATCACCTGGAAACTTGTTAGAAATGCAAATTCTCCTCCCCCAACCCAGTCCTATGGAGTCAGAAACACTCAGGGTGGGGGGTGCCAGCAATCTGTGTTTTAGCACAGCCTGCAGGGATTCTGATGCACGCATTCAAGTCTAAGGGCCACTTGCCTAGGGGAAAACCAGACATGACTGAGGACAGATAGTGAATGAGATATATGGGTGTTTATATTTAATTCTTTAACATGTAATTCTAAATCAGTGGGGTTCCCAACATGTGGGTTGTAGATATCAAAGCAGACTGTAGATTTACTGTAAAAAGGACACAGATTCATGTGTGTGAGGCTGAATGAGCAATACACCTTATACACTTATGTACTGAGATATTTCAAATATATATAGGTGTTGCTGTAATTAATAAAGTGCACATTTATTCTGGGCCTCAGTTTCATTTTCTGTGAAATGGAGACGTTAGACTAGAATCTAGTCATCAGATCTCTGGAGAGACTTTCAGCTCTAAAAAAAATTAAAATAGCCAGGAAATTTTCTATCAATGACACATGACTACAAAGAACGTAATTCATGTCCGTATTGTTCAACAGGCTAAAACTAATAATAAGAACAGCTCATATATAACTGAATCACTTTGCTGTACTATAGAAATTAACAGGACATTGTAAATAACCATACTTCAATAAAATAAATTTTAAAAGAACAGTTCCCCACAAATGTGTAGACATTCATGGTTCATTAACACTCCCTGGACTTGATTCTCTTAACTCTCATTTTAACAGAAGGACCTCGGGTTCAGAAACCTTGCCCAAGAGCTTAGGACTTTTAAGAAGTATGGTCAGAACCTGACTTCATACCCCAAAACTGAAATTGCCTCATCACTCTGCCTCTAAAGTTGTAGAATGTGGGGACATTCTAGCTCTTAGAAGAGTAGAATTGGGTTCTTACCCTACGGCAGGGCCCAATCTTACTGAAGCAGCCATATCTCCAGCCCATCAGGGAGATGAGGGTAGCTGCAATGAGCACCTAGGAGAAGAGGGATGTGTGTTAAGAAGAAATTAGGTAATTTACATATCTAACTGCCACCTAAGGCTGTTGAAACGGAGTGGTTGGACATTTCACCTGGACTTAGTTATCCTGTATTTCCCAGAGGGTTTGGCTTTGGCTGTCAGGACCCAATTTTGAATGACTAGCCTGATATGATTCTATGGACGGCAGCATTCACACCCAGCCTACCTAGTCCAAAATCCAGCAAACTTTGATCAGTCTTCCTAGGGTCTTCTATCCCTTGGAGTTGCTATAGATTCACAATCAGTTTGTTAGTTCAAACTTGTTTTCAAGAAATTACAAAACTCCTTCCCTCACCCTGACTTCGTTGCTCCACTCCTGGGGGACACTTTGTGAATTCACACTCAGGGAACCCTGGACACTTACCATGAGGCCTCCTCCCCAGAGCCCAGAGCCCAGCATGGCATGCCTGCCAATGAGGCCCCTCAACAGGTAGGTCACATCCCAGTTAGGAAACAGGAGCAGTGTGTTGGCGACAGCAGCAAACAGGGCTGTAGTCCCGAGGCTCAGCCCCAGAATGCGGGAGCAGGTCCGTGAGCATGCCATCCACAGGGAGAGGACAGTGTCCTGGAACCAATGGAAGGAGGGTCATGTAGCTTTGTTACTGGGACTGACAGGTAGGGGAAACCCCCAGAGCACAGGACAGGGTGTCATCCTCTCGCTTTAAAAGTTGTCATTTTCAAGGTGTCCACTGTCACTACTTTCATTCAGCATTGTACAGGGGATCTTTTCCAGTGCAATAAGAAAATAAAAAGCAGCAAAAGCCACAGATACGAAAGAAAGAAGTAAGAATGTCATTAGTCACAGGTAACATGATTATCTGCATGGAAAATTATAAGGAATCTATTAAAAAGTTACTAGAATGAATAGGTGAGTTTAGCAAGGTTACCAAATAAAAAATTAAATACACAAAAATCAATTGTATTTCTATATATAAGCAATGATAAATTATAAAATTTAAAAGAACATTTACAATAGCATAAAATATTAATAGAAAATACAGATAAATTTAATAAAATCTGTGCAAGACCTGTACACTAAAAATTATAAAACATTGCTGAGAAAAAGAAAACCCAAATAAATGCCGAGATATAACATGTTCACAAATCAAAAGACTCAATATCAATGTAACCTTAGTCAAAATCCTACTAGAGTTTTGTTGTAGAAATTGGCAAGCTGCATCTAAATTTACATGGAAAAGCAAAGAACCTAGATTTTTCAAAACAATTTTGAAAAAAAGAACAAAGTTGGAGGACTTATATCATGTGATTTTAAGACAAATAAAGCGGTAGTAATCCCACAGTGAAGTGATGGTGTACACAGACATATGGACCACTGGGACAGACTGGAGAATTCAGAAATAGAGTTATACACATATGATCAAATGATTTTTGAAAAAGATATTTTAGTGGGAAAAGGAGAGTCTCTTCAACAAATGATCCTGGAATAATCCATATGTAAAACAAAAATATGTATTTTGCCTATTACTGGAAACCTTATTCAACATTTAACTTGAAATGGACCATGGATCTAAAACCTAATTCAAATTTTACCAAAAAAAAAAGAAATGGAGAAAATCATTGGGATTTTGGATTAGATAAAGAATTTATTAGATAGAATACAAAAAGTACAATCTATAAAAAGTGAAAAACGACTTCAAAATTAAAAATTTTTGCTCTTCAAAACTACCATGCAGGGGAGTTCCCTGGTGGCCTAGTGGTTAAGGATTCTGAGCTTTCACTTCTGTGGCCTGGGTTCAATCCCTGGTCAAGGTACTGAGACTCCTCCACAAGCCATGCGGCATGGCCAAAATCCCCCCAAAACAAAAACACAATAAGCTACTGATACATGCAACAACATCGAATCTCAAAGGCATCATGCTCAATGAATGAAGCCAGAAAACTACTCACTGTATGATTCTGTTTATGTGGACTTCTAGAAAAGGCAGAACTATAGTCTAGTGATGAGAAGTGGATCAGTGGTTGCCAGGTCCTGGGAACAAAAGAGGGGATTAATATAAGGGACACAAGGAAACTTTTTGAGGTGACAGAAATGTTCTATATCCAGATTCTGGTGAATACCACAACTACATATATTGACAAAACTCACCAAATTACTCTTAAAATTTGTGAATTTTATATTTCAACTATATATCAATAAAATTGATTAAAAATTAGAATGTTGTGTCCAGATAGGTTGAAAAATGCCTCCTCTACACCGTTACTTTTAGCCATTTCTCCCTTTTAAGTTTTTGCTGATCTGTGAACTTTTTATGTATATGAATTAGAATAGGACTAGTAGTATTTGGTAGACTCAGGTCAGTGTGAATCTGAAAAAACCTATACCATGACATCTCCAAGAAGTGGTTTGTTGCCACTTTGCAATTCAGTTACATGTCTGTCTCAACTTAAGGCTCTGGACACTCCTCTCCTAACAGACAACTTTGCCCATAATCAGAAAATATGTGTGGATCAGAGTCTCCACCCCAATCTCTCTTTTACATATAAACATATAATCAAATATATAATATTTCAGAATTAAAGAATTAAGCATAATGTATATATTTGCCCTTACTAATTGTGTGGAATAATTGAACAACATCCATGTAAACACGTCTGGTTTATAAAATGGATCCTTGCCACTAAGAAATATTACTATCATCTTCCAGTACTTCCTGGGAAGGACTATCCTAAATTTTAATTTTATCATACCTTTTTTAAAATGGTTTTACAAATTATGAACTTAATAAAAATAAACCACCTTAATTAGCCTAGGATTTTTTTTTTTTGTCCAGACTTCATCTTTTATAGAGACTGGTGTTAGACACAGCATTGAGAAGGCCATTTGGGTGGGGCTGAAGGGGTGGGGTGCTCTTGTGCTGTCAGCCCCCACCTCTCACATTCCCCAGCCTCCACAGTCCTTGGTGATCTTTACTTCCCCTAATCTAAGAGCCCAAACATCTCAGCAGCTCCTCCCAGCAGGGAATTTCCCAGTGCAATTGCTAATATTTTATTGGGATGAGTTGCCTTCACCATGTGCCCTCTCCACTGGGTTTTTGCTCTGTAAGCCATGTTTCTCATGGTGAGCCAAATAACTTGTCCGTGATGAAAGCAAGTTCAGATCTCTGTGGAGGGGGGGCACATGTTGGAGCAGTTGGGGGTAGGATATGGAGGCCCTTTCCCCAGAGATACAAAGGGCCTGGGGGGGGGGCACCAGGGATCAGGAGGGATGGCGTGTCCCTTCCCCTACGCCGTCCCCCAGCGGACCACCACAGAGCCATCTTTTCCTGAAGTAGTCCTCCAAGCTGATATGGTACCAGCTATTTCCTCTCCAGGTTTGTGGTCAGGAGACAGGGCACCTGTAAAGTAACAACTCCTCACCCCCAACAGCTTGTGATGCAGCCTCCCGCTGGGCTCTCAGTATGTGTCTCCAATCCAGGGTGAACTAACCAATCCAGGCTGTTAGCAAGTTAACCTACGCACCTCCCAGATGACTGACATTTTGTTAGGGGCCCAAGAAAGGACTGGTGTGTGGCTGGACTTGGAGGCATGCTCTTTGGCTGGGAGAAACTTCTGTTCAAGAATGCCTTCAGCTGCCTTTGAATCATTCCAGCTATGAGTAGTAAGGCCTGTCTAGACACAGATCACTGACATGAACAAACCCCTAGTCTCTTCCATGGCCATATTTCCAATCTGGAGTTTTAGAAGGGAAACTAGGGGCTTCCCCGGTGGTCCAGTGGCTCAGACCTCGTGCTACCAATGAAGGGGACCCAGGTTCCATCTCTGATCAGGGAACTAGACCCCACAGGCCAACTGAAAAGATCCCTCTTGCCACAAGGAAGATCAAAGGTCCCACGTGCTGCAACTAAGACCCGGTGCAGCTAAATAAATAAATAAGGAAAAGGAAAAGATATGAACATGCAGAGGAAAACTAAATTGAGCATGGCCTTTGGGATGAGTGGGATTCAGAGGATCCTGGATGTCCTACTTCTCTGCTAAAAGCACTTGTGCTGCTGCTACATCTCACAGGGCAGTGGCTCAGTTTCAATTTCACTTCCTCCCTCTGACTTTGTTCCTCTAGAAATCACAATATTTTTAGAAATGCTTCCACAAATGTGAGCCAGGAGATTAGCAAAGAGTTTGGCTAATTTGATATGTGAAGAGACAAGCTGGGTCATAAGGTAAAACTTTACAACCAGGCTTTAGGAGAGGCCCTGATCTAAACTGAGATCTGGAGTAAGTGAACAACTCATTAACTAGATGTCTGGGTAACAGTTTTAAGTGATCAGTTAAGTCATATAGAAGAGCTTGCAAATTCTGTGTGTCTCTAGATCTACCTTATCACTTAGCCAGCCTTTTTATCATTCTTTCATCAGCCAAATATTACATTAAGTGACCACTGTCTGCCAAGGCACTATTCACACTGGTGAGCCAGAGACAACCTCTTCTCTTGACTAACTTAAAGTCTGTGGGGACACTAACCAGGCAATGAGCAAGTACTGTGCAGAACTGTCCAACTGAAGGTGTGATGGAAGCACCAGAGGATTGCTTGATCCTGCCTGCAGACGCAATGCAGAGCCTCCTGGAGGAAGTGCTATCCAAGCTAAAACTTGACAACAAGGTATTAGATGGGCAAGTTGGGAAGGGAAAAGTATTCTAAGCATGTGTAAAGGTCTGAAGTTGATAGACTGAGGCAAAGAGATGTTAAATTGCCTGAAGTCACACAGAGCTTAGCGGCTGAGGCAGGTATCCTCTGGATTAGAAGTTCGTGCTCTTAAAAGCTAGACCAAACTATTAGCTGGCCACCCCCTCACTGGGCCCTTTCATTTCTGCTTACCTGCTTCCAGCGGCAAGAATCAGGATGAGAGAGAGAGAACCTGGAAAAAGGCTCCGTGTTCAGAGTGGGCTTAAACTCCTGTGGCCTCAGCTGGGACTCCTGCAGGGATGGACTGCAGGCTGTTCTTTCAGGACTCCTACAGAGGGCCAGGGAGGCACTGTTTATATGTGGAGGTCACCCAGGCGGGTGCATGGTGTGGAGACATGCCCCCACAACACTGCCTACAGGTCTCCATAAAGGAAGCTTTCCTCTTCCTGAAGAGCCCTCTCCTGATGACCCACCCTCTGCTCATTTTCATGTGACACTAAGAAAGGAACCAGGAGGCATGGCCTCGTGAGCTAAAATATCTTAGTGAGTCAGAGGATGGTACCCGTGAGAAATATCTTAGCCTCCCCTCTTTCCCAAGCGGCAACAGTGTTTCACACACTATCTGCCCATATTTGTTTCACTCTCTGCAAAGTTTGGGCTCTTTGAAAAAAACAGCACCAAGCAGGGCAGCCATCATTTTTTTCCTTATCACCTTCCATACTTTGCTCTTTGCTGTGCTTCCTTTAATAGCTTTTTAACCTTCCAATTTTCAAGCTCCAGGCCACCATCATCTTGTACCACCATTTTAATAATATAACAGAGTGTTTGCTGTTAGATAAGCCATTTGGTTCGGAACAGAAATACCTTCTAAAATCTGAATGATATCTGACAGTCTGCCATCAAATCATTTTAATTGCCTAATTATGAAATGTTCTGGTAGCTCAGCGCCTGTAATGCAGGAGACCCCAGTTTGATCCCTGGCTTGGGAAGATCCCCTAGAGAAGGGATAAGCTACCCACTCTGGTTTTCGTGGGCTTCCCTGGTGGCTCAGATGGTAAAGAATATGCCCGCAATGCGGAAGACCTGGGTTTGATCCCTGGGTTCGGAAGATTCCCTGGAGAAGGGAAGCGCTACCCACTCCAGTATTCTAGCCTGGAGAATTCCATGGACAGAGGAGCCTGGCGGGCTACAGTCCATGGTTTCCCAAAGAGTCGGACAGGACTGAATAACTTTCACTTTCTTTCATGAAATGTTCTAACAGACACTGTATGTAAAATCCTTTTGCTGAAATCCAAGAAAAGGAGAGGGCTTGCATCTTATGCCATGAGAGGAATCTTGCCTCTTATTTCTCAAAATAAACTTGTGAGATAGGTATTTTGTAAATGAGAAACTGAGGCCCAGATTATTACTGAGGATCAGTGAACTATGCAAGTTCACATAGCTAATAGGTATTTATAGCAGAAATTGAGACCCAGATCTCTTAGATGCCGAAGCACTTTAGCATTGACTCCAAGAAGCTAGTTGGGTTGGGGAAAAAAAAAATCTCAAACATCAATGTGTGGGGCTATAGAGTGTAGTTAGATGACATAGGATCATTTCCCCAAACTCACTCACTGTTACTCTGAGCAAGTCAAATTTCTCTGGGCTATAATCTCTTCATATGCATGATGAAGCTAATCTAATACTTATTTTACATGCGTTAGGTCTGTTGTAAAGATCTAATGAGATAGTTTGTGAATGTGTTTTATAAGGTGAATAATGCTTGTTTTTAATATAAAGCTTTGTGAGTCCTCAGCCTAGTATCTTCTATCAAAATTCAATTCTCTGGGTGACATAAGAATTCACTTGGGCTCTAAATGATTCCCTTTTATCATGAAAATGGAAATTGGATCCTATTTAATGAACTTTCCCAGAGTGGTTTACCAGCTTTTGTGTCAGGCACATATACATCTGCATGCGCAGAAATTTCATAGAAAGCATAGAAAGCTCATATACAGTTTAAAGGAATATTAATAACATAATTTTTCTTCTCATACATATGCACCAAGGGTTTTCTCAGTATTGTTTACATCATTAGTAGAATCTCTGTGCAGTTACTCCAGCCAGTGCATGAATTAATTCATTAATCAAGTGACTCCTGAGTTCCTACCGTGTTCCAAGTTCTATGCTAGATTCTGAGTCTACAGAGCAGAGTAAGATACAGCAGCCCCTGCCCTCATGCATCTCAGCTGTGGGGGAAGAGGCATATAAATAGCATAGGTAAGTAAAAATGAAGTGGGACGTGGCAAAGATTTTTTAAACAGGACATGAAAAGCAGGGACCATAAAGAAAAAGACTGATAAATGGAACTTAAAATCTTAAGAACCACTTTTCAAAAGACATTAAGAGAGTGAAAAAGCAAACTACAGATAGGAAAAAACATTCACAATATATATATCTGACAAACGTCTCGTGCCTGGAATTATAAAGAATTCCTACAAACCAGTGAAGAAAATGACAAAAACCAGTAAAAACTGGGCAAATGACTTGAGCAGACACTTCTCAAAAAGGATCACCAAATGGCCAATTAGTATATGAAAAGCTCTAACTCATTAAGAAAAGGCAAATTAAAACCACAATGGATACTACCAAACACCTACTGGAATGGCTTAAATTAAAAATATTGGTAAGAATGTGAAGCAATTGGAATGGAACATTGCTGGTGGGAGTGTAAATTAGTATGACCACTTTGGTTAACTGTTTGGCAATATCATTTACCAAATGAAATATTCACCTACACTATGACATAGCAATTCCCATCCTAGGTATTCCCAAAGGAAAATGCTGGAATTTGACTTTAACACCTTAAACTTAAACTAACCTAAACACCTAAGTTTGGGCTGGTGAGGGCAGTTTAAGTCTTTGTTCCTTTGGGTAAATTTGTGACAAATAATTCAATGATTAATCTTATGAACAAGACCCTCCTTTTAGAAACTATATACTTGCTATAAACAATTATACTAAGGCCAGCTTAGGTCAAATTCTTCATTCCCTTTTGGTAAGACCTCTATGGTCACAGAGTCCTGGTCACTGCCATGACAGAACTAAACATTATCTTTTTGCAGATATGTTAATAATATTTGAAGCTGGTTCTATTAGAGGCAGAGCTACTAATTATTCCTTGGTTGGTGATACTTCTACGGAGCAGCAAAGGGGAATCCAGGGAGGGCACAAATTAATGGGGCCTGGGTGGGAAAACTATTTGCCTAATGCCATAAAAGGCTTCCCAAGGTTGAAAGGCTTTCGAAAACAGAATAGATGTTCCATCCTCGATTGGAGGTGGGATTTGAGCAAGGAATAGAGGAAGTTGAGAAGATGCAATTCACTGGTAGAAGGGAAAAGGAAAAGATTACAATCAGGCCAGTCTTTCCCAAATAAGAGTGACAGACTCATCAGCTTCCTTGTGGGTGGGTACCAGCCTCCACTGACAGCTGACTAAATAAGGAAGCACATTTTCCTTAATTGGAGAGGGAGGAAAAAAAGGAAGATAAGAAATGTTGAAAGAGTTGCCATTTATACCAGTTCACTGAAGAGGAAGTTTGGGATTTTTTCCCCTTTTTTTCTTCATTAGTATAAACATGTAACAAATACTCAAATTAACCTTCCATCTCCAACACCACACTGAAACTGTTCTTAGTCTCCAATGATTTCTTGTCTATTGAACATGTGACCCTAGACAGAATTAGACAGTTGGTGACTAGATGCTTCTTGAACATTCTCACTCTTGGCTCACTTGACAGTTCTCTCTGGTGTTTCTCCTTCTTCACCGGTCACACTGCCTAGACTGGGCCTCTTCATGTTGGTAATCTCTAGGCCTGGGTTCTGGGCCATCTTCTCTTTCTCCCTAGTGACCTCATTCTTTCTCATGGCTCTAAACTTCATCCGTAACGCTGATGATGTCTAAAATCTCTTCAGTTCAGTTCACCTCTCCTCAAGCATCAAAATCATGTGTTCAACATGCTGTACTACACCTGCACTTGGGAAGTGCCACAGTGAACACATCCAAAATGATTTTTCCACAAAATCTGCTTGATCCACCAGTCTTTCTGTCTCAGAAATGACATCCCTACCTACCCACTGCCCTGAATATTGTCAAAGCTGTATATTATCACCCTACTTATTTAACTTATATGCAGAGTACATCATGAGAAATGCTGGGCTGGAGGAAGCACAAGCTGGAATCAAGATTGCCAGGAGAAATATCAATAACCTCAGATATGCAGATGACACCACCCTTATGGCAGAAAGTGAGGAAGAACTAAAGAGCCTCTTGAAGAAAGTGAAAGAGGAGAGTGAAAAAGTTGGCTTAAAGCTCAACATTAAGAAAACTAAGATCATGGCATCTGGTCCCATCACTTCATGGCAGATAGATGGGGAAACAGTGGACACAGTGGCTGGCTTTATTTTTCTGGGCTCCAAAATCACTGCAGATGGTGATTGCAGCCATGAAATTAAAAGACGCTTAATCCTTGGAAGGAAAGTTATGACCAACCTAGACAGCATATTAAAAAGCACAGACATTACTTTGCCAACAAATGTCCGTCTAGTCAAGGCTATGGTTTTTCCAGTGGCTATGTACGGATGTGACAGCTGGACTACAAAGAAGGCTGAGCACCAAAGTATTGATGCTTTTGAACTGTGGTGTTGGAGAAGACTCCTGACAGTCTCTTGGACTACAACGAGATCCAGTCCATCCTAAAGGCGATCAGTCCTGGATGGTCATTGGAGAGACTGATGCTGAAGCTGAAACTCCAATACTCTGGCCACCTGATGAGAAGTGCTGACTCATTTGAAAAGACTCTTCCAACAACACAAGAGAAGACTCTACACGTGGACATCACCAGATGGTCAACACTGAAATCAGATTTATTATATTCTTTGCAGCCAAATATAGAGAAGCTCTATACAGTCACAAAAATAAGACCAAGAGCTGACTGTGGCTCAGATCATGAACCCCTTATTGCCATATTCAGACTGAAATTGAAGAAAGTGGAAAAAACCACCAGACCATTCAGGTACGACCTAAATCAAATCCCTTATGACTATACAGTGGAAGTGAGAAATAGATTTAAGGGACTAGATTCATAGACAGAGTGCCTGATGAACTATGGATGGAGGTTTGTGACATTGTACAGGAGACAGGGACCAAGACCATCCCCAAGAAAAAGAAATGCAAAAAAGCAAAATGGCTGTCTGAGGAGGCCTTACAAATAGCTGTGAAAAGAAGGGAAGCGAAAAGCAAAGCAGAAAAAGAAAGATATACCCATTTGAATGCAGAGTTCCAAAGAAGAGATAAGAAAGCCTTCCTCAATGATCAATGCAAAAAAATAGAGGAAAACAACAGAATGGGAAAGACTAGAGATTTCTTCAAGAAAATTAGAGATACCAAGGGAATATTTCATGCAAAGATGGGCTCAATAAAGGACAAAAATCATAGGGACCTAACAGAAGCAGAAGATATTAAGAAGAGGTGGCAAGAATAAACAGAAGAACTGTACAAAAAAGATCTTCACGACCCAGATAATCACCATGGTGTGATCACTCACCTAGTTAGATATCCTGGAATGTGAAGTCAAGTGGGTCATCACTACAAGCAAAGCTAGTAGAGGTGACAGAATTCCAGTTGAGCTATTTTAAATCCTGAAAGATGACGCTGTGAAAGTGCTGCACTTAATATGCCATCAAATTTGGAAAACTCAGCAGTGGCCACAGGACTGGAAAAGGTCAGTTTTCATTCCAGTCCCAAAGAAAGGCAATCCCAACAAATGCTCAAACTACCACACAATTGCACTCATCTCACACGCTAGTAAAGTGATGCTTAAAATTCTCCAAGTCAGGCTTCAGCAATACATGAACCGTGAACTTCCAGATGTTCAAGCTGGTTTTAGGAAAGGCAGAGGAACCAGAGATCAAAATGCCAACATTCGCTGGATCATCAAAAAAGCAAGAGTTCCAGAAAAATATCTATTTCTGCTTTATTGACTATGCCAAAGCCTTTGACTGTGTGGATCACAATAAACTGTGGAAAATTCTGAAAGAGATGGGAATACCAGACCACCTGACCTGCCTCTTGAGAAATCTGTATGCAGGTCAGGAACCAACAGTTGGAACTAGACATGGAACAGCAGACTGGTTCCAAAGAGGAAAAGGAGTATGTCAAGGCTGTATATTGTCACTCTGCTTATTTAACTTATATGCAGAGTACATCATGAGAAATGCTGGGCTGGAGGAAGCACAAGCTGGAATCAAGACTGCCAGGAGAAATATCAATAACCTCAGATATGCAGATGACACCACCCTTATGGCAGAAAGGGAAGAACTAAAGAGTCTCCTGAAGAAAGTGAAAGAGGAGAGTGAAAAAGTTGGCTTAAAGCTCAGCATTCAGAAAACTAAGATCATGGCATCCAGTCCCATCACTTCATGGCAGATAGATGGGGAAACAGTGGAAACAGCAGCTGACTTTAATTTTTCTGGGCTCCAAAATCACTGCAGATGTTGACTGCAGCCATGAAATTAAAAGATGCTTACTCCTTGGAAGGAAAGTTATGACCAAACTAGATAGCATATTAAAAAGCAGTGACATTACTTTACCAATAAAGGTGCATGTAGTCAATGCTATGGTTTTTCCAGTGGTCATGTATGAATGTGAGAGTTAGACTATAAAGGCGGCTGAGAGCTGAAGAATTGATGCTTTTGACCTGTAGTGTTGGAGAAGACTCTTGAGAGTCCCTTGGACTGCAAGGAGATCCAACCAGTCCATCCTAAAGGAGATCAGTCCCGGGTGTTCATTGAAGGACTGACGTTGAAGCTGAAACTCCAATACTTTGGCCCCCTGATGAAAAGAGCGGACTCATTGGAAAAGACCCTGATGCTGGGAAAGATTGAGGGCAGGAAAAGGGGACGACTGAGGTTGAGATGGTTGGATGGCATCACTGACTCGATGGACATGGTTTGGGTGGACTCCTGGAGTTGGTGATGGACAGGGAGGCCTGGCGTGCTATGGTTCATGGGGTCGCAAAGAGTTGGACACGACTGAGTGACTGAACTGAACTGATGCTGGGAAAGATTGAGGGCAGGAGGAGAAGGGGACAACAGAGGATGAGATGGTTGGATGGCATCACTGACTTGATGGACATGGGTTTGGGTGGACTCTGGGAGTTGGTGTTGGACAGGGAGGCCTGGCGTGCTGCAGTTCATGGGGTCACAAAGAGTCAGACATGACTGAGCAACTACTGTGACGCATTCATTGGACTGCCAACGTCAAATATAGAACCTTACTTTCCTTACAAGGCTAGCCAACCCAACAATTTCATGAACAGTTCAGCCAACGTTCATAGAGCTTTTATCATGAATGTTCAACATATAACTAAGAGTAGAGAAGAAGCTAACAAACGTAACCCTTGATAATGGAATGATGAACGAACCTTTGTCAGTAAACACTAGTGTCCTCAACATGAGGGCAAGCAAACCTGAATTATACTAACAAAAGTATCAACAGTACCCAGTCTTACCTCACAAAAACAGTAATGCAAAAAAACTAATACTGAAAAGTTTTTGATTTTATTTCCAAGATCAAATATTACAACAGGACATTTACATGTATTTATAAAAAAATGCAGCAGTTGAATTTATAGATCAGAGGTTTCCTTGAGTTTGGTCCCTCTCTCAGCACAGTGAGCTGATGTCTTTGAAAGACTCCCCTCCCTCCCCCACCCCAAATGTCCCACCGCCCCCTCCCCAATTCAAGTTGCAGTATCAATATAAAGTAACTGGGTACAACACAGCAAGAATATTCACAATTTGGTACAGCCAAAATCAGAGGATCACCAAGAGAAAGATCCTCATTTTAGAAATTATTTACCTATAGACTATATGTATCTATAGATATATCACACCCAGTTATTTAAGATTTCCCTGGTTTTAGAGCAAGTGGAAGTTCCATTGAGTCTTAGCCAGCAGTTACAGCTCTGCTTTATCTAACAGCATGTTTTTCTCCTCCTACAAGTGTATATTTTCTATGGTCTCCTTATGTCTTCAAATTTAAGGCTTTCCCTAGCACCTTTATTATCTCTTACTAGATATACAGGAGGGTCTTTCAAGTGTCTTAAACAAAAAAATTTAGTGGATGATCCTGTCGCCCCTTTCTCACTGGTCCCAAAGCCTTCTTCCCACTCTTGAGAACTGCAGAAACAAATGATCTCTCCTAGCACCATGGGATTAAAGCCCTGAAAATTGAGAACTATATGTTATGTGCATTTTAGGGAGCACTTGCCAGAAACACTACAATAGGAGCACTGTCTCTGTCCATTACCTTCTTGGATTCAATAACCAAATTACACTACAGATTAAATTTAGAGCTTGTCCTGCATTAAGAATGCAAATCTCACTGAGACCACCACTTTATCCAGAATAAGTTGAGTATACAAACATCCCAGGGAATTTCTAAATACCGTTAGAAACTGCTTGAGAACACTAAAGCAAATACCCTAAGTTGACTTCACTCAAGTCCCCAACCCACCCCCGTCCCTATCCCCAAATTCCATTCCTTGATTAACTTCTCCGAATAAGATCGGAAGTGAGGTTTGGAAAATGACATGAAAAATGTTGAAAAAACACAATAGTGAGGACACCAGAATTGGACATTCCAGATGATTCAAAATGCAGTTAAAACTGAACTCATACAAAGCATGCAGAGAAGCCTACAAACACTCCTGAGAGTTTCCATGGAACAATCAATACCTACTTTCTTTCTTAAAGGGTTAAAATAATAATAAAGACACCAGATGCTTAGAAGTTGTTAACAATCAAAAGGAAAACCATTCTAAAAAAAAAAAAAAAAAAAAGATTCTTAAAGGAGTGAATAAAATTATTTCTAAGATTCATGCCAAAGCTTGGCTGGAAGCCCCTCAAAATCCAAGTATCATATTAGCATCAACTGGTACTCATTTCTCTACAACTAAGACTAGAGGATTATCTCACAGCTTTACTGTCTGTCTCCCAGCAAGTTTTAAATAGTCTTTCCAAATCTAAGGGACAAACCTAGGAAAGGAACAAGGTCCAAGTCCCCAAATAGGTAAGATAAACAGCCACTACAAGCTTACTACTAATTAGCTGAAATGTGGAGGTCACATACTACTTTCATTCTAATTAGCAGGTAAGGGGATTTTCTGGTGGCAGTGGTCACTCCATCAGAGGTTTAACTTACAGGGCAGTAAATTATCAAAAAGCTACTGTTAAGAGCATATGATTAGTGTCAAAAACCTATTTATATTTTGAATCACACCATTTATTGATATTTTTCATTAGTAAGAACACAGAAGCTTGAGAAAAGCATACTATAAAACCATTTTGTTGAAAACAGAAAGATATCCAACTGAGCATCAACATTCCAATGTCATTAACTTGAATATGTCCTGGTGACACATACTAGAGTCAGCGACCTTGACAGAGGAAAATAAAAAAAAAAAAGCAGAATGGCAGGGAATGGTTTCAGATCAAGAATTTCTCTCCCTTATCATTTAAGATGCCCATATTGAGTCTAAGAAAAAAACAAACAGAAAAGACTTTAAGGAGGGGAGAATTCAATTCCAAGTCAGAATTTATCTAATGATTTGAAATGTTTCCCATTTTATCTACCATGTCTAATAAATGAGTGATTCATGGTGGCTGAGTTAGATTAATAATTTCTTTCAATGGAGATAAAATTTTTCTTACATTAAGTAGAGCTTATTCATCCAATCTATAAACCCAAGTGACTTTATAAGGGATATAAAATCTTAGGGCATTTTGATCTCTGTAGAGGAAACACTATTAAGCAAACAACAAAAACTTGTTGTTTGGTGCAACAGAATTAAGTACAGCAAGGCAAATGACCATATTTATAGATTAATATGTGATTGTTCTCAGGCAAAATACTACCATCAGTATTTATATCTCTAATCCTACAAGTAAGTCTGGTTATCTTTTGAAAATGCTTTACAGAAATACTAAATTATGTTTTATTAAGGTAGTTCATATTAGATTGCTCAACTCTACTTTGAGATCATATGTCAAAGAAAAGCCTGTACCAAAACTATTATGTTTATGAGAAAGACTGAGATTCTAAGCAATACAACAGCATTCCATAAGCTAAAGAAGAGGGAAGGGTGTTATGGACTAGCTATTCTATATTTGGAATAAGGATTCTTAGTTAGAGAGAGAGTTATAAAAAATGATGTTTGCCTCAAATTCTTTCCTGGTATATTAATTTATAAAAAATGAAAAGTTATTAAAAGTCAGAAATTGAATTTCTTAAACATATCCAATTTCATTAAAAATCATGACATTTTCTGAGAATAGACGTCAAAAATCAAGAACAGAATGGAAACGTAAAAGAGAAAGTTGTATTAAAAGATTTTCTAATTAAGGGTCTCATTACATTCAATAATTTAATCACACGATCACTTCATGGGAAAACTACCAAGGTCATCATAATCTCTATTAAAAAAAAGGCTAAGATTCTAATCTGTCTCTCTAGCAGGACTGACACATAGGTGAATCAAAGACTGAAACAGCCATTACTGAAATACAGAATTTCGACATATCAGGAGAAATCACCACACTGCCTTGGTGTTCTCTGTTGGTTATTTTCATTACTACAGAACATTTTTACCACTATTCTAAAATGTATACAGTGCAATACTAAGTTTCATGGCAAGACAGTAAGTAAAATGCTAAGCAAGGCAAATAAATGAAGTTAAATATTCATATTACACAGCTGTCCTTAAGTGGCCTTTTCATCAAGGCTTATGTTTATTGGAAAATTGCTATGTTCACCAGAAGGGTGGGTTCTTCTTACTCTCATTTAGTTTTACACAAGACTTTACTTACTCATCAACCTCCATTTCATGATTTACTATTGAGTAATACTTCTGAGTACTATTTACTCTCTCTCTCTGGCTCTAAATGAAAGAGATCCAGAAAGACAGAATGACACCATGGAGATACACTCTATGGGATAATAAATATTTTAAAAAGTCAATCTAATTCGATCCTGAAAAACTTGTTTCTGTCAAAACCAAGTGAATTCTACAATTTACACAAATCAATTTCCTAACAACTGCTTAGTCAGTAAACTGCTTTGTTCAAGCAAACAAACAGAATTAAATTTAACTCTGGCTGTCAGTGAAATAATTGGTTCTTATTACATTTTAGTTACACTCAGCGCTGATTAGAAAAACAGCATTAAGTTTTAATTAAAAATAATGAAAAACAGCATTAAGTTTTAATTAAAAATAATGAATTCTGTTTAAAGGATCATTAGTAAACCTGAAACTATTATACTCTCCTTCTGGAGATTTCAATCATCACAGTATGGGTAGATCAAGTTACTGGACAAATGAAACCTGGACACAGGGAAAAAAGCAAGAACTGATTAACAAGAGTACTTTTAATTACTCTAGGGATAATATATAAATAAAAGGAAGAGACTCAGAGCATTAAATTTTGGAGTGGAGAGCATTCAGAGATAATATAATTCAGTGGTCTACAATCTGTGGGTTCCCAGAGTCTCTGGAAAGGACCTGCAATTCCACATGCACACGTACATTTTCTCCACCTAAGGAATTAAGGGTTTTAATACTTAACCCCACAACTCCCCACCACTGCCGGATTTTAACGTTACAAGCCCTTTTACTTGAACAGACTAGGAGCTATTGATCTAGTCCAATTCTCAACAGAGAATTAGAAGCACAGATGTAACCCAAGTATACTTTATACCTAATATAGTGCCCCTTCTGCATATAATATATAATATATAATACATTTAATGTGTACCTGGGAAGAGAAATTAAATCTTCCCTTTCCAGTAGGAAGTGGCTCCCTCTGGTATTTTCCTAAATGTCCAAATGAGATCCCTGCTGGCTTAAATCTTTAATCCTGGGATCAATAATTCTTTCCTAGTTATGCCTTATTGTTAAATGTCACACCCTAAATCTAGCAGTTTCAAAAGCTGGTACTAAAGAATACAGGGGAATCAAAAGAAAATGTGAGCAAGTGTTTGCCACTTTTCAGTTTTATTTCCCTAAATAAAATTTACACTATTCTTTACCTTTTCTAAACTTCTATTATAATTATGGTTCAGACTCAGGAAAGTAAGTGTTTACATGTTCTATTATCTCATGTGTAGTGTGTCTCTCCAACTGGATAAAACAGGCAGGAAGCAGATCTTAGATTAAGATTTTTCCAACTTTGATTAAGGACTCAAATAACTGTTAACTTACAGAGTCAAGGAAGTAGAATTTTATAGAAGATTTGAAAATACACACACAGAATGTTCAACAATCTAATATAGATGGGATATAGAAAAGATAATGGTATCTTTTCTGAAAAATGGTAAAAAAAAAAAAAAAAAAAGGTTGATAAAATTCTTTTTTATCCTTTTCATTTTTTTCTTGGCAAATAGTGCCATAGTTATTTTCCTTTCACATTTTCATCAGTGCATCATTTTTAAAAAACAATTAGTAATCAGCCCCTGAAATAATGGTGTAAATAAGACTATATAGGCATAGTACAAATCTCACGAGCTTTAAGGAAACAAAACCAAATAACTTATAGAGCCAAACAATGAGAAGATAACCTTTTGAACAAATTGATTTCTGTTGGAGACCACAGCATGGGAGTGAAAAAAAAGCATGAATGCCAACTCTGATTTTGCCACTTACTAGCTGTGACATCCTGAACAAGTTCTCTAAACTTCAATTTTCTTCCTTATCTATAAAATGGGGAAAATATGCATTTTGTGGAGTTCTTAGGGAGATTAAAGGAGAAAATGCACATGAAATACTTAGTACTTGTTAGTTACTAAAAATTACTTTCCTGTTCTTCCCCCGTTTGGCTATTCTCTTCTCTGGCCCCTTCATAAATCAAATTCAAATGCTTTCCTGTTACTTTCCTCCCTGCTAATTTTCATTTCATCTCCCTATAGTTGTCTTCTGTCATTTACTCTCATCAAACTCTATCTTGTTCTTTTCCTTCCTACCTTTTAAGGTCTCTTTCAAGCTATTTCCAATACCTAAGAGGAGTGACTATTTTTACCTAATCTTACTAACTTCATTTTATCTATTCAATAAAACCTCTCTTCCAAAGAGCTAAGGAATTTGCAGAGGAAATAAGACTTACTAATAAAGTGGATTAAGTTCTTGCACAAAGCACAATCCATACTCTTCCTGTGTACAATTCATAATGCCTTTCTTGTGGGCCTGTATACCAAACCCAGGATAATTACACTCCTGCCTCAAAATAAAATCCTCTACATCTTGAACTCTAAAAACCCCTGTTTTATTTAAGTTGGATCAATATCTCATGCCCCATCTCTTTGATATGCTTACTTGTATCACTTTGATGTGGTCATCTCATAGTAATCAAAGTTGAAAAAGTTACTTTGGTTTCTTATATGTGGATATGCCAGAGCTGAGCTTATCAGAAAGAACTACATCTTATCATTAATGAACATGTTGTCTTAAGGTTTCTAGATATGTTTTACAAAGAGAAACTAGTAGGTAAAAGAATGAAACAGAATCCTATGGGGAAAATTCTTGACTTCATATTTTTAACAAATTTGGACTTTAGCTGTGACTCTGCTGAGAGTGGAGACAGGTGCCACCACAGCACCAAAGCTGAGCATAACCTCACCTCTTACCCTGTGCCTCCCTGAATTTTCAGATTTTTGACCTTGTCTATGACCAATAGTTTTTTTACCCCCTAATGCACCTTTGTATATAGCTCTGTTCTTCAGACAGCAAGTATATTATCCAAGTTCAGAGAAACAATTGAGGAATTAACATGAAAACCATGCTTCCTCAATGAATCAGAAGCTGCTAGTTAGCCTCGAGAGCCTATGAAAATACACCAAAGTGGTATTACTCAGTCACCAATCTAAAGAGAGAACTTTGACTCAAGGTATAAATGAAATTGTAATTATATAAATATATTTATAAATATTTATACAATTATATACTTATACATAAGCACTTACACAGACTTAGAAAAAAATTTAAGAACATCAATTCAAAAGGACTCACTGAAGAATAAACAGAATTTTCCATGATTTCCTTGAGGACATACATAACTCATTCTTTAGGGAGGGTCCCTCAAAGTCCAACCATTAGAAACCGTATTCTCTAATTGTGTACTAGCAACACACAAGCATCTTTTTTCTTTTTAAATCCCCCAGTTGCCAAGAGAGTGATCTTAAAGTAGATGGGAACCTAAAGGTCTCTGAGTAATAGCAATTTATGTTCCTCAAGTAGAAGAATCAATCAATCTAAATCCCAATCAACAAAATAGGTTCACTCTGTATTATGATTTTATAACAAGTTAAAGTTCTGATTTTGCCACCAGAATTACTGCTACCCGTTCAGAGGACTCTAAATCTCAAAATAAGAACTGAGCATAATGTGAAGCTGGTAAGTCTAATCCTATTAAACAGATTCAAGATGACCTCTTCTAAATAACACTGAAAAAAGTGCTCACCAACTACAATTTGAATGTGGCTTTTGTTGGCAGAAAAAACCCACACCCGAAAATTACAGGTAATCTTCCCCACTTCCGTTACTAAATGTTGTCTTAGGAATTGATTTTAAGGGTCCTCCCCTTAGAGCTAAGTTTTCAGTTTTGATGCCTTTTGTAAAAAACTGCATGAGGAATTAAGCTCATTCAATCACCAGAGCTTTTCAGAGACAGTTCCAACCAATGGTAAAAGATAAATCATTATTTCTAACCAAAGGAACATGGTTAGCAACTCTCAGCTGCATCTTCTTCTTTTTCCCCTAGGGCATACATTAAGTATGCCTTAAAGCACATAGGACAATCAATAACCATAGTGGTTACAACTACAAGCCATTGTACTCATGATTACTTAACAGCTGCCTTCCTATAGATCACTTGTGGACCCAAACAATGGAAGGGCCAAAGGAACTAATATGCTGTACTGGCAAAAACAGCAAGTACCTTCCTATCCTAGTCATCACAACGTGCTCACAAAATGTCCATCCCAAGATTAGCAGGATCAAGATAGTTTACAGAGTAATAACGAAGAAAGCTGTCTCAGGCTAGGATACTGAAAGCCACTCCATGCTACTCACCCTAATTTAACACTCTTTCTGTCAATAACACATATCATGGAAATAATTCTAGATGGGAGTTCTTTGAGAAAAACATTAAATATAATGAGCAGTAATTATAAAGGATGCTTTTTCCATGTAAACAAAAGCCTGGGCACTTTGTTACGTGGTATTTCCTACATGAACAACAAAACAAAACATGTGTTAGAGAATTTCTTCTCCCTACTAAAAAAGGGCTTACAAAACAGAGAGGCTGTTCTTATTCTGAATCTAGCCATTCCTTTACCAAAGGAGTCTGAGGAGTAACATTTCATTTGATCCCCTAAAAGTGCTGTGTAAGGGACCACTTATTGGAACACACATTTCCTGCTGCCAGTACTAGGAGGTCTTATCCTAACACTTCCATTTGGTCACCAGATTAGGTAAGAAAGAGAGAGAAAAGTAGGAAAAGGAAGAAAATGGGAGAGGAGGAAAAAAAAGGGGGAAGGTGAGGCTGATTACAGGAGAGAACAAGAAACAGAAGAGAAGGCAGGTGACTTGCTTGCCCAACTTTGGCTCTATGGTCCTATGAGCCAAAATGCATACTCAGTGACATGGTATCTCACAGAAAAAGGGAAAAGGGGTAAGCTGAGAGAGGTCAGGCCGTGATGTTAATTTCTTTCCTGTACAAAGACAGTCTCTTGAGGACAAAGGCCTGCCTCCTGTAATGTAATATCATAGTCCAGATGAGAGAGTTTCCTCCGAGGGAAGTTGGTGAGAAGTTCAAAACGTTCATTTGGATATCCTTTAGACTGGACATGCTTCACCAAAGCCTATGAAAAACAAGAGAAAAGGCAAAGTTGTTAAATGAAAACAAAAGACAGACCATAATGAAGAATTAAAAAATATAATATTCATTTTTCTATCAGATAAGATGTAAGTTTAAGTTATAAAAACTGAAGCTCACTCTTGTAGAAGTGGCAATATAACACTTTGCATGGGGAGATAATAAACCTGTACTCAATAATTAATAGCCAGTAAATGACATTGAAATGTTCAGGGTTATTATTGTCTCACCAATAAACAAACCCAATTTCTGTTCATAAGATTATTATCCTCATTTTTAAACATTTCAGTAGTTTTCCTTCCTTCTATTTATCAGGGAAGATACGTCCTTCATCCTATCTTGTCAGTAGTCCACTGAATCCTTTCTTGCCTTCTCAGAAGCCATGCCACCACCACAAACCAAGTTCTTTTACATGTATCTTCAACATCTTTTCTACAGATGCTTCACATCAGACTTAAACATGCTTAGTCTCTCCTTCAATCATGTTTCTCTCTCTGACTGCTGCTCATTTCCCACTCTAGATTCAAAACCAATCTTCTTGAAAAAGTGGTCTATACTTGTATTCATTGTTTCATTTCCCATTCCTTTCCAATTACTAGACTAGGGAGACATTCTAGGTATTAACGCCAGAGGCCAGAGTCTGCCTGCATTTGTCACAGTCTTCAAGAGTCTTAATTATTTTCAGCCACAGGAAATGGCCAGGTATAAACACTTGACCCAAGGAGGATTCATTCATAGGCTAATCTAAACAAGTCAGATTCATTCTCTTTTCCAGGAGTTGAAAAACACAGAGAGAAGGCTTATTAGCTGTGGACTCTAGAGGAAAAGCTCTCAATATATCCCTATTACGGATTATGTACAAGCTGTTTTCCAAACAACGGTCACCAGAATACAGAGAGAAGAATGGTATGAAGCAGAGAATCACCAGGGGGAAACTCAACAGGCCCCACAAGAGAAACACACAGAAAAACAGTCATGGTTTTTAACTACTTTTCAATTCCAGCTACTAGGAAACCCAGGAGGCCCCACTACAGTCATCAAATAAACCTCACTCCTTTTCCAGGTAATAATTTCAGTTGGGTTTCTATTGCAAGGAGCTATGGAATAGAGAAGCCTTGACTAGAACAGACTATGCAAGTTGCCCAAGATAAGGTGGGAAGGAAATAAAGCAGTGAGAATTAAAAGATTCACCACAGTGAAGTTTCCAGTTAGAGGTAAGACCTAACTAACACCCATATCAAAGAATCATCAAGCTAATTATACCAATTAGTTTCTCTGCTTCAAGTAAATTAGATTTACTTACTAGTAGTTTAGCTTGCTCTGGAAGAGTGATTTGTTCCCTTTTTCCATCTGGATACCGCAACATCAGCTGTGCTTTTGGTCCTAAAGGAGGGGTTAAAAAAAATATATAGCTGTGTGACAGAAGACTAATTTAAACAAATAATTCTCTTCAGTAATATTTAAGTTTTAAGTAAAGGAAGTTTAAAATGTGACCCACCATTTACATCAATGCCTTCCACTATTCCATCTGATTTTTCAGGTGACATCTCCAATATTTCTGAATCCACAACTGGCAATCCTTGGTGGTTTGTGGCTGTTCCAGGCTCAGTTCTGGCAGGGGGCTCAGTCAGTGACCTTCTGTTCTCCTCTTTTCTATGCCCCAAATCTTTGTGGGGAGACTTTCTAGACTTCGCAAGATTCTCTATCTCCTCCTCTTCATCAGAGCCACAAACAGATATGAACTCCTCACTGCCAGAAAAAAGTTCAGATTCAGATTCTTCATCTGAGCGGCTATCCTGTTTTGTCTGTGTGGAATCAAAATGTGTCTCTTGTAAGGAGGCTCTGATGGCAGCTTCTAGCTGACTGTCTTCACTTGCATCTATAAGGCTCTCCTGCAAGATGCAGTCATACAACATGGGTAGAAAGAAAAAGAAAACAGTTAAACCAAAAAAATAATCAAGTCAAATAGGGCATGGGAAATCAAACAGTCAGCTTGCCGTTATTATTGTCTGCTGGATGTATCTCTTCTACTAAATTTTAAGCTATTTGAGGGCAACAACTTTGTCTTAAACAGCCAAGTTGGAATGGCATTTTAAACACAAAAATAAAAACTGTCACACCATCTGGCACAATGATTGCAAGCACAGGATTTGGCAGGATGTGGGGTGGGGGAAATCAAAGTGAATAAAATCAAGAAAACAACTTATTCCTTGCCCAGAACAAGCCATGAATTAAGGTTTTAAATATTAAAGTTGAAACATTAGTCTTTAACATGACTAAGCACCAAGAAAGATGTCTATCTTGCTCACTAACCAGCACTGCTTTGGCAGACAGAAGGCTATCAGTAAATAAATAACTACAGTAATGATCATTTTACAAAAAATCTAACAGTCAGATCTTTAACATTCAAAACAAAACAAAATACTGTATAAAAAATATGAAAAAACAACTATATTTTTCCAAACTTAATTTCAATGAAGGGTCTCACTGTGATCATGAAAAGCGACTTTCAATAGTTCTCCCCATGGAAAAATCCTAATGTCACAGATTTCACTAAACTTGTTGAGTCACAAAATAGGCATTACTAGAGTGAATCCAAACTATACAAAAAGATTTTTTATGATAGCCAAAAGCTGAACACTGGATATTTTATGATATAAAGGAACTACAGTTAATTTTTTGCAGGTGTGTTAGGGATACTGTGATTATTATTATTATTTTTTTTACTGTGATTATTTTTAAAAAATAAAAAGAATCTTTTATCTTTTCAAGATATATGCCAAAGAATTAATGAATAAAACAATGAATTCTGAGATTTGCGTCAAAATAATTTGTTTCAAAGGATAGGGTATAGCTGAAACAAAGACTCACCACAAGTTGTTAATGACTGAAATTAGTTAATGGACACATAGAGGCTCAATAAACTCCTTCTATTCTAAAATTTTCCACAATAAAAAGTACAGGTTGCTAACAAAAAAACTAAAGGAGTTTCAATTTGGCTTACTCTATCTGCCAATAACATAACAAAAACTTTTTTTTTTTTTAAGGCAACTTAAGACTAATTTAGCATCAAAAAATAAATAAATAAATAAAAAGGCAAGTAGATGTACCCATGTGACCAGCAATGGCTTAGGTGAACTGTAGGTTTATAATAATGATATTACACAGCACGCAGCTTGATTTTAAAGATTGCCACCATAGTAGATACTGCTGGCTTCCTAGCCAACATTCATTCTCCTCTGATTCCTTACTTAGAAGATCCTTACTTCTATTTAACTTTGTACTCGAGGCAGATAATATGGTTTTCTATTAGTGAATTCCATTGGTTGGTTGTCTAACATTAAACCAACCTTGCATTCCTGAGCGGTTTTAAAACCCACTTGGTTAAGATGCACTGCTTTTTCATAAACTGTTGAGTCTGATTTATGAAAATTCTGTCAAGAATTTTTGTATCTCTGTTAATGAGGGTTATTAGTTCAGTTTCTTTGTCTCTTGTTTCCCTTGTAAAACAAAGCTCAGTTTTTGGTTTTGGTTTTGATATCAAGTTAATGCTGGCCTCACAATGAACTAGGCAGTATTTCTTCCTCTTTGGTTTCCTGGAAGAGTCTGTGTAGAATTAGCATTATTTCTTCCTTAATAATTAAAGACATTTACCAGGGAAGCCACCCGGGCATAGTTTTCTTTGTGCGAAGTTTTAAACTACAAATTCAATTTAATTAATAGATATATTAATAGGACTATTCGAGTATCTGTCTTTCCTTTAATGAACTTTAGTAGGTTGTGTCTTTCTAGGAATTTGTCCTTTTTACCTAAAGGGTCAAGTATTTGATGTAATTATTCACTGTATTACTTATTATTTCTTCAATAACTGTAATATCTATATGGATGGCCCCTCTCCCAACCCTGGAATTGGTAATTTGTGGCTTTCTCCCCCTGACCATCTGACTAGAGGCTTACCAATTTTATTGACTTTTTAAAAAATAAGCTTCTGGCTTCATTTAATTTTTTCTTTTGTTTTCTAAGTTACTCGTTGATCTCTGTTCTTTCCCCTTTTCCTTCTGTGTAGTTTGGGTTTGATTTAATTTTTTCTGTGTGGGTCCTTTTTCATTTCATTTAAGATGGAAACTTAAGTCATTAATTTGAGGCTTTCTTTTTAAATACAGGCATTCAGTTATTTACTTTCTCTGTAAGTGATGCTTTAGCTCCAATTTTTTTTTAGCTGCAAGGGAAACTGGTAAATGGAATTTTTTAGGCATGCTTCCTTTATAGACATAATTAGGATCTTTGCTTATTAAAAGATACCTCAACTGTGCTTGTACAAGCAACTGTGTCCAGCTAAAATAAGCAGAATTCTTTATCTGTGGCTGTTTATCTTTGTAATAAAGATATCACCTCCTTTCTCCTTGTCCATTAGACTGTGCTACTGGGAGCACAGCATCTATACCATAACCATGAGGATAAAGGCCAAAACTAAGGATGGAAGTGGGGGAAAAAAAAAGAGAAGGAACCTGGTTCCTTGATGACATCCACAGCAGTCAAGTCCTAGACTGCTTCCCTCTGAACTTATTAAGAAAAGATGTCTTCCTTGTTTAAGCTATTATGTGTTGCAGTTTCTCTTGTACAGAGTTGATTAGAATTTGTTAAGTCAGAGAATTATTTAGTTCAGAAGTGGGGTCTGAGGTACTAGTCACCCAAATAAGCCCTATGTAACTGTCCAATTTTATGGCCCCACTCTTTTCCCTACCAAGTTCCTTAACTTTTATAAGACATCTGGTGAAATATTAAGCCAAATTTATGTTGTAGTTCAGCAACTTGAAAGCTCAGGCTCTGGATTTTGACGATTTCAGCCTATGATTGCAAAAGATGAGAAAACTTTCTCAGGGAAATCATAGAAACTTCCTGGATTTTTTAATGTCTTAAAAAAGAATTCTACTTAAGTAAAATTCATGAGTAATGGAAGTGAAAAATGAATTCTATACAAACCCTTGGCAAGTACTCATAGCCTCTCCTTAAATGTGCACTTTATTTTCAGTAATAATGAAACAGGAACTGTTTCATTACCGCATGGTACTGGACTACTAAAGTCAGATCCTCTATAATTAATTTCATCCTCACTGCCATCAAACCCAAATAGTTCCCATAATCAATAAGAGATTCCCACAACTTTGAAGGTCTCTTATTTAAAACTAATTTTGCTATCACTTATCAAGTAGGTCTGCCTAGTAATAGCATATTATAGAATTAAATATAGAAATAATCTTTAGGTGGGCCTGAGAGCTAGGGCCTAAAGCTATGTAATCAAAATAATGCCCAACTATACCATGAGAGATGTTCTAGCAAAAAAATACCATTTCTGCTGCTGCTTAGACCTGGATTCCAAAAATCCAAACAGTACTGCCTTTCAAAAAGTGGGTTTCTCTGTTACTGGGCTCACAGGTGAGCCCTTCTGCTCACTGTTACACATTCACATTGTTCACTTCTAAATCCAGGCCTTAGGTCCCATGCCCGACCCTGGCAGCAAGTGAGACTGGAAATATCAATCTTGCAATTTCACTGATAAGAAAGAACCCTTATGTGGGAAACTATCAAAATGTAAGATGTTGTACAGCCACATATTTTAACTGTCTGCCACTTACATTATTATCTTTACCATCTTAACCTCAAACATTTTACACAAGGCACTTCTATACAATTACATTTAATTGCCCATCACCACTTCTCAGTCATACTTACTGAACGGGCACATTTTTTGGGGGGACTGCTAGAAAGTCCATCCAATTGCCCATGTTCACCCAGAAATCCTGTTACTTGGTCCAAGAAAGAAGATACATCTAACTGGTGCCACTCTACAAGCTTCTGACCTAAAGATTAAAAACCAGGATACAGAAATATAATAAAACCAACATTCTTTCTAAATTCTCACTAAGTATTTCTTTCAGCATACACACAATTAAAATTTACTGGGAACATATCCCCACCCATCACCACTTAAGTTACAGTGTCTTCATAATCTAGAAGATACATTAATTATAACCAACTTAAGAGATTTCCAGCCTTCATGATATAACTACTTTATCTGCTGGTATAATTTATTGCTATTTAGAAAAAGAGATTCAGACAAAGCAATACATACACAAAACTCAATCAGTTAATAATGAAACTAGCTCTACCCTCTGCTTCTTTGGTGGGACTACGAGTATCTGAACAATCTTAAATAAATGACCTAAGGGGATCCTTAAATGATGAGATAAACTGTTATTCTTTGAAAGAACAGAACTGCAAATTTAAAATACTACCATCTCCCAAAGTTGTTTCCTAACAAACTCCCTTAATACACACATCAATAGATTTTTAAGTAATTCTGAGGCACATGAACAAGAACCTTTCATATACATTACCACAGACAATCTTGAAACTGGACCCAAGATAAAATTACAGATTAATTATTTAGATAATTGAAAGATACACGATAGGTTAAAGGCCGTAAGCTGAAATACACCTTACCTGTCCGTGGATCCAAGATGGAAACATAGGGGAAATCCCCTAGCTTATAAAACTGTATGTATCTCTGACCTTCCTCACTGTCGTGATAGACCTGTTAAGTCATTGATACATATTAAAAAAAAAAAATCAGCCTCTTACAAAAGTACCTTGTTATACACTAACAGCTATTAATTCTCCCAAAGCACCTTCGGCATGTTAGGCTCTCACTGCCTACAGAGAAAATGAAGGTCACCTAATGTGAACTCTTCACCTCCTGCCTTCAGAGTCACTTCTGACACTTACATAAATACAGCAATCCATCCTTCCTTCTTTACCCAGTTTTTCCTTTTCAAGTCATCTGTCCATCTATGTCACTTCTGACTCTCAACTACAAACATCTTAATAAATCACAATATGTTAAGATTATCAACTCAAGTGCCCAGCATACTGCTAGGCAAACAGATGCTCAATCAATAGTTGTTGAATAAAAGGTTACCGTTCAGAAAAAAACTTACTGAATTCAGGAGTCTGTAAAGAACGAACTGGCAAATTACTAACATCTTAGAATGGGGAAAAAATTAATTCAGAAGTTTTTATTTTTTATAAATTTTTTTTTTTTGCTGCATTGCACAGCATGTAGGATCTTAGTTCCCTGACCAGAGATTGAACCCGTGTCCCCAGTGGAAGTCTCAGAGTCCTAACCACTGGACTATGGGAGTTTTTCCCTATAATTTTCCTTTGTAATTTTTCATAATATTAAAAATTGGAGCAAGATCACCTACTGTTAGCATGGTAATTTATATAAAAAGAAACCAGAGCCAGAAAGACTAAGTGACAAATTTAAGGACATACAGTTAAAGAGTACCAAACTCAAGCTAAAACCAACATACTAAACAAAGGTTTCTCAATTCCTTCAAATCTTCTACATCTACACAATCAATTAAAGTAGCCACCAGAACATGTGCTACTGAAGCATTTGAAATGTGACTAATCCTAACAGCTATATTGTAAATGTAAAATACATACCAGATCCTGAAAGCTAATACCCCCCCAAAATATCAAAAAAACCACAACTCAAACGCCTCAATAAATATTTTAACATTAGTTTTATATTACAGATACTGCTTTTTAAAATATATTAGAATCCATCACCTGTTTCTTTTGACTTTTAAAAACGTGGCTACAATAAAATTTTAATCATATTACATTTCTGTTAAACAGTACAGCTATACACTCTTATCAAGATGCTTAAAATATGATGTTAAAATTCTTCTGAAGTATGCGTACTATATGGTTATATGGCTTGGCTCTTTTTTTTTTTTTTGGCTTGGTTCTGTTTTTTCCTCCTTCTCTTCACTGATGCCCTAATTGTCTTTTATCTTTACTATCTTAGCCATTACGGGTGGCTTTATTTTTTCATGTCATAATTTAATTCAGTTCTTTTTTTTTTCAGCTTTATAACCTGCTTCCTCCTCCTAGACACCCCATACTACCAAAGTAAAATGCTAGAAAATGTTTGATTAACTCTCCCCACCTGCCAGAAAATGAAATGTTCCCGGATAATATTCTTCACAGCTTCATTGCTCCATACGTCACGGTTGAGGCACTGGCATGCAAAGTCTTGTACATTTTGAATGTTTATCATCAGCCACTTATTTTGCATCTGGCCACACTCTTTGGCCTGTAAGAATAAAGTTACATAACAATTATTAGAAACAGTTTCTACTTGGTAACAGATATGTTTCAGAATTCAGAAGTTATCCTCTTTCCATATAAATACTAACTTTTTTCCCTCAAGTATGACGCCTAGAGTTTTTTCCCTCAAGTATGACGCCTAGAGTTTTTTGTGTATAAACATTAATTACATTTTTTGCTTATATATACATGTATATAGATATGTATAACTATACAGTCCATTTGCAAGCATTTTTCACATTTAAATGAATTGTTTTCCTTTTATCCATTGTTATTTATTAGAGTGGCTGGATTTTTATTGCACTGGTAAACATGTAAACCTCTTTTCCTGAAAAAGATTCCATAAACAAGGGCACAATTCTATTGTGCTGTCTCTACTAATCCCTATCCAAAAATATACCTCTTCTTTTTAATAACTGTAACCAGTATGTCTGTATTATGTTATTTTTTCAACATCATTTTACACACATTTCCAAATATCATATTCATCTTAATTATTAGGCACATGGCATTTTATAGATTCACCCTAAATCTTTCACTGGAAGTTGCTGAGGATTTTTTCTCTCAGGGTTGTTTTCCTAGGCGTGTATTTAAAAACTGAAACTACAGATGAAACGATGTTTCAGAATGATCTCCAAAAGACTCCCCAATTTACAGCAAAAGTTATCAATTTTGAGTGTGTACTTCTTTTTTTTCCCCCTTACATTGCCTTATCACCACAATGATCTAAGAAATATTACTGAACTGGAAAAGGATGGCAGAAAAGCCAAATGAGCAAAAGCTACCTCAAACCCTCTTATAGAAACAATAAACAATAAAATGGAAGTCACAGCTTTTAAATGATTTTTGTCCTGGAACAATATATTTTTTTCCCAAATCAGCGTGACATGGGAAAATCTTAAGAATCAGCTAAAACTCAGATTAATAATATCTAAAGAACATATATCATTTTGGAGGTATTGGAAAATGTAAGACTAAGAATATGTTCTGTTTAATAAGCAGGTTTACACAATCTTACAAAAATTGTTATTCTACTTTTCTATACAAATCTCCCAGAGAAAATAATTTTATAATATTCACTACTGATTCCAAAGGTGAAAATCAAAGTTCTAAGAGGAAGTAGCCTTATAATGAGCCAGAAAGCTACAATTAACTAGCCAAAAGCTTATTTTTAAGTATACAAAATCTAATTAACTCCTTGCTTCTAGGAAGTAATAGTATTCCACTTAATCCCTTTCCTATAGCAAGCACATGGATTTAAAAAATTGGTTGGTGAGTAATTATACTGCTTTAACTGAAGAAAAGTATTTGAGAAAAAAGAAAAAACATTCTAGAGGGACAGACTAAATAGTATACATCCCTATAAGGTAAATTTACTAAGTCTGCCTTAACTGCAACATTGACCAAAAAAACCAAAAAACACAAAAACAAAAAAAATCCTGTGTAACACTGAAAAATAAAAAAAATGCAGAGTTCAAAAACAATAAGAGCTATCTGCTACTGTTTTTAAAAATTCATCTATTCACGGTCATGCTTTCATTCATTCAGATTCATTCATTCAATAGATATTTGAGTACCTACCACGTTTCAGGTACAGCTATAGATACTGGAGTTATACCAGTTACCAAACCAAAAAATCCCTGCCTGCACAAGCTTACAATGGGAGAAACATTATACAAGCAAAAGAAACTGAAAGACGTTAAGAAATTACTTTTAATGCAAATCAAAAATCAAAACTACAATGAGGTATCACCTCACACCAGTAAGGATGGCCATCAATAAAAAAATCTACAAAAAACAAATGCTGGAGAGGGTGTATAAAAAAGGGAACACTCTTACACTGTTGGAAAAGTATGTAAAGAGGATATAGAGGAAAAATGAATCTATTTTAATAAATATATATGGATAAAGTTGAAAAGGAAATATACTAAAATATGCACTGTACTTTCTTATGGAAATGGAAACTACTATTATTTTTCCTTGTTGCTTTGTTTTGGCTGTGCCTCACGGCATATGGGATCAAGCAGGGATCAAACCCACATCTACATTGGCAGTGCCGTCTTAACAAGTCCCTCCTTGTTGGTTTTTAATTTTTCTCTAATTTTTGCCTAATTTGAATAAAAATATAAGCTATGTATAAAGTTTATTTAGAAAAACTTTATCTCATGTATTTTGTTACTGAGTCAGTTCTTTGCATTTTAATTAAAATATTTTTATTTGCATTTATAGCATGTACTTTGAAAATTAAAATACTCTTAGAAGAACCAACTGGATGTCCAACTGAATGGCAATTTTACAAATAAACATGCATTTGTTATGAAAATAAGAAATATTTTATGGAAACTGTTCTGATCCTTTCTGTACAATATATTTTAGATTATGTCACTAGGTAATTTATGGACGGCAATTGTGTGCCAGATACCCTTCTAGGCACCACGGACACAGAACAGTAAACAGAACAAAATCCCTGTATTCATGCTAATGGGGAAAGAAGAAACTTACATGCTAAGAGGGAAAGAGGAAAACCTAAGAAATGTTTCCTTGCCCAGGTCAGATAACTCACCCTAAGTGCCTTGCTCACTCAGCTCCAGCTACATGAATTTCCTTGGCTGTACCAAAAATACGCCTGAACTCTTTCCAACATTAGTATCTTTACACTTAACTGTTTTTCTCTTCCCTAAGATCCTTCTATGGTTTACATTCCGTCACTTTGTCCCCAAACAAAAGTGCTCTCTCTTCTTCCCTTATATTATTTTATACTTTCTCCCAGCATACTGTAACCTGAAATTTCTGTGTGTCAAACATACATAAAACATATATATATACATTAAATATGTTATATAGGTATTGTATTTGGTTTTTGTTTAGTCTGCTTCTCCCTCTAGATTATAAATTTTTTGATGTCAAAGGACTTTGTGTAATTTGTTTACCACTACCTTCCAGTAGCAGAAACTGCTTACAGGTAACAAATACCCATTTTTCCCTTCACCTTAGTAACAGAATCTCCAACTTTCAGCTAAGCATCTTAATTTCCTAGTATCCTTTGCAACCAGGTGTAGCCACATTGCTAAGTTCTGATCGATGGAATATGAGAAGTGATGTGTGTGACTTCTAAGTTGTTCCTTTAAATGGAAAAGGTGTACCCTTCTCAGTCACTTCCCTCCTTCATGCTAAATGATAAGTAAACATGGTGGTTAGCCACCTTGAATCATGTAGACAAGGGCAAGCAAGGCCTAAAGAACAGCAGAATAGGACAGGAAAAGCTGCATTCCTAATAACTTCACAGACTAGAACCATCCTAAAAGCATGGTCCCCTATCTTGTTTAAGCTATTGTTTCATTCTTGGTCTCTCTCACATGGAGTTAAATCTTTATTCCGATAAGTACAATCGCCATCCCCTAGAACAAGGCCTTCCAGCAGGAGGCCTTGTTAAATACTGAACGAACTTCACAGGCATGAACCAGAACCCTTGAACATGGTCTCCCTTCTAGTTACACGAAGGAACAACAAAGTCTAGTTTCTAAATTTGTAAAACTGTAGCTCAGATCTGCATCTAATCCAAACCTATGGGTCCTGCCTGAGCAACCAAAGAAAGTGAAAGTGAAAGCAGCTTAGTCGTGTCTGACTCTCTGCGACCTCATTATTCTTTTAATGTTTAACATTCATCTCTCTTAAGTTTCAGCGACTTAATTTTGCATATTGCTTCCCTAATTTTTATAAAACTAATGGATATATCATTAGTCATAATGAAATGCCTACTTTTTCTGGGAATATTTATTTATATCATTTAAAGAGTTGTAAATGATAAACTTGAGTATTATCAATGAAAAAATACATTGCTGAAAACAACATAGGCCACAAAATACAAAGACTAAAAGGTGATATAACAAATTGAATCAAACTCCAGATGACAATATTGAAAGATTGATTTTCCCTTAATGAATAAGCAGCAGACTGTTTTTTGTGAGTCCAAAGTGTCCAAATTAAGTCAAATTCAGAGTTACTTCACTAAGCCCCTGAGCAACACAGAAGCTAATGAAAATAGACAGCACATCAAAACAAACTCAGATCCTTTTTTTTCTTACATATTATGTTATTCTCTGTCAATGGTTATTAGAAAGGATAGGCAGTTGTCATGTTAAAGATCACCAGCGAAAGAAGTGAGAAGACATCTATCCTGACATTTTTGAGCTGATAAATTGACATCAGTCTCCCTGAACTTTATTTACACAACAAAAAGAAACACATCTGGTCAAACCTTCATTATTTGGATTTTGTTACATGCAACCGAACACTTTCAGGTTTTACAATTCAGAAAATTAAAGAATGCAGAAAGAATAAGCTTATAATTAAATTTCTTAACCTAAATATTTCACTTAGGCTAGTATAAGTGTTACGTTAAAGGAAAAAATGTTTTTAAAAACACAATCATAATTCACTTCCAAATATGTAACTACTAATGTCATTTTTTTTTTTTGGGGGGTGTTAGTTCTAAAAGGTCTTATATGTCTTCATAGAACCCTTCAACTTCTGCTTCTTCAGTGTTACTGGTTGGGGTAGACTGGAATGCAAAAGTAGGAAGTCAAGAAACACCTGGAGTAACAGGCAAATTTGGCCTTGGAGTATGGAAAGAAGCAGGGCAGAGGCTAATAAGAGTTTTGCCAAGAGAACACACTAGTCATAGTAAACACCCTCTTCCAACAACATAAGAGAAGACTCTACACATGGACATCACCAGATGGTCAACACCGAAATCAGACTGATTATATTCTTTGCAGCCAAAGATGGAGAAGCCCTATACAGGTCAGCAAAAACAAGACTGGGAGCTGACTGTGGCTCAGATCATGAACCCCTTATTGCCAAATTCAGACTGAAATTGAAGAAAGTGGAAAAAACCACTAGACCATTCAAGTATGACCTAAATCAAATCCCTTATGACTATACAGTGGAAGTGAGAAATAGATTTAAGGGACTAGATCTCATAGACAGAGTGCCTGATGAACTATGGACGGAGGTTCATATCACTGTACAGGAGACAGGGATCAAGACCATCCCCATGGAAAAGAAATGCCAAAAGGCAAAATGGCTGTCTGAGGAGGCCTTACAAATAGCTGTGAAAAGAAGAGAAGCAAAAAGCAAAGGAGAAAAGGAGAGATATTTCCATTTGAATGCAGAGTTCCAAAGAATAGCAAGGAGAGATAAGAAAGTCTTCCTCAATGATCAATGCAAAGAAATAGAGGAAAACAACAGAATGGGAAAGACTAGAGATCTCTTCAAGAAAATTAGAGATACCAAGGGAACATTTCATGCAAAGATGGGCTCAATAAAGGACAGAAATGGTATGGACCTAACAGAAGCAGAAGATACTAAGAAGAGGTGGCAAGAATACACAGAAGAATTGTACAAAAAAGATCTTCACGACCCAGATAATCTTCACGGTGTGATCACTCACCTAAAGCCAGACATCCTGGAATGTGAAGTCAAGTGGGCCTAAGAAAGCATCACTAAGAACAAAGCTAGTGGAGGTGATGGAATTCCAGTTGAGCTATTTCAAATCCTGAAAGATGATGCTGTGAAAGTGCTACACTCAATATAGCAGCAAATTTGGAAAACTCAGCAGTGGCCACAGGACTGGAAAAGGTCAGTTTTCATTCCAATCCCAAAGAAAGGCATTCCCCAAAAATGCTCAAACTACCACACAATTGCACTCATCTCACATACTAGTAAAGTGATGCTCAAAATTCTCCAAGCCAGGCTTCAGCAATACGTGAAGCGTGAACTTCCAGATGTTCAAGCATGTTTTAGAAAAGGCAGAGGAACCAGAGATCAAATTGCCAACATCCACTGGATCATCAAAAAAGCAAGAGAGTTCCAGAAAAACATCTATTTCTGCTTTATTGACTATGCCAAAGCCTTTGACTGTGTGGATCACAATAAACTGTGGAAAATTCTGAAAGAGATGGGAATACCAGACCACCTGACCCACCTCTTGAGAAATCTATATGCAGGTCAGGAAGCAACAGTTAGAACTGGACATGGAACAACAGACTGGTTCCAAATAGGAAAAGGAGTATGTCAAGGCTGTATATTGTCACCCTGCTTATTTAACTTATATGCAGAGTACATCATGAGAAATGCTGTGCTGGAGGAAGCACAAGCTGGAGTCAAGATTGCTGGGAGAAATATCAATAACCTCAGATATGCAGATGACACCACCCTTATGGCAGAAAGTGAAGAAGAACTAAAAAGCCTCTTGATGAAAGTGAAAGAGGAGAGTGAAAAAGTTGGCTTAAAGCTCAACATTCAGAAAACTAAGATCATGGCATCCAGTCCCATCACTTCATGGGAAATAGATGGGGAAACAGTGGAAACAGTGGCTGACTTTATATTTTGGGGCTCCAAAATCACTATGGATGGTGACTGCAGCCATGAAATTAAAAGACGCTTACCCCTTGGAAGGAAAGTTATGACCAACCTAGATAGCATATTAAAAAGCAGAGACATTACTTTGTCAACAAAGGTCCGTCTAGTCAAGGCTATGGTTTTTCCAGTGGTCATGTATGGATGTGAGAGTTGGACTGTGAAGACAGCTGAGCACTGAAAAATTGATGGTTTTGAACTGTGGTGTTGGAGAAGACTCTTAAGAGTCCCTTGAACTGCAAGGAGATCCAACCAGTCCATCCTAAAGGAGATCAGTCCTGGGTATTCATTGGAAGGACTGATGGTGAATTGAAACTCCAATACTTTGGCCACCTGATGTGAAGAATTGACTCACTGGAAAAGACCGTGATGCTGGGAGGGATTGGGGGCAGAAGGAGAAGGGGACAAAAGAGGATGAGATGTCTGGATGGCATCACCGACTCGATAGACATGAGTTTGAGTAAACTCCGGGAATTGGTGATGGACAGGGAGACCTGGCGTTCTGCGATTCATGGGGTCGCAAAGAGTCGGACACGACTGTGTGACTGAACTGAACTAAATGTCATTTTTGTAATTAAGTGTTTGCCCTACTTTATCCTAATAGGCTTACCTGAAATTTAAGTGACATACAGCTACAGAAATGCTCTTCTGATTCAACAGAGCATTAACATGCCAGTCAACACACAAAATCAGTCTGTTTGAACACCAACAGAAGAATATTTAAAATCCCAACTAAACTCATTCATTTAACAAATATCATGTTCCTATTAAATGCTAGAGACTGAATCCAAAGGATTACCAAAATAAAAAGAAACATGCAGACGAATGGATAAGGAAGCTATGGTACATATATACCATGGAATATTACTCAGCCATTAAAAAAAATTCATTTCAATCAGTTCTAATGAGATGGATCAAACTGGAGCCCATTATACAGAGTGAAGGAAGCCAGAAAGATAAAGAACATTACAGCATACTAACACATATATATGGGATTTAGAAAGATGGTAATGATAACCCTATATGCAAAACAGAAAAAGAGACACAGATGTACAGAACAGAATTTTGGACTCTGTGGGAGAAGGCGAGGGTGGGATGTTTCCAGAGAACAGAATCGAAACATGTATATTATCTAGGGTGAAACAGATCACCAGCCCAGGCTGGATGCATGAGACAAGTGCTCGGGCCTGGTGCACTGGGAAGACCCAGAGGAATCGGGTGGAGAGGGAGGTGGGAGGGAAGATCGGGATGGGGAATACTTGTAAATCCATGGCTGATTCATGTCAGTGTATGACAAAAACCACTACAATATTGTAATAATTAGCCTCCAACTAATAAAAATAAATGAAAAAATAAATAAAAAATAAAAAGTTATATAAATAGAGCATGTGAAAGGAAAGAACATACAAAAAGTTCAAAAGCAATTTATCTCCTAATGGTGAAGTTGTTCATGATTTTATTTTTATCATTTACTAGTTTGATTTTATATTTTTCTAAATTATTGCATTTACTTATTTAAATACAGTGAAAAAAAGCAAATAAGTCCACTTGATAGCTAATATTTACTAAATCCTAAGCGTCAGGTACTATTTTTTATGCTTTATCTGTGTGCATTCACTTTTAAATCTCATAAAAACATAAACAGTAAGAAGCTCATGCTCATCCCTGAGTTCAAATTATTTTATTTCCTTTTACTAGCTACCTACACATGGGCATGATACTTAACCAACTGCTCCCTACTCCCCCCACCCCCCAAAAAAAGAAACATGGTTCCCCCGCTCTCTGAGCTTATAATTTAGCAGACAATCAAATAAACCTGCTCCAGAAGGTTTTCCTTTGGTTTCAGCTAAATTAAAACCAAGAACTCAAGAACATATTTTGCAACTACAGAGAAACTCTTTTCAAACACACTTGCATCCTCATAAAAATGAGTAAAAGGTAACTATAAACAATTCACAAATGGGCAAAATACACAGAGAGACTATTCTCAGTAGTAGTCAAAGACATATAAACTTTAAAAGATTTTTAAAAAAATAATAAAAATGGCAGATTCTAAAATGATGCTACACAATAAAGTGATTTTATTAGGTTACTGGTGGCAGAAATATAAATCAATGTAACTTTCTAGATATCTCATTAAGACGCCAATTCCTCTGTATGTTGAAAACTATTTTTTGCTCTTAGAAAAATGCCACTAAAAACTGCAAAAGGATTCACAGGTTGGGTTTAGAATCTCCAACAACTTACTGTTTCAAAACTGCCTTTATGCATCAAATCAATGGGCGGCCGGAAAAGATCTGCAAGGGTAGTTAGTTTCTTATCTATCGCTCCTCCATTTCTTAATTCCTGTTCTTGCCGAACTGCAACACAGGAGGATAAGAAAGTTTCAATTAGCCATAAAAGTCATGAAATCTCCCAATTAAAAAAATATATCAATTGCAAGAACTAATGAACAATGTGCTTGATCTCAAATGCAAATGCAAAGATCTAAGTCTGACTCTGAAAAAAATTACAAAGTAAGTTGGGGAGAAAGTCTTAAGACTTAGTTCTCTCTATCTAAAGGTAGGGATAAAGGCAAATATTATCTAAGAGTCACTATTCAAAATATCTCCTTCACGTACTCAAAATGAACTTGAGCATACAAGAAAACTTTCATCTCCATTTATCTAGTTCTAGAAGTCATCCTAATTTATCTAGCTACATTCCAGTTGTTTCTAGGAACATTCCCAATCTTGAAAGATTCTGCCAGTGAGAGACAATGACTGCTGCTGTCATCTACTCCTGGAAGGGCACAGGATTCCCTGAATGACTTAAGTCAGTCTGGATTCCACTCTCTCAAGTTGTAAGATCTATCTGAGCTTCAATGAACTCATTATAAATCACTACAAAATCAAACATGGTCCAAAAGTTCCTCACATTTTTCTCTAAACACATCTGTCCTTTTCTTTAGGATTCCATTACTAAATCAGTACTAAATCCACTAAAAGTAGATGGTCAAGATTCTCGTTCTAATTTATTCCACAGAAAGACATAAACCTATTTCAAACAGCTGTAGCCAAAATGTTAATAACGGCTGCATGGGGTAATATGGCTTTTTCTTCTATTTTTCAATCCCTACAATAATCATTTTCATTGTAGTCATTCCTTTAATTGACATATATCAGGTTTCTGAGGAAAATCAGTTTTTATTTTATTATAGTCAGCATTTAAGTGCTCATTCAGAAATGGATTAAGTTCGTACATTATCAGATTTCTAATATATCCACCTCTCTTACTCTTCTATGATCAAGTAGGTTAGAATTTGGAATAATTCAGCTCAATGGGTGGAGAAGGGCATGGTAACCCACTCCAGTACTCTTGCCTGGAAAATCCCATGGACGGAGGGGCCTAGTAGGCTACAGTCCATGGGGTTGGAAGAGTCAGACATGACTGAGCGACTTCACTTTCACTTTTCACTTTCATGCGTTGGAGAAGGAAATGGCAACCCACTCCAGTATTCTTGCCTGGAGAATCCCAGGGACAGAGGAGCCTGGTGGGCTGCCGTCTCTGGGGTCACAGAGAGTCGGACACGACTGAAGCAACTTAGCGGCAGCAGCAGCAGCAAGGGGGAGTTAATAACAATCACAGACTGAATTAATAATTTACTTTTTTAAGTAAGATGAATCCTCAAAGTTATTAGGCCTAATATCAATCATTTTTTTCTTTTTAAGAAAAAAATTATATCAAATAAACCAGGATCTTGACCTGAAGGAAGTGTATGGCTGCTTTTCCACTCTGTGGTTTTATCTGCGGGAGACAGGGAGAGAGAGAAAGACAAGAATGGAGGCAGAGGGAAGGAGGAAGAGAAAAGAAGATGATAAACTGATCCATAGATACCTACTAGTTTCAGTTTGAAAATCCCGGAAACCATCAAATATTGAACGTGCAGGCCGTCGTCTTTTAGGAGCTTTAGGAGAAAAAAACAGAATTGACACAAAAGCTTAAACATTAATTTTGTAACAATTCTAAAATGTCTTTATCTATAAGAATTTCTTATTTCAAGACACTCAGATTGATAATAGTGTCCTCTTCCAAAAAATAAAATATTTTTAAAACCTTCAAGTCATTCATATATAATTAACGTAACCATCTTCAGACCAACATTTTGTTATATAAAAAAGAAAATTAAGGTCCAGTCAAGACTTGGCCAAACTTGTGTAAAATGACAGGAAGAAAGATTGTGAGGATGATTCCACATGGAGATGAATCTTACATATGCTCCAAATACCAAATTCAGGTTATCCTAAAAAATCTGCCTACCCTTCAGTGCAATGCTTGAGTAAATTTTAAATCATAATATTTAAGAACTACTTTTGCACACATGTAGAATTATGAACACCAAAAAAACAATTTTAGAGTATAAATTTTTCCTATAATTAGAGAGAAATAAACAGAACCAATGTCTTCTGATACTGCTGAATAGGGTCTATTACCCAATCCTTAAGTATTGTACAGATAAAGTTTCAAAAGCAATCATCAAAATGTTATCTTCCTGTATGTTCTTAAACCTAAAAATTTACCAGGGCTTAAATGGGAAAAGAATCTGAAAAAGGACAGATACATGTATATTATGTATAACTAAATCACTTTATTGTACACCTAAAACTAACACACAACTGTAAATCAACTATAATATACAATAATTTTTTTTAAATTACCAGGTCTTTATATATATTAAATAAGGACATTTAATGATTCTTTCCATATGGGTGACAGTTATTAAGTTGGCTTATGGCAAGCCCAGCAAGCATGTAACTAGAACAATATTCCATAAGAAATGATGATTAGATAGTAAGATTAGATAGAAACTATAAAAGTCCCCCAATCCCATTTTTTTCAAAGCATCCTTCACAATAGCCTGCATTTTCCACTATATAGGGTAATTCTTTAAATCTAAGAACTACTGAGTAAAAAGCAAAACAAAAAAATAACAAAAAAATGCAGAACCACATGTTAAAAAATTACTTATTTGTTTAAAGCATTATCTGTCAGTATATCATTTGGAAGATTCCCCTGGAGAAAGGCAAGGCAACCCACTCCAGGATTCTTGCCTGGAGAATCCCATGGACAGAGGAGCCTGGTGGGCTACAGTCCACGGAGTTGCAAAGAGTTGGACACAACTGAAGCGATTTAGCACATATCATTTATGCACTTATGCATATCAGTATTTACATTGAAGAATCACAATATTATCTCTAGGAAAAGGAATTTGATAAAAATGAGAGGCTTCTATATGTTAACTTTGCATTGAATTTCAAATTTAACTTGAATTTTACATATAAATTGTTTTATTTTATCGAATAAATTACGCAAATTTATTTTAAATTTTATTAAACTTATAAAATTTAAATATTGCCTTATTTCTCTCTCCCTCCCTTTATACAGAAGCAGCAAGAAATATTCTCTTCAATCTTGGAACTATTTTTATTTGAGAGTTCCTATCTTAAATATGTATGTTTCTAGCAGTAATAATTTCTCAATGCTTTCTTAAAACTCATTATTAAGTACTATTTAACCAAAACAATTAAGAAAGTTTTAACCAATTGTTAACCATAACAATGAGGAATTATCTTAGGGTAAGACATTGAACAGCTGCTTAAGAAAGCATATTATTATTGGAGAGGTAGTACATAATATATAAAATTTTGGTAGCGTTTTTTCTATTTTTAAATTACCAATGGCAGGCCAATCAATATTCTACGTTCTTTACACACATACATATTCACTCCCCCCACCCTGCCTCCAATTTAGCCCTTCTCAACCTCCTGGAGGTTCATCATAGGCCCTTATTGCTACTTTCCAACTACCCTCATATTTCTTGAACTCATGACCTATTCCCATTTGTTTCCCCCTTATTTACCCTAAGTCTAAGCAAGAACCTCTCCTCAAGCCACTACATCTCTAGCTTCAGGACCATTATTACTGCTGCCTGCCTCTTCATGCATGGTTTCCAGACTCTTCCAAACCATATGCTAAAAGTAAACATCAGTCCTCTTTATTCTTACTCTACTAACCACAAAGTAAGAGTACTGGTCACTGAGGTCAAAGAAACTAAGCTGCAAAGAGCTAAAAGAGATTCACTAGGAGCTTCACAGTCAGAATAGGGGAGAAACCGAGAAAACAAAATTTTATGAGAAGAGGAGCACCGTTTCATATTTTCACAAATCTGTTAATAACTGGTATAAGAGAAGACACCTGAATTTTTAGATCTGATTCTGCATTCAATCTGCTATTCTTTTAATTCAAGTATATGAAGAAAAATAAAATTTAACTTCACACAGACATGTAGTTGTAAAAGGGAAGAGTATTTTAACAGTTTTAAGGTAATTGTGAACATTTTCCTCGGCTGCTATACCAAACTCAATCAGTGGTAATTTCTTAAAAGGTTGGTAGCAACATGGAATCTAAAATATCATCAATGAACTTTTCATACTCTGCTCCATTGAAATCTACTAGTCTATGTGGTAGGCAGGCTCTGTGACAGCACCCAATTATCCCTATCTCACGACCTGTGCGTGAACATCTTGAGTATGGGCAGGATCAAACAGAATGAGGCAGAGGTGACAGGATGTCACTTCCAATAATTAGGTTACAAAAAGATGGTGGCTTCCATCCTGAGCTGTCCTCTCTGGCTCTCTCATTTGCTCTGTGGTAAGGAACTGATGATGTCTCCAGTCAACCACCACCCACATAAGTGAATTTAGACTTTTCCTCTAGTCATGCTTTGGGATGCCTGTAGCCCTGGCTGACACCTTGATTATACCTTTGAGAGACCATAAACAGAGGGACCCGACTAAGCCACACCTGGATTCCTAACACACAGAAATGATGATATAACAAACGTTTGTTCTTTCAGGAAGTCAAACTTTGAAACAATTTGTTAAACGGCAGCAGATATCTAATATATATTGAATATACAAATACATATTGATCTGAACAAATCTTTCACCTACGCACAATTTTCTAACAGAGTGCTTTGGTGGTTTGAAAATATTTGTTCACTGAGTTATGCAAAACATTCCAAATATTGACCACTTCATTATACAATATTAAAAAAATAATAACTAGCTGTTAATGTCACCAATAATCTCATTAGAAGATTATTATTATTGGAAGATTTGAAAAGAAGGGAAGCGAAAAACAAAGGAGAAAAGGAAAGATATACCCATTTGAATGCAGAGTTCCAAACAACAAAGAGATATAAGAAAGCCTTCCTCAGCGATCAGTGCAAAGAAATAGAGGAAAACAACAGAATGGGAAAGACTAGAGATCTCTTCAAGAAAATCAGAGATACCAAGGGAACATTTCATGCAAAGATGAGCTCAATAAAGGACAGAAATGGTATGGACCTAACAGAAGCAGAAGATACTAAGAAGAGGTGGCAAGAATACACAGAAGAATTGTACAAAAAAGACCTTTACGACCCAGATAATCTTCATGGTGTGATCACTCACCTGGAGCCAGACATCCTGGAATGTGAAGTCAAGTGGGCCTAAGAAAGCATCACTAAGAACAAAGCTAGTGGAGGTGATGGAATTCCAGTTGAGCTATTTCAAATCCTGAAAGATGATGTTGTGAAAGTGCTGCACTCAATATGCCATCAAATTTGGAAAACTTAGCAGTGGCCACAGGACTGGAAAAGGTCAGTTTTCATTCCAATCCCAAAGAAAGTCAATCCCAGAGAATGCTCAAACTACCGCACAATTGCACTCATCTCACACACTAGTAAAGTGATGCTTAAAATTCTCCAAGCCAAAAAAAAAAAAAATATTCTCCAAGCCAGGCTTCAGCAATACGTGAACCGTGAACTTCCAGATGTTCAAGCATGTTTTAGAAAAGGCAGAGGAACCAGAGATCAAATTGCCAACATCTGCTACATCATCGAAAAAGCAAGAGAGTTCCAGAAAAACATCTATTTCTGCTTTATTGACTATGCAAAAGCCTTTGTGTGGATCATAATGAACTGTGGAAAATTCTGAAAGAGATGGGAATACCAGACCACCTGACCCACCTCTTGGGAAACCTGTACACAGGTCAGGAAGCAACAGTTAGAACTGGACATGGAACAACAGACTGGTTCCAAATAGGAAAAGGAGTACGTCAAGGCTGTATATTGTCACCCTGCTTATTTAACTTATATGCAGAGTACATCATGAGAAACGCTGGGCTGGAAGAAGCACAAGCTGGAGTCAAGATTGCCGGGAGAAATATCAATAACCTCAGATATGCAGATGACACCACTCTTATGGAAGAAAGTGAAGAAGAACTAAAGAGCCTCTTGATGAAAGTGAAAGAGGAGAGTGAAAAAGTTGACTTAAAGCTCAACATTCAGAAAACTAAGATCATGGCATCCGGTCCCATCACTTCATGGGAAATAGATGGGGAAATAGTGGAAACAGTGGCTGACTTTATTTTTCTGGGCTCCAGAATCACTGCAGATGGTGATTGCAGTCATGAAATTAAAAGACGCTTACTCCTGGGAAGGAAAGTTATGACCAACCTAGACAGCTTATTAAAAAGCAGAGACATTACTTTGTCAACAAAGGTCTGTCTAGTCAAGGCTATGGTTTTTCCAGTGGTCATGTATGGATGTGAGAGTTGGACTATAAAGAAAGCTGAGCACCAAAGAATTGATGGTTTTGAACTGTGGTGTTGGAGAAGACTCTTGAGAGACCCTTGGACTGCAAGGAGATCCAACCAGTCCATCCTAAAGGAGATCAGTCCCGGGTGTTCACTGGAAGGACTGATGTTGAAGCTGAAACTCCAATACTCTGGCCACCTGATGCGAAGAGCTGACTCATTTGAAAAGACCCTGATAAGGAGCCAGAATAGCTCAGTTAGGAGAGCATTAGAATGAAAAGACCCTGATGCTGGAAAAGATTGAGGACAGGAGAAGGGGACGACAGAGGATAAGATGGTTGGATGGCATCACCGACTCAATGGACATGGGTTTGGGTGGACTCCGGGAGTTGGTGATGGAGAGAGAGGCCTGGCATGCTGCATTTCATGGGGTTGCAAAGAGTCAGACACGACTGAGTGACTGAACTGGACTGAATCTCATTAGAAAGCCTTTAAGTACTAGGAAGCTAACAAGATCACAATCATGGACATAGACTTTCTAAAATTCTAAGTTCTGCATGAAAGCTTTTATTTCCTTAAATGAATGGCAACAATTAATGTCAGTTGTTTGCCTTGAAGCAGTTAACAGGTTTTGTTTACATTTAAGAAAATGTCTGCCAAATGCCTAATTCTATATAACTAGTTTGTCAGTAATCTTTCAAGAAAAATAGTGTTCCATAAGAAAAGCAGCTAGTTTAGGTTTCAACTCAAACACCTGTACAAGTGTTTTTCCTTAAAAGTAACCAGAGTACTTCAGTATGTGGAAGTGCCTTATGTACACATTCTATTTCATCAAAAAGAATAGTTTAAAAATGTGGGTCAAGATTAAATGAAATGAATTTTTACTGCTTTGCCAAGAACATTAATAAGTAAAATTGGCTTTTTTTGTTTTTAAACTGCAAGTGTGTATCAGTGAAGAATTCAACAAGTAGCAGCAGTTTGGTGTCACTATCCTGATTTAATTAAGATGGCAGTAATTTGACCAATCATTGCTTCTCAATTATCAGCCCAAATGTCAACACTGTGAAAAAGGCAAATAACTTGTTAGTATTATTATGAAAATGGTTCTGTTCTTACAGACCCACTGAAAGAGTATCAGGGACTCTCAGACCACACTTTGAGAAATACACTTTAATTCGATACTACTCCTAAGAAAATAGTTCTCCAAAAACCTTTTCAAAGTTATAATAAGGTCTACTAATGAAAGTTCAGACTGACTTACCAACTGTATAAAGTCATTCTTACAACCCTACCCTCATCAAACCAGAGGTAAAAGAAAGTGATGTTTCAGATGGAAACTCTTTTGCCTCAAACAGTTAAACAGCATAGAACCCATTTGCTGTTGTCTTCCCCACGCAAAGATCCTGCCTTTATTCCTTGCAATAAAGGAAAGAGAAAGCTTCCAAGGGCATTATTCCTGAGCTCTGTTACATTTATATGAAGAAAAAAAAAAGCAGAAAGCACATATTATTCTTCAATATTCAGACCTTATGGTGCTCTTTCTCCCATCTTTATTTCTGAATCTTACTCTCATCTTTATTTCTGACTCTGGACATCTTTATTTCCTTCTACAGTAAACTACAAAGCTGCCAGGTTAAAGATCAATCTTAAAACTCTCAACTAACTTGCTTTTTCAAATCAAAAGACATGGTTTATGTAATTTTCTTCATCTTTTTCTTACAACTTATTTCTTCTTTTAGCCTGCCTACAAAACTTCTTATAGATTTATGTTTTGGTATCACTATTCTCAACATACACATATACATGTGTATATATACATATGTAAATATACATGTTTCTATGACTCTGTCTACCTAACCAAATCATAACTTCCTCTTCTGGGTTTTGGGTTTTTTTTTTTTTTTTTTTTTAAGTTTTTTTGGCCACACTACATGGCAGGCAAAATTTTAGTTTCTCAACCAGTGATGGAACCTGTGCCTCTAACAGTGGGAAGTGCAGAGTCTTAACCACTGGACTGGCAGCAAAGTTCCTTATCCTCTGCAGTTTTAATACACCTCTTAATGCCTAAAATATCTGGCTCACAAAAGGTAAGTAAGTGCTTGTTAAAATAAAATTATAGGCAATGTTGAGCATCTTTTCATGTATTTGTTGGCAATCTGTATGTCTTCTTTGGAGAAATGTCTGTTTAGGTTTTTCGCCCATTTTTTGATTGTGTTATTTGTTTTTCTGGTACTGAGCTGCATGAGCTGTAGTATATTTTGGAGACTAATCCTTTGTCAGCTATCTTGTTTACAATTATTTTCTCTCATTCTAAGGGTTGTCTTTTAATCTTGTTTGTTTCCTTTGTTGTGTAAAAGCTTTTAAGTTTAATTAAATCCCATTTGTATATTTCCGTTTTGCTTTTGTTTTTATTTTCATTACTCCAGGAGGTGGCTCAAAGAGGCTCTTGCTATGATGTGTGTCAAAGACTGTACTGCTGATGTTTTCCTCTAAGAGCTTTATAGTAATGCAAGTCAAACTATAATGAGGTATCACCTCACACTGGTCAGAATGGTCATCATTAAAAAATCTACAAACAATAAATGCTGGAGAAGAAGCAAAGAAAAGGGCACCCTTGTGCACTGCTGGTGAGAATGTAGACTGATACAGCCACTATGGAGAACAGTACAGATTCCTTAAAAAGACTAGGAATAGAACTACCATGTGACCCAGCAATCCTACTACTGAATATACACCCTGAGAAAACCATAACTGAAAGAGACACATGTACCCCAATGTTCAGAGTGAATTAAGTCAGAAAAAGAAAGACAGATATTGTATATTAACGCATGCATATGGAATCTAGATGTTACTGATGAACCTATTTGCAGGGCAGCAATGGAGACACAGACATACGGAACAGACTTGTAGACACAGTAGAAGAGGGTAGGACGAATTGAGAGCAGCATGGAAACATGCATATCACCATATGTAAAATAATTAGCTGGTGAGAATTTGCTGTGTGACACAAGGAGCTCAACCCAGGGCTCCGTAACTACCTAGAGGGATGGGATGGGGTAGGAGACAGAGAGGCTCAAGAGAAAGGAGACGTATGTATACCTGTGGCTGTTTCATGATATATGGCAGACACCAGTACAATACTGTAAAGCATTATCCCCCTCACCCCAAATTTTTAAAGAATAACGATCTGCCTTCCAATGCAGGGGACAAAAGTTCTGTCCTTAGTTGGGGAACTAAGATCCCACATGCCTCAGGGCAACTAAGACCTGATGCAGCCAAATAAATAAATATTTTTTTTAATAAAATACAATAAAACTATAAATTTTCTTTAAGTCTGATTAAATGTTCTATTTCCTACCATCTTCTCTATGCACCTCAGATTGATACCATAATTTTTTGCAAGGAATAGAGATTATTTTTTCCGTTTTTCAATACAGGAATAACACTTCTAAAAATTAAATAAGAGTTCCCTGGTAGTTCAGTGGCTAAGACTTTCCGCTCCCAATGCAGGGGACCCAGGTTCAATCCCTGGTCAGGGAACTAGATCCCACATTGCCAACTAAGACCTGGTACAGCCAAATAAATAAATACATTAAAAAAAAAAAAAGTGAAGATATAGTGTATCAAGACAGTAAGGACATGGCGGTCAAGTGGGTATTTAAAAAAAACAGAGTCTTTTATCTAATGATAGATTTGTTTCCATTATAAGGCAGCAATTCCTTTTGCTTATTTTCCTCTTTTTGGCCTTCTGAAATAATCAACTTTTTAATCTCATTCACTCCTCAGAAGAGGCAACTGTGCAACTTGCCTCAGTGGAGTATGGAATTACAAGATAAGAACTGACTGTACTTGAAATAATAATCTGAGCAAGTCTTCACATCTTTTGATAGCTTTATTAAAATCCTGAAGACAACAATAAAGGCAAATAAAGCTAGGAAAAAAAGGTAAACTTACCACCAAACAAAGGCTCTGGTTCCACCAGTATTTCTTGCTTTTGAGGAATTGGGGCACGAACTTCCTCTCTATTAAGAAGAAATAAGTGGGAAAATATCCAAATGAAAACTGTTTTCTGCTACCTATTCTCACTGTAATTATTATGAATACATTCAGATTAACAAGTAAAATGAACAACAGACTTAGTGACTTTAAGGAACCACATTAAATTATGACAAGTGATTGTTGGGTGATTTTCAAATAGAGATTAACTGGGACAAGGTACCTGGCACAGATAGAGCAAATGGGCTTAAGGAAAGAGAACAAACATAAAAATAAAAAATACTGTGTCTTCCCTCTTAAGTTCCCTCCCCTAAATTCTTAAGAAAAAAAAAGATAGGAAATTTATACACACACAAAAAAAATTCAGGAATTAATGGAAAAATATGAGCTTAATGAAAGCAATATTACATCACCACTACATCAAATACAGACTTAAAAGACAGATATATTAATATAAGTTTAAACAGGCAGTTAATTCTATGCTAGTTATGACAAGAACTAAAGTAGTTGCTGTTTTGTTGTTTAGTCACTAAGTCATGTCCAACTCTTTAGTGACCCCATGGATTGCAGCCTGCCAGGTTCCTCCATCCATGAGATTTCCCGGCAAGAATACTGGAGTGGGTTGTCATTTTCTTCTCCAGGGGATCTTCCTGACCCAGGGATCAAACTGCATGTCCTGCGTTAGCAGGCGATTCTTTACCACTGAGTCACCAGGGAAGTCCAACCTAAGCAGTACTCTTGGATTCTTCATTAAAGAGACACTAATAACAGGAAAAAACTCATCTTTTAAAAGCCTATAAATTCTTCAGAGTTTACCTCCAGAGGGTTTACTAATAATCTGTCTCTTCTAGTGAACAATACTCATTTAGATATGCTGTAAAAATGATACATCTCTTTATATATCATTTAGTTATTTTAGCTTTAACTCAAATACAAAACTGCTGATTAATGTTCATAGCATGTAGTAGGTTCCAAATTTAATATGTTGCTCTTCTCCAACTAATAAAAAAATTAAAAAAAAAAAATAATAATAATATGTTGCTCTTAAAATAAATGTTAATTTAACTTAGGCCAATGTTTTTCATTCAGGTGTTTCTAATAGTAATAACTGAGCTTAAGGCTCGGTTTTTGACACCTAAAAGTTGAAACATCAAAACATGCTTTATTAAATAAAGTATCAATACTCATTTGTCAACAAAAACTAACATACTGTAAATAAAGAAGAACTAGTCAGACAAAGAAAACTATAATAAGCCAAATGAGTGAAGCATAAATGATGATAACTCAATATTACACTAAGAACTCTTTCTTACTGGATTTCAGTCACTGCTCACAAACAGAATTGCAATACTCTGAAGAAATAGACGTGTCTCTAAGAAGAAGCTCTATTAAATCTCTTTCACCAAAGAAGAACAGGCCATTATCTTAAGAAAAAGATATCTTAACAGACAACTTTTACCTGAATAGATCTTTCCATTATTGGTATACTCCACTTTACATTTTATGTGAATGTGTGTGCATGTACAGAATTATCTCAATCTAAGGCTTTCCTGCTAGCTCAGCTGGTCAATCTGCCTTCAATGCAGGAGACCCCGGTTTGATTCCTGGGTCGGGAAGATCCCCTGGAGAAGGGATAGCTACCCACTCCAGTATTCTTGGGTGTCCCTGGTGGCTAGGCTGGTAAAGAATCTGCTTGCAATGCAGGAGACCTGGGTTTGATCCCTGGATTGGAAGATACCCGGAAAAAGAAAACAGCTACCCACTCCAGTATTCTGACCTGGAGAATTCCATGCACAGTCCGTGAGGTCACAAAGAGTTGGACAAAACTGAGCAACTTTCATACAGAAGGCAATTTAATTACTCAAGAAACAAGTCTTAAATCTGATGAAACACACCAATTAAGGTCATGGCTAATTAGTAGTCCTCATACAGAAAGACATATTTTAGGTCATCTATTCCAAGACTGCTGGCTACCTAATGAAATGGAAGAATGGAACAGAAGGTGAACTGTATAGAAAGAAAACCTGTTTAGATAAAGTAGGCTATGGTGTTAGTCACTCAGTTGTGTCCGACTATTTGCAACCCCATGGACCACACCAGGCTCATCTGTTCAGGGGATTCTTCAGGCAAGAATACTGGAGTGGACTGCTATTCTCTTCTCCAGAGGATCTTTCCCACCCAGGGATCAAACCTGGGTCTCCTGCACTACAGGCAGATTCTTTACCATTTGAGCCACTGACACTGGCTTAGGAAGTAGATGCCACTATCAAAGGTTAATCAATTAGTAATACAAATAATCTAAGTCAAATTATAATGTAATTCAGTAGGAAAAGACATTCATTAATCAAAGTATTTTTAAGTACAATTAAGAAAACATGTTTTAAACAGTGAAGACTGATATGTCCCCCCAAGTCAGCTATGAATACCTGTTATAAACTAAATCATATTTTCATACTGATTTCCATTAAAGATTTGAGTTATGTTGGTGGAGACTGGATTACTGAACTTGAAATACACAGCCAATACAGATGGAAAGAACTTTGTAAGATACAAATAAAAACCTTTAAAGTTCACAGTTTGTGGGGAATCTAGAATCTGGAACTAGATTTTAAAAAAAAAAAAGCAACATGTCCTGGAATGTTTCTGTGGCTTTTTGTATCTAATTTAGTAAATATAAAATCTGCACCTTTGGCCTATTCTATTTAAGGGGCTCCCTCTTGTTTAGTATCTCATGTTGTAAACATTAAAGAGTTATAAAGGGCTATCTGTATTAAAATCTTATTTAAGGATCTTTGAAATTTTGACTCAAAAATCAATGTTTTTCATTTGAGGATCATTCACCTCTAATACTTTCCAAAGACTACTGGAATTTTGCCTAATAGATATTCATTTTAAACTCTCATTGGTATCAAATGTAAAGGGTGGAAAACATCAACGTACTTATCATTTGTTACTATTCTTCATATATTACAGTTCTATATGCTGAAGGTGCTTCTAAAGATTAGATACTCATAATAGTTATCTAAGGTATAAAGAATTAGAATTTTTTTTCAAAACTTTTTCATGACAACTCAAAACTTTCCTGGGACAATGTAGGAAAATCTAAAAATGGCAAATCTGATGTTTATTGGGCTCTACTTGCATATCTGCTACTTAATTGCTGCATAGCTTGGGGAAATGGCTATACTTCAGCTTCCTCTATAAAACATGGATAATAATACCCACCTATAGGATTCTTCTGAGAATTGACAGTGCTCTAGAGAACTTAAAGCACATAGTCTAAAAATTGTCACCTGACACGTTCAGATGCTTTCAACTTTTCATTTGTTCAAAATAGAGAATTAACCTAATTGACAAAAACGTAACTGCTCAATGTTGGCAGCAGGCAGCTCCTAATAATAAATATTAAATTCATACTCTGTGTGTGGTCTGACAGTGGAGACACTTGCTGAACTGGTACTGGGCTCTTCAGCGATTCCTCCACCATCCAAAAACATAGTGACTGCCATCTCCAGATTGTTGTTGCAGGCTTCAAGCATATGTTTCCCTACACTTTCACTTGCACCTGAAATAGTATAAAAACAAGAAAAAAGTTAAACAAAGACATTTTCTTACATTCAATTCATATCAGAAGACAGAATGCCCAAGGAAATTAATAGTACTTTTACCTCTTTAGAATGAATGTTTTTTTAATTATTTTTAAATGGAAGGATAATTGCTTTACAGAATTTTGTTGTTTTCTGTCAAACCTCAACATGAATCAGCCATAGGTATACATGTGTCCCTGCCCTCTTGAACCTCCCTCCCATCTCCCTTCCCATCCCACCCGTCTAGGCTGATACAGAGACTCTGTTTGAGTTCCCTGAGACATACAGCAAATTCCCATTGGCTACCTATTTTACTCTCACCATAAATCTCACCCTCTCCTCCCCTTTCCTGTGTCCTTAAGTCTATTCTCTATGTCTGTTTCTCCACTGCTGCCCTGCAAATAAAGTCTTTGGTACCATCTTTCTAGATTTCACATATATGCATTAGTATATGATATTCATCTTTCTCTTTCTGACTTACTTCACTCTGTATAACAGGCTCTAGGTTCATCTACCTCATTAGAACTGACTCAAACAAGTTCCTTTTTATGGCTGAGTAATATTCCACTGTGTGTATGTACAACTTCTGTATCTATTTATCTGTCAATGGACATCTAGGTTGCTCCCATGTTCTAGCTACTATAAACTGTGCTGCAAGGAACATTGATGTGTGTCTTTTTCAATTTTGGTTTCCTCAGCATATATACCTAGGAATGGTATTGCTGGGTCATATGGTGGCTTTATTCCTAGTTTTTTAAGGAATATCCATATTGTCTTCCACAGTGGCTGTATCACTTTACATTCCCACCAACAGTGCAAGTGGGTTCCCTTTGCTCCACAGCCTCTCCAGCATGTACTGCTTCTAGACCTTTTGATGATGGTCATTCTGACCAGGAGAATGACCATTATGGGAGAATGACCATTATGGCAGAAAGAGAAGAAGAACTAGAGCCTCTTCATGAAAGTAAAAGAGGGAGTGAAAAAGTTGGCTTAAAACTCAACATTCAGAAAACTAAGATCATGGCATCCTGTCCGATCACTTCATGGCAAATAGATGGGGAAACAATGGAAACAGTGAGAGACTTTTATTTTCTTGGGCTCCAAAATCATTACAGATGGTGATTGCAGCTATGAAATTAAGACGCTTGCTCCTTGGAAGAAAAGCTATGACCAACCTAGACAGCATATTAAAAAGCAGAGACATTACTTTGCCAACAAAGGTCCGTCTAGACAAAGCTATGGTTTTTCCAGTAGTCATGTATAGATGTGAGAGTAGGACCATAAAGAAAGCTGAGCGCCAAAGAATTGATGCTTTTGAACCATGGTGTTGGAGAAGACTCTAGAGAGTCCCTTGGACTGCAAGGAGATCCAACCAGTCCATCTTAAAGGAGATCAGTCCTGAATACTCACTGGAAGGACTGATGCTGAAGCTGAAACTCCAATACTTTGGCCCGCTATGTGAAAAACTGACTCATTGGAAAAGACTCTGATGCTGAGAAAGCCTGAAGGCAGGAGGAGAAGGGGACAACAAAGGATGATATGGTAGGATGGCATCACTGACTCAATGGACATTGAGCTTGAGCAAGCTCCAAGAGTTGGTGATGGACAGGGAAGCCTGGTGGGGTCACAAATCAGACACAACTAACTGACTAATTCTGACCGGTGAGAGGTGATATCTCATTGTAGTTTTGATTTGCACTTTTCTAATGATGGGCGATATTGAGCATCTTTTCATGTGTTTGTTATTCTGAAAGTTGTCTTTAAACCTTGCTTATAGTTTCCTTTGTTGTGCAAAAATCTTTTAAGTTTAATCAGGTTCCACTTGTTTATTTTTATTTCCATTATTCTAGGAGATGAGTCATAGAGGATCTTGCTTTCTTTTTTTTTTAAATAATTATTTAATTCTACACTGTTGTCTGATTAGTGTGAAATATATAAAACTAGAGAAGAAAGCAGTAGCATTAAAATAGTAGTCTTCCTTCATAATAAAACAAAAACTAAATAAAGCATTTGCCATTTCTTTAAATAAATCAACTATATATTCAATATTTGTTAATAAACTGAAAAATAATATGAAACACTATATCCTAGAAAGTTAGAACTACTTCATTAGAAAGAATGCAGTTCAGTTAGCAATTTCTATTTCTATCAGAAAGGAAGCATTTTCGTAATAATGGGAAAGAAGAGAAATGCTACATTTTTGGTCAAAGATATAATTAAATAAAAATCTGCTACAAAATGTCACTCTTCATCATTTGAAACTGGTCCTATCACACAGTTACTCATTTATTTGTACAATAAAGCAAACATAATCTGTTTGATGCAATGTAAACTGGTAAAGCCCTTTAAGAAATCAATTTTTAAAAAATATTTATTTATTTGGCTGCACTGGGTCTGAGTTGTGTGACATGAAATCTTCGATCTTTGTTGTTGCATGCAGAATCTTTAGTTGAAGTATATGAACTCTTAATTGCAGCATTTGGGATCTAGTTCCCTGACCAGGGATCGAACCTGAGCCCCCTACATTGGGAGCACAGAGTCTTAGCCAGTGGACTACCAGGGAAGTCCTAAGAAATCAATTTTATAAGATGTTATCAGGAAACATAAAAATACCCTTTACAATTTTTGACCCAATAATTTGGACTTGTAGTCTAAATAAACCTATAGAAGTCTAAATAATCTATATAAATCTAGTCTAGATAAATCTATATAAAATACATGCATAACCATGTCTATATACATGTCCAATATAACTTCAGTTAATACCGAAAAACTGGACAACATAAATGGCTAACAGCAGTAGAATCTAAATTGTAAATCTATTTGGTGGGACATTCTGTGAGCATTAAAAAGCATCTCAGGTCACAAGGAACTATATTCAATATCCTATAATAAACCACAATGGAAAAGGAAAAAAAAAGCATCTCAGACTTTCCATTTGAGATGATTTTCTTTCTACCTGAATTTTGTCCCTTAGAGTCTCCTCCAGGCAAGACTGATGGTGTGTTGGTTTTTTGTTTTTGATCTGATAACGCCTTTTATTTTTCCATTGTTCCTGAAAGACAGTTTCAGTGGATATTCTATTTTAAGGCTGACAGTTTTCTCCCAGTACACTGAAGATAGCATTCCGGTGTCTTCTGGCTTCTGCTACTGCTTGTGGGAAGTAAGCTGCCAGACTAAAGAAAAACATTTTTATAGCAATCTGTTGTTTCTCTCTAGTTGCTTTTAAGATCTTCTCTGTCTTTGGTCTTCAGCAGTTTCACTCTGATTTGCTGACTTTATTTATCCTTCTTAGGATTCATTGGACTTCAACCATAGACTTATCTTTTACCAATTCTGACAAATTCTCAGACATTTTCTTTTAAGGGTCTTAGTTGAGGCATGCATCAACCTTCTGTTGCAGTGTCCCCTGCACTGGAAGACGGATTTCTTAACCACTGGACCAGGGAAGTCCCTGCCAATTTGTCTTTCACCTGTTCACGAGCTTTTGTGTTGTGCTATGACCAGCTGCATCTGACTCTTTGCAACCCCCTGGACTGTAGACCGCCAGGCTCCTCTGTCCATAGGATTTTTCAGGCAAGAATTTTGGAGTGGGTTGCAATTTCCTTCTCCAGAGGATCTTCCTGACCCAGGGATCAATCTTGCGTCTCATGCATTGCAGGCAGATTCTCTACCATAGTGCCACCTGGGAAGCCCTCCTGAACTTTTAGTTTTAATTTTTTATAACTAGAAGTTCTGGGTTTTTTCTAATCTGCTTGGTCATGTTTCACAGACCCTTACTTCATACTCTTTACTTCGATCTTTTTCATTTATTCTAATATATAATCAAACCTACAGGAATTACAAAGACAAAAGATAAACTATCTGCAGTCTCTAGTGGTCACTGTCTCTTGTTTCTGCTGGCTCTTGCCCACTGTGCCATGGTTTCTTGTGCATTTTGTGATTTTTCTGACTGTGATTTCAAGTGGCTCAGAATTTTAATCTATAGATTTATGAAGATCTGTAGATTTATAAAGCCTGGGTTGAAGGTACACTCCTTCTCAGAGAAAATGATTTAACAGATTTTGTAAAGTACCTGAGGGCACTACCAAACAGGGGCTATTTAAAATACATTCTTGACCTGAAGTTTTATATGACCACAGGGGAAATGTGACCTTCTAAGAACCCTTGCTATAAATTCTCAGTGAGGATTTCTCCTACCACTCCCCAAATGCGAAGGTCCCAGTGTCATGAATGGGAGGGGTCTCCTTGCAGATTCTTCTCCTTAGGAAGGCAACAGGCTTGTTTCCTGTGCCCTGTGAGGCTATCAAAAGAGAAATTCAAAGCCATCCAGTTTGGGCAAATTCAACCAGGGTGAAAGTTTAAACCTAGCTAATGTCTCATTCCCAATTTCATTTAATATTTAGCTTCTGAATATTCTTTATTTCCTTGCCAGCCCAGTGAGGGATATTCAAAGATTTTTAAAAATAAATATTTAAGTCAAGTCTTTAACTCTCAACTCCTAACTGATCATCATTCCATCTTCCACCTTGCTGCTGAGGTTATGTTCTAAAATACAAGTGCAATTATCACACATAAATACAAACACAAATACACACAAATGGCTTAAAATTCTCTAATGGCTCTCTGATACCTATAGTATAAATTTCAAAGTCCTTATGATCTGGCAAGTCCTTTATGATCAGACCTCAGCCTCTCTCTCTGGCTTTGCCTCTCCTCTTCACCATCCTACAAATTCAGTATTGCCACACCAAATTACATGCCTGGAAAGTCTTTATTCTCCTTATCTCCCCCTTCATCCAGTTCATGCATGCTCAAGAATCACTGTAAGCATTACTTTTGTCAATTCCCGTGCTGAGCATTCTCTATACTACCTCCTCCCCACTCTCACCGCTGTGATACTCTACTACATACGTGGATATACTGCTGCTGCTGCTGCTAAGTCACTTCAGTCATGTCCGACTCTGTTCGACCCCTTAGATGGCAGCCCACCAGGCTCCTCTGTCCCTGGGATTCTCCAGGCAAGAATACTGGAGTGGGTTGCCATTTCCTTCTCCAATGCATGAAAGTGAAAACTGAAAGTGAAGTCGCTCAGTCATGTCCGACTCTTCACGACCCCATGGACTGCAGCCCACCAGGCTCCTCTGCCCATAGGATTGTCCAGGCAAGAGTATTGGAGTGGGGTGCCATTGCTTTCTCCGACGTGGATATACTACTAAGCACTAAATGCTGGTTTACTTTCTTTTTCCTCCAAAAGAGCAGGAGCTTCTTGAACACAGGGATTTGTTTCTGTCTTGGTATCCCCAGCCCTAGCATTGTTGTTTGCTTCCATGTTACCAACATCCAGTAGGCTCGGAACTATCTCATAGTACTTCAGCTAACCAGTTAGTACACTGGGAAAGAAGTGCCAGACTTCAGTCAAAAAAAGGCTTCTATACCCTTTGAATTTTTTTTTTCATGGCCAAGCCAAATGTTTGCAGGATCTAAGTTCCCCAACCAGGGACTGAACCAGGGCCCTGGCAGTGAAAGCACCGGATGCTAACCACTGGACTGCCAGAGAATTCCTCTATTCTTTGAATTTTAAACCACATATATTTATGTTTTAAACTTCCCTTATAAAAGTGATATGGTTACACTGTGGAAATTACTAACAGCAAGTGGGTATTTAGGAAAAATGAACTTAAGATAAAACTTCCACTTAAAGCATCACATACAAATTTTTTAAATGGTGTTATCTCAAAATAAAGTGATAATCATAAGCTACAAAAAATCATCAGATGATAGAGTAGCTAAAGCTCTGTCACAAAGCTGACAAATACACATCTAAGATGCTAGCTTAAAAAAAAAAAAAAAAAAAAAAAAAGAACTTCCCTGGTGGCTCAGACAGTAAAGAATTCACCTGCAATGCAGGAGACCCGGGTTCAATCTCTGAGTTAGGAAGATCCCCTGGAGCAGGGAATGGCTACCCACTCCAGGACTCTTGCCCAGGAAATCCCAAGGACAGAGGGGCCTGAGGGGGCTGCAGTCCAAGGAGTCACAGAGTCGGACACAACTGAGCAACTAACACTTTCACTTTCCCTGGTGGTCCAGTGGTTAAGAGTCTACCTGCCAGTGCAGGGGACACAGGTTCAATCCCTGGTCTGGAAGGATCCCACATGCCACAGAGTAACTAAGCCCTCTGTACCATTTCCTCCGGCTGCAGATGTCTTTGTAACCAAGGCAGATCCTTCGGTGGCACTTTATAGTGCCATGTCTTTGCATGATATGGAAAGTGATAGCAGTCAAATCAGTCCCCCTCATTTTTCCTGACAATATGCCAAATACCCACCTGCTAAGTTGTGACCCCTCCTTCCTCACTCTGAAGTAGATATAGGAACAGACACTACTTTTCCACAAGGCTTTATTGCTATCCTTGTCTCTGCTAGTTCTTCTATCTTACAGCCTTTAGATACTCACTCAACTGGCCAGTTCTTACTTTTCGCAAACCAGCTCTCTCCTTAAATTCTCAGTCAGGCTAAACCAAAAGTTCTCAAGTTCTAAACTACATATAAAATAAACAACAGGCCTTAACGTATAGCATAGGAAATTCAATATCTTGTAATAAACATAATGGAAGAGAATATGAAAAAAGAATATGTATAACTGAATCACTTTGCTGTACACTATGTAAAAATTAACTATATTTCAATAAAGTAATTTTTAAATAAGTTCTCAAGATTTACATTCTCACCATTAGAAAACACTTTAAAAAATGAAATCTCAAAACAAAAACAAATTCAACTTCTTGAAGGAAAAGAGGAGTTCAAATATTCTAGTAGACAACTGTATGTTAGATAATACAAACTCCACTCCAGTTCCACTCCAATATTCTGGCCTGGAGAATTCCATGGACTGTATATGTCAGTCCATGGGGTCACAAAGAGTTGGACACGACTGAGCAACTTTCACTGGGGGCATAAACAGCACAAATTTGATGAAAATTTTCCATATTATTACTCATAAAACCTAAGGCTTTGTTTCAGTGTTTTTCTAGCATTTTTACATTGTGTCCAGGTATACTGGGTTATGTTATTATATTTCTTAAATGCTAGTCTAAAAGTTCAGTGTCTGTTGTACTCCGCCATTTTAATTTACTCATCTACACAGCAGTTTCTGAAAATTAAAAGGTTCACATAGGTAAACTACTCTGGTTGTTTACTCTAGCAAGAGATAAATGAACTGTAACCTTTGCCTCATAAAACTAGTTTCTGAATGACATCTACTGATGTTTTTCCTTTCAGAGAATTAAGTGGCTGAAATTTATACCACTGTGGCTCTTGTCTCTTGAGGTGCTCACCACATTGCACTAAAGCACCACAAAAAGCACAAAGAACATGCTGATGGGGATACTACAACAGCACCAATCCTGGCTGCTTTCACTCCTTTTGAAATTTTTTCATAAGGAAATTCATCTTAAAAATGATCACTGCTGGGAATTCCCTGGCAGTCCAGTGGCTAGGACTCAGCCCTTCCAATACTGGGGCAGGGGTTCAATCCCTGGTTAGGGAACTGAGGTCCCACAAGCTTCGCGGCATAGCAAAACATAAACAAACAAATAAAAATGACCACTGCATTCAAATGGTTGTTGTCATCCTTCTCATCACTCTTCAACTATCTGAATTTCAATATCCCTGTTATGGAAACCATTTAGAGAACCTGTGAGTTCTGAAGTAAAATAGAAGATGCCATGAAAATCAGGAGCTTTAAAACCAATCCTCAGGCAAGTTGGCCCATCAAAATATGGTCTGCCTATCCCAAAAGTCTTTTCCTAAATACTTAAAAATTTTTTCACTTTATGATGCTGCCTAAAACACTACCACCTAAGAGATTAACTTGGGTAAACAAACATCCTTTTTGAAAGTATAAACACTTAACTGAAGAGTTAAGGATGTATCAATTATTTGTGGAAACAGTGACAAATTTTATTTTCTTGGACTCCAAAATCACTGCATTTGATGACTGCAGCCAAGAAACTAAAAGACGCTTACTCCTTGGAAGGAAAGCTATAACAAACCTGGACAGAGTAATAAAAAGCAGAGACATCACTTAGTCGACAAAAGTCCATATAGTCAAAGCTATGGTTTTTCCAATAGTTGTGTACAGATGTGAGAGTTGGACCATAAAGAAGGCTGAGGATCAAAGAATTGATGCTTTTGAATTGTGTTGCTGGAGAAGACTCTTGAGAGTCGCCTGGACTGCAAGGAGATCAAACTAGTCAATCCTAAAGGAAATCAGTCCTGAATATTAATTGGAAGGACTGATGCTGAAGCTCCAATACTCTTGCCACCTGATGTGAAGGACTAATTTGTTGGAAAAGCCTCTGATGCTCGGAAAGATTGAGGGCAGAAGCGGGTGACAGAGGTTGAGATGGCTGGATAGCATCATCGACCCAAGGGACATGAGTATGAGCAAACTCCAGGAGATAATGAAGGAACGGAATCTTGACACACTGCAGTCCATGGGGTTGCAAAGAGTCAGACTCAACTTAGGGAGTGAACAACCACCATTATTTTAGAATGTGGATTAATGCAAGCATGATTGAAAAAAAAAAAAAGTGTAAGTGTTAGTCGCTTAGTTGTGTCAAACTCTTTGCGACCCCAAGACTCTAGGCTTCCCTGGTTGCTCAGATAGTTTAAAAAAAAAAAAAAAAGCATCTGCCTGCAACGCGGGAGACCCAGGTTCGATCCCTGGGTTGGAAAGATCCCCTGAAGGAAATAGCAACCCACTCCAGTACTCTTGCCTGGAAAATCCCATGGACAGAGGAGCCTAGGGGGCTGCAGTCCATGGGGTGGCAAAGAGTCTGACACGACTGAGCGACTTCACTTTCTTTGCAACGCCATGGACTGTAGCCCACCAGGCTCCTCTGTCCATGGAATCCTCCAGGTAAAAATACTGGAGTGGGTAGCCATTCCCTTTTCCAGCAAATATTCCCTACCCAGGGATCGAACCCAGGTCTCCTGCATTGCAAGCAGATTCTTTACCACCTGAGCCACCAGAGAAGCCCTTAAAACCCACTTCCACCTAATATCCACTAACAATAAATTGAGGGTTAAGGTAAAGTAGGGGAGTTGGTTCAAGAAAACAGGGATGTTAGTGGCTTTAGCATCCCAAGTGCCTTTGGAGGGAAAGACAAGAAAAGCCTACATGAAATGCCACATGGTCGGGGGTGGGGAGGAGTAACTCAGGGCATCAAAAAGATAAAGAGCTCCTGAGGATAAACACACCAAACAGTTCAAAAGAAAGTATCAAAATTATTGTTCTGGCCAGTCCTATACCCAAAAATGAAGAGAAAACATTCACATTTCCTTCTGTTTTCAGGCGGGGGAGTATAATAGAGCCATTAAGAGCCTGGATACTATCAGATAAACCTGAATTTGAAGCCTAGTTCTGTCATTCACTAGTTGTGTAACTTTGAGCTAGTCATTAATTTCTCTAGCCTTCAGTTTTCTCAGTTACAAAATGCAGATATTACCAATTTCATGAAGTCCTTGTGTGGATTAAGAAAATGCACATTAAAGAACATGGCACATCAATGTATGACAAAACCCACTGGAAAAAAATAATAATAATAATAAAAAAAAAAAATTAAAAAAAAAAAAAAATAAAGAACATGGCACAGCTCCTTATTGACAAACAGTGGTTGTTACTAAAAATAGATTGTCTCAAGTTATGTGATGTGTGCCGTGTGCTTAGTCGCTCAGTCGTGTCTGACTCTCTGTGACCCCACAGACTGTAACCTGCCACGCTCCTCTGGCCATGGGGATTCTTCAGGCAAGAATACTGGAGAGGGCTGCCATGCCCTCCTCCAGGGGATCTTCCCAACCCAGGGATCGAATCCAGGTCTCCCGCACTGCAGGCGAATTCTTTACTATCTGAGTCACCAGTCAAGCTATACATCAATGAAATAAAATGAAAGATATTGGAAGTATGAAGCATTTATTTATAGCTATAGAGAACCACATTGCATCAGAGAGTAAATAGGCAGAGTAAGACATTTCACTGTTTTCTTTCCCTCGTTCATCTGCTGCTATGAACATATGTTTCATTCATGTTAAACATTCATTTTTTTTAAAGCAGTGTAACAGAGGAAGTAAAAACATTACTCTAAAAAAATGAATGCTATGGATAAAGAATAAAACAATACACAAAAGGGATCTGCTCTGAAAAAAATCTGTAACAACTAGACAGCATACCAGTGTGACTGAGGAGAAGCCATTAAGAGCTGATTCAGGGAGTTTCCTGGCAGTCTAGTGGTTAAGACTTGGGGTTTTCACTGCCCTGAGCCCAGGTTCAATCCCTGGTAGGGAAACTAAGATCCCACAAGCCAGTGCGGCCAAAAAAAAAAAAAAAAAAAAAAGAGCGGATGTAGAGGCAGAGGAAACTGTAATAAACATATAAGTGAGCATTTCATAGATCTATTGAACTACAGATTAAAACAGAATTTATTAAAAGGGATTATACCAGGAATGACTTGAAGACACTAAAACTATAATAAAGGAAATAATAACTGTGACATTTGGGGACAGAAGGTGTCAACACTCAGGGCTCAGAACTGCCGTTTCTTTCTGTAATCCTCACTTGACCATTTAGTGCTAGAATCTAGGCAGCATATCCTAGAGAGGGCCCTATTGTATATCTGTTGACAATTTGACAGGGTAACTTCCAACACTGGAGCTTGTCAGGATGACCTAAGAGCTTTCCCAAAGAAAGAGTCTCTACCTATTAGATTTTTTCAAAAAGAAGCACATGCTAAATCCTGGCATGACTGAAGAAGGCAGTATTAGAGAGGGACTCAAGAAGCAAAGTACACAATTCACTTTTTAAAATAAAGTCCTATTATCTGAGCCATCTGTGCTTGTATAATCAGGCATTCTAAGTTTTATCACTTGCTGTGTCACAAAGTGTATCCTTTTAGAAACAAAAGATAACTGAAGGATAATTAAAGGTTCTAGTGGCTCTTAACGTCAGGAAGTACCAGAGGCATTTAGGAATGTGAGACACCATTTTCAATGTTTCATGAGCAGGGGCCTGGGGGCACTACTAGCGTTTACTAGAGAAGCCAGGTGTGCCTCAGAAGATTGGAAAATGTCCCTCCTCCCCTAAGGACTGCTCACATCTTCATTTCAGAATTCTGGCCTCCAAAACTTCGAGAGTAACTATGCTAAGCAATGTAGTTTGTATTAATGTGTTATAGCAGCCACAGGATGCTAATACAAGTGCTAAATCTTCTGCAATGAATAGAACAGACCTATAGAACAAAACACTGATCTAGCCAAAATGCCAACAATACTTCCACTTAGCTAAACAATGAACAGAAAGTTAACTGAGAGGGCAGAGGAAAAGTGAGGAGTACTAAATGATATAGAGGAAAGGAACAGCAATAAGACAAATTGATCAAGTTACAAATTTTACCTATATACTTAAGAAGTAGTAACAATTTTTGATGAGTCAGCAGTAAAAAATTTGAACTTCTTATTACATTCAGAATGAAGAACAAATCTTTTTTAATAGGGGAAGGGGGGAACCTTTAAAAGAAGATTGCAGGGTCTTCCTGGTGGTCCAGTGGTTAAGACTCTGCCCTTCCACTGCAGGGAGCATGGGTTCAAACCTTGGCTGGGAAATTTAAGATCCCACATGATCTATATTGTGGCAAAAAAACAAAAACAACAACAAAGAAGCTTGTAGATTCAAACTATCTATAAAGTTGTTCTGGGCTTAGTTTGAGGTCTCAATATTATAGGTAGCAGCAGGACGGCTTAATCCTGCTATGTCTTAGTTTGTTCAGGCTGCTGTAACAAAAATATCATAAATCAGGTAGCTTAAACAACATGCATTTATTTCCCACAGTTCTGGAGGCTGGGAAGTCAAAGGTCAGCCTCCAGCAGATTTGGTGTGTAGTGCAGACCCGCTTCCTGGTTGATAAGACAGTTCTGCTCACAGTGTGTACCTGCACGGTGGAAGGGGCCAGACACTCGCTGGGGTCTCTATTTTCAGGACACTAGTGGTGATGGTTTAGTTGCTAAGTCATGTCCGACTCTTTGTGATCCCATGGACTGTAGGGCTCCTCTGTCCATGGGATTTTCCAGGCAAGAATGCTGGAGTGGGTTGCCATTTCCTTCTTTGTTAAGGACTAGTCCCATTCATAAGGACCCCACCACCTTCATGAACTAACCACTTTTCAAAGGCCCCACCTCCTAATACCATGACACTGGGCAAGGGGGTAATCAGGATTTCAAAATATGAATTTTGGGAAGGACACAAAAATTCAGCCCGTAAAACCCAGTAATCATATCTACAGCAGGAGTCTCACTTTACTGTTTCTCACCACATGCACTCTTTTTACCTATCCATTACCTTTTCCATATGCTTTAGCTTGCTAATGGCACCAAAGGGCATTAACCCAGCTTTGGTACACAATTTATCAGCGGCCATCTCCTTGTTGCTTGCTGCCTCTTAATTCACACTTTCTCTATTAATGACATAATATAGGAAAGAGCACCAAATATATAATGTAGTCTATGTCTATACCACAGCTGGAAGGATCAAGAGACATTCCAAACTTTAGTAGTCCCTTATACCTATTCTCTACACTATTTTCAATGCCCAAATAGTCTCTTCACTATTATCAAGGAACCTAAGTATGGCAGTCACAGAGACTTTTTAAAAGGAAAAAAAAAAAAAAATTCCCGCTATAGACCTTTTCTTGCCCAAAGGGTTAGAGCACAGAAATGACAGGGACACAAAGTGATTACTTTTTGGTTCTACATTTCCCTTAGAAATGATAACAAAGTAAGCCAGACAATCTACCAAGGAAATGAGAGTCTGTGATAGTTGCAAGAAGTAAAATGCAAGTTCAACCTCCTCATCAGTTTCCATCCAGGAGTTTTTAAGCATTGAGGAATAGAAAATATTTTTTAAAATTTTATATACGATCACTGTGGAGAACAGTATGGAGGTTCCTTAAAAACAGAACTGCTATATGATACAGCAGTTCCACTCATGGGCATATATCCAGAGAAAACAATAATCTGAAAGGACACATGCACCCCAATGTTCATTGCAGTGCTGTTTATAGGAGCCAAGACACGGAAGCAACCTAAATACCCACTGACAGAGCAGTGGATAAAGAAGATACGTCACACACACACACACACATACACACACACAGTGGAATATTACTCAGCAATAAAAAAGAATGAAATAATGCCATTTGTAGCAACAAGGATGGACCTAGAGATTATCATACTAAGTGAAGTAGTTGGGCAGAGAAAGACAAATATCATAAGGTATCATTCAGGTGTAGAATCTAATTAAAAAAAAAAACAATACAAAGGAATATATTTACAAAATAGAAACAGATACTAAAAACAAACATATGGTTACCAAAGCAGAAATGTGGGCTGGCAGGGAGCAGGGAATAAATCAGGAGCTTGGGATAAACATACACACACTACTATATATAAGACAGATAACCAACAAGGGCCTACTGTATAGCACAGGGAACTCTATACTCAATATTCTGTGATAACCAGTATGAGAAAAGAATCTAAAAAAGAATGAATATAGGGACTTCCCTGGTGGTTAGTAATACACCTTACAATGCAGGGGGACACGGAAACTTTCATAGCAATCTGATTAAGAGTAATTTTATGTCTGTTGTCTCTAATAAAATAAAGTTGGGCTTGAAAGATGTTTGGATGGCAAACTATCATATGAAAAAATAATTATTATTAGTCACTAAGGAAATGCAAATTAAAACCACAATGCCATACAATAACACATCTATCAAAATAGTTATAGAAAATTAAAAATACCAGAAAGACAGCTGGAACTCTTATACACTGCTGACAGGAACGTAAAATGGTTAAGACTCAGGAAAATAGTACGGCAATTCCTTAAAATTACACACCTATCATACAATCCCACTCCTAGTTATTTATCCAAAGGAAATGAAAACTTATATTCATACACTGGACACTAACATTTTTAGCAGCTTTATTTATATAATCTCCCAAACAAGAAACAATTATCCATTCATTTAATCACTGCATAAACAAAGTGCAGTATATCCATACAATGGCATATTATTCACAATAAAAAGGAACCACTCATACCACAATGACATGAATGAGTCTCAAATGCAGTATCCTAAGTAAAAGAAGCCAGACTCAAAAGAAACAGCCAGACTCAAAAGAAACCTGACCACACATGGTGATCCTATTTATGTCAGGAGTCCCCAATCTCCAGGCCATAAGCATGAGATCAGAAATATAGTGCACAGTAAATGTAACATGCTTGAATCATCCCCAAACCATCTCCTGCTCCCCTGGTCTGTGCAAAAATTGACTTCCACAAAACCAGTCCCTGGTGCTAAAAAAAAAAGTTGGGGACCACTGATTTATATGACATTCTGGAAAAGAAGACGATAGGCAAAAACATTAGGTTACAGGTAAGAAGAGGGACTGACTACAAAGGGCAGGAGGAAATTCCTGAGCACAGAACTGTTGTGCATCTTGATCGTGGTTTTACGACTGTATGCACTTATAAAAACATCATACACTAAAAACATTAAATTTTACTGCATGCAAATTATACTTTTAAAAAAAAACATAATTTAGAAAAAAAAACATAATTTAGGCTTATACTTTTTACGTGTTCTTTTTATTTCAATTTTTAAGCAATTAAGTTTTGTTGTAGTTTTACAAAAGTATTGGTCAATGGGGAACTCTCTGGCAGTCCAGTGGTTAAGACTCTACACTTTCACTGCTGAGGGCCTGGGTTTGATCCCTGGTCAGGGAACTGAGATCCCACAAGCCACATGTGGCATGGCCAAAAATTTACATTGTTTTATAAAGATTTTTTTTAAAGGAGGGGATTCTTCCTACAAATAAGTTTGAGACGCACTGACCTAGACATATAACCTTAAATTGTTTTACTTCTCTGGGCCTTCATTCCTCATTTTAACTCAGAAATGGGTCAGCATGTTTACAAAGATGTCTTCCAACCCTAACCAAGAAAAATCTATAATTTCTAGTTTCCTGAAGTGCCTACATACTATCTGAGGTATTACCCTACTCCTGATGTTTGAAATACCACCACAGTCTCCTGGTTTTCCTCCTACATCTTTAGTTTCTTCCAGTCTTTGCACTTTCTTTTTTACTGTCTGTTTGATGAGTTTCTTTAGCTTTATAGCCTGTTATAGTCTCACACGACACTCTCCCTGCAAGATGCCATCCACTTTTATAGCTTCAGTTGCCATCAACATGACTAATTAGATGTCACTCTTCTTTCTGGATCCAAATATTCATTTCCTTACTGAACAGCCCCATTTGGAAGTCCCAGAGACAGCAACTTACCTAAATCTGAACTAATCATCTCCCTAAACCTCTTCCACTATTCTATATCTTCACAAATTGTACTATATATGTTTAGATGTCGAAAACAGAATCCTAAACTTCATTCTGACTCCCCTGACTTCTTTCCTTATCTTATTTCAGGACATCAGTATCTTCAATTATTTTAACAGTCTTCTACTGATCTCTATGCCTAACCTCTTTTCCACTATAGCCAAGCACTTTTGAAAAAACCCAAATCTGACTGTATCACTCCCCTAATTAAAACTTTTCACTAACTTCCCACAACATTTTGAATAAAGCCAAGATTTTCTTAACATGAGTTGTAAGGCCCTACCTAATCTGGTACCCTCTTACCTTTCAACCCTATTTACTGCATCTCCCACGAGCTATGCTCTCTTCATTGGGAATTCTCATCAATTCCCTCAACCTATTGTCTCTCCTTTCTTGTCTCTATATGTATACCTGTGCCACTCTCATCCAGGTCTCTGCACATGTTTATCTCTCCTCCAGGTTTTAGCTAAGAAATTATTTCTTCTAGGAAGCCTTTCCTGACCGCCTTATTTTGTGCTACCTTAACTGCTCCTTACCATAATTTCAATATGTATTCAATATTTCAATAGGTATTACAATACCTATTTATGTGTCTGTATTCCCATTAACCATCAAGCTTTTTTTCAGGACAGCCTCACCATGTTCTTTTTCATGGCAGTATCCCCAAGACGTGAACCATGCCTGGCACATAGTAGGCTATTAATAAACATTGAGTTTACTAGTAAGAGTCTATTCACAACTCAAAAAAATATATTCCCTCCCTAAATTTCTACTCAAACTTCATTAACATTCTTTGAAATAGTTCTTAAAATTCCAAAATTTTAATATCTAGAACACTGGCAACCACCTTTCTTCAGAGAACTCAAATACTAACCAAGAAAAATATATTGTACAGAATATGAATGGAAATGGACCACAAATCCAAATAATATGAGTTTCTAATTTCTTTAAGAAATATGGATCCATTCAATAATTTTAAAGAAAGAGTAAAGGAAAGTGGTTCTATAATTTCATAAGGTTGGTTAATGCCTACTATACACCAAGCCTTATGAAGGAATGCTTTACTAGCAACCACCTGTACTCTTCTCAGTCTCACTTTCTATTCCCTCACATTTCAGTCTTACTTTCTGATTGTGTATTTATTTTTACCCACTATATAGCATCTATGTATCCATCTCATGATTTATTCCAGTTACATCTATGCATTCTGTGTATGTATGGCTGGATCTCAGCCCAAGTTGGTATTAATGGGATACTGCCATGATTCAAAAAAATTTTCAAAAACTGTTCTTTTGGAATTACCTTCAGATCCAGTGACACATTCATTCCTCAGGTTTTGAGAATTGATATAACTTCTGAAAGTAGTCAGCAGTCATTCAAAGCCATGTATGAGAATATTAAGGGAGATCAAACTGTACAATACTATAAAATGTGGTAGACTATAAATAAGTAAGTGGATGGTTTTCTATGTAGCCTGAAATAATACAAATGGCATCAAAGTAAAGGTACAAAACTGCTCAGTGTGATAACTTTGAAGACCATCATTTCCCTGGCTATTTGCTTATAAAACAGTATAATAATAGGAAAAATGTTTAGGATGTAATGTTAATCAAGTTTCAGGATTCTAAATTATATATATTTTGATCCACAATGTAAGAATAATTTTAAAGTAATTTAAGACATAAAATAAATATGTAAATAAGAACTGGAAGATAATATGTGAAATAATATTGCTATTGTGAGAACGGATTTTTTTTTTTTTTTCAAAATTAGTTCATGTTAGATGTCTTTTTAGTACTTTTTAAAAGTCAGAGTCACTATTTCATACTCACATATCCTAGGGAGAAATTTGGTCTATTTAGTGAAAAATAAAACTTAAAATTCTTTCAATTTTCTCTTCTACTTCTAAATGCCACAGAAGAGGTAAGACTCAAATTTTTGAAAATACATTGCTTTTATCAGAATGTTGGGCTTCCAAATAAGTAAAATCTTTCTGAAATAGAGTATAAGTTCTTAAGGTCAGTTTCATTCATCTAGCAATAAATAAATTTCAAATACCTTTTTGTCATGAATATTACAATCTAAAATATATGTGGGCAGATACCCACCAATTTTTTAAAGATATATGTAATGGACTAAAGGGGTCAATTATGTGTTTCTAATAATTAATTACAATCTTGTAAAAAATTATTATTAGAAATCCATAATACATTAAGAACAATCTAAGGTATTATCCCTTTTGCAGAATTCCAGATACCACTGTCTACTGAGGGTGTCCAACTTGATTCAGGAGGAGAAAGGCCTGTGACCAGGAAAGGAGCCATGAAGACTAGCAGACAGAAACAGAATTAAAGCAATTATGTGAGTCACTTCACCTCACCACATTTGGGTTTTGTCTATACCTACCAAAAATGTTGCATTAGAAAAAATAATTTAAGTCTAACACAATCTGAATTCCTGAAGTGTAGTTAGCCAAAAAACTGGAATTAAATAGGTGGTATCTTAAACCATCTCTAGAAAATCTAAAGAAACGATAACAATAATCACCTTTATATCTGATTCACTACAAAGATTTTTCTGTATAAACACAATGTATTATATACACAATCATTTTTTAATTTTCCCAATCATGACCTGCTTACACACTGGGAAATGCATTATATCTCTAATATAATACTCCAAACACAATTTCAAAATATTAAGAAAAGTTATCATTCCATTCTTCATCCCAATTTTGTTACAAATTTTAGTTTATCAACTTTGACCTGGTGCTTCATGCCCACAAGCCAGACAATGCATCGAACATCTAGTTATCCTTGCAAAGCAAAAAATAAAACTAGCTTTAACCATGGAACGGCAGCTCGCAAACAACCGGCAGTGGTTAAAATATAAAATTTCACTTAACCATCCTGCATATCAAACCCTGGATACACTAAAAGTGGCAATGTTCTCTGCATCTAACAAACTACCAGATAAAGTATAGATCTGCTAACATTCTGACCTCCTTCCAAAAGGACAAACTAGAACGGCAAAATTACACTCAGGCACATGGAGTACTCTTCTCTCAAATCACTCCACAGAGAACTTCATCATTTGCTCCGCCCTCTAATAACTCATGCAAAAAAAGTTCAGCACCATCAGAGAGAACAAGACACAGAGAATTCATAGAAGGGCTTAGGGCCTTTCCTCCAGGCAGTAAGAGGATCTGCGTGTGCCCTTCGCAGGGGTCCAAACGAAAAGAAAAACCGAGGATTTAGGGGATACTGACATCCAAAAACCGATTCTGTCTCAAAGAAGTTTTTGCCGTCATTCCTATTTTATCAGCAGGAGGCCTGGGCGCCATCGTTTCAGTCTTTATTATTTTATTATGGGGAGGTGGGAAACGCCACCAAGGATTCCTCCAGGTCTTTCCAATTAAGGTTGGGGGGTTCCCCCTCATTCTTCTCTTAAAACCTCAGTCTGGAGGGTACTCCTCAGCACCCCCGGCTTTCTGGCGGCCTATCCCCCGAGATCGGTAAAGGCGCTGGCGAACCCACCAGCCTCGCAGTTAAGGCGGGAGGGCCCGAACACGCCAGGGCCACAGCGATGGCTCCGAGGGGCCCAGAAAGGGGAAGGGCAGGCCAGGGACGGGTGAAGAATGACCTGGCCATGGAAAAAAGGGGAAAAGAGGTGAGGGGATGCGCTGCACCCCAAGGCTGCACACAGAAGAGGAGATGATGATGAAGGAGGGCGGTGGCCCGGGTGCGGCCCCCCACCTCTCCCGCCCCCAGGTCCCCGGGCCGGCGGGGGCGGATGGGCTCGGCCCATTCCGAGTCTAGGCTGAAAGGGGGTGGGGAGATCTCCCTCCACACTGCGAGAAGACCGAGAATGAAGGTGTGGGGTGCGCGGGGATTGGGGGGGGGGGGGGTGTCTCCCGCCTGAACCCGGAGACCCGACGCCGTCGTCGCTTCTTCCTCAGGAGGGAGGACGGGAGCTGTGGGTAAAGCCCGAGGGAAGAATGCATAAAGGTAAAGAGAAGCCCTGGGCACACCGGCCGCCCGCTCCAGACCCCACTCTCCACCTTCCGGTAACCGCGTCTCTTACCGGTGATGGCGGTGAACTGCTGAATTAACCCCTTCAGCGCCGACGACGCCGCGGAGCCCCCGTGGGCAGCCATCTTACCGCCGCCGCCGCCGCCGCCGAACAACAACACAGACACACACGGAACGCCCTCCCCCAACTCGCCTCACGGCTTGCGCAGGCTCATTGACCACCCCAAGCTCCGCCCCCCCGCCCCGCCTCCCCGCGGCGATCAGCGCAGGCGCACTTCCAGACCGGTCCGGGAACGCTCTCGGCTCTCCCGGTTGGCTGCTCTGTTGCTGCCTGCCACCGCATCCTTTGCGACCTCTGGTGCCTTCTTTGAGCTCCAAGACTAATCTCATAGATGCGTTATCGCTTCATAAGTTTCCGAAGGTCTTGGTAAGTAGTAGACGTCTCGCTTTTCAACTTCACAAGCTTTTTTTTTTTTTTTTTGACAGATCCAACTTCGGATGACAGTGTATTTTGTTGTTTTTGCAACTCTGGAGCCCTCTGCTAGGTTTCCTGCAACTGACATCAAAATACATATCCTGTATCACTACACTGAAGCGACTTTTGCACCTGCTTCCCAACTTTCAAACTGATTAGTGCGACAGCCCATCCAGCAGAAGTAAAATACCAGGTTCATTAGTGCAAATAAAGTTCTGGGCGTAGAGTCTTACACATTGTAGGTTTTAATAAACGATTGTCCAGTCCGCTTTCCTTCAATAAATTTGCAACATGTCTCCCCTCAAGGTCGCAGTTTCCTCATGCAAGGGAAAAAAAGTGTGTATTTGTGTAGAAAAGAATAGAATAGAATGAGTAGAATAGAAAAGAAATGTGTAGAAAGGTCACTGGAAAGGTCAGAATGATAATAGTTACCTCTGGAGAGGAGGAATGGAGGGCATGGTGAAAGGGGACTTTGAGGGTCTTTATTAACCCTTTCTTTTTGTTCAGTCACTCAGTTATGTCTGACTCTTTTCAACCCTATGGATTGCAGCAGGCCAGGCTTCCCTGTCCCTCACCATCTACCCCAGCTTGCTCAAACTCATGTCCATTGAGTCGATGATGCCATCTAACCATCTCATCCTCTGTCGTTCCCTTCTCTTCCTGCCTTCAATCTTGCCCAGCTTCAGGGTCTTTTCTAATGAATACGTTCTTTGAATCAGGTGGCCAAAGTCTTGGAGCTTCAGATTCAGCATCAGTCCTTTCAGTGAATATTCAGGATTAATTTCCTTTAGGATTCACTGGTTGGATCTCTTTGCAGTCCGAGGGACTCTGAAGAGTCTTCTCCAACCCCACAGTTCAAAACCATCAATTCTTCGGTGCTCAGCTTTCTTTGTGGTTCAACTCTCACATCCATATGTGACTACTGGAAAAATCATAGCTTTGACTCTACGGACATTTGTCAGCAAAATAATGTCTGCTTTTTAAAATGCTGTCTAGGTTGGGCATAGCTTTTCTTCCAAAGAGCAAGCGTCTTTTAATTTCATGGCTGCAGTCACCATCTGCAGTGATTTTGGAGCTCAAGAAAATAAAGTCTGTCACTGTTTCCATTGTTTCGCCATCTATTTGCCATGAAGTGATGGGGCCGGAAGCCATGATCTTCATTTTTTGAATGTTGGGTTTCAAGCCAGCTTTTTCACTCTCCCCTTTCACATTCATCAAGACGCTCTTCAGTTCCTCTTCACTTTCTGCCATAAGGGTGGTGTCATCTGCATATCTGAGGTTATTGATATTTCTCTTGACAATCTTGATTCCAGCTTGTGCTTCATCAGCCTGGCATGTCTCATGATGCACTCTGCATCCTTTATTTTTAAGCAAAGGTAATATATTATGTTAATTATATGATTTAAAATATGTTTAAAAACATTATAGGAGTATGCTTAAATCTGATGATCCCTTACCTTGAAAATAAAGTTAAAGAGACTCAATTTAGGCTCTTAAACTACCTCCCAACTACATATTTTGCATCTACACAGAAAAATGGCCCAATTAAAGAGGAGATGAGTCATCTGGAGAATTGACCCATCCTAACAGTCTGTAAAGAAAGCTGAGCACCAAAGAATTGATGGTTTTGAACTGTGGTGTTGGAGAAGACTCTTGAGAGTCCCTCGGACTGCAAGGAGATCCAGCCAGTCCATCCTAAAGGAGATCAGTCCTGGGTGTTCATTGGAAGGACTGATGCTGAAGCTGAAACGCCAGTACTTTGGCCACCTCATGCGAAGAGTTGACTTATTGGAAAAGACCCTGATGCTGGGAGGGATTAAGGGCAGGAGGAGAAGAGGACAACAGAGGATGAGATGGCTGGATGGCATCACTGACTCGATGGGCATGAGTTTGAGTAAACTACAGGAGCTGGTGATAGACAGGGAGGCCTGGTGTGCTGCGATTCATGGGGTCGCAAAGAGTCGGACACAACTGAGTGACTGAACTGAACTGAACTGAACAGTCTGTAAATGCACTATTGAGATGAATTTTAAAAACAAGTCAAATCAAAGTAACCATAGGGTTATATAATTGGCCTGTACTCCTAATCAAGAGTATTGTCAGTTAAATGACACACCTTCCAGGTTGCTGCAGGTGTTGTTCCAGGTTTCTAGGTGGGTTGAGGAAGCCCAGGAACCAGTCGTGGATTTGGGAAACTGGTTCACGTTCACACAGAGGTGCAAAAAAAGAGAGGAAAAACCAGAGCAAGAACAGTGTGACCCTTCCTTCCTAAAGGCCTTAATCCTAAAGTCTGTGTCCCTGAAGCCACCATGCAAAATCAGGTTCCAATCTAACACAACTGACTACAAAAACTATGTGCAATTATTCCTGTATCTTCATTAAATGGAGAGGCTAACAATGAGATCTGTAGGTTTATTTCCTAAGTCTTAGAGTTCAGATATCATGATGTCATTTTTAAATAAATCTTATGAAAAAGTGGTAAGGACTGTGGTATCCATGACTCCAGAAAAGATTTTGTAGAAATTTAAAAAATAAACTAAAAGAAAGGAGACAGGAAATTAATAACAAAACCTTGACAGTTTTTTTGGATTGTTAAAGAATATGAAAGTTCTTTAGAATCACAAGAAAATATATTTAAATATGTCCCCCAAATCATGGAAAATATGTTCTTTAAAAAATATGGATTATGCTCAGGAAATTAAATTGCAAAAATATTGTACATTGAATAATGGAAAATTAAAGTTTTAGATGACAAAGAGCAACTATCCCAAACTTAAACATCAGTATGAAAAGGCAAAAAGATATGACACTGAAAGACGAACTCCCCAGGTCAGTAGGTGCCCAGTATGCTACTGGAGAAGAGTGGAGAAATAACTCCAGAAAGAATGAAGAGATGGAGCCAAAGTAAAAACAACACCCAGGTGTAGATGTGACTGGTAATGAAAGTAAAGTCCGATGCTGTAAATATCCGGTGCCAATATTACATAGGAACCTGGAATGTTAGGTCCATGAATCAAGGTAAATTGGAAGTAGTCAAACAGGAGATGGCAAGAGTGAATATCAACATTCTAGGAATCAGTGAACTAAATGGACTGGAATGGGCAAATTTAATTCTGATGACCCTTATATCTACTACTATGGGCAAGAATACCTTAGAAGAAATGGAGTAGCCCCCATAGTCAACAAAAGAGTCCAAAATGCAATACTTGGGTGCAGTCTCAAAAATGACAGAATGATCTCTGTTCATTTCCAAGGCAAACCATTCAATATCACAGTAATGCAAGTCTATGCCCCAGTCACTAATGCCGAACAGACTGAAGTTCAATGGTTCTGTGATCTACAAGACCTTATAGAACTAACACCAAAAAAAGATGTCCTTTTCATCATAAGGGACTGGAATGCAAAAATAGGAAGTCAAGAGATACCTGGAGGAGCAGGCAAGTTTGGCCTTGGAGAACAAAATGAAGCAGGGCAAAGGCTAACAGAGTTTTGCCAAGAGAACACACTGGTCATAGCAAGCAATCCCTTCCAACAACACGAGAGACTACTCTACACATGGACATCACCAGATGGTCAATACTGAAATCAGATTGATTATATTCTTTGCAGCTGAAGATGGCAAAGCTCTATATAGTCAGCAAAAACAAGACTGGAAGCTGACTGTGGCTCAGATCATGAACTTCTTATTGCCAAATTCAGGAAAATTGAATTGAAGAAAGTAGGGAAAACCCTTGACCATTCAAGTATGACCTAAATCAAAGCCCTTACGATTATACAGTGGAAGTGACAAATAGATTCAAGGGATTAGATCTTATAGACAGAGTGCCTAAAGAACTATGGACAGAGGTTCATGACATTGTACAGGAGGCAGTGATCCAGACCATCCCCAAGAAAAAGAAATGCAAAAAGACAAAATGGCTGTCTGAGGAAGCCTTCCAAATAGCTGAGAAAAGAGAAGTAAAAGGCAAAGGAGAAAAGGAAAGTTATACCCATCTGAATGCAGATTTCCCAAGAATAGCAAGTAGAGATAAGAAAGCCTTCCTCAGAGACCAATGCAAAGAAATAGAGGACAACAATAGAATGGGAAAGACTAGAGGTCTCTTCAAGAAAATTAGAGATACCAAGGGAACATTTCATGCAAAGATGGGCACAATAAAGGACAGAAATGGTATGGACCTAACAGAAGGAGAAGATATTAAGAAAAGGTGGCAAGAATACATGGAAGAACTATACAAAAAAGATCTTAATGAATAGATAACCATGATGGTGTGATCACTCACCTAGAGCCAGACATCCTGGAGTCTGAAGTCAAGTGGGCCTTAGGAAGCTTCACTATGAACAAAGCTAGTGGAGGTGATGGAATTCCAGTTGAGCTATTTCAAGTCCTAAAAGGTGATGCTATGGAAGTGCTGCACTCAGTATGCCAGCAAATTTGGAAAACTCTGCAGTGGCCACGGGACTGGAAAAGGTCTGTTTTCATTCCAGTCCCAAAGAAAGGCAATGCCAAAAAACGTTCAAACAACCACACAATTGTACTCATCTCACACGCTAGCAAAGCAAATGCTCAAAATTCAACAGGTGAGGCTTCAACAGTGCGTGAACCAAGAACTTACAGGTGTTCAAGCTGGATTTAGAAAAGGGAGAGGAACCAAAGATCAAATTGCCAACATCTGTTGCATCATCAAAAAAGCAAGAGAATTCCAGAAAAACATCTATTTCTGCTTTATTGACTACACCAAAGCCTTTGACTGTGTGGATCACAACAAACTATGGAAAATTCTTCAAGAAATGGGAATACCAGACCACCTTTACCTGCCTCCTGAGAAATCTGTATGCAGGTCAAGAAGCAACAGTTAGAACTGGACATGGCAGAGCGGACTGGTTCCAGATGGGAAAGGAGTATGTCAAGGCTATATATTGTCACCCTGCTTATTTAACTTATATGTAGAGTACATCATGGGAAATGCCAGGCTGGATGAAGCGCAGCTAGAATCAAGAATCCCTGGCAAACTATCAATAGTGTCAGATATGCAGATGACACCAGCCTTATGGCAGAAAGCAAAGAAGAACTAAAGAGCCTCTTGATGAAAGTGAAAGAGGAGAGTGAAAAAGCTGGCTTAAAGCTCAGCATTCAAAAAATGAAGATCATGGCAAATACATGGTAAAACTGTGAAAACAGTGACAGACTATTTTCTTGAGCTCCAAAATCACTGCAGATGGTGACTGCAGTCATGAAAGTAAAAGACGCTTGCTCCTTGGAAGAAAAGCTATGCCCAAGCTAGACAGCATTTTAAAAAGCAAAGACTACTTTGCTGACAAAGGTCCATAGAGTCAAAGCTATGGTTTTTCCAATAGTCATGTATGGATGTGAGAGTGAAGTGAAGTGAAGTGAAGTGAAGTTGCTCAGTTGTGTCCGACTCTTTGCGACCCCATGGACTGTAGCCTGCCAGCCTCCTCTGTCTATGGGATTTCCCAGGCAAGAATACTGGAGTGGGTTGCCATTTCCTTCTCAGGGGATTTTCTGGACACAGGGATTGAACCCAGGGACCCAGGGATTGAATCCACATCTCCTGCATCATAAGCAGATTCTTTACAGTCTGAGCCACCAAAGAAACCCTATTAGTCATTCAGTTCAGTTCAGTCGCTCAGTTGTGTACGACTCTTTGCGACCCCATGAACTGTAGCATGCCAGGCCTCCCTGTGGCAAATACAAATTAAAAATGCAGTAAAGCAGAAGGAAATGGCAACCCACTCCAGTATTCTTGCCTGAAAAAGTCCATGGACAGAGGAGTCTGGCGGGCTGAAGTCCATGGGATTACATGACTGAGCATGTGTGCACGAGGGTGGAGGGAAATGGGTTGGTAGCAATAAAGTGGTAGAACTAAAAAAAAAAAAAAAGCAGTAAAATACCATGCAACACTTATCAGAATGATTACAATTTAAATGACTTACTATACCAAGTGTTAGAGAGTATGTAAAGCAAATGGAACTCTTAAATCTAGTTGATGAGAATGTCGACTAAAAAGAGATGTACAACTTGAGAGTTGTGAGTTAAGTTTTATTTGGGGCAAAATGAGGGCTGCAGCCCTGGAGGCAGCATCTCAGATAGCTCTGAGAGACTCAACTGGAAGACAGAGGACACAACAGCCTATGGGGCAGAAAGTAGAGTGGAGAGGGAAGACAGTGAGTGGGTCTGGAGAGCCAAAGGCAAGTTGATAGGCACAAATGGAAAGTGAAAAATATTTAAAACTGAATTGTCGAGAAAATACATAGCAGAATTTCTGAAATGCAGTTTTAAGAGTACCTAAAGGAAAAGTTTGCAACCTTAATGGTTATATTAGAGAAGGTTAGAAAATGAGCGCCTCAATAATCAAGAGGTTAATAAAGGAACAACAGAATTAACCCAGGGAAATTTAAAGGGGAAAATGCAGAAATCAATAAAATAGAAAACAAAATACAAAAGCTAGTTCTCTGAAATAGCAAGTAAAATTGAAATCCTTTTACGAATTAGATTAAGAAAAAAAAGGGACATAGCAGATAGAGCAGTGATTTTTAAAATAAGAGAATATTATGAACAACATTATGCCGATGAATTAGGAAATAGATGGTAGTTTCCTGGAAAAATATAATTTACCAAAATTGACTCAACTGTGAGTAGACTTATGACAATTAACAAAATTGACTTAACTACACAAATAAACAACCAGACCCAGATGACTTTACAGGTGATTTCTACCAAAAAGAAAGAAAGAAAAAAGAATAGGAAAAAAAAAGAAGAAAAGAAACAGGTGGTCCTAAACTTACGCAGATTATTCCAGAAAAGGAACAATAGCGACAAATAACTCCTTCTGAGAACAAAGTAATAAATGAAAACTCAGCCTCACTCATGGTTAATCAAGATAAAAATGCTATACTAAACCAAAATTTAGAAATCTAATAACATGCACACATATATGCATTGCTTTTTAACTAGATTTATTCAGGAATGCGGGTATAATTTTATAACAAAATTTTTTCAATGTAATTTCAATAGTAGAATAAATTAAATATAAGAAACCATTTGATCCATTTGATCAGACACAGAAAAAACATTAATGTAAATCAATATCCTTCCACAAAACACAACTAAAAACATCCTTAATGTTCTAGGTAGAAAATAAAGCTTCCTTAACCTAATGAAGTATATTTACTAAAAGCACAGAGTAAACAGTATTATAAGTAATAATAAAACATTTCAAGTCAAAAACAAGATAAGTATGTACTCTAACACTATTTCTATTCAGTGATATATGAGAAGTCCTAGCCATAGTAGTAAGACAAGAAAGAATATATTAAAATTTTTTTTAAAGAAGAAAAAATTGTTATTGTGTATTATATGATTATTTGCACAGAAAATCTAGGCAAACTGACAAATTTTAAAACCAACAGAAAAGTTCAAGGATTTTTCTGGATATAAAACCAAAATGCATATTTTAAAACTGTATTCCTAAAGATGAACAGCAAATAGTTTGGAAATGTAATTTTAAAAATATCCCATTCATGATAGCAACTAAAAATATAAAATATGTTTAAGTATAGATTTAACAAAAATGCAAAAGGTCTTATAAAGAAAATGATAAAGTTTATTGATAGGAGTTAAATGAAGAAATCTACTATATTCATGTGTAGGAAGACCCAGTGTTATAAAGATGCTAATTTTCTATACAATAATCAATAAATTCAATGTAATTCCAATCAAAATCCCACAGAATTTCTCCAACATTTTAATAAGGTGATTTTAAAATTCAAAACCAAAGAATCAGTAATAATCAAGACACTTTTTAAGTAGAACAGGTGGAAGTTTTGCCTACGAGATATCAAGACATAAGGTACAGTAACTAAGACTGTATGGTATGGGTGGGGGATAGACAGAATACAGAACAAAGAGTCCGTCCACAAACGTATATGGACACCATGACAGAAGTGAGGTCATGGTGACCAGTGAGGGAAAGGATGGACTAACCAATCAATAACCCTGGGACCTAAATATGATTAGATTCTAACCTTAGAGACAAAAATAGATGATAGATTCATTCGAGATTTAAGTAAGAGGAGCAAAGCTTTCCAACTTTCATGATAGCATATTTATAGGGGCTTCTCCTAATGACTTAAAGTCAGACTGCCTTGCAAAACTTAAGAAAGGGATGCCATGTACTTAGTGCTCCAGGGGGCGTCATTCACATAGGCCAGAGGGTGATTCAGTTCCAGTTCAGTTCAGTTCAGTCGATCAGTCGTATCTGACTCTCTGCGACCCCATGAATCGCAGTACACCAGGCCTCCCTGTCCATCACCAACTCCCAGAGTTTACTCAAACCCATGTCCATCGAGTCGGTGATGCCATCCAGCCATCTCATCCTCTGTCGTCCCCTTCTCCTCCTGCCCCCAATCCCTCCCAGCATCAGGGTCTTTTCCAGTTGAGTCAGCTCTTCGCATAAGGTGGCCAAATTATTGGAGTTTCAGCTTCAGCATCAGTCCTTCCAATGAACACCCAGGACTGATTTCCTTTAGGATGGACTGCTTGGATCTCCTTGCAGTTCAAGGGACTCTCAAGAGTCTTCAACACCACAGTTCAAAAGCATCAATTCTTAAGCACTCAGCTTTCTTCACAGTTCAACTCTCACATCCGTACATGACCACTGAAAAAAACCATAGCTTTGACTAGACGGATCTTTGTTGGCAAAGTAATGTCTCTGCTTTTTAATATGCTATCTAGGTTGGTCATAACTTTCCTTCCAAGGAGTAAGTGTCTTTTAATTTCATGGCTGCAATCACCATCTGCAGTGATTTTGGAGCCGAAAAAAATAAAGTCTGACACTGTTTCCACTGTTTCCCCATCTATTTGCCAAGAAGTGATGGGACCAGATGCCATGATCTTAGTTTTCTGAATGTTGAGCTTTAAGCCAACTTTTTCACTCTCCTCTTTCACTTTCATCAAGAGGCTTTAGTGCCCTAAAGTTGTGGATCAGCAGGTTTTGATCAAAGAAGTGAAAAAATTATTAAAACATAAAATTGCAAACTATGAAGGCAAAAAGTGATAAATTTGACTATACGATAACTAGAAATGTCTGGACTTCTCTGGTGGTCCAGTGGTTGAGAATCCATCTGTTTGCAAGCATCACATCCAGATACAATAACATCCAGAGGAAGAAGAGCCAGCTCATCTCTTCTGCCTTTTTCTCTTTTTTTTAATTGAGAAAGGAAACATTTCCTCGAAGTCCCTTGAGAGACTTTCCTTCAGATTTCATCGGTCTGAATTGAGTCACAGTTCTGTTCCTAAAGCTGTCCCTGCCAAAGAATGTGAGATAAACATAACTGGTTTTTAGTAAAGCATATGGCTTTGTGGAGGAAGGTGGATACCTCCATGAAGTCTGGTCCTTTTAGGAAGAAGGAGGGGAATGGGTGTTAATTAGGCAATTGTCAGAATCTGCTCCATTCATAAAGCTTCACTCTGAGCCTGATGAATTACCCCTGTACTCCTTTGTTCTGATTTTACCTTTACCTAGAATCCTTCCCAATGATACTTTACCTTTCTAGGTTCCTTCATACCAGGAAAACAGTGTGTGAGTATGTTGGTCATTGGAAACTTCTGTCTCTCAATATGAGATTTAAAAACTGGTATTTTAGTTTAGGGTTAGAGTTTTCTGTTCCTACGTTTTTTGCCATTTCCAGAATGTTATGTACATAGAATATACACGGTGGAGCCTTTTGAGTCTGGCATCTTGCACTTAGCATAATGCATTTAAGATTCATACAGAACTTCCCTGGTGGTCCAGTGGTTAAGAATCCACCTGCCAATGCAGAGAACTTGAATTTGATCCTTCAATCCCTGATCCAAGAAGATCCCACATGCCACAGAACAACTAACACTGTGCACCACGACTACTAAGCCCGCACTTTAGGGCCCAGGCCTCGCAACAGGAGAAGCCCCTGCAATGAGAAGCCTGCACATCAAATGAAGAGTTGCCCCCACTGGCTGCAGCTAGAGAAAACTCGCGTGCAGCAGTAAAGACCCAATGCAGCCAAAAATAAATAAATTTTAAAAAGAGTCACCCATATGTTGTCTATATCAGTATTTCATTCCTTTTTACTGCTAAATATGATTCAGTTGTAAGCATGTACTACAACTCATCAGTTGAAGGGTATTTGGGTTGTTTCCAGTTGTTATTATGAATAAAGCTACTACCAACTCATGTAGAAGTTTTTGTGTGAACATAAGTTTTCACTTCTCTTGGGAAATACTTGGGTGTAGAATTGCTGGGTCATATAGTGAATGTATGTTTAACTTTACAAGAAATTGATAAACTGTCCAGATATTTTTAAAATTACATTTCAGGGAAGATGTCTGGCAGTCATCCCCTCAACCAAATCATTAAAGTTAATTAATATTACTAAGAATGGGACAGAATAATATATTGTATTCATTTTTCTTTTGACTGCACAGCATGTGAGACCTTAGTTCCCCGACTAGGGATGGAACCCATGCCTCTGGCAAGGGAAGTACAGTCTTAACCACTGGACTGCTAGGGAAGTTCCTAATGTGATATGTTAAGAAATAAACGAGCATCACCTGTGACATATTCTTGGCAAAACTTAAACTTCCAGGCTTAATTTCCAGACTATAAGAAAGATCAAAAAATAAAGAATTCTATAAGGAAGCACTCAGGTAAATCCAGAATGTAAGCATTCACCATGCTAGTCTCTTCAAAAGAATCAGTGTCATGGGTGGGAGCAGGCAAGAGGATTGTTCTAGATGAAAAGGGAACAAAAAGGAAACCACCAAAATCAATGCCTTCATTGGATGCTAGTTATAAAATAACAAAAAATAAAGCAGCTATAAAAAAATTTTTGCAAACTGAAAATTTTAATATGGACTCAATATGAGATGACATTTGGCAATTATTAATTTTCTTAAATAAGATAATGATATTGTAGTTATGAAAAAATGTTTTTATTTCACAGAGGTACATTCTAACATATTTTGGGGTAAACTATATGATGTCTGCAATTTACTTTTTAATGGTTCAGCAAATTTAAAAATATGAAACATAGCTATGATAAAATGTTAACAATTATTGAATATAAGTAGTAGTGTACAGCTGTTCTTTCAGATTTTGTGTTTGTTTAAAATGTATGAAATAGCTGGAAAAAATCTAATTATTGTATTTTTTATTTCTATAAGTTCTATTTGTATTTCAAATCTGATTAGGTATTTAAAAAATTTCTTGTTACTTGCAGGTGCTTTCAAACTTTCATTTTATTTCTTTAAACATGGTAGTCGCAGTTATTTTTAATCCTTGTCTGGTAAATTCAGTATCTGAAGACTTTGCATGTTCGTTTACTGTTATTTATCCTGCTTCTTATACAGGATGCCTGAATCTCTCTGTGTGTGCTTCAGTTCAGTTCAGTTCAGTTGCTCAGTTGTATCCGACTCTTGGTGACCCCACGGACTGCAGCATGCCAGGCTTCCCTGTCCATCACCAGCTCCCGGAGTTTACCCAAACTTAGGTCCGTTGAGTCGGTGATGCCATCCAACCATCTCATCCTCTGTCCTCCCTTTCTCCTCCTGCCTTCGATCTTTCCCAGCATCAGGGTCTTTTCACATGAGTCAGCTCTTCGCATCAGGTGGCCAAGTATTAGAGTTTCAGCTTCAGCATCAGTCCTTCCAATGAACACCCAGGACTGATTTCCTTTAGGATGGACTGCTTGGATCTCCTTGCAGTTCAAGGGACTCTCAAGAGTCTTCTCCAACACCACAGTTCAAAACCATCAATTCTTCAGCGCTCAGCTTTCTTTATAGTCCAATTCTAACATCTATACATGACTACTGGAAAAACCATAGCTTAAACTAGATGGACCTTTGCTGACAAAATAATGTCTTTGCTTTTTAATGTGCTGTCTAGGTTGGTCATAACTTTTCTTCCAAGGAGCAAGCGTCTTTTAATTTCATGGCTGCAGTCACCATCTCCAGTGATTTTGGAGCCCAGAAAAATAAAGTCAGCCACTGTTTCCACTGTTTCCCATCTATTTCCCATGAAGTGATGGGACCAGATGCCATGATCTTAGTTTTCTGAATGTTGAGCTTTAAGCCAACTTTTTCACTTTCCTCTTTCACTTCCATCAAGAGGATTTTTAGTTCCTCTTCACTTTCTGCCATAAGGGTGGTGTCATCTGCATATCTGAGGTTATTGATATTTCTCCTGGAAATCTTGATTCCAGCCTGTGCTTCATCCAGCCCAGCATTTCTCATGATGAACTCTGCATATGAGTTAAATAAGCAGGGTGACAGTATACAGCCTTGACCTATTCCTTTTCCTATTTGGAACCAGTGTATTGTTCCATGTCCAGTTCCAACTGTTGCTTCCTGACCTGCATACAGATTTCTCAAGAGGCAGGTCAGGTGGTCTGGTATTCCCATCTCTTTCAGAATTTTGCACAGTTCATTGTGATCCACACAGTCAAAGGCTTTGGTATAGTCAATAAAGCAGAAGTAGATGTTTTTCTAGAATTCTCTTGCCTTTTTGATGATCCAGCAGATGTTGGCAATTTGATCTCTGGTTCCTCTGCCTTTTCTAAAACCAGCTTTAAGTTCATGGTTCTGGAAGTTCATGGTTCACATATTGCTGAAGCCTGGCTTGGAGGATTTTGAGCATTACTTTACTAGCATGTGAGATGAGTGCAATCGTGTGGTAGTTTGAGCATTCTTTGGCATTGCCTTTCTTTGGGATTGGAATGAAAACGGACCTTTTCCAGTCCTGTGGCCACTGCTGAGTTTTCCAAATTTGCTGGCATATTGAGTGCAGCACTTTGCTTAGTTTATTTATTTTTTTTACCCTGAGGTGCTTATTTTTTGCAAAATGACTTTTAAAAATTCTTCAAAATTTAAGATTGAAGTTACATTTCTCTAGAGATTTATTTTGATCCTGTCAACCATCTAGAGGCACTACTATTTAAAAATTAATAAATAGAAATATCAGTTAAGTAAGAGTCTGGAAACCAAAAGGGGGAGCACTCATGTCCCATGCCATAGCAGATCCCAACAGGAAGAAGAAGAACTTTCCTGGTGAGGACTCAACCAATGAGAAGCCATGGGCTCTTCAATTACTCTAGCCCCCCCAACTTCCTTTTCCTCTCTATAAAAGCTGTTCCTTCCCGTGCTGTGTGGGAACTTGCACATGGCTCATCACATTTGTAGGCCCCCAATTGCAGTTCTCTGCTGATCCTGAATAAACCCATCTCTGCTGGAGAAATACCTGGCAGTTTGTTTGCTTTAGGCCAGCACTACCAACTACAGCAGGACCAATTTGAATTAAGCTCATGAGACTTTCTGAACCAATGAATTGGGGTTGCTAATCAACTAGTGAGAGCAGGTCTGGGACTACAGCTTCTGAAAGAGCCCTCACCCCTCATTATGCATGCATCTCCATGGTGACAGAGGGTGGAAGGGTTATTTACTTCTGGTTCTCTGTCATCAGAGGGGTCAAATGCATGGGGTGTGTTTTATACTGTATTCTTTTTTATGAGCTAAATTGTGTTACTCTCAGATTTGCATGTGAAGGTCTAATATCTAGCACCTTAGAGTGTGACTGTAATTGGAGACAGGGACTTGAAAGAGATGGTTAGTTAAAACTGGGTCCTTAGGGTGATTGTAAAACATTCTGACTGGTGTTTTCCTTTTTTTCTTTTTTTAATACACAAAACAATTTGCCATCTTACCCTTGCCCATGCTGTGTGACATGCAGGATCCCATTTTCCCGACCAGGGCCTGAATCCAGGCCCTGTCAGTGAAAGCACTGAGTCCTAACCAGTGGACTTCCAGGGAATTCCCTGACTGGTGTCTTCATTAAGAGGAAATGTGGACACAAAAGAAGACACCAAGGGTGTGTGCATGCACAGATGAAAGACCAAGTGAAGACACAGAGAAAGTGTAGCCATCTGTAAGCCAAAGAGAGAGGCCTCAGAGTCAAACTAAACCTGTGGACACCTTGATCTTGGACTTGTAGCCTCCAAAACTGTGAAGAAAATACAGTTCTGTTGTTCAAGCTGCCCTGTTTGTGGTACTTGGTAATGGCAGCCCTACCAGCACCACTACCCACATTGCATGACCCTGGCTTTTTTCTTTACTCCAGACCCCAAGGGGCTGTGAAAATGGCAGCTCATGTTTGCTGGATCTGTCATACATCCTCAAAGAGAAGAGATTTCTGTGCTCCCTTTCTGTTTCTGAGATTCCACATTGACTTTGGCCCAGTGGTTTCTTATTATCTTGTCTTCTCTTTAATGGTTTTAAGAAGTTTTGTTTGTTTTAAAATAGTATCCAGCATTTTTAGTTGTTTTCTGTGGGACAGTCTACCTGAACACCTCCCTCCACAGATCAGCTTTGCTGGAGCTGAAGTTCCATTTAGGGGAAAGAGTTAATGTACTAAAAATGTCAACAGTCCCAATAATGGAAGTCCTCAAGAAGGAAATGGGGAGAGACAAGGAGGCAAGTGGATTAAGAAGGAGGGGAGAGAGTGGGAGAGAGGGAGAAGGAAAGAGAAATAGAAGAAAAGGCAAGAAATAATGGATCTATTCTGAGACAAAAAAGATGGAAAAGTGAAGGACAACCTCAAGTCTTCAAGTCTGGGAAGAGAAAGAATGGTGATTTCTATTAAAAAGTATAGAATAGAAGTGAATTTTTTATAACGACCATGAGTACTGTTCTGAGTGGTAGTAAGACTTCATAGGGTAATACGGGAATAACATTTTCAGTCAAATGAGAGTTACCATATGGTAAGTATAAATCTTAGTGTACAAACTCATGTCACAAGAAATGCAATTTTATATTTTCCATAACTCAATTTTTTTTTCTTTTTTTTTTTTTAATTTATTTTTTATTATTTCCAGACCAAGGAATATTTATGTGGCCTGGGGGCTGAGTAGCCATCATTTAATCTTCCAAACCTATTGCCCATACCCTGAGGCTGTTAGTGGTTTTTTACCACCCTGACATCTAGGTTTTAAAATTCAAAAGACAAGAATTGACTACTTTCTTTTTCCTGTTTTCTACTTTGTTATTGGCACTATAGTTAGTAATGGCTATCAATAACAGAAAGCTTGAATATCACTGGCTTAATAAAGAGTTGTTTCTCTTACATACCAAGATGTCCAGGGGTAAGCAGACTGGTACTGGTTCAGTGAAGTCAGGGCTGATGACTCTTAGCTTCTGCTTAAATAGATTCTCTTTGTGAATTTAGGAATAGTCTATTTTTATCACAAAGTAGCAATAGCAGGGGGTGGGGAGAGAAATGTTTGCACTTTGCTAAACTCTTAGCAGAAATATTAAGGTCCTAAATAATTCCAGCCAGGGGCTGGACAGTGCTATAGAGACTAGCTTCGTCCTTCAAAACTCGTTTTCTTACACATATCCAGGTCACCAGTTTTACAGCAGATTAAGAGATACGCCAGTTTTGGAAGGGTTTTGAGTGCCTCTCTGCTCTGGCAACTGGGGTTAGTGCCATTGAAATAGCTATTCTTTACCTAAAAAGAGGTTCAGGACATCCTGGGAGAAGGGAACTATAATAACTGTAATAGTTTCCTAGGGCTGCTGCAGCAAATAACCGTAAACTGGGTGACTTAAAACAACAGAAATTTATTCTCTCACAGTTTTGGAGACTGGAAGTTCAAGATGTCAGCAGGACCATGCTCTCTTGAAGGTTCTAGGGCAGAATTTACTCCTTGCCTATCTCTTAGCTTCTGGCTTCACCAGCAATCTGTGGCATTCCTTGATTTAGAGCTATATAACACTAATGTCTGCCTCTGCCAGCAAATGACAGTCTTCGTATGTGTCTCTTCGTTTTCTTATGGCTGTCTTCTTGTAAAGAAACCAGTGACATTGGATTAGGGATTTGAAATAATCCAGTATGACCTCATCTTAACTAATTATGTCTGCAATGACCCTATTTCCAAATAAGGTCACATTTTGAGGTACTGGGGGTTTAGGACTTCAGCATATAAGTATTTTGGGAGGCCACATAATTCAATCCATAACAAGGACCTCACTCATTGCTGATTTAGAAAATTTAATCATAAACACAAACTCCATCACCCTCTTTTATTAATCACCCTATGTCTGTCTAGGGAATTTAATCATTCTCTAGGATTCTTTAACGCTTGGTCTCATCACTGTCCGGTGGTACTTCTGAAATCAACAAACACTTCTGAGAGGTCACACCACCTCTACATCAAATTTCCAACCAGATCATGGTTTTTGTCTCAGGATGGCTCAGTTCTAGTCCTACTCTAGGGTTAATACTCAGTCTTCAAGCAGATATGGTTTACCCCAGAATTGTAAGACATCCTGGATGAGCCCCACAAATAGCTGATACTAATCTTGAACAAGAAGTAGTTGTAGAATAGCCTTGTGTGTGTACTGCATGCATGTTCAGTCACTCAGTTTTGTCCGACTCTTTGCTACCCTGTGGCCTGTAGCCCTCCAGGCTTCTCTGTCCATGGGATTCTCTAGGCAAGAATACTGGAGTGGATTACCATTTGCTACTCTAGGAGATCTTCCTGACACAGGGACTGAACATGCATCCCCTGTGTTTTCTGTATTGGCAGACAGATTCTTTACCACTGTGCCACCTGGGAAACCCATGAATTGCCTTAGTTTTCTATAATTCAACTTAATTTCTACTGAGCCCTTGTCATCTGGGATGGCAAGTTTCAGTTAAGTTGGTTTCCTATTGCCTTACCCGAATTGTTCGTAAGTTCTAGGGTGTCTTGATTGGTTCCCTTGGGGGATATACGTGGTCCTTGGTTGTCATCCATTTCATACAGCATCTTTGAGATATTGGCACAGTCCACGTGCTCTTCAGTGGCCCCCAAGCACCATGGGGTTCTCCCTCATTCCCATCTGCAGGATTCCTTTGAGTCTGAAAGCTCTTAGAGCCACATGTCTGTGTCACTCTTGAGCAAACAAGGAATGCCCTACCACTTCTATTCCACAATGGGCCAAAACAACATGTTCCTGAGACAAGCATGTACATGGACAAAGTTTCCCTCTCTAGAGGCATACTGTGCCTGAACATGTCACGCTTCTCCTCCCTTTTGCCAACCCAGACAGTCTTTATTTGGGCTGAGGTCAGGGAATCTTAGCTTAATCATGTAGGGGAAGAAAAAACCTTTCCCCCTATCCTTAAGTTCAGTCATTGAGGTCATGCAAATTAAACTCACAAAGACAGGTTAACAGAAGAAAAAATGTTTATTTTTCACATTCAGTGCACATACATGCAGGAAAACTCAGTGATGAGTAACTCAGAGGAGGAGTAGTTAGAATTGGGAGCTTAGATACCATCCAGGTAAGTAAACATGGGGGTGGGGAAAGGGACTTATAGCAAGATAAATGACTTTTTGGAAAGATTTTTAAAGTTGGGGGTTTTAGGAGAATAAACAGGATATAAGAAAGTCATAATAATCTTTATTACATTTATATAGGTATGAGTGTTCCTGTCCCCTTCAGGGCCATAAAATTGCCCTGGAGAAGGAATTTGGGGTAGAGTTTATTCTCATTTTCCCTTTCATGAATAGATCTGCCCTGAAGAGTAATTTATGGCAGCCTTATTTCCAAAATATTGTTGCTTTGAGTCACATAAGGAGGCTTTGAGAAATCTATTTTTCTGCATCTGTTAAATCTCAAATGTTTTCAGCTTAAAATAATCTTTATACCAAATAGCATATTTTGGGGGTGGCAAATTCTGATTCCTTCACTCAACATCAGGTATTTTTACAAATGTATTCTTCTTGTGTTGAGTTCTCTCTGGGGAGTAGATTTTGAGACTCTGTAAAACTTCTTTTTCCTCTGCTTTTTCCTAGGTGAATCTTTCCCAAAAGAATGAATGTCCAATAGCCCATCTAACTATGGGCTTATTTTCATTATTTGGAAAGGACCAAATAATGCAAGGACCAGGTAAAACATTGGTTAATATTCCAAACACCTATCCTGACACACATTTGCCATGTCATTTCATCTCAACAACTCTGTTAAGAAGGTCTTTTTGTTTCTCTTTTGCAGTTGAAGAAACAGAGGTTAAGATTGAAGCAAAATTCAAATCCACATCTATCTGATTCTGGAATATTCTCCATTTTCCCCCCTCCTGCTCACTTCAGAACATACTCTAATATGATTTCTGCTCACAATGCACCAGTCCACTTTTACTGAGGTCCCCCAATACCTCAAAGCTAATTCCTATAGACACGTATCAGTCTTTATCTCAATTGACTTTTCAATCGAATTTGGCATTTCCTTATTACACCTTCTTACAACAGTCTCACTCTTGACTTCATGGGATCACAACTGCTTATTTTTGTCCTATCTTCCTGATCCTCCCCTCTTCTGCAGCTTGTTCCTCTCTATCAGCCATTCACTGTGTCCTGAGACTTGCCCAGGGCCACCTCTCTTTCTTACCATACCCTCAGTTCTAGTATTCAGAAATAGATAAGATTTACAAATTTCAGGTGTTACATAAGTACATTTAATCCTTATATAATTTATATTTGACAAGGCAGCACATTTTGCTTGAAAGAACATGGCCTTTAGACTCTAATCTGGATACAAATCCTGGCCTTTTCCACTTACTGTCAAAATACCCTTGGGCAGTGACACCTGCCGTGATCTCTTCTTCTATAAAACGGGAAGTTTCTAAAACTGTGTGGAATGTGAAATGGGAGACTAAAATGGGAACTGTCTAAAAATGTGTCTAAAACTGCATACAAGTCCTTCCTTTTTTCTTATAAATCAGATCCTAGCTTACTTCCTTTCTGAACAGAATAGAACAGTGAGTAGTCTGAGTTCAGTCTCCAGAGTCAAATAGTCCTGTGTTTAAATCCTGACTTGGCCTCATTCTTGCTTGGGCAAATCCGAGTTTTGGTTTCCTTCACCTGTAAAATAGGCACAGTAATAGTGTCTCCTTAGCAGAAATGGTAAAGGATTAAATGAGATATTCAGCACTCAGTGCCCTTGCCTAGTCCATAATTAGTTTTCAGTAAATGTTAACTCTTGGGAACATGATCATCTCACACCTTTATGCAGTCATATTTCAATTTTAATTAGTTGAAGCTCTACAGTTTTCCCCAAGAAAGGCATAATTTAGAATGAAATTGAATAGCTTGAGGTTCTTGGCACATATTTTACCAAGGCTAGTATCAGAATGGGCATCATTGGTGGCTCATTGGTAAAGAACCTGCCTGCCAATGCAGTAGATGCGGGTTTGACCCCTGGGTCACAAAGATCTCCTGGAGAAGGAAATGGCAACCCACTCCATAATCTTGCCTGGAAAACCCCATGGACAGAGGAGTCTGGTGGGCTATAGATCATGAGGTTGCGTAAGAGTCAAACAAGATCTAGTGACTAAACAGCAACAATAATAATATCAGAATAAATTAGAATCCTGAGTGTGATTCATAACAGTATCTTAATCCCAAACCCAGACATTTGATGCCTGCAATTGGGATTTTAACAATATGTGATGAGGGACTTCCCTGGTGTTCTAGGGGCTAAGACTGCATACTCCCAATGCAGGGGGCCTGGGTTCAATCCCTAGCCAGGGAGCTAGACCCCACATGCTGCAGTGAAGAGCTCATATGCCATAACTAAAGAACTCGCATGCCACAACGAAGTCTGTAATTCCCTCATGCTGCAACTAAGACCAGGTGCAGCCAAACAAATACTTTAAAAAATATATATAATGTTAAGTTGATTTATTTTCTTTAGAAAGGAGGCGGAGAAATTTAGTAATTTCTAAATTTAATTAACATTCTTATATTTATATCAAAATGTATGTGATATTAATAGTGCAGTCTTTGGCTAATGTCCAAGTTATAAAACACAAAAGACCACGCAGTCTCTTTCTTCCTTGATACTGCTCCTGCAGGCCCCTCAGCTACAGCCCTGTTACCATAGTAGGCACTGCTGGACATTTATGAGAGCCCAGGGAGGCACAAATGCAAGAGGTGTTTAGAAAAGCTGAAATTCTGGAGAAAGTGGCTTGAGAGGGAAAGCAGGTACTGGTAGCATCCCAGGCAAGGTCATTTTTCAACACATTTCCAGAAATGGTCTGAATTTTAACTTTTCTTCAAATGCCTGTCACTGAAATTAATAAATAATATTTTGAATACAGTAGGTAGTTACATAACAGTGCATAGGGATAGGTGTCTTTTTCTCCTAACTACTGACTGAAAATAGCTAAAAAGAGAGTTAATAGAGTAGAGGAAATAGGTGGCGCTACTGGTAAAGAACCTGACTGCCAATGCAAGAGATACAAGAGATGCAGGTTCGATCCCTGGGTCGGGAAGATCCCCTGGAGAAGGCAATGGCAACCCACCCCAATCTTCTTACCTGGAGAATCCCATGGACAGAGGAGCCTGGCAGGCTACGGTCCATAGGGTTGCAAAGAGTCGGACACGACTGAAGCGACTTAGCAGGCAAAGGAAACAAATGACAGTCTCCAAACTTAAAGACTGTCATTTCCTAAGATCTGCAGGCAGGAAGAAGAAATAGAGAAGCACCCGTGCAGCTGAGGTTCAGTTCTCTTAGTACTTTCAGATGACAAACTTTAAAAAATTTACCTTTTCCTAAGGTCTATTTAAATCTAAAAAAGACTATATATAACTAAATCACCTTGCTATACACCTGAAACTAACACAACATTGTAAATCAACTATACTCCAACTAAAAATTATATACATATATGTACACACACACACATATATACATCTTTATTTAGAACAAATATTTGAAGCTAGTGTAACAACTTGAGCAAGCCATGAATGATTTTTCCTCCTCTGTTAACTAATTTTCTCTGTGATTCAGGGGTCTCCTGAGTCGCGGGGAGCATGTAGGCAGGCTCCCTTGTGTCTTGGGAAATATGCAAAAGATCATCCAGAGAGCCATGGGAACCAGCGGGCACGGGTCCATTTTGTGGGCTAATTTTTAAAAAATCTACTGAGGTGTAATTTACATGCAATAATAGTGCATCCATTTTAGGAGTACTGTTTAATGAGTTTTCAAGATATTTGAACATTTACATGACTTTTAATACCTGGTATGTTTCCTAGTGTAGCTAACAGTACCAGTCAGCGGCCTGGCAAGAAATAGATGGCCAGTTACACTGCATGATTTGAGAAGAGGGATTGTTTACCAAGGCGTGGGCGTGGTGTAGGGAAGGCACAAGATGGTTCCGTGTAGCAAGGCCAGACAGCTGTTCCCACTCCATTTGCGCGGCAGAAAGGAAGAAGCAGCCACCAGAACCCAGGAAGAGGCTCTGGTGTGAGGGAGACGGTGTGAAGGGTGCGCCCTCACAGGAACTATGACTTTCAGTTGAGAGGCATAGCCCGCCAAAACATGCCATAGGACCCCTATTAATTAACCTGATGAATAATAACATAACCCTAGTGTCTTGATATGACACACCTATATTATCTCAGCCAGGAGCTTGGGCATGGCTGTGTTTTCTGCTAGGGTCTCACCAGGCTGCAGTCAATGTGTTGGCCAGGGCTCATCTCGTTTGGAGGCTCCACTGGGAGAAGTATCCACTCCCCTGCTTGCATGGTTGTTGGCAGCTTTCCGTTCCTTGCAGTTGTGGTACAGAGAACTTGAGATTTTTTGCTGACTCTTAGAAGGAGGGTGCCCTCAGCTTCTGGAGCCCATCCACAGTTCCCTGCCACATGAGGCATGGCCTCAGACACTATTTTTAACCAGAATAATCAATCTGGGAAGTCAAAAAGGTACAAAGGGGAAGGATGAGAAGTACCAAGGGGTCCCAGAAGTAGCAGATCCCAGAAAAACATCAGCAAGTGTTCATCTGTAGAAGGTGAGGGCCCACTCTGAGTTGGAAGCCTCATGAGTGGATCCCAGAACAAATAGAGAAGGGCAAAGGCAAGAGCGTTGGAGAGGGTGGCAGGGGGAGGTGGAAAGGTCAAAAAATTACATAGGCTCAGTGGTGGCAGATTTAAGAGAGGGAATCCCTTTAGAAAGCAGAGGCAGTATTTCTTGGTAGCAGCTGCTGGTGAGCAAGGAAAGGAAGGACGTGAAAGGGGTAAGAGACTACCAGAAACAGAATGAGATTCTAGAGTTGATAGGGAAAAATAAGAGTAGCTGGAATATTGTGAGAGAAAAAAAGAGCCATGGGAGGTGACTTACTCTATCATAAAACTTCAGTGACTAAAATAATGTGCTATCAAGGCCTGAGTGGATAGCATGCCTGTGAAACTAAACAGGAAATCCGGATACAGACTCTAATGTGTATGGAAACTTAGCTTATAAGTAGGTTCTCAGATTAGTGGCAATAATGGGGTGTTTTTTTTTTTAATAATGGGTTTTTAAAATATGGTGTTGGGGAAATTGAATAGACAGTGAAAAAAAATAATGAAGTTGGACAATACTTACCCCTACACCAGGTTAAACATCGAATGAGTCAAATATTGAAATGTAAAAAATGAAACCATATAAAATATACATGTATTAAGGGGGAAAGGTAACATTTTTATAGCATGAAGAAAATTCTTTCAACAACAAAAAAATCAGTCCACTTTTTCAAATGTCTGAAAAATTAAACTATCTGAAAGTCAAAAACTTTAGCATGGCAAAAAAAAAAAAAGCCTTGTAATTAAAGTCAAATGATAAATGGCAAGCTGGTGTCAAAATACAAGACCTGGGGATTCTCTGGCAGTCCGGTGGTTAGTACATACCGGTGCCACGGTAGTCAGGTGATTAGCATTGCTCGAAGCTAATAGGGAAGTGTGATGGTGATGTCTGTGCAGGAAGTGTTTACTGGCCTGAGACCACTGATGATTAGCTGACTTTCAAAGCATGAGGCTGTCACTGATTGGTTGGTTTTCAGATATGTATTCAATGAACCAAGTTGTCATTGATTGATTAGACAGGTTTATAACCGGTTCTGGTGGTTACTTATTACCATGACTATCAAACAATCAATCTTTTCCTACCTGTGCAGGGGGACCAATTTCTATAGAGAAATTTTTTGTAACTAATTACTAAGAAAAGGTCAATCTTCCTAATTACATTAAGAGCCCATAGGAATGGAGAAGAAAGTCTAACAACCAATAGAAAAATAAGCAAAAAATGCAAACAGAAGATAAATACAAATGGTCTTGGAACACTGAAGAAAAAAAACCCCTCCCTCTTGCCTCCTTGCAGCCGAGAAAGCAACATAGGTCACCAGCAGCTCTACTGGAGCCATCTGAGAAAATTCGGCCAGGGTTCTCGCTCTTGCCGGGTCTGCTCAAACCAGCACCATCTGATCCGGAAATACAGCCTCAATATGTGCTGCCAGTGTTTCCACCAGTATGCGAGGGACATTGGCTTCATTTAAGTTGAACTAACTGAACTTCCTTAAATGGATCGTCCAGCACATCTACCTTAACAATACTAGCTCTTTGTATATAAAATAGAAGTTTTAAAAACTTAAAAAAAAAACAACCCTCAATCTCACTTAAAATAAATGTTTCCTGTAAAGTAATTAGCCTCCAACTAATAAAAATAAATGAAAAAAAGAGAAATGTTTCCTGTAGCAACTGCTGTCAAGACTCTGGAGAAAAACACAACCACATTCTGTAAAATTAAACTGTCAAAATAACTTTTGACATTTAGAGACAATTTAATGCAGAAGCCACTAAATTTAATTTTTTTAAATATATTTTTAAAAATGTTATTAAGTGTAGCTGATTTATAATGTGGTGTTGGATTCAGGTGTACAGAACAGTTATATATTTTTAATATATATTATATATATACTTTTTCAAGTTCTTTTTCCATATAGTGTATTATAAAATATTGAGTGGAGTTCCCTGTGCTATGTAGTAGGTCCTTGTTGCCTGTCTGTTTTATATATAGTAGTGTGTATGTGTTAACCCCAGCCTCTAATTTATCCTTCTGCCCAAGAAGCCACTAAATTTGGAATAAATATTTCACTATAAAATACGTAATGCATGAATTATTTTTTTAAGCCAAAAGAGGCATGATTGTGTTTCAGCTCCCATGGTAGCTTTTGCTATTATGCAAAATTAAAATGACCACTTCTTCCCAACCAGAGACCTGAGTCTTAGGTAATTAGACCTCTTCTCTACTTTTTGGTGTGTGACCTACTATCAGCACCAAAAAAAAAAAAAAAAAAAGAAACTTCTAAAAATAAACTAGTTAAATTCATGTTATTTTTAGCTTTATACAAGTAAAAGCTTTAAATGTTAAGTTTTCTAAGCATTTTCCAATAGAATCAAGTACATTTTTTGTTTACAACATGCTTTTCCAAGCAGAATCGTTTTTGAGATCTTGAGATTTTTGAACACTGTTTTCAAGTCAGTGAACTTAGAATGCAGTTGCATAAACTATAGCACATCAAGCTCTTTGGAAGTAGATTCTCTCACATTAAAAGCAAATTGATTTAGTATTATTTTAGTGCCTCTTGCTAAGATTATGACATAATTCTTGTCATCTAATTTTTTTTTGCAGTCTAGAATTACTCTGGAGAGTTACTTCATTATGATCTATTTCAATTACTAAAATGCCCTCCTTTAAATCTTATCCTGGTGTTCTATTATTTCTAGGATATCCTCCTAAGATCTATAGAAATTTAGTGATGATGTCTGATGGCCTTAATTTTCTGTAGAGGAAATTTCAGAGAGGGGTTCTTGGTATTCCTGTGGGTGAAGAATCAGAAAGCTTATAGGGACTCAGGACAGTGGTGGCTTCAGGTGATTGTTAGTCTGTGTATAACAGACTTGAGAAACCTTACTCTCTAATCATCAGTTCTGGTTGAGATGGGGACACTCAAGTATAATCAGAGCAATAGGTACTGAACAACCGGCAGGGCTTTCTACAGGTGCTTGGGAAGTTTCTCCGGTTTACCTCCATACATTCTTAATGAGGTTTTTCCTCTCCTAGGCATTTGTGTTTGAGCATCATTTCCCATATGCATTACTCCATCTTGTCAGGATAGCTTTCCAATTTCGTGCCTTAGAGATTTCAAGACGTTTTTGTCCCAGAACCCATTAAAAGAAAACTGTTGTGCTTGTTTTCCCTCCTCTTATTGCTTATCTCCTGCCTGTTTTCTGAAGCCTGTCATTCCAAACTCTCCTGGGATATAAAAAACACCATTTCCAGGGACCTCCCTGGCAGTCCAGTGGGTGAGGTTTCAAGTGATCCCAGATGCTGCCAGGCTGAAGAAACAAAGGACAAAAACCCCCAACCCCACTTTTCCAGACTCCTTCACCACAAGATTCCTGTTAAGTGCTACTAAGAGGTAACTAGGAGGAAAGGGGAAAGGGGACATTTCTTTGCAGCTCCTCTCAGTGTTGGCAGTTGATCCCAGCTTCCAAATGCCTTCAACTCCTCTAGAACCCTTTCAGAGCCCCAGCAGTAGCTGGGAGGTGTTTCTCAAAAATCTGAACACCAAGTCTGCAGGATTCACTTTCCCACACATCCTGAGCACCTACATTCTAGTAACCAGAATCCTTCCCATGTGTTTCCCAGCTTTGAGGGTGGTAGCCACTTCCCAGTGATCATTTTTGGGCTATCTGTGTTCCCTTTTGTTCCAACACCTGTCGAACCATTTTTCTATACTGCATGCTCTGTTCAAATACCTATTAGTTTTCTTCTTCAGTGGACTGTGACCCATAAACCCAGTATAACCTACATTTGTCTAGTATAAACTGACCAGAAAGTGGGATTCTAATCCTGTAGTAAAAAACAGACACCCAAACCTTTTATGGGTTTTAAGAGATGAAGAGGAATGATACAAACAGTGGATAAACTCAATTTATGATCCCTAACTGAATGAAAACCTGGACTGAACTAGTATCACAGACAGAGCCTAAATGCAGCAGCCTGGGACCACAAAAGCCAAGTTGAAGAGAAATGTAAAGTGAAATGTAAAGTAAGAGAAGGAAGGGTCCTCTCAGTTGAGTTCAGGGTCCATGTTGCTCCAAGTCCTGCCACAAGGCAACTTACATTGAAGGGTTAAAAAAAAACAGACAAAATTTAAAGTAATGATTATTTATTAAGATCTTTACACAGGAATCAAGATATGGGTAAACATACAGTAGACGCTCACCTCCCTGTTGCAGTTTGTTTTACACACCTTTATGCATACCAAATGTATAGAACTTGTAGAGGAATTTGAAGAAGCCACAAGATATTTGAGGAATGGTTTACTCTGAGGCTGAAGTCACCTGTGATCTGGGAACTGTAACACAGGGAAACTCACGGTCAGGGGTCTCTTGTGACACAGAGCTAAAAATATATCCGGTAGGGAAGAGGTGCCTAGTGTTCATGAGTAGACAGAAGGCCACTGCACTTTACTGGATGATACACATGGGCACTTACGGGACACGAAGTCACTGGATAAGTGACTCTCCCAAAAGTGGGATCAGATGGGGTAGTGGGACTGGAGGAGAGCCAGGAGAGACACTATCATTTAAGGTTCTTTGTTGAGTCAGGGCCTGTGCCAGTTGCTCTATTACTTCCCTTAATTCTCCATAGCAACTCTTGGTTACATTGATTCCTGTTTACAAATTAAGAGAGATTAAGTAGCTCGCCTAAGGTCACACAGGCAGAGACCAAGTTAAGGAGGACATTATTTTCTTCCCTCCTGCACCACATGCCCCTTAGTGGTCCAAAACTCAATGCACAAATTACTACCCCCACAGTTCTGTTCCTTATATGTGAACTAAGGAATCTAAGAGCTATTTAGTTTAAGTATTTATTTATTTTTCTTTCTTTATGTGGCTAGCCAGGTCTTGGTTGTAGCACACGGGCTCTTGGAACTTTGTTTCAGCAGGTGAGATCTTTCAGTTGTGGTATATGAACTCTTAGTTGCAGCATGCAGGGTCTAGTCCCCTGACCAGGGATCGAACCCAGGCGCCCTGCATTGGGAACATGGAGTCTTAGCCTCTGGACCACCAGATAAGTCCCTCTAAGAGTCTGTTTAAAGCCATTCACATGTTCTACAAGTATCACAGAGTGCAGATTTGACTCCTGGGATTTAGTTTGCAGACTTCTGTGCTGGGGGCCTTTCAGTTGAGGCTTCAACAAGCTTCCTTCCCCTGGTAGGTCTTGAATTCTGTTCTTATCTCTCACGTCTGCAGTGTGAGCCTGATGACAACTCCTCTCTGCTTTTCAGAGGTTTTCAGCCTTTTAGCCTCGGCTCTTAACAGTTTCAAAACTGTAGTTATCTTGATGAGAAAGTGGAACTTGTGTCTGATGACCTTCAAGTCTCTAAAAACTCCAGCTTCATGAGCTGGCCAAGAGTTCTGCCAGTAGAGCAGACCTGTTCACCAGCCGAAGTCCTCATTCTCATTCTGCATTCAGAATAGGCACATGTTACAAGTGGAAGAGGGGTTGCAAACATCAGTCCACCTCTCACATCTCCCCTCTAGAATCTTAGCCCCTAAATTAGTCCTCATTGTTTCAGTAGCTTTCTGATGTTTTTAAGTAGAAAATTTTATACTTTTATCTGGCTCTTCTCATTATCTTCAGCAGGACTGCAGGTCTACAGCACTGCTACCTGAAAAGCATAAGCTTTGCTTCGCAGATAATTTAAAAATAGTACATTAAAGCTAAACATATTCATTCACAATGCTATTTGCAAAAACTCAGTTACTTTTTTTTCACACTGAAAAATCTTCCTAAATTATGATTCTTAGAATTTAAAGGCAAAAAAGGACTGTCTAGAGTGGTATAGGCTTAGTTAGATGCATACATATCATTAATCTTATAATATTTTAGGAACATTTAAGTTTTGAGTAGATGATACATTCAACATGATTGAAAATTCAAAAAGTATAAAAACATAAACTCATTCTTCCACTTCTGTCTCCCAGCCACCCAGTTTCTCTCCCTGCTGGCAATACTGTTTTTCTCTCTCTTACATAGATATATATTTCTCTTCTTTGGATAAACTGCATACTATTCTACACTTGTATTTTTTGTTTACTCTATATCTTATAGTGCTTTTCATATCAGTAAAGTGGGTTTTTTTGTTTAACTGCTGTATAGTATTCCATTTTACCATCATTTATTGTCTCTTGATATGCTTAAGGTTGTTTCTAACTTGTTATTACAAACAATACCATACAAAAATCTTTTGTGCATGCCATTCTACATATATGTAAAACAGTAAGAAATCACTAGAGGTAAATTGCCAAGGTTACCTCTCTAGGGCTTTAAAACTTTAAAATTTTCTATTCATATCAAGCAACATATAAGAGTGCCTATTTCCCTACACTTTTGCCAAGACTGGAAAAAACAAAACCAAAACCCATACGCACATAAAAACAAAACCAAAAAAGCTCCTTTATCTTTACTAATGAAGGATGGAAAAACATATGAGCATTGGTGTAAATGATATTATGCATCTTTTCACACATTCAAGAGCCATTTATATTTCCTTTCCTGGGAACTGTTTCTTAGGAACATAAACTTTTCTAATTTTTCTTTTGAGTTATTAGTCTTTTTCTTAATGTATTGGCAGACACTTTATTAAAAGAAATTAGCTTTTCATGGTGAACTGTATCTACTTTTTCCCTAGTCTTCCATGTCTTCCAATTTTCCTTTATGGTAGTTTTTACACAGAACTTATTTTCATGTTTTAACTGTGATAAAATATATAGTCCATTTTAATTTTTAACAATTAATTTTCAGATTCTCAGCCTCTGCACAGTTCTAGCACTCCTTGAGAAATTAAACACTCTCATATCCCTTCCATAAAAATGGACGGAAAAGTATCAATACATTCTAATGACACAAAATATTTATTAGTTTCTCACAAAGATGCATACACGGTAGGAGTATCAGAAAGACTAAGAAGTTAAAATTTGTGTTAAAGCCAATTTTAGTCAGGAAGACTTTTCACAGACAAATAAGTGGTTATATACGTAAATCCTAAATACATTATACTATTTTTCTCCCTTTTTGGTCATGGACTATTCCAGGAAGATTTAACTGCGCAACTTTTATTTGAGGAATCCCTAAAATGTAAAGCAAAATTGGTCTTAAAAAAATATTGGTTTGATGAAAATATTTTAGTCTACTTTAGACAAATTTGGTTAGTTTCTAAGTACACTCACTTCATTTCAGCACAATCATTACTCAGGAGACAATCATTTTTGAGAAAGGGCAAACTAAATTTTAAGTTAGCAACAGGATTCTACCCATAATTAATCAATATTGAAGGAGATGCCATCATTATGCAGATTACAGAATTCTGGTTACAAAATTTGGAGGAAAAAAAAAAATCAATGTCCAAAAGCAGTGATAAATTTAAGCTACAATTATTAACTCTAGGACATTTTATTATGTTATTACCTTAATAGGATGGTTAACTAGACATCCATCAGAAATGCTGTTAAACCTGTTACTTGCTCAAAGTTGTTCATACTACTGAAACAAAAGATCTCTAAGTTAAATTTCATAAAATGAAATTGCTGCCTTCCTATTTAACTTTCAGGGGTAAGACAGGGCAAAACCCAAGTATCATACTTTCTATTTTTGTCCATAAACACAAAATAAGTCAGTATGATAACCTAAGGAAATAAACACATGGTTAGTCAGGTTCTACGATATAGGATACTGTGACATAACTTTCCATTTTTTCCTCTGGAATAGTCGATTAGATAGTATGGTGTGTAAAACTATAAAGTCTGAATGTTTCTTGTGACATTCAGCAAAGAAAGGATGAGGAAGAACACTCTGCCAGACTACACCTGCTACTCCATTCTAGATTCAGCCGTCTGATCATCCCTCACTGTCCATCTACCCCTCTCAGCCTCATCCCAAGACAAGCTCCTTTGCATCAAGAGTCTGGTTTCCTCTGTCAACTAAGTCCTAGTTTTCCAGAAAACCCAGATTTTTCTGATTTCACACTGACCCCAACCCATTTTAAGTCAAAGAAAATATTGTAATACTTAAAGTAATTAAAGCAGAGATGGAAATTAGTGTTATGAAAGACGTATGTCAAGCGCTCTGCAAATATATGGGAAAGCTGCAAGAAAAGAGCTTTTAAACTCTGCCTGGATCCCTCAGCTACTTGGTACTAATGTTGCTTTGATTACTAGTCAGGACAAAAAGGAGCTCAAAGACCATAAATATGCATTTTGGGGAAATGCACAGAACTGAAGATTTCCTGGGAGTTGGCAAATGCAATTTTATATATGTAAAGACTGTCAGCCTATACTTAGTACATCACAGTTATTGAAAAAGGGAAGGAAAAAAGAAAAAAAAAGGAAAGGAGTGGGACTCTTGCTTACAATTGAGTCCAGCAGAAACACATTTGTATATTCCTCCTTTGTAATCACATGGTCCTTTAGTTAGAGACAATGACTGTGTCCACAGAGCAGAGCTAATGAAAAATTTATAAAGAACCTATGATAGAAAGCTTCACAACCCAGCCTTATTGGATTATAAAATACTCTTCTTACTCAAGCATTACTTTGTGAATCTCTGAAACATCTGAAAAATACTTTTCTGTGACTTACTAGGCTGTAGGGAATGAGCAGTTTTAGGTACATTAGAATTCTCTCTAGTAGAATTTGCTATCTTTCTTCCATTAACCGAACATTTCAACTGGATCTTAAAAGAAGGTTGCTGATTTTCATTTATTGAGTCTGTCCGAGGTTTTGGCTGCTTTAGCTCGGTTTGTCTTTTGGAGTTTCTGTCTCTCGAATTCTTTCTCTGTCCATTGAGTAATTTGTCTGGAGGTGAGGACACAGTCCGTAACTGATACCCATCTGGGGATCCTTTTTGCCTGTCTGGCCTCATTTGCTCTTGATCCACCTCTTTCTGAAGCTGTAATGCTAATAACCTGTCCTGCTTTTCTTGCATATGTCTCTCAAAAAGTAGATGTTCCAAATCTATCAGTTTTTGGGTAAAGCTGATTTCTGTTTCCTCTTGGTCTGAGGAGGCTTTGGGGAACATTTTTCTTCTTTTTGCAGAAAAGCATGGCTCTCTAATTGCTTCAGACAGAGGTTCTAGGTTTCTTCTTTTGGAGGTATCTTTATTGAGCGGTAGGTGAGACTCTTCATTTTCTGTCTCAACCGTGTTGTTTCTAATGAACTGTGTCATACCTGATACAGTGCACCCACTTTCTGTTTCACCATAAGGCTTAGTGGCAGCATCTCCAGAGTAGGGAAATCTGGCTTTAGGTTCCTCATGATTTATGACACATAACCCTTTTTCACGACTGCTTGGTCCTGTTTCAACTTTTCCTTCAAGGCACCATTCTCCACCACTGGTACATAACTGAGGCATAGATGACTCCACTGAAGATTCTGCACCTTGTTCCTGAATAGGAAGGCGTATTTGAGGAGAAAGCGTCGGCATATCTTCCTCAATGTCTGTGTCTTGCCATGTAGGGCTCTTCACATCACTGTTGTCGTCAGTTTCCTGTAGAAAACAGAAAAAGATTGAATGAACCAAGGGAAACCATCAAGTTATAACATATAAGTCTTCTTAACATATAAGTCATATAAGTCTGACACCAAAACTGAGTTGTCACTATATACTATAATTACCTGATTATTACTACTAAGATATATTAGTTCTTAATAGTATTTTTGTTCTGTGTGCCAACTTAAGGTATTTCTTCATTTTCACTCCCATGAAAACCTACAGCTCAAAACCCACAGGCCAGTTTTACGTATGGCCAGGAGCTGGCACCATGACTTGACCTCTCATCTTATAAACTTCCGCCAACCCAGGGACTTTTAATCCCTTTTTGTGTCACAAACCCTCCTCCTTTTGGCATTTTTGTGAAGCTGACAGATCTCTTCTGAGAATAATATTTTAAAACATAAAAGTAAATACATAGGTATCAATTTATATTAAAACACAATTATTAAAATCTTATAATAATGTGTATCATTAATACATAAATAATAAGATCTGGTGACAAGTCTAGTAATTTGTAACACTGAAGGAGGGATGAGTATAAATAATGTTTCAAGAGATCTGCAACAAATGTAATATGTTATTGGTGACAAAGACACAGGTACTGTTGACAGTATTATGGTTTGCTGCTTATATTCATGACTAAAGGCAACTAAAATGAGAGGTCAAGCAGAAGATAAACCTTTTCTTCTATCCAGGTTCTTATTTACTCTATGGATTCTACCCACAGACCTTAGGTTAAGAACCCTTGCTTTAACCAGTATAATTCTTCTCACTTACAGGTCTTGGGTATGTTAAGATCTAGGATTAGTTTTGACCATGGGAAAGCCTTAAGAAAGGCTTCAGTGAGAATTTGCTTCAAGACAAAAATTATTTCTTGTTCAAGATCTTAACTCTGTTATTTTACCTACTTTGCTTTGCATTTATTGTTCCTCATAACATTTCTTGTGAACCAATGTAGTCTGGGTTGGACAAATTCTAAGTTGCCTACCACGTTTTGCTGTGAGTATTAATATCAGGATGGGGGAAAAAAATCCCAGCCTTCAGTGCCTTCTTCCATCAATCTTTAGTCCCAGCATAAGCCAGACTATCTGGACTTGAATTTTCCTCTATTACCTTTACTTAACGGACTAACTTTGTGGCTCAGCTGGTAAAGAATCTGCCTGCAATGTGGGAGGCCTGGGTTAGATCCCTGAGTTGGGAAGATCCTCTGGAGAAGGGAATGGCTACCCACTCCAGTATTCTGGCCTGGAGAATTCCATGGACTGTACAGTCCACCGGGCCACAAAGAGTTGGACATAGCTAAGTGACTTTCACTTTTATAGGACTCTGAGCAATTCTCTTGCCCCTGCATGCCTCGGTTTTCTCAATTATAATCGGACACAAGGATACCTTACAAAATTGGTGGTTGTGATGAAGATTAAAGAAAATACATACATTTTGGGCACATAAATGTATGTATGTGCATTTGGGGCACATAAATGTCCATTAAGTATTAGGTACTATAAAACCACCGATGTGAATTGAAAAAAATTTAGGAACCTATTAACAAAACTTTGGTTAACAAAACTTCTATGTAGGACATTGACCTTGGTGTCAGCTCACTTTTTCTAGTGCTATTTCCCTGCAAATATGATAGAGGTAGAATGTCACTTGTGTTACTAGGCCTCATAGCTTATGATAAAAATGACCCTTATTGTTGAAGTGCATCTGTACTAGGAAACCTAGGAGGGATCTTTAACCCCCTATAGGAAGCCAAAGTTCAGGGCTTTGGTAAATGACTTACAACTCTGACTGGCTGTGTTCTTTACCAGGACCTCTGGAAGCTACACCCATGAGTTGTTACAGTAAATAATCAACTCTTATGGGGCATGGGACTTCTAAATCTTCGTGGTGACTACACTCCTCTGCATGGTCTCACTTCCAGGCCATCACTTAGAAGCTCTGCAGCGAGGATTCTTGCTGAACAGATATGCCTGATGCTGCCCTACTAGTTCGCTTTATTTCCCATTCTACTATCTTTTAAGTGAAGCTGGTACCAGGGGTGGCCTATTTAGTTTTGTGAGTCTGATGATCTGGGTCAGTTAGTTCAGTTCAGTCGTGTCCGACTCTTTGCGACCCCATGAATCGCAGCACGCCAGGCCTCCCTGTCCATCACCAACTCCCGGAGTTTACTCAAACTCATGTCTATCGAGTCGGTGATGCCATCCAGCCATCTCATCCTCTATCGTCCCCTTCTCCTCCCACCTCCAATCCCTCCCAGCATCAGGGTCTTTTCCAATGAGTCAAACCTTCGCATGAGGTGGCCAAAGTATTGGAGTTTCAGCTTCAGCATCAGTCCTTCCAATGAACACTTTTAATTTCATGGTTGCAATCACCATCTGCAGTGATTTTGGAGCCCAGAAAAATAAAGTCTGACACTGTTTCCACTGTTTCCCCATCTATTTCCCATGAAGTGATGGGACTGGATGCCATGATCTTAGTTTTCTGAATGTTGAGCTTTAAGCCAACTTTTTCACTCTCCTCTTTCACTTTCATCAAGAGACTTTTTAGTTCCTCTTCACTTTCTGCCATAAGGGTGGTGTCATCTGCATATCTGAGGTTATTGATATTTCTCCTGGCAATCTTGACTCCAGCCTGTGCTTCTTCCAGCCCAGCGATTCTCATGATGTACTCTGCATATAAGTTAAATAACCAGGGTGACAATATACAGCCTTGACATACTCCTTTTCCTATTTGGAGCTAGTCTGTTGTTTCATGTCCAGCTCTAACTGTTGCTTCCTGACCTGCATATAGGTTTCTCAAGAGGTGGGTCAGGTGGTCTGGTATTCCCATCTCTTTCAGAATTTTCCACAGTTTATTGTGATCCACACAGTCAAAGGCTTTGGCATAGTCAATAAAGCAGAAATAGATGTTTTTCTGGAACTCTCTTGCTTTTTTGATGATCCAGTGGATGTTGGCAATTTGATCTCTGGTTCCTCTGCCTTTCCTAAAACCAGCTTGAACATCAGGAAGTTCACGGTTCACGTATTGCTGAAACCTGGCTTGGAGAATTCTGAGCATTACTTTACTAGTGTGTGAGATGAGTGCAACTGTGTGGTAGTTTGAGCATTCTCTGGCATTGCCTTTCTTTGGGACTGGAATGAAAACGGACCTTTTTCAGTCCTGTGGCCACTGCTGAGTTTTCCAAATTTGCTGGCATATTGAGTTTAGCACTTTCACAGCATCATCTTTCAGGATTTGAAATAGCTCTACTGGAATTCCATCACCTCCACTAGCTTTGTTTGTAGTGATGCTTCCTAAAGCCCACTTGACTTCACATTCCAGGATGTCTGGCTCTAGGTGAGTGATCATACCATCATGATTATCTGGGTCAGGGATCTACAAATTTTGCCCATGGACAAAATTCTTTTTATCTTTTATATTTTGTCCTACCTCCTTTCGAAGACAGTGGGCTGCTTTTCTGGGCACCTGATGTTCTCTGCTAGCGATGAGAAGTTGTTTTGTGCAGTTTGCTCAGCGTTCAAATGTTCTTTCGATGAATTAGTAGGGGAGAAAGTGGTCTCCCTGTCCTATTCCTCCGCCATCTTAGCTCCTCCCCCACAATGGACAAAATTCAGTTTGGTGTCTTTTCTTGTAAACAGTTTTACTGGAACAAAAAAAGCTCATTTGTTTACATTTTATTCTGGATGCTTCCACGTGAAAACAAATCACTGAATAGTTGACTAAGACTACCTGGGCCACAAAGCCTAAAATATTTACTGTCTGGCTTTTTAGAGAAAAAATCTGCTGACTCCTAAGTTAGGTGAGACTAAGCTGATTAAGAAGGTGTATTCCATTTACTACAGTGACTTTTTAAAAAAAAAAGTTAGGAAACTACAACTATTAACGATCTATAGCATTAATAAACTTGCCAAGTCAAGAATACTTTAGCATCCACAAACCTTAGACATGGAGTTTTTTCCGTCTTCCTGCACAACTTCAGACTGTGATGCTGACCCAAGTTGAGATTTAGGTGACAAATACCTTTAGAAAAAAGAGTTTGAAGCCAATTACACTTCAATAAAATATATATATTAAAAAAAAAGTTTGCCAAAATTTGAATCTTTGAAACACAAGTGGCATGTATCCAAGGAAATAAAGCCAGGTTAGCTATTTATGCTGAAAGTTGTCCAGCTTGCTACTTGGCTGATTTCTCAGAAAAAGTGTTATTTTATCTCCCTGTCTCAGGTATTTTGGTCTAGCTCTGGAACAAAACTTAAAAGTCCGAGTATTGATATTTAGTGAAAAATAGAAGAAAAGGAAGCAAAAGTCAAATCTAAATTATTCCTTAATTCTCAAAAGAATCTAAGCAGGTAGGTCCTGGCATCAAAACAACCTAAGGCTGTGTAGTCTTTCCAAAAGTAATGGAAATGACATTTTAAATCAGGAGAAGGAATATGTTAGTTTCTTTTTAATGTCAGAAATTCTAAATTTTTCATCTCTGAAAAATGGTCCATGATCAGATTCTTTACCATTTTGGTTTAGAGATTTTATTACATACAAATTTGTATCAACTATCTGATTAGAGACAAAAAAGATTTATCAATATGTTAGCGTACGAGCACATCTCTATCTAAGCATCAGTTTAATCTTGTATTTCTGATAAATTTTTATGTTTATATATTTCAAAGTATATATTTAGATTCATAAAGATTTAATGACAGTTATATCCTTTATGTGTGTGCATGCTAAGTTGCTTCTCAAACTCATGTCCAACTCTTTGCGATCCTATGGACTATAGCCTCTCAGGCTCCTGTGTCCAAGGGATTCTTCAGGCAAGAATACTGGAGTGGGTTGCCATTTCCTTCTCCAGGGGATCTTCCTGACCCAAGGATCGAGCCTGTCCATTTTTATGTCTCTGCATTGGCTGGTGGGTTCTCTCACCAACAGCACCACCTGGGAAGCCCCCTATATCCTTTATGCAGAAGAATAATATATCAATTTGAAATATCCCCGCTTTTCTGTTTTAATGGCTCTCTTGATTTCTCCTTTACATAATATCAACATTAATAATATTGATGCTACATGTCTGCTTTTTCTCTTAATAGCAACCACCTCTTGTAACGCTGCCCTCTCCCCATAAATCTTCATCTCCCTGTCCCAAATTTCCACCATCTCAAATCCTAAATTTATATGAATTTTGGAAGGGGGTAAATCACCTGCACATATTTATCTAGTTGAACCAAAAGCCCTTACATGTTTTTGAAGTCTAGATTGCAGTTGATAAACTTCTTCGACTACGAATTACTCTGGGAAAGCTTATCAACTCATCTTGCTAAGAGGGGCACAGTGGGGCAACTAAACTCACTCCATTGTTGACTACCTAACTCATGCTTTTTGCACAGTAGGGAAGAAACGTAATATATAAACTGGGAAAAACAAAGTGGGATAAGATCTAGATGCCAAACTGTAAACTCTTTCAATGAGGATGACCTTATACTGGACTAGTTGTTTTTTTGTTTTCCACTTGAATCTAAACCAAGAGAAGAAGGAATCCAACTATTTGATTTTGAGAAAATGGGACCAACATGGAAATCCTGAGCAGTCAAGATAAAAAAAGGCTTCACATCTCTCTTCATACTAGCCAGGAATCTAAGCTATGTGAGCATCTCTCTTATTTGCACTTTACATCAATCTCAGACCATCTGGAGGGTTTTCATGCAGAGCTGATGGGCCAAATTTTGATACAGCAGTAGTCTATAGTCACTTACTTCTGAATATCTCCAGTGTTTGTTTGTTTGTTCTTACTTTTCTTTTGTGATTTGGTTGTGACCGGATCAGATTTTCTGGAATTCAAAGGCGAAGCCAAAACACTTCCCTCACAGAAATTGTTCTTCGACAACAGAAAAAGCATAAAAAAACTTTTTTAATAAAATAAGCTATTAACTCAGAATCCACAATAGAATTTTTCAGGAATTATGCTCATTATGCTTAAATTCTATATAGCCTGTGAAATAATACTGACCATGCAAAAATTAGTATAAACAAGATTAAGTTTATCTAAGTTGGTGTAAATTGCATTATTACCCTACGTTAGATAAACACAAAGAGCATAATGATACTAATCTCATTAACTGATCATTTTTATATTTTTCTAATGAATAATTTCATATATTTATAACTACTTTAACCTATAGGGGAACATTGAAAAAGCTGGGGCTATACCTGGAATAAAAGTTATTTTATGTAAAATAATTTAATTTGGGAATTTAAGGGCATACCAATAAATAGCATGAATATTTACTTCCTATCTCATGACAGACCCATAAGTTTCCTACTATGTCATTGGAAAAATTAACAAACTTGGTGGTGGTTGACATTTGGCCTTGAAGCACCAAACTTTTATTCTAAAATATCAATAGATCTGCTCTTATAATCCCATGTGAAAACAAGAATTAGAACAATAATTCTTGAAAGACAAAGTTGACCCCAGGGTTTCTTCTTTGATATATTTTCTTTCCTACCCATTTGTTATTCTATTGGTCTTTTTTTTTGGCCTTGCAGCTCAGCTAGCAGGATCTTAGTTCCCCAATCAAGGATTGAACCCAGGGCCATGGCAGTGAAAGTGCTGAGTTATAACCATTGAACTGCCAGGGAAGTTCCATGGTCTATGTCTTTTACTTAATTTCTCAATTGTGTAAAGTTCTGAAGCTATTTCACTTAAATTTTAAAAGGAAATATAATTTTTTAAAAGGGTGTACATTGTAGAACTCAGTTATATTATGAATGGCAAGCCTCTCAAAAAATGGGGGAAAAATATCAATTCTGGATATACTTTACTTTGGTAAGTATATTTTAAGATATCTGTTGTTTGAAAGCAGAAGAATTGTTTTTAGAGGCTCTCAAACCTGCACACACATCCCCAGAGGGGAGTGGTATTCCCTAAATCCCATCCCCAGAGATTTTGTATTTTAAAAGAACTTCAAGTGATTCTGCCAGGTCCTCTCAAATCACTGGGTCTCACTATATCCTTTGGTCTTACAGTATGTGTTCTATCATCCTTCCCTTAATTCACTGTCCCCTAGGCAGTAATTTTTAACCATGGCAAGAGAACAAAATCCAGGTTTAATATGTTATGTAAGAATTTACGGACTTCCCTTGTAGTCCAGTGTTTAAGACTCCATTCTTCCACACAGGGGGCATGGGTTCAATCACTGATTGGGTAACTAAGATCCTACAAGCCGCTCAGCATGGACAAAAAAGAATTTAATGTGCTTCACTTTCAAAAAGTGATTGGCATCCATACAATGGAATATTTTACCTCTATTACAAAAGAATTATAGACTATATGTAGCAATATGAAAAATCTCTTATGAAATATCAAGTGAAAAAAGTCAGGAAATAGTTTCTTCTGAGGCTAAATGTCTTCCTGCCCCTTGATGTTGGACCAAGTCAAGTGATTTTATTAAATGGCATGTACACTATTATGATGTTTAAACAGAAGCGTTAGGAGCCACTGCAGGGTTGGCTTTTATTCTCTTTCCTCTTTCGTTAAGAACGGCATGGCCTAAAGAGGACTCCCTCTTCACATGAACACCACCAAATCAGCTGACATGAGCAAGTCATAAATGTGGGTGGTTAAAAGCCTCTGAGATATGGGGATCATCTGTTACCTCTGCAATGCTGACTGATGCCGTTTCCCATTTACATGTAAAATGATTAAGGAGAAGTTTGTGAACATAAAATACTAACTAAACCAACATTCAAAAGAAAAAAAAAGGGTCAGAAAAAAAACCCCAAAAACCCAGTGTGATTCATGTATCATTTTTAGGTGAAAAAAAAAGTTATAAGAAAGAAACCATTAATAGTGCTAACCTTTGGGGAAAGAGCATGATGTAATGGAATAAGAATAGGAGTGGAGAAGTGGGAGGGGGAAATGGAGTTTTCATTTTCCACTGAATAGCTTCCTACATAACTAAATTTACTTATAAAAAATAAAAGTTTTTTATAAAATACGTGGTGGACTTCCCCAATGGTCCAGTAGTTAAGACTTTGCTTTCCAATGAGGGAGTATGGGTTCGATTCCTGGTCAGGGAGCTAAGATTCCACATGCCTCATGGCAAAAAAACAAAACATGAAAATAACATGGTGAATGCTTCCTCTTTAGACTGTTCAAAATAAAACAAAGCAACAGTAATGGAAATACTTCAAAGTTCTTTCTTGAAACTTACAATATCAAGGCTTAGTCTTCTTGCCAGTTCTTCATCACTTTTCAGTTGTTCTTCCATTTCTCTGTGCCTTTTTTCTGCCTGTCTCTTTTCTTCCGCTTCCTCCTCTGCCAGTAATCTCTGAATGTATTCTTCACTGGCTTTGTTTTCTTCTTCCTCACAGGCTCGCCGCTCTGCCTCTACCTTAAAGATGATTAATACAGTACAATCCTTCTCTGAACTTTTGAGTACACTTGCAATATTTCTTAATAAGAATAGTAAAAAAAAAAAAAAAAAAAGAAACAACAACAAATTGGCAGGAATTAAAATCCCTCAAATGAAGGCCAAATCTGGAGAGGCGATTTCCTGTAAAGTAGTTCAGGAAGTCTCCTTTAGGAAGCCTCCCCAGTCAGTCCAATGAAACCTTGATCAAAGCCTCATCCCTCCTTGTTTCAGTCCTTATCACAGTTTCTATTACACTATAATACAGTTTTGGAAGTCTTCCTAGGGGATATTTTTCCTTAGGTAATAGAAGGTCACGTTCTGACTAACTTTGGCATAGGTTTCTGGACCAAACACTAGCAAGAGAATGGAATGATAAAAACTGAATTAAACTAAATCAGGGTCTCTCCCTGAAGTTGGGATGAATCTCCAAACACAGTGGGCAGGGGTGCAGTAGTTGCTGAAAAAACAACAATGGTCATTATATGATCTACAGATGAGGAAAGACACAGAAAAACTTTTAATAGATCAGTAAGTGATCTAACTTTCTTAGCTCAGTAAGTGGAAAAGTGGGGGCTCAAACTCAGCTTTCTGGACCTAAGACCATGCTTGTGGGCATTTAAACTATACTTCCTGAAACAAATAATGTTAAGGAGAACTACTTTAGAAATCCAAAGGACCTGACTTGAAAATAAGTCCTTGACTCAATTCAAGTGAAGGAAACAGGAGGAAAGATTTGTTGTTTTCTTGCTCTTAAAGGAAAGCCATTGGAAGAGACTGCTGTTTCTTCCTCTGCGTATCATTGTATATGCAACCGAGGTTCAAAAATGTGCAGCGGTCTTGCTATTAGCCTGAGGATAAAGCCAGGTGACAGAAGTCAGTAAAGAAATGGAACTAGAGCTCTGGAGAAAACCAACCCTGAAGTCCCTACTAATCTCTGGAATTCCAATAAATTACAGTTTTTTTCACCTGTACCCAAAATCATCCTGATAAAACCTGTTCTCACTACATTGTTGTGAACATTAAATTATTCCTTAAACCCTTACTTAAAGACACTGTTTAGACAACATGCTTACAATTAACTACTATGTTTATTTACTAGCTCTTGTAGAGCTCACATGGTCTAATACAGTAGCCACTAGCTACATGTGGCCATTGAAATGTGACTAGTCCAAATTGAGATGTAGTATAAGTACAAAATACACAGTTGAAGATCAAATAAGAATAATCAATACTTTCTATATTGACTACATAATAAAATATTTTAGATACAATATCTATAAAAATTAATTTCATGTTTTTTAAAAAATAAAAAATGTGACTAATAGGAAACTGTGTATGAACCCACATCATATTTCTATTGGACAACATTGCTCTAGACTAATCAGGGTAGGAGGAGTACTAAGGTTCTCCTAGTACTAGTGAAATCCAAAGAGCCCTCTTTTCCTAATTAGGTACTTGACAAAGAAAGTAGACTGAGCACCAAAGAATTGATGCTTTTGAACTGTGGTGCTGGCGAGACTCTTGAGCGTCTCTTGGACAACAAGGAGATCAAACCAGTCGATCCTAAAGGAAATCGACCCTGAATATTCATTGGGAGGATCAATGCTGAAGCTGAAACTCCAATACTTTGGCTATCTGATGCAAAGAGCAGACTCACTGGAAAAGACCCTGTTGCTGTGAAAGACTGAAGGCTGGAGAAGGGGATGACAGAGGACGATGGTTGGATGGCATCATTGACTCAATGGACATGAGTTTGAGCAAGCTCCAGAAGATGGTGAAGGACAGGGAAGCCTGGTGTGCTGCAGTCCATGATGTCAGAGTTGGACATGACTGAAAGACTGAAAAACAACTTCACAATTAGCTCTTTATGCTTTCCTCATCTAAAAGCATTGTTTGTGCCTCTAAAATTCACATACTGAAGCCCTAACTCCTCAATGTGACATTTAGAGGTGGGGCCTTCAGGAGGTAATAGGATCATGAGGGTGGAGTCCTCATGAAAGGGACTAGTAGCCTTAGAAGAAGAGACACAAGAGAGATGATCCATCTCTCCCTCCCTCTCTTTGCCATTTAAGAACACAGTGAGAAGGCAGCTGTTGAGAAGCCAGGAAACTGACCCTTGATCCTTGCCCAACACCAGATCCAGAACTGTGAGAAATCAATGTTTGTTGCTTCATTCACCCAGTCTATGGTGTTTTTGAGCCTAAATGAACTTAAGACACCATAAACTACCACTGTTTTCCCATCCTTTATGCTTAAAGCTTCAGGGAAATTTAAAGTCTCTTTCACACTTAAATGCTTACAGATCACTATCACATAGGAAGAGCACCAAACACGTATAAATAAACTAAAGCTAATTTTAACTATTTTGAACACATGTAAAAACTGGAGCTGTGGGATGTCCCTAGAGGTTCAGAGATTAAGACTTTGCCTTCCAAAGCAGAGGGTGAGGGTTTGAGCCCCTGGTCAGGAAGCTAAGATCCCACATGACTTGCAGCCAAAAAGCAAAACATAAAACAGAAACAATACTGTAAGTGTTTCAATAAAGACTTTAAAAAATGGTCCACATTAAAAAAAAAAAAAACTGAAGCCTTTATAAACTATATTAAAATCATTAACATTTCAGTATATATTATTATTTATTTATATAGGCACATAAAACTGCATGCAAAACCACAGCAGAAAATTTTTCCAAAAAAGAACATTTATGACCTACCTTGCTTATCTCCTCTTCATATTCTCTCCTTAATTCCCCAGGTTTACTTAATAAGCGGACTGGCTGATAGTCATCAACTGTTTCAGATCAAGAGAGAAAATTACATTATAGGCAATTACAGAATTCTATAGCTAGCTTTGAGCTTCCATTAAACCCATATTAATATAAAATGCAAAATTAAAATAAGTGTATAATTATTAACAGCTATAGGAATATGGAATTCCATTTTAAAAAAGGCCAGAGGTTTTCTGGTTCAAAATGGCACACAAATACGTATACTTAGCTCTTTCTCTAGAAACCATTAAAATAACAGTAAAGGAATTTTAAAAAAGCAATCCCACAATAATAGTGAACAGATAGTTCTCCAAAAAAGATATATACAAATGGCCAGCAAGCACATGGAAAGATGCTCATCATCACTAGTCATTAGGGAAATATAAATCAAAATCACAATGAGACAGCAACGCCCCCCTACCCCTTCAAACAAAAAAAAAACAAAACCAGAAAGTAGCAAATGCTAACAAAGACATAGAAAGGAACTCTTGCCCTTGCTGGCGGGAGTATTTAAGATTGTACAGCTGTTATGGAAGAGTACAGCAGTTCCTCAAAAAATTAAAACACAGAATTACCACATGATCCAGCAATTTCTTTTCAGATACATACTCAAAAGAGTTGAAAGCAGGGACAGACACTTGTACACCAATGTTAATTCACGATAGCCAAAAGGTGGAAGCCAAAGATGGAAGTAACCCAATGACCCATTGACAGATGAAAGGTTAAACAAACATGGTAAACACATACAATAAAATATTAGCCATAAAAAGAAATGAAATTCATTCACATGCTACAACATAAAGTCTGACTTTATGTTAAGTGAAAGAAGGTGGTGATCATTTTGTACTATGTAAAATTACTGAATTATTGTTGTGAAATAGTGAACCTAATATAATATTGTAAGGTAATTATACTTGGATTATTTTTTTTTAATGAAGGCGCCAAATTGCCCATACTGGGAAAAAGAGAGGAGAAAAAGAGAAAGGGAGGGAAGGAGGGAAAGGACAAAAAAAGCTACAAATAGCTACTATGATTCTACTTCTATAAGGTACATAAAGTAGTTAAATCACAGAGACAAGAAGTAACAGTGGTGGTAGCCAAGGGCTGGATGGAGAGGAACTGAGGAATTATTGTTTAATGGGTATAGTGTTTCAGTTTTTGAAGATGAAAAAGTTCTGGAAAGGGATGACGGTGATGCTTGCACACCTATGTGAATGGACTCAATGCCTTGAATTGAACATCTAAAAATGGTTAAAATGGTAAATTTTGTAATGTATACTTTACCACAATTTAAAAAACATACTAAGATACCAGTTAACACCTCCTAGGATGGCTATAACAATTTTTTTTTAAAAAGCAGAAAGAACTAGTGTTGCTTAGGATATGCAGAAATTGAAACCATTACACATTGTGAAGGGAATGTAAAATGATGCAGATCTGTGAAAAAGTTTGGCAGTTCCTCAGAAGGCTAAACAGAATTACCATATGATCCAGCAACTCCACTCCTACATACACAAAAAATGAAAACATATTCAAACAAATACTTGTACATGAGTATTCATATCAGCACCTATTCAAACAGCCAAAAGGTGAAAACTACCCAAATGTTCATCGATGAATGAATGAAAAAAATATATACATAAAAATTATTCAGCCCTAAAAAGGAATGAAGTACTAATACATAATAGAACCTTGTATGAACCTTGGAAACATTATGCTAAGTGAAAGAAGCCAGACACAACAGATCACATATTTTATGAATACACTTATATTATCTTTGTTGTTGTTGAGTCGCTAAGTTGTGTCTAATTTTTTGGGGGACCCCATGGACTGTAGCCTGCCAGGCTCCTCTGTCTATGGGATTTCCCAGGCAAGAACACTAGAGTGGGTTGCCATTTCCTTCTCCAGGGGATCTTTCTGATGCAGGGATTGAGCCTGCATCTCCTGCATTGGCAGGTAGATTCTTTACTGCCCAGGCACCTGGGAAGCCCTTCCCAATGAATACCTATTGCTTATTCTGAAGTTCTTTTGTTCTCAGATCTATCAAACAGCCCAGATGCTTCCTTCTGCTTATACCATGGAGATCTGATTTTGGTGATTTGTCCTGGTATCTTTTGGGGTTTATGGGAACATTTTATGAGCTAATTCTGTGGTAAATGATGTCTATGATGTTTAATTCTGCTAAATAGGTGGTGTGTGTGTTTTACTGGGGCTTCACAGAAATTAAAAGAACCAAGCAAATTCACAGAGAACTCTGGAAAGGGGGAGGGGAAGAATGGGAGTCATAGCTTAATGGTTAAAGAGTCTGTCTGGAGTGATGAAAAAGTTTTGGAAACATAGTGGTGATGGTTGCAAAAAATTGTGAATGTAATTAACACTACCGCGTCCACTTAAAAATTGTTAAAATGGCAAATTAAGAAAAACTATGACCAACCTAGACAGCATATTAAAAAGCAGAGACATTACTTTGCTGATAAAGGTCTGTAGAGTCAAAGCTATGGTTTTCCCAGGAGTCAGGTATAGATGTGAAAGTTGGACTATAAAGAAAGCTGAGCGCTGAAGAACTGATGGTTTTGAACTGTGGTGTTGGAGAAGACTCTTGAGAGTCCCTTGGACTGCAAGGAGATCCAACCAGTCCATCCTACAGGAAATCAGTCCTGGATATTCACTGGAAGGACTGATGCTGAAGCTGAACTCCAATACTTTGGCCACTTGATGAGAAGAACTGACTCATTGGAAAAGACCCTGATGCTGGGAAAGACTGAAGGCAGGGGAAGGGGACAACAGAGGATGAGATGGTTGGATGGCATCACTGACTCCATGGACATGAGTTTGAGCAAGCTCCGGGAGTTGGTGATGGGCAGGGAAGCCTGGCGTGCTGCAGTCCCTGGGGTCACAGCGTCAGACATGACTGAGTGAATGAATTGACACTAAGTAAAAAGAATCCCAAAAAAAGGTAAGTACACCACAGCATTAAGCATCACATTCAAAGCCTAAACAAGAAACATCACATGACTTATTGAGCACATAAATGATCAAGCTGCTAGAGTCAAGTGTTCAGTTTAGGGCAAAAAGAAGAGTCCACACTGTGGAGGACCTCTGAATAAAAACGGCTGAGCTAGATGGCCACAGAAACCTATTTTAGGCTCCCTGCAAACTTAAGATTTAAATGAATGGCAATGTATAGGCAAGCAAGTTGAGAAAGTAATTGAAAGTGAAAAAGACATTAACACAAGAATCCAGTAGTTTCCTTACTTCTGCTGTTGCTATACTGCGATTGTGGCTCCTCTGCGACTATTTATGTAACTTTTCATGACTGAAGACTCTATCGGGCAATTCTTTCTTTTGGGGTTTTCCTTTTCAATTTTTAATTGAACAAACACCAAGTGAACACAGGCTGGGCATTATAACAATGAACAAAATATTGCCATTGACCTTAATCAATATTTTGAGGCCAAAAAAACCCAAACACCTCTGAAAATTTTGGACAAATTTTAGTAACTGGCTCTCTGTTTTACCCTTCTAAAAATGGATTAGTGGCGGTTGGCTTTCAAAATGATCTTGGTTTTTAGACAACAAACGCGCTGGGTTCTACTCACCAATTTCCTCTGATTCTTGCCCAGCGGCTCTTAGCTTGCATTCCTTTGGATAGTGTTTTTGAATTATCTCCCACAGTTCCATATTAACGAGAGAATTTGTTCGGGTACGGTACCGAGCCCACGAAGAGACACGGCGGCGACAGAAGGGACAGCACAAATTTGCCTTTTCGACAGTCGATTCGAAGCATGGTTTACAGAGCGTGTGGTTACAAGGCAGAGTCACAGGCTCAAAGAGGATTTCCACACAGATCTGGCACTGACATTCTAACAAGGAAGGGATGGCGTCTTTGGGTACAGCCATTTTAATATGCTAATAAGGCATATTCAACATCAACACCTGAAAGAGAATCTTGTTTCCGGTCCGAGTAGGAAAAAAGCAAAGTAACAGTTTCGCGTTTTAAATATTATGCCCAGCAGCCTGGCAGAATTCAGAGATTGAAAGCATCAGATGTCTAGAAGTAAGGTCAGGTAAACAGTACGACCCTGGAAGGCGGTGTATTATCCATGCTTAAGATGAACATCCGGAAAGAAAACAAATGAATCTTCGCTGCTCCCAGGCATTAACAACTATTGCAGCAGGGCGGAAGGTGGGTTCCAGTTCTCCGCCGCAGCCGGAGCCATGCGCCAAGTTCCCCTCCTTCCTCTTACCAGGTGAGGACGCTCCCTTAGCTCCCGGCAGCCAAGCCGGAGGCCCCCGCGGCGCACAGCCCTCGGGCCATCGCTCGAAGAAGGCTGCAGCTCCCCCGCCCCGGACACGGGCTCCGTTGGAGCGGGACTTCCGTTTCACCGCTGCTGTGGGTCCGCGCTCGCGCCTTACCCGGATTCTGAGCCCACCCCTTCCTCTCTCTAAAGTCAGCCAGAAAGCCTAATCTTAGCGGCGGTGCCTTAGAATCCCGCAAGGGCTAGTGGCGTCACGACTGCCCGCCAAAACGGCCCCACCCACCATAGAAAACCGACAAAGGATACAAAGAGCTAACATTCCGCGGGATGGGACTTCCGGGCCTGCGCGCGCACTGCCCACCCGCTGGCCCCGCCCCTCTGGCCCGTTAGAGAGCCTGCCCCTCCCCTCGCGGGCGTGTGTGCTTGCGTGCTGAGTTGGTCCAGTCCTTTTGAACTCTGCGACACTATCGTTTGTGGCCCGGAACATTCCTCTGTCTATGGGATTCTTGAGGCCAGAATACTGGAGTGGGTTGTCATGCCCTTCTCCAGGTGATCTTCCCAAACCAGGGATGGAACCCCCGTCTCCTGCGGCTCCTGCATTGCCGGGTTCTCTTACTGGTGAGCCACCGCCCGCCTCGGGTCGTTGTGGCTCTAATTTTCCCGCGTGATTCCTGCTCCCGGGGACTGCGGAAACCGGGCAGTGTCGCAAGATTGGTCTCTGGGCGGAAAAGGGGAAACCTCAAAACAAACTAAGAACCGAGCGGTAACTTGAAAATTCTTCCCTCCAATGCTCCTCAGCCTGCCTTTCTGTAGTACCCTTCTGTACTGTTCGTACACGATGGCCTGCCTCAGGGAACCTTGCCCCTCTGCCTGACTGTTAAATCAGGACCTTTGTTCAGGACCCTGTTCACCTGTGGATGGCTACAGGAAGAAATTGACACATCCCTTCCCCCAGGCTTGCCATTCTAGGAGATATTTGCAAGATGAAGGGCCCTTTTACTTCTCTTCCTCACCCCAGCCCCTCCACCTACACGTTCTATAAAAGAACCTGGCATCCAGACCCAGATAGGATGATTATTTTGAGACATTAGTTTGCCATCTTCTTGGTCAGTGACTAGAACCAGCTGGGGCTTGGTAATGCTGTCTGTTCAAGCCCAAGCTGCCTGTTCTCTTTATTTGGTGCCCTGCAATAAATGCTGTACTTTCCCTTAACACAACTGCATGTCAGTAGATTGGCTTTGTTGCAGACCCACGTTTGGTTTAGTAACACTTCCAAGACACAGTTCCAGTCTCTCTCTTGTGGCATGGTTTCTCTAAACAATGTGTCTGGAGAAGGATAAGACTGAGTGCATATATCTGGCAACCAACCTATTTTCAAGAAGGAACCAGCAAGGTAACACATCTTCTATTACTTCTCATCCTTCTCTACCTAACTTCCCTCCAAGGTGTTACTCATTCTGGTTGTCCTGAATTTGTAGCTTCCAAATAGAGTAACTTTTGCCTGTAGGGCAGGATCCACATTTTAAAATGTTTCTATTATTGACACTACATATTGCATGGCATTTGTTCAAAAAAGATTATAAAATACATGATCACTGTGTGGGAATTCCCTTTCTAGTATAAAATAATCTGTGGAACTGTACCAGAGAGAAAATGCACATCAACATACAAAATATAGTCGGGTTTTTTTTTTTGCTTTACTACATCATACATTCACATGTTTAAAAATTCATAAAGTACAAAATGAATTAACAGTGAAAAGACTTCTTCCTATCTTTGATCCCTAGCCTCGAATTAGTTTTCTTCCCTAAAACAACCAATGCTACCACTCTTTAATGTATTTCTTCAGAAGTTTATAGATACAATAGCCTATGTATTTGTTTTTGCCCTTTTTCTCCCATTGAGCAATAATGTTGGAAATATTTTAAAACACATCTTGGTGATTACTCTGTGTTACCATACAGTTACATGAAAACTTTTTCATTCCCTTATATTGCTACACAGAAAGTATCCATTGTGTCAATGTATTATAATTTAATACTCTTCTCACTTTTGCTATAAAAATAAGCTTGTAATAAATTGTATATATGTATTGCTTCCCATTTGCAAGATAAATTATACTAGACATGGAATCTCTGAGACCAGTGTAACAGATTAGCTTTTGACTGGTGGTATCAACTCTTTTAGGGGTGACTTTTTCTCTTTGGGGGCCGTCTCTGCTTTCCCCTTCTCAATGACCTGAACAGCCTTCAGCAAACCATCCTGCAGAGCCTGGTTCTTTACCATATTAGAGATCATGAAATTGATATCTCTTATATACATCTGCCTTACTTTAGCAATGTAGTGTTCTGCCTTGTTACCATGTGCTACAAAGAAGATACACAGTGCTGTGATATCTCCTTCTTGCAACCCATACTCCTCCAGAACAGACTCCCATACAACTCTGATGCGCTTGTTCTTGACTTTTCGTCTAAGGATGGAGGCTAAGGTGGGAAGACTTCTCACCAGATCTGGCAGCTTCTCAAGCACACGAGTGTGCAAGTGGACAAGTACTTCAATGACGTAGCTGTATAAAATATTCAGTTCCATTGAAGTGAACCTACAAAAAATGTGGGCACTTCTTAAGCAGTAGAACTCTCTATGTACAGCCATAAAGTGAATTTTATTAGGATAATTCAAAGAATTATAAACATACTAGGAGAACTTTAAACAGATTGGGTTAGAGGTCTCCAGAGAAAGAGAACAAGACTTGAATCTCTTGACATAAGAAAAGCCATTGTTTATCTAAGCAGTTTTGTGATCTAAGCCTGGCCACAATGCTTGCCCTGGAACAGGCCTCAGTAATTCATGATCTTAAGGGAAGTGATGGAATGTTGGAACAAAGGAAAGGCCATCAAGAAACAATAGATCAGTGATAAGTGTTAGTTGCTTAGTTGTGTCCAGCTCTTCCTGACCCCATGGACTGTCACCCACCAGACTCCTTTGTCCATGGGATTCTCCAGGCAAGAATACTGGAATGGATTGCCATTTCCTTCTCCAGGGGATCTTCCTGACTCAGGGATTGAACCTGGGTCTCCTGCATTGTAGGCAGATTCTTAACCATCTGAGCCACCAGGGAAGCCCAGTTCTTCCTAAAAGGATATAGGTAACAATCTGATATGTATCTTAGAGTTCTGCAGGAACTAAGGCCCCACCCAGGTGGTCGTGGTGGTGGTTGTTCACTCACTCAGTCATGTCCAGCTCTTTGCAACTCCATGGACTGGAGCACGCCAGGCATCCCTGTCCTTCACTATCTCCCAGAATTTGCTCAAACTCATGTCCATTGAGTTGATGATGTCATCCAATTATCTCATCCTCTGTCACCCCTTATTCTCCTGCCTTCAATCTTTACCAGCATCAGGGTCTTTTCCAATGAGTCAGCTCTTTGCATCAGGTGGCCAAAGTACTGGAGCTTCAGCTTTGGTATCAGTTCTTCCAATGAATATTCAGGATTGATTTCCTTTAGGATTGACTGGTTTGATCTTCTTGCTATCCAAAGAACTCTCAGGAGTCTTCTCCAGCACCACAGTTCGAAAGCCTCAGTTCTTTGGTGCTCATCCTTCTTTATGGTCCAACTCTCACATAGCTTTGACTAAACAGATCTTTGTCAGCAAAGTATTGTCTCTGCTTTTTAACACACTGTCTAGGTTTGTCATAGCTTTTCTTCCAAGGAGCAAGTGTCTTCATTTCATGGCTGCAGTCACCATCCACAGGTGGAGCCCGAGTGGAGGGTAGAATGATGATATTGACCTTTTCTGACCCTTTTGACTTCAATCACTAAAGCTTGAATTCTGTCAACCTTTGCCCCAGTTCTGTGCTGGTCGTCTCTGTTCAAGCTCCTTCATGAATATGCATCTATCCTTAAGTTAAAACTTCCTGATTTGGATATTTGGGAAGACACTGCTTAGGGAAAGATCCCTGCTGTTCTCCTTACTTGCTGCAAGTAATAAATCCTTCCTTGTCCAAATCTTTGGCTTGGCTGTGTCTTTTGGCCCAACACCCACCAAGAGGCCAACCCAGCTTTTGGGTTCGGAACAGAAACAGCTGTTGTAGTTTAGGAAATACTTTAGAAATAGGGCCTGTCCTATTACAAAAGCCAGGACGGGAAAGCAACCTAAGTGCCCATCAGCAGACGAATGGCTAAAGAAGGTGTGGTGTATATCTACAATGGAATGTTACTCAGCAATAAAAAAGTGAAATAATGTCCTTGCAGCAACAAGGATGGACCTAGAGGTTATAATACTAAGTGAAGTAAGACAGACAAACATCACAATATCACTTATATGTGGAATCTAAGAAAACAGTACAAATGAACTTACTTATGAAATAGATTCATAGACACAGAAAATAATTTTATGATTACCATAGTATAAGTTAGGAATTTAGAATTAACAGATACATACTATTAAAAGAATTTTTTTAAAAAAGAAAAGAAATAGGGTTTGCACTCAACTGGATAGCTTAGATCTCAGGCCACTCATACTACAAATTTTTCAATGGCAAAGCACTTATATTATGCATCTCTGTGTTATTAAAACTTTGCCAAGCAAGGGACTCTGAGATGTGTACCACAGTATGGCAAGTAAACCAGCACTCAAATCAATCTTTTTTGAGTGAATGAGCCTGAGAAAATGTGATTTCTTCACAACCCATTGTTGGAACCATATTAAGAAACCCAGTTTTAGAATGACCACTGCAAGCTCTCATGAAACCACATAATTCCACTGATTTCTGATTAGATACTCACTTGAGTGACAGAACTGCTGTCCATAGCTCATCTTGGGCTCCCTGGTTTGCTAAAGTCTTGCTATGATCTTCAAATTTCTGTGTCAGATTATCCTTGATGAAGTCCAGTTCTTTAAAGTGTGCTTCTAAAGCTTGGAGTTTGTGGTCTACTCTACAGGATAACAGAATCAAAGGTTAATTTGGGTCAGAGTACAAAACTAAGATTTTGCCTGAAGATAAAGCTACAATACACTATTTACAGTCACTATCAGTAGCTACTTAAATTTTACAATTATGGATAGATGTTCCCATTTGCCATTCTCTCCAGTCATCATCCTAGTTCTTGCATTCCTTATATTGCCGAACATGTGAATTGTCTATCTCAACTATCTGCCTCATCTTTATTAATATATTGTACCTCATACTTTAAGAAGTATTTTATACAAACTTTAATTTGATTCTCACAATAACCATAAGTAATGAAGCAGTCATTTTTACTATTTTACAGATAAAGAAATTGAGTCTCAAAAAGATCAAGATTTAACCATCATATAGCTATTAACAAGTGCTGAGACCCATATTTATTAAGGTGGCTTTCTCTACCTTACTCTGACTATCAAAGTCTTATCCATCAAGGATAAGCTCATTCCATGCCTGCTTGAATCCCTCAGCCTTTCTATCTGGAGATCTGCTCCTTGCCTGCTTCTCTGTCACAGACACTGTCTCTATTACTTGTCACTCCCATCTCTTCCTTTATTTTTAGAGTTAGCTTTTCGTGATCTAAATTGTAAACTCTTGAAGAGAGAGGATCATAGACTGTTTCTTGAACATCTTTATGCTTGTCCCCCAATATCTAGCAGAGGTCTTACACAGAAGTAATAAAACATGTCTTCTATGACATTATTAGTGAAACGCTAGGCAGTGTAACAGCAAAAGGGGGACCTGAGTTGCTCTGAACAACCCTGATCATTAGAGGGCGCTGTGGCACCAAAATTACATCTAACTGAACCACAAAGAACTGAAATCCCACAGCTCACTTGTTTGAAGTCACCCACACTGTCTTTCATGAAGTGATACACAGCCAGTTCCCTGAGTTTCTATGTCCCCAGTGACCTGAATACTGTTGTGGTTGCCTAGGGTTCTGTCCTTGACCATCTTTTCTTCTTGGTCTTCACTTTATTCCAAGGTTAATTAGCTTCAGGTACCACCCCTCTCCTAAGCTCTAGAGCTGAATTTTCAACTATGTTTTATACATCTCCACTTAGATGGTGGTATCAGACTCAACTGTCTTAAGCTGAATTTACTAAGTAAACCCCTCCCCTTGCACTCTATCTTCAGAAATTTCAGCAATGGATTTTTCTCATTGTTCTAGATTCTATACGCATATAGATAAAGCTCTGTATGAAATGTGCATTTTCATTGGGAAGATCCCCTGGAGAAGGGAATAGTTATCCACTCCAATATTCTTGGGCTTCCCTGGTGGCTCAGATGGTAAAGAATATGCCTGCAGTGCGAGAGACCTGGGTTTGATCCCTGGAGATGGGAATGGCTACACTGCAATATTCTTGCCTGGAGAATTCCAGGGACAGAGGAGCCTGGCAGTGTAGAGACCATGGGGTTGCAAAAAGTCAGATACAACTGAGCAACTAACATTTTCACTTTTTTTCAAGGTTCTGTATGCATTTTCATAGGAACATAGGCCTACATGACCTAATATGCCAGCAATCTGTCCACATGTCAAAACTATTGTATCTGATAAACTCTTTGTATTAACTTTTAGACCTTTAAGAACATACTTCTTATAAGTCATCTCCAGCTTGAACTCTAGAGATAAACTCTAGCTTGTCCATCAGTATAAAGGTTTATATAAATTGAAGCATTATTTGGAATCCTTTGACCAAAAGGCATTCCTAGATCGTTTCAAATAAATCCTAAGGAACATGTCTGCAAATTTGCATTTCTATGACAGTTGTCCAGCTCAGTGAATGGGATCACCATCCACCCAATTCCTTGAACTAGAAATCTCAAAATAACTCACTATTTTCCCCCTTTCTTTCCATCAACATGTCTCTAATCTATTCCCTCCTCTCTATCTCTAGTAAGTCAGTTAATCACCATCTTTCACTTCGACCTAGGATTATAGTAGTCTAACCAGACTTTTCTGCTTTTCACCTCCAATCCATCCCCAAGAGCTATTCTTCTAAAACACAATTCTGTTCTCATAACTTGACTATTATATACATCTTATGCTGCCCTGACTTGCCTAGTGATATTGCTGGAGTCAAGTTGGACTCCTCAGCAGGAATTGTAGACTCTTTAACCTTTGCCCCTATCCTCTGCCAGTCCTCTTGCACAACTTAGTCACCAGTCACATGAGACATCTAGCTGCTGACTGAATAGGGTATGAGTCCAAGCATCTGTGGTTTACATGTACTGTTTCCTCACCCTAGAATTCCTTCCCATATTTTTATTTCTTGCAAACTCCTACTCACACTTTCAGATCCAGTCTAAATGTCCCTCTCTGAAGGGTTCCTTTTCCTAGTATCAAAGGCAAAATTCATTCCTCTTTTCATGTCTCATAGCCCTTTAGGGGCATCACCATTATAAGGTCAGTCACGTTAAATTGTAAACATTTTTTAATAAGTCTGTTATTCCAAAGGCTGTGAGCTCCTTGAGTACAGAAACCACATTTTACTTATTTTTGTAAACCCAGCATATAGCGCATGCATTAATCGAATGGAATATAGCACCTAGGAGGAGATTTTTCTTTATTATTAATGGACACAATTTTTGAACCTGAACACATTAACAGAAAAAGAATTCTAATTAGCATGCCTGTAGTTCTTTGCCTGTTTTTATTCTTCATTCTTCTCCTACCCATCTTCCCAGAAAAGCCGACCCATGCTTGCTCCCTCCCTGTAGCCCTTAGCAACCTTTTCATTGCCTCCTTCAAGGATATCAGGGTTGTGGTTTCATTGTTCATCTTCTTAAGGCAAAATGAAAAGAAACAAAACAAGCAAAACAAAAGCCCCACAGAGATTTGAATCCAGGGTTTTCTGCTGCTATCCACTCAGCAACAGGCAGCAGCAGTGTGAGTATTTGATCTAAATTCTGCCTGAAAGGTCACTCAGTACAAGAAGCTTTTAATAGCTTGTACATCCAAATATAGTTTCAAAGAACTGATCGTGTGAACACAGGTGTCCTGGGATGCACTATAATATTTGCCTTTGAAAAATGACCCATAGTACATCAAATAGATATACTATGTAAATGACCCATAGTAAAACAACCAGATGTAATTGTGACTCAGTGTATATTCTGGTAAATGGATATATAGGTACACAAATGTATACATAACCTAGGATTAAATTTGATGGAAATACTACTCTCAAATTTTAAGAGCTTAATTATTCACTTAGAACTTAAATTAGTTTTAAAGAAGCTTCAGACCTTTTATGATGAATTATATCAATGTGAAAAAAATCTAACCGTCCTTAGAAACTAATAAATATTTATTAAGCTTATAGTATTAGATTAGGTATTAGAAATAAAAACAGGCATAAAACAGGATTTCTGAATTCAAGGGGTTTAAATACTAACTGAGGAGGTATTTAAAAGATAAATATATTGAAAAGAAAAAAAATATATGAAAGTACTGTGTGCTGAGTAGATACAGACCATAAAAATCATATATGATGAAAGAGTATGTCACTGAAGCCTTGGATAATTGATTATCACTCACATTGAAGGTGAAATTTGGTTTTGGCCTTAGAGGAAATGTAGGTCATTGATTATCAGAGAAGAGAGAGAAGAGTATTACAAACCGGAGAAACTGGATAAAATTACACGTGTGGGTGGCAAGGTTATGTGATGTGGTCAGGGAACAATGAGTGAGTGTCTCTCAAGCAAAAAATTCATGTGAGAGAAAGAAAAACAACAGCATTTATAAACTGATTAAGAGTCAAGTCATGGATGTATTCCTTCATTGAATAACTTACTCATTTATTCAATAGTTGCTGAATGCCATAAATTCCAGTTGGATGGACAAAACCTATGAATGATTGACCAGCACTAGTCTAGGTACTGTGAATAAAATGAAGAGTAAGGCAGAATCCTTACCCTAAGAAGCATACTAGTAGGGAGACTGAAAACAAGGATTGCAAAAAAGTGGATGGTTCTAGATAGCCTGGTAAGGAGTCTGGACATATGTGTTGGTTCTGCAAATTATTCTAGTATGGGTGTTTAAGATGGATCCAAATAGGAATAAAACCGGAGGCAGAGATGTCCCTCAGGAGACTGATATCACAGTCAGCTGTGAGGTGATGAGATTACAATGTCTGTCCTCAGCAAAGAGGCAGATCTGAGAGACAATATAACTGCTCAAGGACCCCTGTGGGTTGGAGTCAGTAAGTCTCATGTGAATCTTCAGAAAAGCTTGGGTGTCCTGAAGGAATCAAGTCCTTCCTTGCCTCAGTGGGAAAACCTTGCCAGGATCTTGTGTCCTACCTAGTGGCCATTGTCCCCAACATCTCCCCACCTCTGCTATTTTTTCCTTATTAACAGAATCTAAATCCAAATATTGTTCAAGTATTGGGCAACTGTGTGCTTCAGGGGACTCTGAGATCCACCCTATCCAGTCACAAGGAGGGTAAATCTTGATAAGAACAAGCCAATCAGTAATTTCATTAATGTTGCCATTATCATTGGTTTAGGAAGCGGCAGATGGCAGAATTCTGACCTATGAAATGTGAGAGGAGGTTTACTGTGGGGCTTCTGAGAAAAAACTTTTTTTTTTAACTTGTGATAAAATACACATAATATAAAATTTACCATTTTTTTGATGGAGAGCAGTGGGAAAAATGGAGGAGAGTAGTCAAAAGTTACAAACTTCTAGTTATAATAAAATAAGTCTAGAAATGTAATGTACAGCATGGTGACTATAGCTAATAACACTGTTTTGTATTTTTGAAAGCTGCTAGGAGTTGATCTTAAAAGCTCTTATTGCTGGAAAAAAAAAATGGTAACTATTTATGGTGATGGAGTTAACTAGACTCAATGTGGTGATTATTATGTAAACATACATATATTGAATCATTATGTTTTACACCTGAAACTAATACAATATTATATGTCAGTTATATCTCCATTTAAAAGTTTGACCATTTTTGACCATTTTAAGTGTACAGTTCTGTGACATTAAGAACACTTACACTGTTGTCCAAACATCACCACCACCCATCTCCAGAACTTTTTCATCTTCCCCAGCTGAAACTCTGCCCCTGTTAAATACCAGCTTCACATTCTCCCCTCTTCTTAACCCCTGAAACCACCATTCTACTTTTCATCTCTATGATTTTGACTACTCTAGCTCCTTATATAAGGGGAATCATGTCCTCTTGTGACTGGGAGAAGAGTTTTTCCCAGATAAAAAAGAAAGTTTTCCCAGATAAAAAGAAATACATGGAAGAAAATGCTCTCTTAACCCCTCAATATTGTTGGGTCTTCCTTCACGTGATGCCTAGGACTGCAGCATCCAAGCTATAACAGCCATGAGGGGAACCGGCTCAGGGACTTCCTCAAAAATTAAAAATAGAGCTACTACTGTATGATCCAGCAATCCCACTTCTGGATATACATATCCAAAGGAAATGAAAAGAGGGTGTCCACGAGAGACCTGCATGCCTATGATCACTGCAGCATTATTCACAATAGCCAAGATATGGAAACAAGCTAAGTGTCCAAGAAAGAAGGAAATCCTGATATTTGCAACAACATGGATGGACCTTGAGGGCATTACGCTAAATGAAATGCCAGACAGAGGACAAGTACTGCATGGTATCATTTATATGTGGAATCTATTAATAAATAAAAAGTTAAACTCATAGAAACAGTAGAAAAGTTGTTGCCAGGGACTTGGAGTCAGGGGAAGAAAGAGACTGGGAAAAGGGTAAAGTTAAATAAAAAAGAAGAAAGACGCTTCACTGAATTAATCTCCCCTAGAACTGTTTCATTGCTAGTATGCTTATTATGAGGAGTAATGACTTTGCCTTATTGATTAAGCCTTTTATAGTTCAGACTTGGTCCTTAAGGAATTCATCAAATGAAGGAGACTTTGTGTGTGTGTGTGTGGGGGTTGCCCATCATACAGCGTTCAGGATCTTAGTTCTCTGAGCAAGGATTGAACCCAGGCCCCCTGCAGTGGAAGTGTGGCGTCCTAACCACCGGAAGTCAGGGATTTCTGTGAAGGAGACCTTATACATCAGATTCTTCTTTGCTGGGGTTTCTTCAGAAGCACTTCATTTCTCTAGAGCTAACATTAGTTTTCTTACGGGTAGACCTGTGGCTAGTATCTTGACAAGGAAATAAAACAGGGAAGGAAGAGAGGAATGGGTGGAAACTCTGACGTAACCTGGCATCTCTGTCCTCAGGTCACTCAGAATAAGCTGTTGGGGAACCAACCCCCAGGCCCTGGAAGAACGTTTAAAACAGGGTCGAGGTCAAATGGTTCTGCTGTGGGATCAGAGCCTGGCAATTCCACCCACAGTGCCGCTTCCTCCAGGATGCTGCCTGCCTATCCAGATGCAGTACTTGTCCCCTTCTCACACTTGCATTGACGCTTCTTGTCTGTGCACACCTAAACAGGACCTGCTGATCACTCCATCCTGGATTGCCTCTCTGCTATTTGGCCTGTTGTCTGCCCAATATTTTGAATTTCCTGATCTCTTCTGCCAGGCTCACCTTCTGCACCCTCCTTGTCCCCTGTCATATTGGCTTTCAAACTTTTTTTAGCTAGTGAACTTTATTTTTTTACAGCAGTTTTAGGTTCACAGATAAAATTTATATATCCCTGCCCTCACACAGACTTAACCACACCTGCCCACCCCACCCCCCGCCATGACAGACAACCTGTACCATAGTGTATATCTGTTATAAGGGATGAACCTACACTGACACCTCCTTATCACGCAAAGTCTCTAGTTTACATTAGGTTCACTCTAGGTGTTGTCCAGTCTGTGTGTGTGCCAAGTCGCTCAGTCATGTCCGACTCTTTGCAACCCCATGGACTATATCCCGCCAGACTCCTTTGTCCATGGAATTCTCCAGACAAGAGTACTGGAGTGGGCAGCCATTCCCTTCTCCAGGGGATATTCCAGACCCAGGGATCAAACCCAGGTCTCCTGCATTGCAGGCAGATTCTTTACAGTCTGAGCCACCAGGGAAACCCCCTGGTGGCTTGTCTAGTTTATGTTTTTTGACAAATACAGTATAGGTATTCACCATTGGAATGTCATACAGAATAGTTTCACTGTATGTTCTGTCTATTCTTCTCTCTCTTCCCACAAACCTCTGGCAGCCACTGATCTTTTCACTGTCTCCGTAATTTTGCCTTTCCCAGAATATCATATGGCTGGAATCATACAGTATGTAGTCTTTTCAGATTGACTTATTTTTACTTAGTAATATGCATTTAAATTTTCTTCATGTCTTTTCATGGCTTGATAGCTCATTTCTTTTTAGCTCTGAACAGTATTCCACTGTCTGCATCACAGTTCTTTTATCGTTTCACCTATGAAAGAATCTTGGATACTTCTAAGTTTTGGTCTCTATGAATAAAGCTGCTATAAATAATGTGCAGGTTTTTGTGTGGACATAGGTTTTCAGTTTATTTGAGTAAATACCAAGGATCTTGATTGCTGGATTACATTGTAAGAGTATGTTTAGTTTTGTAAGAAACAACTAAACTGTCTTCCAAAGTGGTTGTACTATTTTGTACTTCTACCGGCAATGCAATCAGGGTTCTCGTTGATCCACATTCTTGCCAGCATTTGGTGTCATCATTGTTTTGGATTTTGGCAACTCTAATAAGTGTATAGTGGTATATCATTATTTTACTTTGCAATTCCCTAATGACAAATGATGCTAAATATCTTTTCTTGTGCTTACTTGCCATCTTTGGTAAAATGTCTGTCCAAGGGTTTTGCCTTGTTAAAAGTCAGATTGTTTCCTTATTGTTGAGTTTTAAAAGCTCTTTGTATATTTTGAACAATAGTTCTTTATCAATTGTATCTTAAAAAAAATTTTTTTCCACAAACCTTTTTTATAGCAAAGTTGCAACCTAGATTCCTACCTGCTTTCTGTTGCAGGGTACAGATCTTTGAAAGAACACTTTATTCAAGAACTAAACAGCAGTGCTGAGAAGTAAATAGTATTTTGGTCGGTGAAAACAAGCATCTGAGAAATAAGCATCTAAAGAAGCAGCAGGTTTTTGTTGTTTATCCTAGAGCTGAATCAAGTACTAACAATTGAATACTTTGAGTACTATCTTTGAGTACTAAACTCAAAGTACAGATGCTAAGTGAGTAAAGTTATTTCTGACTCACGGAAAAGACCCAGGAGTTTTTGCCAGATATTAAGTTACCATAAAGTTTGCTAATAGCCACCTTGCTCTACAAGTTCTTGTAAGAGTAGTACATGTGGATGGAAATAGGACTTGTTAAAATGATATCAAACACTTTGTCAGGGGGCTGCCAACCTGATTTTTCCCACATTTTTAGATTGCTCACTGTATAAACTTCAGGAAAATGCATTCAGTCCAGATATTTGCCTACAGATGTACATCAGAAGAAGATTTCTTTAACTTGCAAATTTATAAAGATTACAAAAAGTATTCATTGAGTATGTCTGAGTTCATATTCTAGAGAGAGAATTCCATACATTTTATCGTGTCCATGACCAGACTCAACCTTTCACCTGGCCCAGTCATTGGATAAAAGCAAGATCCAGACAACAGCATTGATTCCAGGCAATCATTCCATCTGCTTGCAATATGCTTGGTTTTCTTTCCTCTTATTTCTAAATCCCAGTTTCTAAAACCTTGGTGTCCTTCAGGCCAAACTGTCATTGGGCTCTGATCAGATTGGTACAAATTCTTATTCTACCACTTCAAATTAGATGTGTGAGCTTGTGCAGGTTACTTAATATCTCTCAGCCCCTATTTCTGTATTTTAAAATAGAGGCCATTATCAAAGGACTTTAGAGGGATTGACCCTTAATTACCCACAGGGGGAACCTGTACTCTGTGCCTGGCTTCCTTCCCTTCTCTGTCTCACTTTCCTACTTCTGTACTATGGGCGCTTCCTGGAATTATAACTGAGTAGGACCCTAAGGGGCCTTCCCAGGACACAGCACTACCCACGCCCCCATACACTTGCCTTTTTATTTATTTGTTTATGGCTGCACTGGGTCTTCATTGCTACAAGTGGGCTTTCTCTAGTTGTGGCAAACAGGGGCTACTCTCTAGTTGCAGTCTCAGGCTTCTGACTGTGGTGGTTTCTCTCATTGTGAAGCACGGGTTCTAGGTATGCGGGCTTCAATAGTTGCAGCACTTTGGTTCAGTAGTTGTCACACATGGGCTTAGTTGCTCTGCAGAATGTGGGATCTTCCCTGACCAGGGATAGAACCCATGTGCCTTGCATTGGCAGGCAGGTTCTTAACCACTGGACCACCAGGGAGGTCCCCTGCCTGTCTATTGTTTGTAGAAAAATTTTAGCCTCCTAGGCCTTCCATGAATTCTGAAGAATAAATTTAATCAGAGAAGTGAGAAAACGCAGAAACAAAGGAAAACAGACAAACAAGACAAAATAATAATAGTTTAGCCATCAAGCAAAGTCAAGGAACTTTAGTTCCTTCTCGAGGACTTAGATAATATTCTGAGCCATATTCTTTGAGTTATTTTACAGACACTGAAGCCCCCACCAGATGGAAGAAGTGAACTACATCCTGTCCACAAGCACGTACACCCCACACTGGTTGGAACCAGAAGGTTGATGATGTTGACTCCTGAGTATCTCACCACCAACCAATCAGAAGAATGTCAATGAGCTGATCACACATCCCACAACCCCTCTTAGCATGTATTCTCCTCTTTTCCCTAAATAATTTTTGGGGAGTAGGGAGTTGGTTCATTTGGACATGAGTCTACTTCTTTCCCAGGATTGCCAGCTTCCTCAATCAAACTATCTTTCCCTTTACCCAGAACTTCTCTCTCTGTATGGGATTCTTGAGCCATTTGCAGCCGAACCTGAGTTAGGTAACAGAATCATCTCACACGCCAAATGCAATTCTCATCTTAGGTCCTGCTCTGGGGAAAAGCAAATTAAGAATACACCTCTATACCTGTATGACATTTCTTTATTTTTTATTTTTTGTATGACATTTCTTGTTCAAATATTAATCTCAAAGAATCTTAGCAGACCCTACTTGCTAGATTGGCTACTGATCTCCAAATGTGTCAGTGTGATAGGCATACTCATACACAGTGGGGTTCTTATAGAAACTTCCATTAAGGAACTTGTGAAAAACATACAAATAGTTTACCCACTTCGAATATATTGGTATTTTTTAAATGAATAAGTGTTTTTAAAACATTGAAGTGTAACACACACAGAACACTGTGTATCATAAGTTTGTGAAAATTAATAAAGGGAAATGTCACTAAAATGGCATTGAGAGGCCGGAAGCGGGGAGCTTTTATGCAGTACCACTCAAAGTCAGTTAATTACAGGAAAACTGTCAATTACAGACCGCAATAGAAGAATCACCAACAGGAAAGAATCGTCAATTACAGGGCCTAAACAGACAAGGTGTATGTTGAGTATCCTACAAGAAATCAGCTACCCCAGCAACTTAACCAATGAGAAACTGTCATCACCCTGAACTCCCAGTTTTCTCCAATGGGCTTTCATTCATGATAATAATCTTCTACTTCCTCCTTTTTCTGTATAAAATAATATTCTTCTCCTTTGTTTGTTGAACTTGCTTATAGTTTTTGCTGTGGCTTGTTTGTCTTGAACTGCAGCTCTCTGTTATTCCCAACTAAACCCATTTTTTGCTAGTAAAATAACTTTTATTTTTAAGATCAGTATGCTCGATGACTGTGATGTTATGATATAATAAGAAATACTTATTGGGTCTTTGTCCTGGTTCTTGGCACAGAGCTTCTAAAACTCTTATAACTTCCTAAGTGGTAAGAGTAACAGAACATCTCTTGTTATAATTGTTTTTTGTCCATAGGTCTTAAAACAGGTAAAAGAAGCATCTTTTATTATAATATTTGGTTTTATTCCCAGTTATTGAAATGGTTCCAGAGTGATAAAAGTGAAAGGAGTGTCCATTGTTGTTCATGGCAAGTCACTTTCAACAGTACCCGAGTTTATGTTAGTGAGGCAAGTTTTAGAAAGCCCCTAAGGATGTGGGGCCGGTTACCAGGAGACTCAACCATGTGATTAGAGGGTTGGAATTTTCAGCTCCACCCCTCAACCTCTGGGGAAGGAAAAGTGGTTAAATGTTAAGGCAATCACTGATGCCAATGAAATGAAGCCTTCATAAAAATTCTAATCAAAGGGTTTGGGGAGTTTCCAGTTTGGTGAACAAGAACACCATCAATATGCCAGTAGGGTGGTGCACCCCAAACTCTGCAGGGACAAAAGATCCTATGCTCAGGACCCTTCACCCTATGTATCTCTTCATCTGGCTATTTATTTGTATTCTTTAATTTATTCTTTGTAATAAATTGGTGCGTGTATGCGTGCTAAATCACTTCAGTCATGTCCAACTCTCTGCGACCCTATGGAGCCCACCAGGCTCCTCTGTCTATGGGATTCTCCAGGCAAGAATACTGGAGTGGGTTGTCATGCCCTCCTCCAGAGGATCTTTCCAGCCCAGGGATTGAAACCACGTCTCTTACATCTCCTGTATAGGCAGCCAGGTTCTTTGCCACTAACGCCACCTGGGAAACCCCAATAAATTGGCAACAGTAAGTAAACTGTTTTCCGGGGTTCTGTGAGCCATTCTAGCAAATCACCAAACTTGAGGGGGTCACAGGAACCCCTGATATATAGCCAGTTATTCAGAAGTACAAGTTACACTTTGGGACTTTTGATTGGCATCTGAAGTGGGGACAATCTTGTGTGACTCAGCTCTTAACTGTGAGTCTGTGCCAACTCCAGGCAGTTAGTTTTAGAACTGAGTTAAATTGTAGGACATCCAGCCAGTGTCTGCCAAGAACTGGAGAATTGTTTGGTGTGGAAAACCCCAAACATCTGATGTCAGAAGAATTGCATATAGAGAGGAAATGGTGTTTTTCCTTTTAGTGATTTATCACAAAGTGAACACACTCATGTAACCTTAAGCTAAATAAAAAAAAAGAAAAAGAATATTGCTAACATGCCAGATTTGTCATGGCCTTTGTGGCCCCTCTCATTTATTGCTTTTCCTTTCTCTCTAAAAGATAACCACAATCTCTCATTAAACATTAGTTTTGCTTATTTTTGAACTTTTAACAAATGGAATCATACAGTATGTATTTGTAATGCTTTACTGAGATGTAATTCATATATCATACAAGTGACTCATTTTAAATGTACAATTCACGAGTTTTTAGCATATTAAGAGTTGTGCAACTATCATTACATCAATTTTGAACATTTACATCACCACAAAAAGAAGCCCTATATCTCTCAGCAGTCACTACCTGTTCCTTCCCAATCCTTCACCCCATTGCCCCCAGCATGAGCAACTGTTTATCTTCAGTCTCTGTAGATTTGCCTGTTCTAGACATTTCTTATAAATGGGATCATACAATATGTACTCTTTTGCAACTGGCTTCATTTACTTAGCATAATGTTTCCAAGGTTCACCCATATTATAGCCTGTATTTCTATTTCATTCCCTCTTTATTGCCAAATAATATTCCACTATACAATGTTACGGACTGAATTGTTTCCCCTACCCCCACTGTAAATTCACATGTTGAAGCCTTAACACCCAATGTGATTTGGAAATAGGAACTTTAAAGAGATCATTACAATTTTATGACAGTGTTATAAGGGTGGAGCCCTAATCCAATGTGACTACTGTCATTACAGGGAGAAGAATCATCAGGGAGGCACACACAGGAGAGAAAAGGCCATGTGAGGACAGAGAGAAGGCCGCCATCTGCAGGCAAAGGGGAGATGTTCCAGGGGATAACCAAACCTATCAACACCTTGTTATCAGACTTCTGGCCTCCAGAAATGTGACACATAATTTTCTGCTGTTTAAGCCATCCAATCTGTGATATTCTATTATGGCAGCCCCAGTAGACTAATGCATGAACCGAATGGAATTCCTAGAGCTGAAAAATGCAAAATCTAAATTTAAAATTTACTAGCTTGGACTTCACTGGTGGTCCAGTGGTTGAGTCTGCCTGCCAATATAGGGGACCCAGGTGCAGTGTATGAGAGTCTCGTTGTTCCATACATCATCAGCACCTCATATTGTCAGTTTTTAAGATGCTTGCCATTCTGGTGGGTGTGCTTTATTTTGTTTTCTAGTTTCCATGAAACTGATCACTTTTTCATATAATTGTTGCTCTTTTGGATATCTACTGGCCCATTCACATCTTTTGCCCATTTTACTATTGGATTTGCTTTTTTATCTTATTGATTGATCAGTTAATTATTTACTCAGAGTCCTTTGTCAGTTATACACATTGCAAATATCTTATTCCTCTCTGTGGCTTGCCTTTTTGCCCTCTTAATGATGTTTTGATGAACAGATGCTTTTAATTTTAATGTAGTCCAATTTATCAATGTTTTCATTTCATCTTACATATTAAATCTTTCCTTTTCCCAGGGTTATGAAAATGTTCTTTTTCTCTTTCTTTTTTTTTCTTTTTCTCTTTAGAAGCTTTATTACATTATCTATCACATTTAGATTTGCAACGCACCTAGAAATAGCTTTTTGATGAGTCTGAAGAAGGGATCAAGACTCATTTTTTCTTCATATGGATATGCAATTGACCCAATTCCATTTATTACCAAGACTGTCCTGTTCTCACTAGTCTGCAGTGCACCTTTGTCATTAATCAAGTTTCCATATTTATAAGCATCTATTTCTGTCCTCTGTTCTGTCCCATTTATCTGTTTATCTACTCTTGTGCCCATACCAGAGTCTTAGTTATTGTAGCTTTATATAATAAGCCTTAATATCATATAGTGAGTCTCCTACATCTGTTCTTCACGAATATCTGGGCTGTTCTAAACCATTTGCATTTTCATATAAAATTTACAACAAGTTTACTAATTCTTATAATAATACTAGCTGGGATGTTGATTAGGATTACATTGATATCTTTATAATATCTAGTCATCTAATTCATAAATATGAGAAAACCTTTTAAATTTTCTTCAGTTTTTCTCAATCACGTCTTGCACTTTTCTCTATAGACCTTTTGCATGTATTTCTTTAGACTTAATGCTAAGTATTTGATGTTTTTTGATGCTATTGTAAATGGCATTTAAAAATTTTTCCCTATTGCTGCTGTTATATAGGAATATTGGCAATTTTTATAAATTTATCCTTTTATTCAGCACCCTAAATTTATTTTTAATTTTAATAATTCATCTGTAGATTCTTTTGATTTTCTACATGCACAACCATATTGTCTGTGAGTGACCATTTTACTTCTTACTTTCTAATTCTTAAGCCTTTTTTTTCTTTTATTTGCCTTATACTATTAAGGACCTTCCAGAGGATGTCAAAGAGAAATGAAGGATGGACATATCCTTCTCTTATCTTGTTCCCAACGTCAGGGGAAAACATGTTAATATTTTACTATGTTTCTAAATAATCCATATCTCAAAGAAGAAATCACGGTGGAATTTAAAATGTTGTATTGGAACAATAATGAAAGTGTGACATGTAGCTGAAAGGATGCCGCTAACACCACAGTTAGAAGGAAAATCAGTGAGCTCTAAGTATCCATCTCAAGATGTCTGAAAAAGAGCAAATCAAACCTAAAGATAGTAGAATGAAGGGAATAATAAAGGAACTAATGAAATAGAAATTGGTACTGAATCAGTTATTTGAGAGATAGGGTACAGGCATCTAAATATTTTAAAAATAATCATTGGTGAATCTGATTTGCAAACAAAATTATGGTGATACCTTGGTCTCAAAAGACACAAGCTTTGAAGGAAATGGCATCCTACAAAGAAAGAGCCAGCCTGCCTTCCTTCCTTCTCCCTTCCTCTCTCCCTCCCCTCTTCTTCTTTTTTTTTTTTTTTTCATAGGATTATTATAAAAGTACTATGGGTAACAAAGAAGAGACAAAATAGCAGTAAACCTACTAAAATGTCTGTTTACCTCTTGTTTGACCTTTGGTGGTAGTATAAACATCATAGACACCATGAGGATTGTAACATTAGGCCTCTGGGAAATAGAAGCCAGAGCTGGAAGTGTCTTCAAGGGAAACATCAAATAGCTGTTTCCGTTTGTTTCAAGCTTTACAAATAAGGTGAATCAGAGCTCCACGATTTTGCATGTAATTCCATGCAGAAGCCAATTGCATGCATATTCCTGAGACTTTCATTGCTGTTGCTGTCAGCCTGTGCAGTTTCCCTGATTAACCTGCCAAAAGTGTTCTCCTTTCTGAAAGCTGTCCAGAAATAAACAGATATTGTAAAAGGAGACAAGGGCAGATTCTGGAACTCGAATTCTTGATGATCTTAAATGATGATGTATGAAAGAAATAGGGAAAACAGTTTGATTTGCTCCAACTAGGTTGACCCAGAAAGGAGAAAGTGTCTGACTCCCTGCGACCCCGTGGACTGCAGCCACAGGATTGTGTCTCTAGGGGGAGCTAAATCTCTGTAGAGCAATGCAGCAAGGGAAAATATTGAAAATTCTTAGAACCAAAAAAGTAATGCCTCATGAAAATCAGTAACATCAATCAGAAAATTAGAATATGTTATTCAAAAGGGAGCAAGTCTAGGAGTAAGAGGTTTAAAGGAAACAAAGAGAAACAGAAGTGTCTGCTTAGTCCTCTCTCTGGCTTATTCCGGTAACAGACCCCAAACCACCCCTGCCTCTCCAGTGCAATTCTGTCTTGTGCAACCAAAGAGTACTGACAGATAATTGTGGCTATGTGTCATTTTGGAGAACTGATGGTAACGACACCAGAAGTGCTCGTCAGGGCAAGTCAGGGCAGATCAGGTCTAAGTAGTCAAACTTGTTCACCCTCCTGTGCTCCTTACCTAGATTTATGACATTAGGATCCACCCAGTCACCGAAACCGGAAACCTGGGCTTCCTTCTTGACTCCAAATCTCTTACTGAAAATGTGACTAGTTATTCTACTTGGCTACCTTAGAATTTATACTGAAAAGTGCTCCTTCAGAACACGCTCTTCAGAACACACTGTGGGTTCTAACTTTGCTATTCCCCCACCTTCCCCAGCAACCTCACTGATTTAATCTTACCTAGAGATGCCAAAGAGCACTCAAGAGGATTTTCAGGACTCTCTGTACAAGCCAATGCATTCAGGTTTGATTACTGTCCACTTTCAAAAGAGAAAACTTATTAGACTTCTATGATTGATTATTAATTATTTAATTATCATACCAAAATTGTTTGTCCAAATCCAATATTAGGTATGAGATTCTTACAACTCTTACGTAACTACAAAATCAAAACAAACCTACATATTGAACACAAACCAAATCCCAACTAATAAAATAAAATTGCCAGTATTAACTTATTACGATGGCTGATGCTATTTGGCTGAAACTAAATCACCTCTAATACCATGGATTTGGCACTAACTGCTTTAGAGGAGATTTTTTTGCATTTGGCAAATGGATACTACCTTGGGAAGAGTAATCACTCAATTACAAAACATTTCTGTAATTGAACTACATCCCTCACTTAGTGCATGCATTCTTAGTTCGTGAATTTTAGATGGAAAGAAACACAATAACCTGAATATTTACACCTGCCATGTATTTTGAAACATTTTTAGATTTTATGAGTTTTTTCCAAGGCTAATGACACTGATGACATATTTAAGGTCATTTAAAAATTAAAATGGGAGTAACTATGGTTCAGGCATCCAAGATGGAGCTGGGTGGCCATTGTGGATGTGGTTTTAGACATGTTCCTGTATCACTGAGAACTTGAACCTTCTGAATTGTATATAACTCGGACACCATCAGCCATTTTCAAAATAATATCTACTAGCAGCTCCTAGATGCAACCTTGTAGTTTCAAAGCCCCCCAGCTCTACTTAGCAACTATGTAATCGTCTTGAACCCCAACTAATCCTTGCTTAACAAGCACCCTTACTTCTTGCCAGCTCCAATCGTGATTCTTGACAATTTATGTAACTAGCTGTGACGTTGCAGCTTTTGCCTGTATAAGCTTCCTGCATTTTGTAGTCCAGAAAAACACATTTCAAGTGCTTTCTTAGATTTGTGCTTCCCAGGCTGTAGTCCTAACAAACCCCAAATAAAAGCTTTTCTTTTTTTTTCTGCCTCCACTAGGTCTCCATTCTTTGAACCCTTGTTAACAACATGATTTAGAAGATACGTTTTTCCTGTTACTTCTGCTACTCCTGCTGATGAGTGGAGCAATGATGATGGAAGATTGGGGAGGGGATTTATTGACACATATTGAGTGACTTTTTTGATTCTGGGGGACCTGTGCCTGCTGAACAACCAAACTGTTTCTGTTGAAAATGTGCCCAGTTTAAACCCTTGTTTGTACTATTATTTCTAACATAACTTTCAAACCAGAAAAAGAAAGCATGTAAAAAGTATGTAAAATCTATGGGGAAAAAAATTCTAATTTTAAGTGAAAAATTAGTGATAACGAAAGACAAACCTCAGAGGCATGAAAGCTTCAAATGTTCTATGTACAAGGACACTGGTTATTAAGTAATAGGTTTGAAAAGAACACTAAGAAACTTGTCTTGAAAATGTACTTTTTATAGCAAGCAATCTTTAAAACATCAGTTTTGAGATATAATTTATGTACAATAAAATTCAAAAATTTAAAAAAATACAGGAACACCCCTGGTGGTCTCATGGTGAAGAATCTGCCTGCTAATGTAGGGGACACAGGTTCAATCCCTGGTCTGGGAAGATTCCATATTGCTGTGGGGCAACTAAGCCCGTGTACCACAGCTGCCTACAGGCTCTAGAGCCTGTGCTCCTCAACAAGAGAAGCCACCACGATGAGAAGCCTGCTTACTGCAGCTAGAGAGCAGCCCGTGCTCTCCTCAACCAGAGGAAGCCTGCGCACAGCAGTGAAGACTCAGAGCAGCCCAAAATAAAAAAATAAATAATAAACATTTTTTTAATAAAATAATTTTTTGAGCAGCACAGTTAGTTGCGTTTTGACAAATGTTTATAGTCATGTGACCACCCCCACAATCATGGTAAACCTCACAGAACATCACCCCTACTACTCCCAAAAGTTCCCTCGTACTTATTTGCAATCAATTCTATACCCACCTCTGACCTCTGGTAACCTCTGATCTGCTTTCTTCTTTGCCTTTTCTAGAGTGTCACATAAGTAGAATGATACAGTATTTTGGTCTGACTTCCTTTAGGTATCATAATGCTTTTGAAATTTTCTTGCATGTATCAAGTTTGTTCCTCTTCTCAATAATATTCCACTGATATGGACATACTATAATGTGCTTAAATAGTTACCAGTTGATGGACATTTGGTTTGTTTTCAATTTGGCTATAATGAATAAGTAGCTATAAACATTTGAGTAGGGACCTTTGTATGGACCTAAGTTTTTATTTCTCTTGGGCAAATATCTAGGAGTGGACTTGGTGGGTCATGGGTAAGTATGTTTGACTTCATAAAAACTGCCAAACTTTTCTTCCAAAATGGCTGATCCATTTTTTATTCTTAACAATATAAGAGTTCCAGTTGCTCTGCATCCTTTCCAACATTGTCAGTCTTTTTGATTTTAGCTATTCTGATGGATACATATAGATATAACCTTGTGATACTGTGTTTACCTAGTGACTATTGATATCAGCTGCCTTCTCATGTGAGGTGAAAGTCACTCAGTCGTGTCCAACTCTTTGCGACCCCATGGATTATACAGTCCATGGAATTCTCTAGGCCAGAATACTGGTATGGGTAGCCTTTATCTTTTCCAGGGGCTCTTCCCAACCCAGGGATCAAACACAGGTCTCTGGCATTGCAGGCAGATTCTTTACCAGCTGAGCCACAAGGAAAGCCCAAGAATACTGGAGTGGGTAGCCTTTCTCTTTTCCAGCAGATCTTCCTGACCCAGAAATCAAACCAGGGTCTCCCGCATTGCAGGCGGATTCTCTACCAACTGAACTACGAGGGAAGCCCATATCTTCTTACCTTCTCATGTACTTATTAGCTATTTGTAAATTCACTTTGGTGAAGTGTCTGTTCAAATTCTTTGTTCATTTTTAAACTGGATTGTCTTTTCATTAAGTTGTAAGAACTTAATGAATATGTATGTAAGTCCTTTAACAGATATGTGTTCTACAAATATTTTCTCCCAGTTTATGGCTTGCCTTTATATTTTCATAAATTTTTTTTTTTTTTTGAGGAGGGGGGAAGAGCAGAAGTGTTCCATTTTGGTGAGGTCCAACTTGGACTTCATTTTTTTCTTTTATGGTTCATGCTTTTTGTGTCCTAAGAAACCTTTGTCTAACTGAAAGCCACAAGATCTTTTTCTGTCTTTCCTACTTTTTTATAGCATTAGCATCATGTGAAATGCTGGGCTGGATGAAGCACAAGCTGGAATCAAGATTGCGGGGAGAAATATCAATAACCTCAGATATGCAGATGGCACCACTCTTATGGCAGAAAGCGAAGAACTAAAGAGCCTCTTGATGAAAGTGAAAGAGGAGAGTGAAAAAGTTGGCTTAAAACTCAACATTCAGAAAACTAAAATCATGGCATCTGGTCCCATCACTTCATGGCAAATAGATGGGAAAACAATGGAAACAGTGACAGACTAGTTTTTTGGGCTCCAAAATCACTGCAGATGGTGAATGCAGCCATGAAATTAAAAGATGCTTACTCCTTGGAAGAAAAGCTATGACCAACCTAGATAGCATATTAAAAAGCAAAGTCATTACTTTTCCAACAAAGGTCCATCTAGTCAAAACTATGGTTTTTCCAGTAGTCATGTATGGATGTAAGAGTTGGACTATAAAGAAAGCCAAATGCAGAAGAATTAATGTTTTTGAACTGTGGTGTTGGAGAGGACTCTTGAGAGTCCCTTAGACTGCAAGGAGATCCAACCAGCCCATCCTAAAGGAAATCAGTCCTGAATGTTCATTGGAAAGACTGATGCTGAAGCTCCAACACTCTGACCACCTGATGCAAAGAACTAACTCATTGGAAAAGACCCTGATGCTGGGAAAGATTGAAGGCAGGAGGAGAAGGGGACGACAGCAGATGAGATGATTGGATGGCATCACCAACTCAATGGACATGAATTTAAGCAGGCTCCAGGAGTTGGAGATGGACAGGGAAGCCTGGCATGCTGCAGGCCCTGGGGTCACAAAGACTTGGACACAACTGAGTGACTGAACTGAAGTGAACTGAACTGACAGTATTAGCTCTTATGATCCATTGTTTATGGTATAAAGTAATGGCTGAGGTTCGTTTTTTGGCATATAACATCCAATTGTTCCAGCAATATTTGTTGGAAAGACCATAATTGGATTGTGTTCCATGTTGGATGATGATATTGGAAATACCACATTGAATTACTTTGCTGAAAACGTTTGCCATAAACATGCAAGACAAGTGCATAAAAGGATGCTCAAGATCAGAAGTTGTTAGGAAATGCAAATCAAAACTACATTGAAATAATTCACACTGATTCCAATGGCTACAATAAAAAGAAAAAACAAATGTTGGTGAGGATGTGGAAAAATGGGAATCTTCATAATTTGCTGCTCAGAATATAAAATGTTGCAGTAACTCTGGAAAACAATTGGGCAATTCTTCAAAATATTAAATACATAGTTACTGTGTGTGTGTATGTGTGTCTGCACAGTTGTGTCTGACTCTTTGAGACTCTAAGGACTGTAGCCTTCCAGCCTCCTCTGTCCAGTCCATGGGATTTTCCAGGCAAGAATACTAGAGTGGGTTCCCATTTCCACCTCCAGGGTATCTTCCCGGCCCAGGGATTGAACCCAAGTCTCTTGCGTCTCCTGCACTGGCAGGCAGATTCTTTACCACTGAGTCCATTAATCACAGTAGCCCCAAAGTGGAAACTACCTTACACATCTATCAACTGATGAATAAAAAATGTGATATATATACATATATTTGTGTGTATGTATATACTTGTATACAAACACATATAATGGAATATTATTTGGCTATAAAAAGTAATGATGTATTGATACATGCTATAACATGAATGAATCTTGGAAACATTATGCTAAGTGAAAGAAGCCAGTCATACAGACCACATATTATTTCATTTATATGAACTGTCCAGAATTGGCAAAGCTACAGAAATGGGAAGTAGGTTAATGATTGCCTAGGGTGGTTTAAGGAGAAATGGGGAGTAACTGCTAATGGGTACAGGGATTCCTTTGGAGGGAGGGAGAGAAATTTTCTAAAATCAGGTTGTGGTGATGGTGTTACAATTTAATACAAACCATTCCATTGTACATTTTAATTGGGTGAATCATATAGTATTGAATTATACCTTAATGTTTTTTTTTAAAAACTCCCCTCAAAATTATGGATTTAAAATTTTTGCTCTCTAAGGCTATATTCTTGTTTCTACCGGTGCCATAAACCAATTACTTCCAGTGTTTGAAAGAGCAGCTGTCTCCTCTCTTACATGGTTAGAATAAAACTTTTTCTAGTTACAAAGCATACAAAAGCACATTAAGACAAAAAAAAAGTTTAGTTTTACTGATGTCAATTACATAAGCCAAAGCAGCTAAAGTAAACAAAGTATAAGGGAGAATTGCAGATCACTGGGAATGCAGTCAGACCTCAGTTTCGCTCTCTGGTTTTCCTCCTGCTACATGGGTACCACCTGACCAGTTAGAACATGGCCTGCTGCTTCCCCAAACCCTTCACATTACAGGACTTTAGCCTTGTGACCTTCCAAATTCTCCTTGCATATCTGTATTTTTATATTAGAAACAAAATTTTTTCATAGCTTTAATTCCTCTTTCCAAACACGTGTATGTACCAGTAATCAAGAAATAATCGAGAAGGGAGGAAATTGCCATCACCTGTGTCTTTATAATTCATAATGTCAGCATATGTCTGCATATGCTTATACTGTTTGCAGCTCTGTCTAGCTCCTGAATCTGAGACGTATAGTTTGGGTGCTTGTGAACACTTCAGCCAGCCTCAGAGCTTGGCTGAGAAAGGACCACAAGATACAAGAATGATCCTGGGTAGGTATGGGTGTCATCTATTACTTCCTATTTTCAGAGGGAGGGATAGAATCCCAGAGAAGTGTCATCAAATGGCAAGATGAAGCCGGGATCCTGTGTCACAGATGTTTGCTTTAGTCTTTCAGAAAAATATGTTCAGTTCAAATACCAATTTATTCAATTTTCATTCTTTCATGAGTACACACACAAGCTACAGAATAAAGGCTCTCCTCATCAGTCTATGGTTATATAGACTGTATCTGACATAATGACATTCTACTACATCTTAATCATTTTTTCCTTTTTTCTTTTGGCTGTGTCATGTGACAAACAAGATCTTAGTTTTCCTGACCAGGGATCGAATCCATGCCCCTGCACTTGGAGCACAGAGTCTTAACCACTGGACTTACAGTGAAGTCCCAGTAATTTTTTTTTTTTCTCTTTTAATTTAAAAAAATTTCTTCTTTATTTTGGGCTGCTCTGGGTCTTCATTTCGGCATGGGGGCTCTTCATCATGGCGTGTGGGCCTCTCTAGTTGCAGCATATGGGCTTAGTTGCCCCTTGGCACCAGGGATGGAACCTGCGCCCCCCCTGCGTTGGAAGGCAGTTACTTAGCCACTGGACCACCAGGGAAATCCCAACTTTTTCTTTTTTAAATTGAGCTACATTTGACATATAACATTGTATAAGTTTAAGGTGTGCAACACATTTATCTGATACATTTATATTGTAATATGATTGCCACTGCAGCAATAGCTAACATTTCAACCTCATCATAGTTATTAACTCTTCCACCACTGTGAACAACCAAGGTATAGTCTCTTAGCAAGTTGAATGTTTATAATACAACCTGTTGTCTGTAATCACTGTTCTGTGCACTAGATCTCCAGGACTTATTTATACACTAGCTGCAAATATGTACCCTTAAACATCTCTCCCCTTCTCCCCACCCCTGGCTTCTGGTAGCCACCACTTTACTCTCTTATTCTTTTGGTTTTTTTAGGTTCCACGTATAATAGATATTATACAGTATTTGTCTTACTCTGACATATCTCACTTAGCAAATTGTTCTCAAGATCCATCCACAGTTACAAAAGGCAGAACTTCTTTTTCTCTTGGCTGAATAGTATTCCATTGCATGTATGTACCACATCTTAACTTATCCTTTGATACACACTTAGGTTGTTTCTCTGTTATTGTGAATAATGCTGCAATAAATACGGAGTTTATATGTCTCTTTGTGGAGAAGGAAATGGCAATCCACTTCAGTATTCTTGCCTGGAGAATCCCATGGACAGAGGAGCCTGGTGGGCTACAGTCCCTGGGGTCGCACAGAGTCAGACATGTCTTTTCAATAACCAGTTTTCATTCCTCTGGACATATACTCAGAAGTGGGATTACTGGATTATATGTTAGTTTCATTTTTAGTTTTTTGAGGACTCTGCATACCAACTTACAGTCCCATCCACAGTGCAGAAGGGGTCTCTTTTTTTCCAAACCCTTGTCAACACTTGTTTTCTCTTCTTGATAGTAGTCATTCTTACAGGTGAGGTATCTCTTGAGGAGTGATGCTGAGCACGTTTTTATGTGCCTGTTAGTCAGTTAGATATCTTCTTTGGAAAAAATATCTATTTCATTCCTCTGCATGTTTTTTTTTTTTTCCGCTATTGAGTTGTACAAGTTCTTTAAATTTTGGATATTAACTCTGTATCTAATCAATATATGATTAGAAGAAAAATTTCTCTCATTCTATAGTTACCTTTTTATTTTGTAGTTTCTTTAGTTGTGTGGAAGCTTTTAAATTGGATGGAGTTCTACTTGCTTTTCGTTGTTTGTGCTTTTGGTCCAAAAAATCATTGTGAAGGGTAGTATCAAGGAGCTTCTTTCCTCCTGTTGAGGTAAGTTTTATGGTTTCAAGTCTCATGTTTAAGACTTTCAACTTAATTTTTTGTGACTAGTGTAAGATAGGGATCCAGTTTTCCTGCATGTGATTATCCAGTTTTTCCAACACCATTTGCTGAAGAAACTATTGTTTCCCCACTTGTCAAGTAACAGCTGATCATATATGCAGGAGTTTAATTCTGGGCTATTTTCTTCTTTGGTCTGTGTGTCCATTTTTATGCCAGTACCATACTGGTTTAATTACTACAGCTTTACTGTATAGTCCCAAAGCAGGACATGTGATGGCTTTCTTTCTTTCTCAGGGTTGCTTTAGCTATTTGGGGCCTTTTGTAGTGCCCTACATTTTTAGGATTATTTTTTGCTATTTGAAAAATGCTGTTGAAATTTTGATAGGGATTACACTGAATCTATAGATGACATTGTGGAGCATGTACATTTTAACAATAATACTCTCTTCTAGTCCGTGAACACAGGATGTCCCTCCACTTGTTTGTGTCTTCTTTGATTTCTTTCAGCAAAGTCTTGTAGTTTTCATTTTACAGATCTTTCACTTTCTTGTTCCCATGTGTTTTATTGCTTTGATCCTATTGTGAATAGGAGACACTTCTTTTTTCAGATGTTGTAGTGTTGGCGTATAGAAAACAACTCATTTTGGTGTAGTGATTTTAAACTCTTCAACTTTACTGATTCAACAGTTTTTTAGTTGAGTCTTTTTTTTTTCTTTTGCCACACCCCACAGCATGCAGCATCTTAGTTCCCTGACTAGGGATCAAACCCACACCCCCCTGCAATGGAAGTATGGCATCTTAACCACTGGACCATCAGGTAAGTCCCTAGTTGAGTCTATCTTAATGATTTTTAATAAAATATCAACATTGCATTTATCTAGCCACACATTGGTTTGTAACATGATTAACAATCTCGTTCATAACAAAAAAAAAACGCATTCAACTTTCATGTCACTACCTATTTTGACCTTTTGTATCAACATTTATCGTTTTTACTTGATCACTGGATGCTTTGGATGCGTCTTCATTCACTGCCTAGAATGATTATAGGGAAATCATGTTGAAGTGAACTTTGGGTCCCTCTCCTCAAGCATTTTTATGGCTTTAGAGAAAAAGACCTGATGGAGCTCTATCAAGCCTCAGCCCAGTCCTTTTCTCCACTGAGAGCACTAGGGTACAGCAGGGTCTCTCCAGGCACATGAGGGGTTCTGAGTCCTCTCACACCCTCTTCCGGGCTGGGTTAAATCCTGCTTCTCTGGTTGGAGTGTGGCCCAGGTGGTGGGGTGGTGACAGCATGTTTTGTTCATTTCAGTTGACTCGTCCTTAATGTCTCACAATTTCCCTCTTGTCTGACAACTTAGTCTCTAAAACGAACCTTAGTCCAGTGCAAGGGGCAACATTCCTCACTGGGAATGTGCCACAGGAAGAGGGTTGGCTATGAAGGAGACCTACCTCTGTTCAGACTCCAGACTGAGCCACAAGATCCTTATTGTTCTGTCTCTCATCTCTGTGAGACCTGCTCAAGGCTAATCTTCTGCAGTTCTGGTTGCTACCCTCTCTCACCATCAGACTTTAGTTAAGAATATTAGTCACAGTTGGCTGGCTAAGAGCAAGAATGTGAATTATTGCTAAGTTTCTTAGACACAGTATCAGTGATATGGTTATGTTGAAAAGTGACCTTTTTAGGAGATACATGCTGATTATTTTGAGGTCAAGTGTCATAGTATTTCACTTTCAAATAGTTTAGAAAACCAAATTCACTCATAGAACACATGTGCAGTACCATACTGTTTTTCATTAATTCTCTACTTATAAACAGGAAAACTGAGATGATGGAAGAGCTATTCATAGGTTAAGGCATCAGAATTATACATAATTATGCCAGAGGATGATTGATTAATCCTGAAGGTATTTCTGCTCTTGGCAGGGAGAAGCAACTGGGTGGCACTGCATCAGTTTTAGGACTGTCTATCCCAGACTCCAAACTGACTGTAATTTGGAGAGAACATCAAATGTGAAATGAGCATGGCTGGGTATCTGTAAATTGAGCACTGGTTGGGAGAGCTATGTGTAGCCCTCATAACTGGTATTAAAAATAACCTAAAGCATAAGCAAAGGGTTCAGTCTGGTTGCCAGGCAACCCTGCTGCCAGCTCCCTTCAAGCTGACCTTTATTTTTATTTTTTTCTATCCACATCTCTTAACATTTTCACCTTCTGGATCTCCCTTGTTTCATTTAATACTTAATGATTATTGTTTGTGAGTTGGGGGATCTGGGACAGGCCAAACCACAAGTTCTGAAATTCAATAGGCAGACCCTTGCCCCCAAGCATCTTACAGTCTAATAATGTAAAAAGGTAAGTATATAATTATCTTGATTATGTTCCTTTAACATAATCCTTTACTAGTTGTAATGTTTATCTTCAAATAACCTTTTTCCAAATAAAGTAACATTTACAGGTTCCAGGAATTAGAACCTGGTATTTTGGGGCACATTTTCAGCCTTCTATAGATTTGGGGACTTTGGAAGCCCACTTAGAAGGTGAGGCCACTTAAGTTCTTACTCAGTTATCTGAGGGGCTGGCTGGCTAATCAAGGTAAGCAATATTTAAAAATGGTATCCTGGGACTTCCCTGGAGCCCAGTGGTTAAGACTCCATGCTTCCCCTAGGCGACACAGGTTCAATCTGTGGTTGGAGAACCAATTTCCTGCACGCTGCACCGTGTAAAAAAAAAAGTATCCTGATTCTCTGTATGATTCTCTCTATGGCACTTTCTTTTGCTTACTTTACCAGTGTTTCTTTAAGCTCTCATTAACTAATCTAGTTATACCTTATTGCTTGAGAATGTAAGTCAAACTGTAGCCAAATGACTGACCTAAGAAGAGTTCACTTTGCATACAATTTTCATATCGTAAATTTACCAAAATATCAATAGTTGGTTGTAGATCTTTGGGGTCTATAAGTTCAACCCATACTCTTCTTCCCTGAGAACTAGCTCCCTTACATGTGGGGGCCCCTTTGGCAATACTGATACTAAATGACAACATCCTCCTGATCAGAGGTGACTGTATCAGAGTTAGGCCCATGACAAGTGAGACCAATCAGATTATCTTCAGGGCCTTGGAACTTAGACACTACTCACTCGGGTTCTGGAATTGAAAAAGGTTGCTGATGTAGCCCTAGAAGGCCATCTTTTGTCAGGTGAAAGAAGCAGAGATAAGTGACCACAGCGACTGAGAGACAGAAAGTATAGGTGTTTTGGTTCTTGACGGCTTCCCTGTTTAGAAATGGAGAGTCAAGCTACATTTTTGTTCTGGGTTGAGTGAATTCTGCACTTCTACCCCCCCCCCCCCCCCCCATAGTAAATTTCCCTTTTCACTGAGGCAGTGGGTACCTGTTATCAGCAACCAAAAGAAGTTTAAAATTAATGTTTCAATCCTGGTTTAAATACTTCCCACCTTGTTCCCATAACATTATTAAAGCTTAATAGCTAAAATAATGCTGCACTTGGGTAATTTCCCAAAAGATTTCTCTAAAATCTCCAGAGATGACCCATGATTATTAGTCATTCCTGACATTTTAATACATATTAGAATCACTGGACACAGTATTACTATGATGTTGGTTTCCTTTCATAAACAGTAGCATGGAAGGGACCTTAGGGAATGTCTAATTCAACCTCTGTACTTTCAAGTAAGGAACTCAAGGCCCAAAATGGCCAAGAATTTTGCCCAGTTCTGGGATTAGAAACTTGTTTCTGTCAATAGTCAGACCAAGGTCCTGTCAATGGATATTTCAGGGCCAAGATGGTAGTCTCCTTGCTTTAAATTTCAAGTAAGATTAAGCAATATTTATTGACTGCCCACATAATTGGTCAGGACTCTTTTATTAATAGTTAACAAGTTTTAAAAAAAAGGCTTTAGGAATATACTTGTTTCAGGCATAGCTGGTTCTAGGCTCAACATTACTATGAGGAGTCTCTCTCCCCATCCCTAGGCAAGACTTTTCACTTTTTCTGTAGGTGAGGCACCTACAGACATCCTATCAGCTTAACTACCTCAGCTGTAAAAACCTGATTAGTCTTAGACTTCTCTGTTATATGAGCCGAAAAATTCCTTATTTCCTTAAGTCAATTTGAATTTGGTTTCTGTCATCTGCAGCAAGCATTCTAAAATTGAGCTTATCAAAGAATTCTCCACAAACCAGCATAATGGTAACTAATCAGATTCTCTCTTTAAAACTCTGAATATAAGAGTAGGCAGTTAAAGCAGAAGCTGAAAGAACATGCAGAAAAATCAGCAATCCAGGGCATGATGAAAACTTACTCTAGACACAATGTCTTGGCTTCTATTCTCAACCTCTTCTATTTACCTCATATCTTCTGCTTAGTCAGAGTTTCTGCTTATTCATAACTTCAGCTTATTCTTGGTCCTAACAGCATCACAGCCTGGATGGCTGCATAATATCCTAAACTGATTTGACCCTGGAACACTTTTCTTAGAAACAGCAAAAGGCAATTGTCAGTAAAATATTCTGGGCTTTACACAGAACAAGCAAGAACAGGTTTCCTCTTTCAACTTGGTAAAGATCCTTATGACATCCTGGAATTACTAATGTTATAACTAATGTGGTGACCACATTTGGATCAGGATGTGGGCTTTCCTAAGGCAAGAGGCTTGACAAGACAATGAAGATCCTTTGCAGATAAGTAATTGTGCCTGCAATTTTCTTGGATCCTCAAGTTACTTAACATCTCTGAGTTTTGATTCCTGTGGCAATAAAATGAAGGAAGTCACCCACTTCATTAATCTGGAATACGAAATGAAACACATGTAAAATGCTGGAGTACAATCAGGACTCAGTGAATATTCGTTCTCTTTCCCCAAATTTTAATATGTCACTTACCATATGAAGTGTTATCCAATTATCTCCTTTTGCTCACATGTTATGGAATGGTATTATTCCATGTATGACAAAGAGTTTAAACAAAGAATGTGGATTAATTTTTAATTTACGAAATGTTTCGCTGTGGTTTTTCAAATGTTTTATTGGATTTAAAATTCTTTTAAGGGATACACTGATATACAACTAGTTTGATCAGCTACCAATATATTCTGGTACCCTTTTATTTTTGTACTTAACAGCCAGTTCACTTTTTCTCCATGTTCAATACTTAACTTTGGTACAATTTTGCCATGTTCATCTTCACCTGTTACTGAAGCATGAGTGTTTCCACCTTGCTTGGTGTAAGTTGCCCTTTTGGTTTTCTTCCTGTGAGTATGTTTGGTTGGACTCTTATGTTTTTTTTCAATTTCACTGCTTACATCCCACAGCTTTACCTTTCCATCATTCCCTCCAGTAAGCAGCAAATAGGATTCTCGAAGAAAGCAGACTTGGGAAACCCCCAAAGTATGGCCCTTAAATCCCAGTTCCTGTTCACACTTGACTCCCATCACCCTAAAGATTCGAACCTTACCATCTTCTGCACCGCAACTAAAAACATTGCCACACGATGCCACAGACACAGAGTGGGCTAAGGCAGGGTTTAAAAGCTGACCAGGTGATTGTGGACTTTCCATTTCTTCTGTTTCATCCTCCTGTAAATTTGTAATCCAGAGTGGCCGGGCTTTGCGAAGGTTCCACAGCATCACCTTTAAATAAGAGGAAGTTACACAGTGTTCTAAATAGTTTGTTTCATGAACATGCTTATTCTACTTCTAACAAAGTAGTCTGAGAAAGATTAGCAGGATACATTCCCAGCAATATTAAACAAAAATTCACATGGCACCACAGCATGCCAGTGGGATGCTACCCTGGTGCCAAGACTAGAATGCCAATGGGCAGCAAGGAAGGTATAATCTAAAAACAAGCTCTTGAGTAACTCTGGATCAACAAACCCTTTAATGTGTAATCCAAACTCTTAAGCAGATGCCAATTTCTTTAAGTCATCCTACCCTAACTGCTATAAGTAAAACTGAAAATGAGGAAATTTATTAATTTTAGCCTATGCTTGTTACAAGTAGAAATACCTATCAACTAAATACACTAAACCCAGGATCAAACCTGGGTCTCCCACAATGGAGGCAGATTCTTTCCCGTCTGCACCACCAGGGAAGCTTAATGCCTAGCATAGTACCTGGAGAAAAGAGCAGAAGTTCTAAACAAATCTGCTAATTTGACATCCTGGTATACTTGGCTTTTTACTGTTGTTCTCTACCATGATCTTGGACCTACTAAGTGGATTTAGATAAAATGTGATTTAAAAACCCATGTACACCCATGGCTGATTCATGTCAATGTGTGGCAAAAACCACCACAATATTGTACAGTAATTGTACACAATATTGTAAAGTAATTAGCCTCCAATTAAAATCAATTAATTAATTAATTTAAAAAAAGAATGTGATAAGAAAGGAAAAAAAAATTTAAAACAAAGCAGTAAGTTCTGTGAATTGATTTTACTCCAAACTTCAGCAACTGTCTTCCTGTTAGCAACCAACTTGAAAAAGAAAATATTCTTCATACTTTCAGAGAGAACAGACAGCTTTATTTTACCATCTAGTACCATCCCTGAATTATGACTCATGATTTAAAAGGGACACTAGGATAAGCATGACCTTGTTTAGTTAAAAGCACAGATCTGAACTGACAATATTACCACTGCTGATTATACTAAGGTTTGGTTTGCTATTCAAAGTAACTTCCTTCAACTCAGCCTACTTTCAAAAGAGGTGATACTCAGAAGTGAATGCAAGCATATCAAAGTGACCCTGCTAAAAAATTTCTCATACAAAAACATTTCTTTCCACATAAAAGATTCATTTTCAAGGGGAAAAAAAAGGCCCTTTCACTATCACTTTTTCTATTTAAACCTATCTAAATCAAAGGATCTAATTTTTATAATTAATAACAAAGATAGGTATGTTGAATTTATCTATTATGTGTGGCAATAATTCAGTTCCTGCCTTGAGATAAAACACCTTATTCAGAGATAAATTATTCTCATTAATCTGATAAAAACTCCCTTCCACTATCATACCGACATTCTTGGACCCCTCCATACGCTGGCTATTCTTAAAGTTCAGAAAAATACCAGAAAAACAGATTTTAAGAAGCAAACTGGAAGAAATTATAGTTTCAACTCCAGTTAAAGAAGTAATTTCAGTTAGAAGTAATGACTGTACTATCTTAGTCACTTTTGTTATATATCACAAACCAATGCAGCAGTTAATCTACAGTGAATTTTTAGCAATTCTTGACAAATCAAAAAGCAAAAGACTTCTTTTCACAATATATTTATTTCTTATAGTATTCTCTAACACCTGCCTGGCACTAAACCTTCTCATCTAGAACTGGAGGTAAAATGGTAAATTCTGGATGCCTGCTTCTTATCTAATCTGTGACTGCTATACATTTAACTGGTTGACTGCCGTGCCTAACCCAGTTAATGAACCAGTGATTGAAAACTGGTATAGCTTAAGGATGAATGAATGAGTAGTCAAAGAAACACTGTACAATCAGCCTACTTAAAACAGATATCTGACTGGTTGTGTAGGTCTTTCTGCCTAACAAAGTAAGATTATCTTCACTAGTGTAGAAAAATGTAGATTTATTAAAGTTTTGGGCAAGACCTAGGAGTAGAAAAGGAATTTTGATGTCATGGGATCACTGTGCCCTGTGGGTGTAAAATGATTCTCAACAGAGGCACTACAAATTTTTGGTAGGATAATATTTGTTTAGGGGCTGCCCCAGTGCAGCAGGACATCCACTGATTCTTCCTAGTAAAAAGACCAGTAGCTTTGGGTCGGGGTGGCAGTCAGAGTGACAACAACTAAAATTAGTCTCATTTATTTCTAAATTATAAGGAGGTGTGGAGGATAGAGAAGTGGTAAAGATCACTGGCCTGGAAGTGACCAGGAGTCTTACAAGATACTATAAGTAGTTGAGAAAGTAGATCAATGCCTAGAACAGTGTTGGGCACACGTATCATCTATTTAAATAAATATCTTTGGTGTCACAGAGAAAAAATATAGGCTTTAAAGTCAGAGAGATTGAGGTTTGAATTCCAATTCAGACAGCTGTGGGAAAACTCAATTTGAATCTCAGTTTCCTCATTTATAAAAAAGAAACAATATGATCAGGGTGTGATTAGAAAGAAAACTAATATATGTAAAGCAGTGTAAAGTGGTAAGTGATCACCAAAGGGAAGCCATGCCTATTCTCACTCCAGTGATTTAGAGTAAAACCAATAATAGATCCAGGCCCTCTAACTTTTTTTTTAAACTACAAACTTTATGGAGAGTGGTGGGTGATAAACTCTGTCTTTAGTATGGTTTGTTTAAACAGACGTTTAGAATCAAATATTCAAATTCTCATGTTTTAAGAATGTCTTAAAGCATAGAGAAAAAGTGAAAGATTAATAATTACTTTGTTAATCTACTAGACTTTGTCAAATTAGCATTAAACACTCAGTAGACATAAAGTTTACGGTTCCTAAATACATAAGGCATGTCTGTAGAGAACAGAAAATGCCAAGATATATTTAGCCCGATCAATAATTTGATTCTATTAGCAAATCCCATTTAGAAATTATCCATGTACTCTCTGCAAGACATCACCTGCATATCCAGTCCACATGACACCAGGCTCTGAGGCCTCTGAGGTCGAAAAGCTACAGAGGAACAGATATTGGAATGTCTCTTCAGTGATCTGCTAATTTTCTTATTTTCCAGGTCTAGGATTTTGATTGTTCCAGAGTCATCAGCAGAAGCCAGCAGGTTTTCAGTTTCATTTAATGAAAGACAGTTGATTTCTTCTTCATTCACATGAAAATCGTCCAAGGGTTCCTTAAGAGACCTGACATCCAGTATGCTAATGGTTTCTCCATGTGAAGCATAGAGTTTGGTGGGGCAGGATGGAGAAAATAAGACGTTGGTAACATCCTCTGCCCCTTGGAAGCACGTGTGTCCTAAAAGAGTCCCATCTTCACCCCAAACCGTGAGATCTCCACCTTCTGCTCCAGAAGCCACGAGCCCTTCTTGACTTGCATTCAGGCAGAGAATAGGAGAAGAATGTCCACCAGTCCACTTGACTGCCATAATGACCCAGGTAACTCTGTGAAGAGGGGGGATAACTATAATCTCATGTTTTACATAAGAACTCCGTAAGACACAAATTCAATATTTCATTTAGAAAATAAAAGACATCTAAAAAACTCAATCAATAAAAAAAGACATTTGAAGATCAAGCCTACAAAGCCTGGTTAATACAAAACTGTGGCTGGCACATGCCTACATGTGTTTTCCTTGCAATCAGGTACCGAGGTAAGTTTGGTCTTCTAGCCTTTGATGTGAGGCTCACATAGAAATAAACAATAAATACACTTATTTTAAATTAAGAAAAGTCCTTTTTAAGAAAGGGCCACACAATCATCAGGTTATATCCTTTATCTGAATAATGTTTATGGAAAATGAGCACTGGAATTAGACTCTTTGGGTTTGAATAGCTCTATTACCTATCAGCTGGGCAAGTTACTGAATCTATGACCCACTTTTCGTCTCGATAAAATGGGGGTAATAATAACATCCATTTCATGAGATCAGAAAAGATTAAATGACATAATAAATGTCAAATGCATGTAACAGTGCCTGGTATGTAATGAGAACTCAACAAAAGTATTATCATCGTCACTTTGGCTACTTCTATTAGGCTAGTCAAAGTGGCATCATATATATTACACCAATGGTTCTCGAAGTATGGTCTCCAGCAGCACTAGCATCACCTAGGAACTTTTAGAAATATAAATTGTTGGACCCCACTCTAGGCCCACTGAATCAGAAACTCTGATGTCAGCACCCAACAATGTGGTTTAACAAGTCCTCCAGGTGATTCTGATGTATGCTAGAATTTGAAAACCTGTTGTTTTAGTTGCAAAGCTGAGTCCAGCTCTTTTTTGTCCCCATGGACTGTACATCAGGCTCCTCTGTCCATGGGATTTCCCAGGCAAGAATACTGGAGTAGGTTCCTTGTCTAGGGGATCTTTCTGACCCAGGGATCGAACCTGCATCTCCTGCATGACACATGTGTTCTTTACCACTAAGCCACCACGGAAGCCATTGAGAACCTGTACTACACCACTAATCATGAGGGGAACTGGTTAAAAATGCAAACCCTTGGGTCTTCTCATTGGAGACTAATTCAGTCCGTTCTTTAATTTTATTCTCAAAACAACATTTCTGATTGGTATCATTCCATTTTACAGATAATTAAATTGAGTCTCAGAAATTTAAAATAATTTTCCCAAAGTCACCCGTTCAGGATTTGTACTTAGGATCTAGAAGAAAACAATCCTAAATTTCTAAATAATGAAGACCTTTTTATAACAATTCTACTTGATAACAGGTTTAACCTGTTAGTATTTGAAAGTACAGAAAATGACCAAAAGCTACTAATAATTCATTACTGCTTCTAAATATACTCACATTAAAAAAAAAAATCACATTATCACCTACTTGCACTTATATAACAGTAGTATTTATGTGAATTATTTAGATTCCTGATATGCTAGGCAGCCTGTTTCTTTAAACTGGAATTGCCACATAATACTACCCCCTACCTTAACTGTCTCCTGCCGCTGCTGCTGCTGCTATGATGTGTGCTATGATCAGCTTCAGATGTGTGTCTTTTGCGCCCCCCTCCCCCAACTGGGCTGTACTCTACTAGGCTCCTTTGTGGATAGGATTCTCCAGGCAAGAATAATGGAGTGGGCTGTCATGCCCCCCTCCAGGAGATCTTCCCGACCCAGGGATAGAACCTGTGTCTGTTGTCTCCTGCATTGGCAGGTGGGTTCTTTACCACTATCGACACCTGGAAACCCAATTACCTCCTGGGTAAAGCAAAAAAGGAAATTGGGGCAATTTATACAATTAAATGATCAGACAAAAGGAAGCAAACAAATCATCTGAACAAATTATATTTTTCATTCCACAAGACAAAGGAGAGTTTTATCTACTAAGAAACTGCAATAGTTGCTTTAGTATTTTCAGATATAATACCTGAATTTAGTTCAGTTGTACAAAGATAAATTTCCAAATACTGTTTTGAAGAATAATTTAATCTGCTTAAAGTTTCTATTCCCAACACAAGTTTGTTTCCTCCCACTTTTAGCCACACACACATACAAAATCACTAACTAGGCTGCCAAAAAAAAAAACAAACACTGATCTAATAGTAATCAAAGTAACAGAAACATAATCACAAAATCAGATACAGCAATTTTCATATACAAAACAAAGTACAAAAAAAGACAAAGATACATTTAAAAAATTTTAGCAGAAGCACTCAATCAGTAAACAGAAGAAACTAATTAAATAGAGACTGAAGCAAATACATTTTAAAGGAGAGGTTTGGAGAGGAAATGACTCCGGCAGATAAAGACAGGGAACTCTGGTGATTTGACTTTTGCTGACAAGTACTGACATAGTAGTTAAATAATTTTCTACCATAATCAAACCAGTCAATCCTAAAGGAAATCAACCCTGAATATACATTGGAAGGACTGATGCTGAAGCTGAAGCTCCAATACTTTAGCCACCTAATGCGAAGAGCCGACTCGTAGGAAAAGATCGTGTTGCTGAGAAAGATTGAGGGCAGGAGGAGGAGAGGGCAACAAAGGATGAGATGGCTGGATGGCAGCATCTACTCAAAGGACATGAGTTTGAGCAGACTCCAGGAGATAGCGAAGAACAGGGAAGCCTGGCATGCTGCAGTCCATGGGGTCGCAAAGAGTCGGACACAACTGAGCAACTGAACAACAACAAACCATAACAAGGACTTTTGCCAAATGTTCCAGATAAACCAAGGAAAAAGGACACACAACACAATTTAAAATGAAAGGTATTAATATTCAGGCTTAGGAACTGTCATTTGTGATGACTATTGACTCACATGATAAAGACAATATCCTAACTAAAAATATGAATTTTGAATTAATCATTGAAAAGGCTACTTAAGTTACAAATAGTTTATCTATGTAATGAATCTTTAGAGTATAGATCACTTATTCCTAAGTCAGAGTTTTAATTGTTCTACAATGAATTAACTTTAAAAGTCTAGAAGTCTGCCCTCTATAGTTTTAGGATTTTGTGTCCATAAAGGTTTTGGATCTGTGTTGGAATATTAGGTTTTTCACTAAGACAAAAACAAAGCAGGGTTTCTAGTACTTCTATTTCTCCACCACACATCTACCCACAGAGGACCTAAGTAAAGGTTGACTTGCAGACAAAAGTTTTGGTTTTCTTCCTAATGTAACTCTTTTCCAGAAAAGATTAATTCAATTTTAAAGATACATATCGTTAAACTCCACCCCAAAGTGTAAGAGGTTAGGCAATAAATGAATTTTGCACTTCAAGAGACTACTATAGACAACAATACAGTTCCTGTAAAATTTTCCATAATGGAAGCAGTAGTAACTCTTGGACTGTTATTCCCCACAAGTCCAAGGTCAGCTCTACCTTAATATCTACCCACCAGAGTAAAGAACAAATGAAACTTCTAATCTCTACACCACATGGATAATATTCACTGATTACCCAGCTAGTCAGAAAAATTAAAACAGAGACCTATTACAGGAAATATTAGGAAAAAGAGCTGGGCAAGTTCCAGAAATCCATACATTTCGAGGCATTTAATTTAATCATACAGAATACTGATCAGGGATTCAACCAGCGTACCCCCTACCCACCCCGAGCCAAATCACTTCTTTACTTAATCTACAAAATTGAAGTTATTTGCTATTATTTGAAATATTCAATCAAAAAGTATTAATCAGACTGCTGTGGTAGAAGGTAGTGGGAAAAATTAACTACATATAGGTGAAATCAAAACAATCTTTTAGAAATGAGTTGGCAATCTGCCATTTCTTGTTTTTGTTTCACTGGGACTGGAGAGCTACCTGGAAGTAGCTAAGTGCCACTATCTCCACTCAGGTATCAAGTCAACAAGCTTCTCTTCTCAAAGGTAGAAGCCTAAAGAGTCAAGCACAGTAATTAATCATTTCCTATTGTGAATTAGTTTAATTAGATAATAGATGCCTTCCTTCCAACACCTAATGAGATTATGGAGTGTGGGGACGAGGAAGGTGGGGTACTTTGAAAACATATTTATGAAGGGTGGAGTGCAAGATGGAAGTTCTAAGCAGCCAAAGGGCAGAAAGAAAGTACTGAACATGGGGGGAGGGGACATGGTCCTGAGTGTGATGAGCAGGCAAGAAAGAAAAAAGGAGGTAGTGATAAAGGAAAGCTTTTCCTACTTTGAAAGCCTACCTCGGCCACTTGGGGGTACTTTTTTTTAAAAAAGTTACCTCACTGACTGGACTAGATTTACTTCATCAGATCCTTCAGAGGCTCTCCCTCACTTATACCAGGGCAGACAGGATAGAGGCCAATGTCTTTAATAACTGAATGCTAAGTGCTTGCTCCTGTCATATCTCCATTATCCACTTGTCCTTTTCAAGGGTCTGTGCCTTTAAAGCTGTTCATTCTGTCTCTTCTTTGTCACCTTCTTGGATGGACCAACTCTATCCCTGAAGATGTAAAAGAAACTTCAGTGCCTTTCCATACAAAACATGGACTGCCTTCCTGGGATGGTTGAAAGTTGAAAAATGAATAATAAATTCCCTAGCCTGAGGTTTAAATAATATGATAGTCACTATCATTGTAGTAAGTATACTGGTCAACTTTTCTTCACACATTTCAGTTTTCCAAAGTGAGTGGTTGAAGGGCTGTGGCACTGACACTAGTAAGAAAGAAAAGAATCTGAGTGACTAAGCTTGGAGGAAAAAACATCTAAGAAGGGACTGGCAAGTAGTAATCAAACACCACTTAACAGATGGTAGATGCTGTTCTTTTGTTTTTACTGGAAAACAAGAAATGGATTATTCACAGTAGGAGAGCTTTCGAAAAGATTCCTTACGACATAAAGGAAAGACAGTGGCATTGACTACTAGGGTAATCTGTGAGCCCTACTATTATAACAATTACTTTGCAATGTTGCTTTGAGAGTTATACAAACTCTCCCGTAAAGGGCCCCAGTAGATTGCCTGTCTCACATGACGGTTATTATTTTCTCTTACCAAGCATTCTTTAAAGGCTGTCGGAAAACGTTCTGGCCACCTAGGAAAACGTAGTATGATTAAATAATGCTGAAATTCTTTCCCTTCCAAGAAGTTTTCTTAATTATAGCCTCCATGTCCTTCTCCCTACTAGAATGTCTAATTAGTTAAAAACACACCTCAATTCGCCTACTAATCGGTGGGTTAGTAGGAAAGCCTGGGAAAGGCCATATTTTGTCCAAAATAATGTAGCACTTAAAGAGTACTTTAAGGTTACCCAAACATGGGAGGGGGGCGGGAGATATTCAGATGTGGCGACCTCACACGCTATATACAGGCTAGCACACACGTTTTGATAAGCACTGGTACTAAGGGAGAACAAGAACGCCTGACCAGGAAAACACGACCTCAGCAGGCGAAGGAAAAGGAAGAAGATCTAACTCAAACTCAAGGTGGCGGAGCTAGGACTGGCTAGTAAGGAGAGCGAAGCTTCCTGCGTTAGGTTGGAATGGTCAAGCAGGGACGCAAATGACTCAGGTAAACCTTATAGGAAAAGGGGACCAAAAAAGCCAACGCGAGGTCACTATATCAAAAAGGGGGAAAGAGGGAGGATAGCCTGAAACCCACCCGCGCCAACCTCATACCTGCGCTTCCCGCTTCCCACCTAGGCGCCTGGCGATGACCTCACCGGCGAGCGCCCAATCCCGTCTAGCGTAGGGCGGGAGGCGCCGCAGCCAAATAGTCACATCCGGGGCCGAGAGGAACCGCGCGAGCTGGGCGTGCGTCCTTGCTTCGTGCCCTCAACCCGCATGGCGGAGCCACGGGCGCGCCGCGGGGAGGCCGTACGAGTCGGGCGGTTCCGGCGACCGCGCTGAGCCGCGGGGGAGGGGCGGGGGACGCCCGTGCAGTCGGTGCGTCTGCCCTCAGTGAGGCGGGGCGCGCGGCGGACGCCCCCGGGCAGGGGCGGGAGTGGTTTGGAGGGGCCGGGCGGTTAGCTGTGAAAGGGGCGGTGAGCGAGCTGCTCCGGTCTCAAGGCGAGGCTTGGCCTCTGGAGCAGAGACGGGGGGAAGCGGCGGCGGCGGCGGCGGCCCTCGGGCCGGCTGGTGAGGCGATGGCGGCGCCGGCCCCGGGGGCTGGGGCAGCCTCGGGCGGCGCTGGCTGTAGCGGCGGCGGTGCGGGCGCCGGCTCGGGCTCTGGGGCCGGGGGCCGGTTGCCCAGCCGGGTGCTGGAGTTGGTGTTCTCCTACCTGGAGCTGTCCGAGCTGCGGAGCTGCGCCCTGGTGTGCAAGCACTGGTACCGCTGCCTGCACGGCGATGAGAACAGCGAGGTGTGGCGGAGCCTGTGCGCCCGCAGCCTGGCAGAGGAGGCTCTGCGCACGGACATCCTCTGCAACCTGCCCAGCTACAAGGCCAAGGTGAGGGAGCCCCGCGCCACGCCGCTGCCCCCTGTCCCGCTTCTCCGCGCAGCTCTCAGCGTTTCTCAGCTAAGCTTCTGAGTCAGAAGTGCCTTTCCACCGCTCCAGTCAGTACCCTTCCTCGCCTCCCCCGCCATAAAGATCTCTCTGGGTTGAAGTTCTGCTCCTTAACCCACCCCACTTCCGTGATGCACTTTTTAAAGGATCAGATGGTTTTCCATCCTTGGTTTCCATCAGTCATTCTACTTTACACCGTCTGTCCCCTTAAAAACAGGCCATTGTTGTAGCTTTCAATACTCGAATCCTATTTTTCTCTCTGTCCTTTATTAGATCATCTCGGCTGCCTTATTTACTTAGTTTCTAAGATTTTTGATTTCACCTCACGTTTTCCAAGCTCTGATTTATAACTATGTTTTATTTTTGCCCAAGTACCTTGAATTCCCTCCGCTATGTTACAGGCTTATAAATAAGTGTGGTCCAAGGCATCCTGCTAACTTTAAAGATAAAGGCTTTGAATAGAACATCGTACCATTGGCGCCACTTAACAGTCATAATATTGCCATGTCCCACTATTACTGGCTATTGCCTTGCCAACTTTTTCATAGTTCCACCTTGCTGGTGTATCTCTTATGTTCTTTTTGTCATCCAACATGCCGTTTCCATTTTTGGTGCCTTTTAACCCCCGCTGCCAGACTCTTGTGCTTAGTCTTGCCTTCATATACAAATAAAAATGTCAAGTAGCAGATCTTGGTAGGACTGAGAGCATTCCTCAAGCAGTGTAAACAAATGGCTGTAAACTTGAGTTCAGTTTGGATGGATACAGCTATTTAGGATTGCAGTCACCAAGAGTATACATGAGAGAGGATAAAGTCTGATCTAGAATATGGTAAACATAAAAATACATTAACAGCTAAAAAAGGGAAAGCATATCTTTTTAATGCTAGACTGCCAGTGGGGCCAGAGTAAGGAGAAAATTTTTTTTCCATGTGAAATAAATGTAAAATGTATTATTCTGTAATAAAATAGGCTTCAGTTTAATAAGGTTAGGATAAGGATTACTACTTTTAAATATGTCAAATTGTTTATCTATTAAGTGAAATAACATGTTGAGTCGCCAGGACAGTTAGTAGATGCTCAGTGGATAATAATTGTAATTCATATAGTAGAGGGCAGAAGATTGTAATTTTGTCTCACTGTGCCTAATAAACATGTAGGTTTCATGACTCTTATTTAGTTTTTATTTTCCATAAAGTTTATTATTTTTACTTATTTTAAATTAAGACATTTTTGTAGTTGGCCTGTAATAGACATGTTCACATGATTCAAGATTCATGTAATAATATGTAATAAATAATGTATTCATGTGAGTTAGTGTTCAAAAGAAGCAAAATGTCTTCCTTTAGTCCTTATACCCCCACCATCCAGATTGGAGGCAGCCTATGTTACCTGTTTTTCTTTATCTTTGCAGAGGGTTATAAATTTTAATACTTTGTATGCCTTTGTACTACTTGCACTGTAGGTGTTATAGACTTGTGCATTCAGATGTTGCAGGACTTTTCTTGAATATCTTGAAGATAAAAGATTAATTCAAAAGGATATACATAGCCTAGTAGGAAAGTTCTCAGTCTAGGAGAAGAGGAAAGAAAATGTATAGAAATAGCTAGTGGTTATTAGTTAGACACTAGACGTTTAGTGAAAGAGATTCACAAGTTGAGTGAACAGTTTTAGAAGGATTGAGATTGTATTTGAGCTGAATTTTAAAGATGGGAAGAATGTGAACATTTTACTAAGAGGAAGTACCCTGAACAAAAAGCAAGATAGTGGAAAGCAGAGGATTTGAATAGTATATATTTTTATTAAAAAAAAAATGCATGTTAGGTACTATGCTCAGTTTTGCAGATGCAGTGCTGAATAAAAACACAAACGCTTATGGATGCTTTCCCATATAGCACTAATCTAGTGGGGGGAAGTGGGTATTGATCAAATAGTCACACAGTTGTAAAATTGCATTTGTGATGAGTCCTATGAAGGTTAGATCCATGGTGCTCTGAATGTCAGTAGTGGAGAATTTGACCTAAGTAGCGAGGTCAGGAAAGGCTTTGTCTGAGAAAATAATGCTGAGACCCGACCCCCCCCCCCCACCAGAAAAAAAGGATAAATAGGCCAGAGAGAGAGAGAAGAGCCTTCCAGGAGGGAACCTGGTGAGTATGAGTGACAGAAAATAATCAGTGTGACTGGACCACAGAGAGCAAAATTGAGGCAAGTTTGATAAAGATGGAAGAGGTGGACTGGAGCCAAACAAAAGGAAGCCATTTTAAATTGTAAGCAAAGGAGAGTTAGGAGTTTGGGGGTTGGTGATATGATAGTTTTCCATTTTTAAGAGGTTATTATGACTTAGGAATGAACAACCAGTTGGAGGGGAACTTTGGAAATATGTATAGTCATAATTATGTAGAACAAGAGATGGTGAGGAATTTAGGCAATAAAAGCTACAGGACTTGGCAGTAGATGTGAAATCGGGATGAGGAAGAGGGAGGTGCTCAGGATGACTTCTAGGTATCTGGCTCACATAATATAGGGATTACCTGGGCTAGATTTTGGAGGAATAACAATGAGTTCAGTTTTGGTAGCACAGAATTTACAGTGTTAAGACATCAAGAGTTTTCAGCTAGGCGTCTGTTATGGTTTGTAGGTTAGAGGGAAGGCTAAAGATATAAAATAGTTAGATTGAATTGTAGTTGGTTGTAATTGTATATGATTGTAAAGGTAAGCAGAAACTAGAGATATCATGGAGGTCTTTGACATACAGCTTCAGTCTGTAGTTTAGGCTTTGTTTTACAGCTGGAAACCACAGAAATTTGAGCAAAGGAATGACAAAGTAAGAGCTGTGCTTTAGAAAAACTAGTAGTCCATAAGATGAATTCAAGAAGGCAGGGGTTGGTTTCTATGCCAGAGGTATTCAAGACCAGAATAAGTGTATGGAGCAGAGAAGAGGATAACTGGGAGAGAAATTGCAAGAAAACAAGTCCACATAGATGGACAACTGACTGGGTGAGTTGGGATGAAGAAAAAGGAAGAGTCAAATATGATTGCCAGGGAGTGAGGGTAGCTGAGAAAAGGATAAGAACAGGCTTGGGCCAGTGTAAAACTGGAAAGCATTTGGAGTTGTCAGTCTAATTAGGATTTGACTTCTTTTTAGAAGTTCGTATTTTACATATTACCAAGTAACATTAGTTATTCCAGTCATACTTGACATCTAATTGTAATTCTCTAAATCTAAAACTTACATCCTAAACTAGAGATTGAAAGCTGTTTGCTATAATGCAAAATCCGTATTGTGTATGAGACTACATAGCAAGAACTATAGACTGTTTTTATTTGTGTATTTTCCATTTTATCTGATTTTTCACATTATCTCTACAAGATAAGGACACTTAATCCCAATAGCATTATTACATCTGTAGTATAAATAAATAACTCCTTAATATACGAAGTGTGGCATTCAAATTTCCAGTTTTTTCATAAAAATGTCAAATGTTGTATCTTTAATTTTCAGTTATATAAGCAAGATCTATCTATATAAGGTTCTCATGACAGTTGATATGTCTCTTAAGGCTGATTTTGTCTGCAGATACACCTTCCATCTCTCCCACCTCTCACCCCTGCACTTTATTTCTTGAAGAAACCCAGGTGTTTACCCTGTAGAGAGTAATCCTCAGTCTGGATTTTGCTGACTTCATTCGTATGGTTTTGCTTAACATGTTCTCTGTCCTCTGTATTTCCTGTAAAAGTTTGATAAATTTAGGTTAGATTAGATTTTTTTAAAAGATATTTTTAGCTAGAATCAAATGGTTGGGATGTGTATAGCACTTTCAGGTTGTTATAATACGAATAGATACAGAAAAAAATTAGATATACTTCAGTTTTACATACCGCTTATGAAAACATGGGACACCTGAACCAAAGAGGTTTTTTGTTTTCGTTTTAATTTGTGATCTGATGGTGTACAACAATTAAACAGTGAAGCACTCACTGACGATAAAGGGGAGGGCACACTGGATGAGGGGACTGGATGCTTGACTTATTGAGGCTCTTATGCTAACTACATGTTGACTTTTACGCCTGTGTCCTAATTCCTGAGTTTAACTAGGTAAAGGTCTTAAGGTCTTTCCTATGCTGAAATTCTATGATTCTGGAATTGATTTCTCGGGTTAACTAAAGCAATAGGTCCTAGCCTTCAACTGCTTCTGCACAGTTTGAGTAAAGAAGGGATTTTCTGAAAAACATACAGACCAAAAAGCTATAAGTTATTAAAACATGAGAAATGGTATAGTAATAACAATTTTCTTACTGTCTTTATTTTGGAAGTTTAAAAGACTAGTGATTACTGAAAATCAACTAACCTGTTAATGGTAGCTGCTGTTAATGACTATCTGTTTATAAATTTTAGTGGTTGAATTTAGATGCTATCTAGGGGATTATTTGATTTGGTAAAATAAGAGTGGTGATGTCTTAGTGTATGAGTAATACCAAGCAAGGAGGCCAGAGGATCTAAGATAGTTTGTGGTTATTAAAATTTTTCATAGCTAATGTGACTAAGTTCCCTCTTTTACTTAAAATACCGTTCTTTTTGATGACAGCATTGCCTACATGAAAGCTGTGCATATTTGAACTTTTTAATGTAAAAATATGAAATATAAACCAGAGTAGAGGAAACAACCTCCCTATACCCAACACCAAGCTTTACCAGTGGTTAACTCGTGGGCAGTCTAGTTTCATGTTTACCCTGTCCAATCTCCCACTCCACTCTTGGATATTTCAAAGCAATTCCCAAATATCATTATGTCACCCAAAAACATCTCTGTATTCTCTCTGAAATATAAGGATTTCTCTGTATATCTTTTGCTGTCTTAAGAAGTCTACTAAATTATACAGCGATTTAGGATTTTGGTCAATAATGAAACAGTTGGCAGTTTTATCTTTAATGTTGTGTAATTTATTATGTTAGTGTCTCATCCCAAAAATGAGCCATCTTTGAGAAATACTTACTGTATTACTTAAAATATATAATTTTATTGTTTAAAGACATGTACCCTAAAGTTTGGGTACTTTTTAATGTTTAAGAAAAATAAAATTCTCTTTCTCTGGTCTTTCATCTTTTCAGATACGTGCTTTCCAACATGCTTTCAGCACTAATGACTGCTCCAGGAATGTCTACATTAAGAAGAATGGCTTTACTTTACATCGAAACCCCATCGCTCAGAGCACTGATGGTGCAAGGACCAAGATTGGTTTCAGTGAGGGCCGCCATGCATGGGAAGTGTGGTGGGAGGGCCCCCTGGGCACTGTGGCAGTGATTGGAATTGCTACAAAACGAGCCCCCATGCAGTGCCAAGGTTACGTGGCATTGCTGGGCAGTGATGACCAGAGCTGGGGCTGGAATCTAGTGGACAATAATCTACTACATAATGGAGAAGTCAATGGCAGTTTTCCACAGTGCAACAATGCTCCAAAATATCAGGTGAGAAACCAAGTATTTTCTGAAAAGTGAGCCTTTGTTAAATCATGCCTTAATTTGTTTTAAATTTACAAAGTTTTATATAGCAGCATTATTTGTCTTTTTGGTAATTTTTAAATAAATAGTGTAACTGGCCTTTTTTGGCTACTGTGATTATCTTTTAGTATCTTAATATTTTTTCCTTATACATATTCAGTCTGAGCAATCTGTCTTTACTTTAAATCGGGTTGGCACACTTTTTCTGTACAGGGTCAGATAGTAAATGTTTAGACTTTGTGGTCCATACTGTCTTTCATAACTGTTTAACTCTGTTGTTTATTATTCCAGTAAAAACTTACTTATACACTGCAAGCCAGATTTGGCCCAGGAGCCATAGTTTGCCAGCTTGTACTCTAGATTATAATCTTACAACATGGCACATCTAAATTACTTTTTCTATATACCTCACCCCCACAAATGCACCTTTGTGCGAGTATATACATACTTTTTCTCTGCTACTTACCTGTGGATTGTATTCAAAGCCTCTGGAGGTGTCAACGATTTCTATAAAGATAGGCAAGTTCAGGCAAACTACTACATTTTTATTTTAATTTTTGTTTTTTGGCCCCACCACATGGCATGTAGGATGTTAGTTCCCCGACCAGGGATCAAACCTCTGCTCCCTGCAGTGGAAGCACAGAAGTTTAACCACTGGACCAAACTACTGCATTTTAAAATTCTTGTCATCTTAACCTTCAGCCATATTCATTTTATTATAGGGTCAAAATTATAGTTCCTATTTGTAAAAGCCATATGATCACCATAGATTCAGCAGAATCTAAAAAATAATAATCTGATAAATTGGAAATTTTAAAGAATTATAGATTGCGCATTTTAGAGGAACATGTGGTTTGAAAGCTCTAGCTTTAGTATTGACCTCAAGTCAAGCATAATAAAGTAGAAGAACTAAAAATATATCCCATTTCCTGAGGTATAAAAGTAGGGAAGGTTTTCTTTCATAGAATCCTTTCCTTACTGTTCTTTCAGGCTATACAGGTACACTAAGGAGAAGGACGTCTGGACTTAATAATCATTGAAGATAAAGTTCTGTCACTACCCGTGATTTTATAGTGAAAGTCCTTTATTTTTTGTTTTTCAAAGAACATACTCTATATGATTTCAGTCCTTTTAAATTTATTGAGAGATGTTTTATTCCTAGCATACGGTTTATCCTGATGAATGTCCATGTGTACTTGAATATCTTCTGTTGCTGGATGGAATAATCTATTAAAGACAATTAGGTCAAATTGGTTAACAATATTTATGTCTTCTGCTTTCTAAGTTTTTCTTCTACCTGTTCTGTCATTTACCAAGGAGTATTAAAATCTCCAACTATAATTATTGATTTATCTATACTTTCAGTTTTGTGAGTTTTTGCTTTATGTGTTTTGAAATTGTTATTATGTGCATATTTATAATTGTTATATCTACCTATGTGGCTGACTCTTTTATCATTATGAAATGACCTTTTTTTAGAAAAAATTTATTATTTATTTCTGGCTATGCTGGGTCTTCATTGCTGCACAAACATTTCTCTAGTTTCAGCGAGCAGGAGCTACTCTCTAGATGAGGTGTGTGGACTCCTCATTGCAGTGGCTTCTCTTGTACAGCACGGGCCCTAGGGTGCGTGGACTTCAGTAGTTGGGGCACGTGGGCTCAGTAGTTGCAGCTCCTGGGCTCCAGAGTACAGGCTCAATAGTTGTGGTGCACAGACTTAGTTGCTCTGCAGCATGTGGGATCTTCCAGAATCAGGGATTGATTGAACCCGTATCTCCTGCACTGGCAGGCAGATTCTTTACACTGAGCCACCAGAGAAACCCGAAATAACCTTCTTTGACTCTAGTAATATTCCTTGTGTTTATGTCTATTTTGTCTTAATGTCAGTACAGCCAGTCCAAGTTTCTTATGTTTACTATTGTCGAGTACCTCTTTCCCCTCATCCTTTTACATTTATTCTGTCTTTATAAGCAGTCTGGGGGACTCATTTTAAATATAATTATATCTTTCTTTTTATCTAACCCAATCTTTTGATTTGAGTAGTTAGTCCATTTATATTTAATGTAATTGTTGGACTGCTTGATATTCTCCTTGTCTCTGTGCCTCTGGAGCTATGTCCCTTTTTCTCTCTGTTTTTTGAATTTGTTAATTTCTGTTGTTCTATCTTTAAGTTCATAGTTTTTTTTCTTCTTGTCATTTAAGCTCCATGGTCATTGCAACACTGTTGAGTCAGGCTGTGAATTTTGGTTATTGTGCCCCTGCGCTCTAAAACTTTCATTTGGTTCATTTTATAGTTTCCATTTCTCCACTGAGATCTCTGTCTGTCTATTTATTAGTACTGTGTTTTTCTTTAGTTCTTTGTATATATTTTATAATAACTACTTTGAAGTCTTTTCCAAATCCAACATCTAGGGCCCACTTGGAGTCTGTTTCTACTGACTTCTTTTTTCTCCACGTGTATAAGTTGTACTTTCCTGCTTCTTTCCATATCCATTCATTTTTTTAACTGAAAACTGGACCTGGTAGACAATACAATAACTCTGGAATGTTTTGTTCCTTTAGAAACTGCTTTGTTCTGAAAACTGTAGGTTTTCTTGTTCTAGTAGGCAGTTAACTTGCCTGGACTGAAACTGTATATAGCAGTTAATGTCTTTGTTCGGTTTTTTTGGCTTCTAGCTGCTGCTTTTTCTGCCTGGTTCGCTGAGGGTTTTCCCTGTGTTTGTGTAATGCAGTCCTCACACAAGGATTTGGGCAGAGTTTATTTTGGGGCTCATCCTCTTTGTGGTTTTGTTGCTTCTTGTGTTCCTCTAAGTTTCTAATGGTGCTGCTATCTCTAAATTTTGTCCTCTTACACCTAAAACTTGGCCTTTCTACTCCTTGTGCTATGCGCATGCTATATGCTCAAAGATAAAGCAAACTTGAAAATTTCATGGGGAGTGGTTCTGTTTTCTTATTTTCATCTTCCATAAAATAGGGATAACTCCTAGGAGTGATGTGAGAATTAAATGAGATAATATAAAATCACTCAACAATACTCATCAGAATATTAGCTTTTTGTTTCTAATTTTTGTTGTTATCTGTGCTTTGTTTGTAAAATAGTGATGTTGGTAATTTGGAAGTTCTTAGGTCCATAAAATGGGATTAATCTGTGAGTTGGGCAGAGAGAGAGAAAAAGATATTTGTAGTTGTTTGTGATAGGAAATACAATGAAGGAAGGTCATGATAGCAGTTGGGGGATATCATAACCGGAAAGTGTTCAATTATGATTTTTGATTGAAAAGTGTTAGGACTCTCTGCCTCCAGGTATATAGATGCAACAACCTCTAACATATGCATGTTATAAGGATATAGCATGCTACTTCTTTGCTTACTTTTCCATATGTGAAAAGAACTGGATAATTGTGCTTCTATTCAGTTTAACAATCAGTGCTGCTTTTTTTTTCCTTTTTTAACAAACAGGTGTTTCAGATTAGTGGACCACAAAGTGATTGTTTAATAAGTGTATTTTGTGTCTTTAGAACCTATAGCCAGATTTGACAATTCATAATTATATAATTTCCATATTGTATGTAGAACTGCTTTGTATAATTTAATGGCTAAGTGTTTTATTATACTGTTTTTTTTTTATTTTGGTGAAATATACACAACAGTCTTTATTATTAACTATTTGTAAGTGTATAATTTATTGGCATTAAATACATTCACAGTGTTGTGCAACCATCCCCACTATGTATACCCAACATATACCCAAAACTTTTTCATCATCCCCAGCATAAACTCTGTGCCCACTGAACAATAACTCCACATTTCTTCCTCCCCCAGCCTCTGGTAACCTCTATTCAATTTTCTGTCTATGTGAATTTGAATATACCAGGTGCTTGGTATAAGTGGAATAGTATAATACTTGTATTTTTGTGTCTAGCTTATTTCTCTTAGCATAATGTTTTCAAAGTCCACTCATGTTGTAGCACATACTAAAATTTCTTTTTAAGGTTGGAAAACATTCCATTGTATGCATTTACTGTAGTAATTTGAGAAAATTTATTAATTTATTTATTTTTTGAGAAAATTTAGAGTGCCTTTTTTTGGTAAAATGTGCCAAGTTATAGGTTTTAGAGGTAACCTTCTTTAAAAAGCCCTTAAAAAGAATAAATAAAATCTTGGGACTGTTCAGAAAGAATATTAAAATTGTCAGTATTAAATATTGATCCCACACAAGTCTTAAGTTTAAAAAATACCATCAAAAAAAATAAAATTAAATTAAATTAAAATAAAAAAAGACCATCAAAACATTTGTGATGCAATTGATGTGTGTTCTTTTTCTCGATGTTTCTCCCTGACCAAATAACTTTGTTGGTTTTTCTAGATAACTTTTGAGATGCATATTCTTAATAATATTTTCAACTTGATTTCCTCTAATTATGCCTTTGATGGGTTTCTTCTAACCTTCTTTTGATGTCTGTTTGCAGATAGGAGAAAGAATTCGAGTCATCTTGGACATGGAAGATAAGACTCTAGCTTTTGAACGTGGATATGAATTCCTGGGGGTTGCCTTTAGAGGACTTCCAAAGGTCTGCTTATATCCAGCAGTTTCTGCTGTATATGGCAACACGGAAGTGACTTTGGTTTACCTTGGAAAACCTTTGGATGGATGACAGTGGCTTTCTTGGGATGAAAGACAGAGTGGAGGAGATATCTGCTTGTGGGAAGTAGAATCATGAAGTGACAGTGTCATACATGCATGCCCAAGAAACATCCTGAAAAACACATGATATTGTTAACTGGAGAAGCAACTCTACAGCAGAGATGATCTTAGTGTTTCCTCTTTCTACTGGGCCAGAAAAATCCTCAGGGTTGCAGTTGGTTGAGTGGGCAGTTGACATATGCATGTTTCAACAGATTTTGTCTCTAAGTTAGCAATGTGTTATTTCCAACTTTTAAGGTGAGATCATAGAGATGGTGTCAAAGGGATAAGATAAGGAACTAGCAAGAGTTTTTAAGTAGTGTGTGAAGAAAGATTGATCCTGTTTTACAACTGCCTGTTTTTTCTCCAGACCCTTTTTTCCAACCAGCTTGACTATTGGAAAAGTATGAAACTGGTTGGGTTTTATTTAATATTTTTAATATATTGAGAAGCATGGTCTGCCTGGACTGCACTTCTCTTAAGAGTGAGATATAAAATTGTGCAGCTATTTTAAAAGTTGTATATACAGTATGTGTGTAAAAAAAAAAAAAAAAAACTTAAAAAAAAACAGGGCAAAGGAGTTGCTTTGTTCTAGTTCAGTTTCTTAAAAACCACTACATGGTACACAATTAGAACAACATTAGGGACAGTCTGGTAACTACAAAGAAGAGGATTTTAAGAGATGTGTTGTATTGGCTCGTTTTGTATTATATTTGGCTTACAGTTTCCATAGCTGTTACAGTCTGATTTATTTTTTTAACCATCAAAATTATTGTAAATGTCCCTCATCTCCAGGCTAAGATTGAGGGAAGGCAAATCTATTTCTAATCATACATATATCAGTAATAATAATAATGTGCATCTGGTTTTATTTTTTTGACCTTCTGAGAAAGTGTCTTGTAAGAATAAAGAACATTGCCATTTGTTCTTATAGGCCTCAAATATGAAAGTTGTTAGTCACAGACCTTAAGAAAATAATGGATCAATGACCCTTTTATTTTGTAACTTTATAATGCTGTAGATATTATAATCTTTTTAAGTTCATATTGTTTACATCATGCAACAGTCTAAGCCTCAAACTTGTCATTGGGGTTGTCAAGAAAATGTTTACTCAGCCACCTGAAACAGTGCCAGCCTGAACCCAGCTTAAGAATGTTCTTAATCTCATTATAGATAATTGCCCCCATGGGACTTGAAATAAAACATCTTATGCTGGAAACTTCAGGTTGGCAATATTTTGAAGGTTTCATTGTAGAAGAGTTTAACATTAATTCCTATTCAGAATTTTTGACTAATAAATCTGATTTCACTTTTTCAAATTAATAATTCAACATACATGAACTGAAATTTTCTTTTGTTAGAAAAGAAACAGAAACAAATATCTTTCTGTATGAAAGTATAAATTGTATGGTTTCAGATACATCTTTGTGATAAGAATTGACTAAGGCAAGTGGAATCTTTGTACTTTTTAGGTTTTGCTGTATGCATATTTTGTTTTGCATCTAATAAAATTAGGGACAGCAAGCAGTTGGCTGGGGTTCTTGGGTTGCTCCTTGAGAGTTAATATTATCAGTACTCTCATGAAGCAAGGGATTTCAGTCATGAGCAATGATTTCATTTTTGCCACCTGAAAGGTGTACACAAGTATTTATTGTATATTTGGTATGTTGCTTAAAGGTGAAATCTGTAAAAGATCCTTTTTGATACCCATATCAAGGAAGAAACTTCCTAGAAACCATATTTAATACTAGAGTGAAATTATATGTTAAATGTATTAGAGAATATAGCTGCTACAGAAATGCATTTTTTTTCTTGGTGTGGAACAACTCAGTTTTGCAAAGTTTAAAATTTAACTAAAGAAGAGATCTGATTCAGGAAAAAAATATTGAACTAATTAGAAAACTAGATTGGGATATGAACAATTCCAAGAGCTTTTGCTCAGAGTTTTTTTTTATATCTTATGTTTTGTCTTATTAGTAAACATTAATTTGTAACAAAGTTTTGAAGGTGCTGAATGGAAAACAGAAACACATGGTTATTGCATATTGAACCTAGAATCAAATAATTGCCTAAATATTTAACAAAAAGCCATTCTTAGAGATTTAAATTCTTTAATATCTGATTTGCAAATTTTATAAAATGGAGGTTCTTATTTAGCATGAGCATCAGGGGAGTAAGGAGCTTTTGTTTATAACCGGGTAAATTGTTACGGATACCAATAGTAGTTGTATAGAATACTAAGATAAACTGTTACAGTGTTTGAGGAAATGGAGTCTCTTTTTCACTGCTACTGAGAGAGCACTTAAGTAGAAGACAGTTGCATCTGAATATTAAAGACAAATAATCTAAACCAGTGGTTTTCAACCTTAGCTATACTTTGGAGTCATATGCATTTTGAAAAATATTGATACTTGGGTCCCATACCCTAAGATTCTATTGTTGGTCTGGGGTATGACATGACCATAAGGATTTTAAAAAACTTCTTAGATGATTTCAGTATGTTGCCAAGGCTGAGAACCACTGATCAAAATTCACCTTAAGTTATCTCATCTGCAAAAAAAAAATCCTTGCTCCCTCCCTTCACTACCTCACAAGGATATTGAGGGTAAAGAAGAAAATAATGGGAAAGTGCTTGTGCTGTGGATAAAAAGTGCTATTGAAAGGCAAAGTTGTATTTGTTGTATTTCAACTGAAACTGTGATCGGGAAGAAATGTGTAATTGGATCTGCTCTGTTGACTTGGGAAACCAGGAGCACTCTCTTTGGTTCTTAACTTTAGTGAAGCATGCGGATGGGTAAGAAAACATTACTCTTATTCATACTATGGTCTTCTGTCATACTTGAGATAGACTGGTTTAATTATCTGGTTTCACATAGGAAAGAAGAAATATTAAGGTTTAAAGTCTGTAATGGTCAATGGCTCACAATTCATTAAAACTTTTCATACAAAGAGTTCTGTGGTTAATATATATCATTTCTTAGTTGCCATTATTTTTTCATTGTCTGACCTTTGAATGTTAAACCATTGATTTCATCTCCTTCATTCTTATTCCTGTAATTTTGAATATAGATTTGATAAGGCATGTAAAGCAATTAGGTATTGCTCAGTTGAATACTTAAAAATTGTGGTTCTATGATTAAGCATCTTCTGCCTTTTAGATATGATTTAATCAGAGAAAGAGAGTTTTGAAAATAATGGAGCCCTAACCCACATAGTAGGTATTATAATTAACTTTTTATTTATGTCCCCAAACTGCTGTTTATATAGACTGTAATGTTTACATTTTTGATCGCTTCAAAAAATGAACAGTTTGATAAGATAGAAACTTGAGTTTTAAAGATCAGTATTGAGATTACTTTCTAGAAATTAAGACCACCACAGTCAGAACCACTATAAAGCCTTCTGAGAAGGAACAGTCCGTACCCAACCCAAATGTTATTCTAGTAAGGCATTCCTCAGTTTCTCTAGCTGAATGTAATCTCTTCCTCCTTGAAATTTCCTAGTCTTTGTATTTATCTATACATAACTCATGCTGTATTACTTTATAACTTGTATAAATTTATTTATATTTATTATTTGTTGATATCTTATCTTACCTAAACACATTAAGAAAGAATCTCTGATGGACTCACATGTCATCAAACCCAGTAGGCAGGGAATTGCATATTGCATATTTGCTATAGGAAGAAAACACCTTCTCTGAATTTATAGGCTTTGCATATTGCATATTTGCTCTAGGAAGAAAACACCTTCTCTGAATTTATAGGCTATAATAACAAAAGATGGATGAGAAAAATTTTTGTATCCTGTCCAAATTTTTGTATTCTGTCCAAATCTGAGGCTTTGAAGGAAGAAATAGTGACTGTGAATGCATTTTAGCCATTCCCCTTTATTCTTGAATATTGGTAAACTCTGCTATTTAGTTCTTGGTGTAGATTTCTTATTTGTTTAGAATTAAAATTAGAATTCTGTATATTAATTTTTTGAAATTCTTCTTTGCTTTAGTTTCTTAATAAAAGTTTAAACAAACATTAACTGTTTGTGATTGCTTACATTTAAAACAAGGAATTTTTTTATACTTTGGTCAGAAAGAAAAGCAGGATACCTTCATTGCCAAATCTGTTGATGGAATTTACCTATAAATTCCATGGTTTTTAACAATGGAAGCCGCATTTCCCATTTGAAATGGAACCTAGACAGTAGGGAATAGTAATACACTAGGATCCTGTTTTGCTCTCACCTCCACCCCCAGCTAACAGTTGTTTGATAATGCAGTTGTTCTCCAAGAGTTAGGAAGGGCTGAACAAATGGCTCCTGTGATCCAAAAACTTACAAGAATCAGTTGATCATGTTGCTAAAAGTTGCCTGATGTATTATTAATAATATGTTACAATTAAAGGGTTTTAATTTGCTAAAGGAAAATTCAGTAGGTGCAGAACTTCTGTATTTATCCTTTTGTTTAGTGGGAAGAGATACCAAGAACAGCTTAACCAGTCTGTTGTCTTAATTTCTTTTATGAATCTTCCCCCAAGCCATTTGCTTTTTATTTAATGTCTTCATTAAAAAATTGTTGAGAGCAACATGTTCTATGCTTTTCAGAATATGGTTTGTTAAAAGAATTAGCCCCTCAAGATTTAAGAGTGTCATCATTCAGCTTGTGTGTATAGGATTTCACGATGAATGAGTGACTCAAGAAGCAAGAATCATTTAGGGAGTTTTTCTTAGGTCACTCTGTTGACAGTCCTTAATTTCTGTTTGTTTTTTTTTTTAAAGAAGAAAACATAAGAGAAAGATAGGGAAATCAAGTCCTGTCTATTCTGTGGTAGACACCTAGGAAGCTGTATTGTCTTTCTGCTCCTCCTTTTCTTTATAAGTGAAATGGAGGATAAAATTGAGTAATGGGAATAGTTGTGAGGTCCTATCTCCCTTGAGAAAGGCTCCTGAAATAATTTTATTAAAATGCTAATATCCAATTAGATTAATTAGAAACATTGTAGTAGAAGTAGGCCAGATATCTTTAATGTAGCTAACGTTTCATGTTTTCCAACCAATGTTCAAAAGGTCTGTTACTCATCTGTGCCCTTTGTTGGTTACCTTTACTTTTGAAAGAAAGGATACTTAGGGTATGAGGGAGTTCAATCACTCCTCTCCCCCTTTGGCAGTCCAGAGAGTGATATATGTAGTTCACAACCAAATTGTCCAGAGCTCTACCAACCCCACTAGACTTCACAACAGAGTGGACAGAGTGAGGGGAGTGTATACCTGGAGTACACTGAAAGGACCAACTACGCTTTTAAGTAGTGACTCTACCTGTGGTGTTGGAGAACACTCTTGAGAGTCCCTTGGACTGCGAGGAGATCCAACCAGTCCATCCTAAAGGAGATCAGTCCTGAGTGTTCATTGGAAGGATTGATGTTGAAGCTGAAGCTCCAATACTTTGGCCACCTGATGCAAAGAACTGACTCGTTTGAAAAGACCCTGACGCTGGGAAAGATTGAGGGCAGGAGGAGAAGGGGACGACAGAGGATGAGATGGTTGGATGGCATCACCAACTCAATGGACATGGGTTTGGGTGGATTCCGGGAGTTGGTGATGGACAGGGAGGCCTGGAGTGCTGTGGTTCATGCGGTCACAATGAATCGGACACAACTGAGCGACTGAACTGAACTGAACCACCAAGTAAAGGCTGGTACGGTTATTTGGTTTTAACTCATGGCTTACATCTCTGTGTAACAATTGCTGGACTTCAGATTTTACAAGTGCCTCTTTTAAAATGTTTTGAGGAGCTCAGTAATGCTTTATCATCTTGGTTTTAAGTCCAGAACACTGAAATAATACGGGAGTCACGAGCTCTGAGTCCTGGCAGTCCTGCTTGCTGTGACATGATTCTGGAGCAGATTTCTTTCCTTTAGGGCTGTTTCCTTACGTGCTTCAGTGATGAGGTTGACCTAGCTCAATGGTTCTCACTTTGGGATGTTCAGTAGAATCACCTGTTGTTGTTTCATCACTAAATCGTGTTCGATTCTTTTGCAACCCATGAACTGTAACCCACCAGGCTCTTCTGTCCATGCGATTTCCTAGGTACCTGGGAAGCTTTTAATTTTTTGAACAACTTTATTGAGATATAATTGACATACAGTAAGCTACACTTATTTCAAGTGTGCACTTTGACAGAGGTATACACCCATCACCATCAAGATAATATATACCTGGGAAACTTCTAAATGATAAGATGCCCAAGTAAATTAGATGGACAAGGGATGCACTCAGGTATCAATATCACTAGATTTTTTTGTTATTGTTGCTCAGTCGTTCAGTCTTGTCTGACTCTTTGTGACCCCACGGACTGCAGCACACTAGGCTTCCCTGTCCTTCACTATCTCCCAGAGCTTGCTCAAACTCATGTCCATTGAGTCAGTGATGCCATCCAACCATCTTGTCCTCTGTCATCCCCCTGCTTTTTCTTTAGTTCCTAGGTAATTCTCCCCTGACTAGAAATCACCACTCAGGACTGACTTTTTTCTTTTGTTTGTTTGTTTATTTTTGGTTGTGCTGGGTCTTTGTTGTTGCCTTTCCTTGTTGCTGGGTCTTTGTTGTTGTTGGCTTTCTCTAGTTGCAGTGAGCAGGAGCTACCCTTCCTGGTGCACAGACCTCTCATTGCCGTGGCTTCTACTGTTGTGGGGCACAGGCTCTAGGGTGCACAGGCTTTAGTAGTTGCACCTCACAGGCTCAGTAGATGAGTCTCATGGGCTCTAGATCACGCAGGTTCATAGTTGAGCACAGGCTTAGTTGCTTCATGACATGTGGAATTTTCCTAGACCAGGGATTGAACCCATGTCGCTTGCATTGTCAGGTGGATTCTTATCTGTACCACCATGGAAGTCTGCAACCAACTTTGGAAGAAACTGAGAGTGGTGGCAAAATCTCTTTTATGACCAGGAAAAAATATATAATTTATATGATATAGTTTTTGTTTATATAATTTATGTAGTATGCATGTGTGCATGCTAAGTCATTTCAGTCATGTCCAACTTGTGATCCCATGAATTGTGTAGCCCACCAGGCTCCTCTGTCTATGGGATTATCAGGCAAGAATACTGGAGTGGGTTGCCATGCCCTCCAGGGGATCTTCCCAACCCAGGGATTGAACTCGTGTCTTCTGTATTGCAGGCAGATTCTTTACCACTGAGCCACTGGAGAAGCCCTTATGTTGTATGCATTTATAAAACTCTAGCCCTATACTGAGAACAAGTCAGTGGCAGACCCTGAGCTAGAGCTATGGCATCTAAAATATCTTCTGTTGATCCTTCTGTCATCTTTAGTGTATCAAATTTAGGCAGTCATTTAAAAGAGGTCAGCGTCCTTAGTAGGATTCTTTCAGGGACAGTGGATTTAGTATCCTTCCTGAATCAGAGTGATCATGAAATTTGAGTGTTAAACCAAACCTGAAAAGCTGCACCTGTGGTTTGTCACATGTTAGAGTCAAACTTTTTACCTCTGAAAAAAGGTATATATAATCATTGAAAATTGCTACAGGAAAGAAATGATAAAACCTGGTGCTATGGGCTGCATTGTGTCCCACCTCACCCCCCACATTCATATGTCAAAGTCCAGGTGCCTCAGAATGTGGCCTTATTTGGAAATAGGGTTATTGCAGGTGTAATTAGTTAAGATTATACTGGAATAGGGTGGGCTTCTAAACCATTGTGATTGTTGCCTAAAAGGGTATATTTGGACACAGACATGCATAGAGGGAGAATACCACGTGAAGAGAAAGGCAAAGATTAGGTGATTCAGCAGAAGTCATGGGATGTCAAAGATTGCCAGCAAAACTACCAGATGCTAGGAGAGAGGAGGCCTGGAACAGATTCCTCCCTCCCAACTCTTAGAAGGAACCAGCTCCGCCCACACTTCGATCTTGGACTTCTGGCCTCCAGAACAGAGAGAAAATAAATTTCTAAGTCACCCAGTGTGTGGTATTTTGCTATGGCAGACCTAGGAAACTAATATACTTGGTAAGTTTTGCTCTACCAATTTTCTTATTTCTCTTTGGGAGCAACTTTGATGCTGTATTCTCTTGTTCACTGGATCAAAGGAAAAGGCCAGGAACTATTTTCGAGAGTGTTATAGATTCGTTGGAAGGTCTTTTGTCAGGTTTCATTAGTAACTCAGTGTTTGTAAAGTACATAGCATAGTGGTTAAGGGCATGAATTCTGGAGTCAAGACTACCTGGACTCAACCCCAGTTCTACAGTTTACTAGCTCTGTAACATTGGAGAAGACATTTGATTTCTCTATGCCCCCAGTTCTCTTCCCTGTAAAAAGAGGGTGCTAACTCCTATAAAGCAGTGGTCCCCAACCTTTTTGGCACCAGGGACTGGTTTCGTGGAAGACAGTTTTTCCATGGACCAGGAAGTGGGGAATGGTTTCGAGATGATTCAAGCACATTACATTTATTGTATACTTTATTACTATAATTATTAAACCAGCTCCATCTCAAATCACCAGGCATTAGATCCCGGAGGTTGGGGACTCCTGCTTTAAAGGATGTTGTGAGGTTGAAATGAAAGACATATTGAGCTGCTTTAGAACAGCACCAAGAACATATAGTAAGCATTGAGTACATTTCTCATTGTCATTATTGTTCTATACTATATAATAGGTAAATAACATTAGGAGTCAATCATAAGAGAAAAGCAATTTTTGTGTGTTCCTGTGTGTGTGTAAAAAATGTTTTTTAACTCATTTTGTCCTAAAATAAGGAATATTGTAAAATATTCAAATCAATAGAAACTTCAGGTAGTTTAAGCAAAAGAAGTTAATGAGACAGATACAGGGGTATTTCAAGAGGTCAACGGCAAAAAGGCAGTTGAACTTCATAACGGACTTGGACAAGGCAAGGGAAAAGAATTAGATGCTTGACAGTATCACCTCTTCCTTGCCTCTGAGACATCTCTTCACGTCTCTTTCTTTTCTGCATTGTTCACTTTGTGGAAAATGGCTGCCCATGTCGCTCCTTCCAAGAATTAGATGGGACTCTTAGTCCCAATACCAAATCCCAAAGATAGGGACTCCACTTCCCACTCCTAGGTGTCCAGTCAGCTGTGATCGTGTGGTGGGTGGGAAGTGGGTTCACTAATACCCTGGAAGCTGCAAGGGTCCCAACTCTGTATCCAATGGCTGGGAAGGATGGGCAGGGTCACAGCGAAGAGAGGTTGGATACCACACAAACACTAACAAAGGTGCTTTGGCCATATGAAGAGTAGCACTTTTAGGGATTCTGAGAGGGGGAAAACAGAAGAGGCAGAAAGAGGTGAGGAGAATGAGATACAGAGAGGAGGGCCGGGCAGCTCCGTAGGGAGGCTGAGGCTCACAGTGAGATAGCACCCGAGGGAGAGGACAGGTGGCTCCACGCCAGACCCAGCCCTGAGAGGCAACAGACTCTGCCTGGGCAGCAGGGGCTGCACCTTAGCAGGAGCTGGTTTGCTAAACCGAGGGCAAGAATAAAAAGCTCAGGTCTTTTGGATCTTGAAAAAAGAAACTATGATTCTTGCCTCATGCTTCTGTTCCCTGCTTTAAAGAGAGACTAAAGGCTGGTGAGGTTTGAAATTCAAAGCAAAAGCAAGCTCTGGGATCTGCTTTTTGTTTGGCTGATCTGGCTTCATTAGCACCCAGCTGCATCTCCTGTGAGGAAGCACAAATGTACGGTAAAGGACGAGTGTATTACAAAGTCTTGTCCTCTGCGCATCTCTCATTCAGGGCCCTGTCTGAGGTGGCTGGTGGAAAATTATGATCGTCTTTCCTATCTCTTTTTCCATCAGAATCATGACGAGAAGCAAGAATTAAATACCAAGAGCCTCTAGTGTAGGGAATTAATGTGGGGCTCGCCCTCCTCACTTGGAGGTCCATTCAGCTCTCGCACATCTGTCGAGCGCCTCCTGCATCGCCTGTACGGTGCTGGGCTAGGACTCCGTCCCTGCACGCTTCATCGTCACAGGTGTTGTGCTCAATGCTTCTGAGCACCTGCGTTGTGCCTTCCCTTCATCCTCTCATTTATTTATCACAACATCTCAATGCTGCCCTTTCCCAAGAGAGACCCGAGTCTCTCAGAGGATAAGTGACTCGCTAAGTTTCAGAGTTGGGATTTGGACCCAGATCTCTGACTCAAAAGCTTGATTGCTTTCCACTCAAGGGGGAGAGGAAGGTTCATGTCAAAAGATAAACAACCTATAACCAGGTGAGTATACTTGAAGAGGCAGACACGAATAGTGGTGGTGGCTAGATCGCAGAGACACTCTGACAGCTGCTTTATTCGTCAGGACAGTGGGCGTCCTGGGTGGGGAGGAGATGGGATGGGCACAACTCACATCCGTGCTCTCTAGCCACATGCAGGATCTGTGCTTCCTCTCTCACCTCTATGAACTATCCCCTGGTAGTTATGATCAGCAATAACTGCATAACCCTTGACCTGTATCTGGGTTGCCAGATCAAATAGAGGGTGCCCAATGAAATGTGAATTTCAGATAAATGAATAATTTGGTATAAGTATGCCCCAATGTTGCATAAGATATACTTATGCTAAAGAATTATTCATTGTTTATCTGAGATTCAAATTTCACTGGATGTCCTGCATTTTTATTTGCTAAATCTGACAACTTTAAACCCATCTACAGACCTCTTGCTTAGTCCTGACTGTCAGCAGCCATACCTTTCTCATCTCTTGGCTTTTTTGTGTAGCATCCTGATGGCAGCCTGGCCCTGGGCCCCTGGGCTCCACCCAAGCATTCCTCATCTGCTGTTGTACATGCCCCAGCATGAGAGTGGGGTCTGCTACTGCTGAAGAGAAAAGCTCTCATCATATTTTCTTGCTTTGTTTCCTCTGATAGCACTTCCCTGGCACCACACTGGCAGGCTGGCAGAGTAGGCAGAGCATGCAGGTAGAAATTGGCAGAACTTCATCTCAAAGGACGTGGCCCAAGAGGAGAAAATGTTGGAACAGTGGAAGTCTGTGGCCTAAACTCAAAGCACAGATTGTTATAAATACCTTTCACTTTGTAGGTTGCAAAAAGCAGGTGCGTTTGGTTACTTGATCCTTTCCTCATTTAGAACTCCTGGTCCCTCTTTATCCTTTCCCCTATTCAGATATTTACTAAGGACCTACTATGATTACCACACTATCAGGCAGGCAGAGATGAGTAAAACTTTGCCCTCAAGGATCTCATGACCGACCAAGGAAGCCAAGATCTGCTTAAATAGCTGTAATGTACAGTAGAAAATGATAACACCTTAGGGAAGTGCAGAGAGAAAGCTGTGGGACTTTAGAAGAAGTGGGTGAGGGAGAGGTTCAGCCCAAGCACCTTCATGGAGGAGGTGTCTTTTGAACATACCCTCAAAGGATAAATAGTACTCAAACATCTCTCAATTTACTAAATAACAAATTGTTGAACACTAATTCATTAATAGCAATTTACAGTTTGTCAAATCACCACTTCACTAAAATCTTGTTTTAACTGTTTATAGAATATGTATCAAATTGTGTTTTACCAAGGCTTCCAAATATTGCTCATTATTATTTTAAAACATCTCAGGCAATGTTCATGTCCAAGATGTCAAAAACATCATAAAGTTGATTTCTCTCTTCCACCCAATTTTCTTTTTTTAATGTATAAAAACTGTATAAGCCTCAGGTGTATAGCATTATAATTCGACATCCATATTCATTACAAAGTGATCACTGTCACAAGTCTAGCTGCCATCTATCACCACACAGTTGACCCCCTTCACTCGTTTTGCCTTCCCCTGAGCCCCCTTCTCTGCTAATCACCAATCTGTTCTCTATCTGTGAATCTATTCTTGTTTCATCTTGTTTGTTCACCCATTTTGTTTTTTTTAGGTTCCACATATGAGTGAAATCATATGATATTTGTCTTTCTCCATCTGACTAGTTCACTTTGCATAATACTTTCAAGGCCCATTCATGTTATCACAAATGGCAAGACTTCATTCTTTTTTTATGACTGAATAGCATGCCATTGTATATGTACCATACCTTCTTTATCCATTCATCCATCAACAAATACTTGTTTCCATGTCTTGGCTGTTGTAAATAATGCTACAATGAACTTAGTGGTGCATACATCTTTTCAAATTTTTGTTTTCAGGTTCTTTAGATAAATACTCAAAAGTGAAATAGCTGGGTCATACAGTGTGGGTTTCCCTTATGACTCAAATGGTAAAGAATCTGCCTACAATGCAGGAGACCCAGGTTTGATCCCTGGGTCAGGAAGATCCCTTGGAGAAGGGAATGGCTACTCACTCCAATATTCTTGTGTGGAGAATTCCATAGACAAAGGAGGCTGGGAGCAGGGGGGAGCTACAGTCCATGGGGTTGCAAAGAGTCGGACATGACTGAGCAACTTTCATGTCTTTTCAAATTAGTGTTTTCATGTTCGTCAGATAAATACCCAGAAATGGAATAGCTGCATCGTACAGTAGTTCTATTCCTAATTTTTTGGTGAATTTCCATATTATTTTCCATAGTGGCTATACCAGTTTACAGATTAGTAAGTGGAACCCCCATCACCTATGGTTCATGTGATTTTCAATCTGGTAATTTTGCACTGATTTTTGGGTAGAGTCTGTGCATGAGCCCTTTAAAAATGGGTTTTCCAGATTGGAGGGCTTCCCAGGTGGCTCAGTGGTAAAGAATCTGCCTGCCAATGCAGGAGATGCAAGTTTGATCCCTGTGTCAGGAAGATCCCTGGAGAAGGAAATGGCAATCCACTCCAGTATTCTTGCCTGGAAAATTCCACAGACAGAAGAGCCTGGCGGGCTACAGTCCATGTGGTCACAACTAGTCAGACACGACTGAGCACACACAAATGCACTGTCCATATTGGTGGTTGCCAAGTGGGAGGGGGTTGGGGGAGAGGTGGAGTGGGAGGTTAGGGTTGGCAGATATAAGCTTTCATAAATAGAATGGATAAACAACAAGGTCCTATTATATAGCACAGAGAAATATATTCAATATCCTCTGATATAACAGAAGAGAATACTTTAAAAATAATGTGTATATATTTGTATAACTGAATCACTTTGCTGTATAGCAGTAATTAACACTGTAAATCAACTATACTTCAATTAAATAAAAACAGGAGAAAAGTGGGTTTTCCATTACCTGCATTTCTATAGTTTTCCTGAACATATTCTCTACTGGTTTTTCAAAGCCAAGTGTTTGGGGTGCTTGACTGACTTTCTCTCCAATGTAGGATCTAAGGGTTGATGTGGAGCTGCAATCCCTTGCCCCTTGGGGAAAAGATTCATACCTTTGTGATCCCTCTGAGTGAGGATCACTGCAGCTGGGGTGTGCATTTTCCCTTGATGAGCCCGTCTCTCTGCTTCTATGACCTGTCTTGATGCTGTCATTTTAGCCTTTGTTGTATAAGTTCTATTCATCCAGTTTTCAGATCTCCTACTGAGTGAATTATTCTATATGAAGTTGTAGATCTCTTGCGCCCATGGGATGAGGGGAGTTCAGGATCTTGATACAATACTGTTTTGAACCTTCTCCTTTCTGATGAATAGCTTCCAACCAATTTTAAATTCAATTCTTCATATCCTTGGGCTTCTGCATCTCTGCTGACTTGATTCCCACACACTTTTCTGCAGGCACATGCTTGAAGCTTTCTCTATCTTATGACTATTCCTGTGTAATTTTGACATTTTTGAAATAAGCAGAATAATAAAAAGAATGACAACAAACACCCACTGTTTAGCTTTAACAAATCTTAACATTTTGCCATATGTGCTTAACATAATTTTTCCCCAGAGACAAAATATTATAGATACAGTTGAAGCCCCTGTATTCCCTTGCCTGTGATTTGATTCCTTTCCTTTCCAGAATCTAAGACTTCTCATTCCCATGTTTATTTTTATACTTATCTACATATACATGATTCCATGAAAGTTTAGCATTGTTTTGCATATTTAAAAACTATATATGTATGTACATACATATCATAATACTGTTTACATCCTTCTATAATGTTATATCCTTATGATTTATCCATACCTAAACATAGAGATGTTAACTCATTTTAGATTACTCTACAGTATTCATCTTGCAAATATACTACAATATATTCATTCTTCTGTTGATGAATGTTTGGGTTATTTCCAATTTTTTATTATTACAAACAAAGCTTGAATGCATTCTGTATATATGCTATAGTCTATCTAGAATATATTACTAGAAATGGCATTCTATGGGTTATACTCATCTTCACCTTTGTTAAGTATTGCCTAATTAATTATCAAAACATTTGGCCCAATTTACTCTCACTAGCAATATTTCTGTTTATCAAGCAGTGAAGGTCAAACCCCACAGATAATGGTACAGGCGTGTTTCACCCTGCAGGTATAAGGGAATGCGGGTCATGCATGTGGAACCACAGACGCTGACCATTCCCTGAGGAAGTGTGCTCAGGCCAGGCACAGCTGGGCACACTATGCATTGTATACAGGAGAGGGACTGCACACTCCTGTGACCTCACACATTTGCAGAGGAGCATGGAGGAATCAGAATCATCTGAGCAAGCTGTCTTTATAATTAAGATTTTAGCCTTGCTGGCATGAGTAATGCATCAAAAACAGTCCAATAATTCAGAAAATTTGTAGACCAGGCTTTGTGGTCCTCCCTGAGAGCCTGCTCACTGGTAGGCTACCTGAAAGAGGCTTACAGCAGTCATCCAGTGGACGGTTGGTTTTTCTCTCTATGTTACACCTCTGGCCCCGAAGGCTTGTTAAACATAGGACTCCTGACACAGGGAAGGTACTGGTTGACAACATTGTCACAAACGCGCATCAAAGGCTATGAAAGACAGAAAAGATATTTTCAGACTCCTTGTCCATATCTGTAATTCAAAGGAAGAAAGAGTGTTTTAACATTTTTAATATAGGTCTTTATTGAGAATTTTTTGTTTTGGAGAAAGTAGAAACTTTATTATTTAAAAATATGATTAACTTATTATCCTAGTCCTATTTATTAAATAGCTTATGCTTTCTTCCATTGATTTGCAATAATATCCCCTTCATCACTTACCAAGTTTTCATACATACATAATGAGTTTGAGGGCTCCCTCTTCTATTCCTTTGGTTTATATCTCTACAATAGGCTAATACCATATACTCATTCTTACTTTATTGTCAATCTTCATTTTTGAAAGAGTAAGTTCCTTAACCTTGTGATTTTTAAAAATTGTTTTGGTTTTTCTTGGTCCTTTGTTCTTCCATGTAAATGTTATATCTAACCTGTCAAGTTACCTGAAAATTCTATTGTGATGTTAGAAAATATAAATCAATATACATGTTTAATTAACAGATTAGGGAAGAACTGATATTAAAAAATTCTTTATGATAAAGTGTATTCTCATCCATGATCATGGTATATCTTGTCATCTTTTACGACCTTCAGTATTATCTTTGAGTGTATGACAATTAGATAGGGTTTTCCATTTGGATTTGGAAAAAATTGAGAAATAAAGGAGTAGTACTTAGGAGACAAAAAATACTATGTTTCATTGATGGAGACCAGGTTAGGGAAGATAGTTTTAGGTCAGATAGTCAAGTTCTTGGTACTAAATATTAGTAGGCATTCAAAAGATTTATACAAAATATCTGATAGATATAGCTATGTACAGAACACTGTCAGCAATTTGCTCCCCAAGAAGAAGAAAAATAGAACTGAACCTAGCATGTCCAGATTATTCTTCCTAAATTTACTACTTAATAACACTGAGTACTCCAAGAGGCAAAATAAGTAAAGAGGCAGAGAAATTAGGAGTGTTTGTTAACCAGTAGAGCTCCTTTCAAATGGATGGAAATCTTACTAGTAGGAAAGAAATATTCTTTCTTTATATTATATACCTTATATAAGGTGTTTGTCTTTTAAAATTGAGAATGAAATTAGTTCCTCATTACATTTTTTCATTGGTTATTATGGGTATATAGGAATTCTTTTGATTTATCTATGATGAACTCATTTTCAGCAAGTTTAGAACCATCTTATGAGATAAGTAATGTTATTATCCCTCTTTTAGATAAAGAAATTGAAGCAACGGAAGTTTAAATAACTTGCTCAGGGTCACAGATCTGGGATATGGTAGAGTCTGGCTCTGGTCTAGGCAGTCTAGTTCCAGAGCTATCACTCTGCATCTCCATGCAGAATTCTTTCACACGAATTTGTGGTATCCATTGTATGAAGGACCCATCATTTATTTTTCCAATCTTTACTGATGAACATTTAGTTTACTTCAGTCTTTCCTTATTACAGATACACTGCAATGGGTAACCTTATACATGTGTCATCTTTAAAAAAAAATTTATTTGGCTGCTCTCCATCTTAGTTGCATCACACCAGGTCTTCACTTTTCATTGCGGTGTGTGGGATCTATTTCCATGGCGAGAGCTCGAACCCGGCCCTCTGCATTGGGAGCATGGAGTCTTAGCCACTGGACCACCAGAGAAATCCCCATATGTCATCTTTTTTATATGAAATAAGTTTCTAGCATAACAAAATGTCCTCGGCTCCTCTGGCACTTTTCCAGACCTGAAATCAATTGTTTTATCAAGATGCCTGGTTCTTTTAGCGGGGAATGACATCGAGAAACCAGTATCTGAGCACTCAACAGGTGTCTTTTACTGAGACTCTTCATCTTTGAATGTCTAGAAAATGTCTTCATTTTGCCCTAATGCTTGAATGAGTTTGACTAGTGAAACAAATTCTAAGTTAGCAATTCCTTTTCCTTAGCACTTTGAAAATAACATTGTTGTCTGGCATGATAAGAAATTTGCTGTGAGTCTAATTGTCTCTTCTCTATAGCTAATCTTTTCTTCCATTATAGCTATTAAACCTTTTTCTTTATACTTATTATTGTACAATTTCACTTCAATGTAACCAGATGTGAATTTATTTTTACTTATCTTGCTTGATACTCACCATGTACATTTCATATGAAGACTCATATTTTTCTTCAATTCTAAAATCTTTCAACTATTTTTATAGCTTTATTGAGATATAATTCACATACCATTAAATTCACCAAAGTATGCAATTCAGTGGTTTTTAGTTTATTCACAAAGCTATATAATCATCACCACTATCTAAGCACAGAATATTTTCAACACAGCAAAAAGAAACCCCATACCCATCAGCAGTCCTTCCCCATTCCTCCCTTCCCCAGTTCCCTAGCAACCAGTAACCTACTTTCTATCTTGATATATTTGCCTGTTCTGGACATTACAAATAAATTAAATAATGTGATATGTGACTTTTTCTGTCTTGCCTCTTTCACTTAGCATAATTTTTTCAAGATTCATCCATGTTGTAGCATGTGTCAAATTTCATTCATTTTTTATGCTATATAATATTCCATATATCTATACTGCATTTGTTTGTCCATTCATCAGTTGAAGGACATTTTGGTCTTTACTTTTTAGCTATTACTACTAATGCCATTATGAACATTTGTATCCATATTTTTAGACAACCTATGCATGAAAATATGCTTTCAATTTCCTTCAGTGGCATTCCCTAGGAATAGAATTGCTGGATAATACAATAACTCTATGTTTAAATTTTCAAGGAAAGGCCAAACTGTTTTCCACAGTGACCGCACCATTTTAACATTCCTACTAGTAGTGTATGAGGGTTACAGGTTCTCCAAAGCCTCACAAATGCTTCTTCTTTTTTTTCCCTTTTTAAAAAAAGATTATAGCTATCCTAGTGGGTATGAAGTGATAATTTGTGGTTTTTGAATAATGTTGAGTATCTTTTTATGTATTTATGTGCATTTATACAAGATCTTTAGAGAAACACCTATTCAAATTATTTGCCCATTTTTCAATAAGAAAATTTGTCTTTTAATTGTTGAAATGTAGAGGTTCTTTATATACCCTGGAATAATGGTGCCCTATTGAAGTACAACATTTTTTAACTTGATGAAGTCAAATTTATCTATTTTTTATTTATCAGTTGAAGTTTTGGTGTCATATTTGAGAAACCATTGCCTAATTCAAGGTCATAAAGATTTATTCCTTTGTTTTTTTCTTAGAGTCTTAGTTTTAGGTTTTACATTTAGGTCTATGGTCATTTGGAGATAATTTTTTTTAGGGTATAAGGTAGGGACCCAACTTCGTTCTTTCTCATGAAGATATACACATGAATTAATTTTCAAAATTTCTTCTTCAAAATTCTCTCAATTATTTTCTTATGAAATTTTTTAAAGAGATTGGATTAGAGACTCAAACTATTCTCTATGTCACTTGGCTGCTGTTCCTTTTTTTTTTTTTACTTAAAAAGTGTTTTTTTGTAGTGTTTACTCTGTCATATTTTAATTACAAACCTTTTGTGCTCCTGTTTGCTAAATTTGTAAAGTCATTGAATAAAGAGTATATTTCCAGTATCTATAATCTATTTTTTCTTATTAAGAAAAAAGCCATTTAATTAATTTGCTTTGAATATGCAGTATAGGCACATTGTGCAAAATTCAAAAGACATAAAACATAATGAAGAAGTTATTGGCTTTTTAAAAACACATCTGTTCTTGTTTTATTTTTGCCAGTTTTTATTTCTTAGTTTTGTATCTGTGTAATGCACATTATTCACAGAGCTAGATGAGTAGTGGGTAGGATAGGAGAGAAGGAAAGAGGGAGGGTTTGGGAGCAGTGAAGAGTTCAGTTTGAAGGGAGCACAACCTGTGCATTGAAGTCTAGTGGGAGGCGAAGCTGGAAAGGTGGGCTGAGGACAATCTGTGGACTTTGGAATAAAACGTGAGAAGGTAAGTTGAAGACTTTGAACGTTACTCTCTTAGCAATGTAGTCTTTGAAGATGTTTTTCGGCGAAAAACACAATGAACACTGTGCTCTCTGTCAGTCAGTTAGTTCAGTCGCTCAGTGGTGTCTGACTCTTTGTTACCCCATGGACGGCAGCACGCCAGGCTTCCCTGTCCATCACCAGCTCCCGGAGCTTGCTCAAACTCATGTTCATTGAGTCAGCCATCCAACCATCTCATCCTCTGTTATCCCCTTCTCCTCCTGCCTTCAATCTTTCCCAGTATCAGGGTCTTTTCAAATGAGTCAGTTCTTTGCATCAGGTGGCCAAAGTATTGGAGTTTCAGCTTCAGCATCAGTCCTTCCAATGAATATTCAGGACTGATCTCCTTTAGGATGGACTGGTTGGATCTCCTTGCAGTCTCAGGAACTCTCAAGAGTCTTCTTCAACACCACAGTTCAAAAGCATCAATTCTTCAGTGCTCAGCTTTCTTTATAGTCCAACTCTCACATCCATACATGACTACTGGAAAAACCATAGCTTTGACTAGACGGACCTTTGTTGGCAGAGTAATGTCTCTGCTTTTTAATATGCTGTCTAGATTGGTCATAGCTTTTCTTCCAAGGAAAGTGACAGTGAAGTCGCCCAGTCATGTCTGACTCTTTGCGACCCCATGGACTGTAGCCTACCAGGAACCTCAGTCCATGGGATTTTCCAGGCAAGAATACTGGAGTGGGTTGCCATTTCCTTCTCCAGTGGGTCTTCCCGAACCAGGGATCGAACCCGGGTCTCCCTCATTGTAGGCAGACGCTTTACCGTCTGAGCTATCAGGGAAGCAGCAAGCATCTTTTAATTTCATAGCTGCAATCGCCATCTGCAGTGATTTTGGAGCCCCCCCAAAATAAAGTCTGTCACTGTTTCCACTGTTTCCCCATCTATTTACCTTGAAATGATGGGACCAGATGCCATGATCTTAGTTTTCTGAACGTTGGGTTTTAACCCTACTTCGTGCTCTAGGAAGTACTACACTGTGGTTTAGGAAGGTTAATATATTTCAAATAGCCCAAAGGGAGAAGATTGGTAGTCTAGGCTCATCAAAAGTTTTCTGTCTCAAGTCAATACTCTCCACCTTGTTCTACCTTGATCTCCTTATTTATTTATTTTTTTAAAAGTCATTTATTGATTTTAATTATGAAAGCAATGATCTACATAGTTGTTAGGTTTTTTTTTTAACCTCTTTTAGCAGGCCTATATGCTGATTCTAAGTCAGATGTTTCAGATATTTCCTGCAAAGACTGATTTTTAGTGTCAGTCTGCATTAAAATACTCCCTTTTGTTGCCTGCTCCTTAGAGTTCCCTCTTGAACCCTGGGTGTGGAAAGGGGCCATCCCCCAAAGGCACCTGGCCCCCTGGGTTTGTAGCATTGTCCCACCAGGGGGCAGCAGCGCCACACTTCAGATTCTCAGGGAAGGGTGGGGTGGGATGGGGTGCCCTGTGGGGAGGAGCTCACAGAAGGAAACCCATGTAGAGTGGAAAAAGTTAACTAGTTCCTCGTCCCGTTTCAGAGTTAAACCCACAGCCTGCGGTGGGTTGAGCCACAAACAGTCTTTTCTGTAAAGCTAACAGAATCTTTTCTTCTGGAGGGAGAAGGATGCTCTCAGTACTTTTGAGGACCTTTTTTTGTTTGTTTTTTAATCCCTTTCTCCTAATTCTGTGTCCTCTGCTTTTGCTAATGAAAGTTCTAGTTCCTCCAGCTTTCCTTTTCCATTCTTTCCTCCAGTTTCCCACCACCATGCTTTATGGGTCCATTTAGATACTTACCTCCTTGATACTGGGTCACTCTGGGAAGAAGAGATACAGCGTGAGGGAGGAGCAAGCTGGCTGGTTTCCTGAGCTCCTTGCCTCTCCAGGGGCATCATTTTCAGATTAGATTAGAGACTCCAATTACCTCTGATTAAAGGCCTCTGGCACCCTCTCACACATCGTCCTGTCCCATTCACTGGTGATCCTCTGCCTGGAAAGGACGAGAACAGAGGCGCCCTGCAGTCTGGCCCCTAATGGCGTACACCTGCGTGCCATGGAGGGGGAAGGAATACCTGGGGGTAGAACTTGTGGAGTTAGGGATCAAGGCACAGTGATGGGGGACAGTTTTGCAAAGGTCCCAAAAGACCACAATCCTAATACCTTCTCAATGTTTTCCACAAATCCACGATTGCAATACCTTTACACAGCGTGGGCACCCTGGCTTATCACAGTGGAAGTGGTGTGGTGCAGTTGGAAGCTCATGGGGCCAGGACACAAGCCATATGTTCGATTGTACTGCTGTGTGGTTTGGGGCAAGTCACTTACCTTCAAGCCTCAGCTTTCTCATCTGCAACTGGATATTGATAGTACTGTCTATAACTACCTTACAGTTAAGATAGTCAAGTAAGATAATGATACGAAAAGGTTTTATAAACAATAGAATGCTTCCAAAACATCATATGTTATGAGAGCACTTTCACCTCTGTATCATGGGCACAGAATCTGGTATTGGAACACACTGCATTCTTGAGGGTTCCAGGGCTATTGAGAGACAAGTCAGGACAGAGCCCAGTGGGATTATTTCTGGAGACATGGCTTTTAGCCCTCTGTGAGAGGAAAAGTGAAAGTGAAGTTGCTCAGTCGATTCTGACTCTTTGCGACCCCATGGACTGTAGCCTACCAGGCTCCTCTGTCCATGGGATTTTCCAGGCAAGAGTACTGGAGTGGGTTGCCATTTCCTTCTCCAGGGGATTTTCCCGACCGAGGGATCAAACCCAGGTCTCCCGCATTGTAGGCAGACGCTTTACCATCTGAGCCATCAGGGAAGTTCCTGTGAGAGGAAGGGTGTCTTTTTTATCTTGGTCCTAGGGAAACTAATAGGAAGCCTCTAGAATTTTGGGTCTGGACAGGATCACCAAAGGGTCAATGGTCTTAGGCCATTTCCCTATCCCTCACCTGAGGTTGCATCTAAACTACCCCAGATGAATAAAATGAATACGGCATACAATCTGTTGGTTAAGTATTTCTGGGGAGATTCCATATTTCCATATTCTCTCCTGGCAATTCAGAATCAAGTATATTTTACAGTGAGTTCTTACTTGTATTTATTTATTTTTGCCTTTTTTCTGCCATTGAAGGTTTTGAATACTTCAAGGGAAGGAAAAGCATACGTTTGTCTTTACATCCCATCTAAGCCCAGCACAGAGTGACCCTTGGATCCATTGTGTTGGGCTGAACAGTACTGTTCCGTCCTCACCAGAACTAGGAAATATGCTGGTCACTGTTCTTTGCCAATTTTACATGGAGTATTTGCAAAGCTCAAAACAAATATTGTAGTAATTTGACTTGCAGCTTCTCTCCTAGTTCTCCTTCCTTTGGAGACTGACCAGGATGGGGTAGAAACTGTCAAGACTGAGCCCCCTGTTTCTGCTCAAGAAATGCCTTGTGATGGCTTGGCTCGGGCTCCCCTCCCTTACTTATCAAATGAGATCAGCCACTGAAGGAAATTAGCTTCTCCAGATTGTGAGAGACAGGAAGCAGCTCTAAGAAGCAGTGTCCCAGGAGGGAAGCCAGAGAATTAGCTCAAGGCCAAGCCCAGTTAGTGCCTGCTCCAGGCCCCTTTCCCTGCAGCCCTATCCTGTCCTCACGGCTTCCAGACCCTTCTCTCCTTTCCCTGGGTCCTGGCATGTGAGGCTGAAAGAGGCTGTAGAAAACATCCAGGCTAGCACTCCCAAGTCTTCCAGCCTGTGTTTGATGCTTCCAGAGATGGGAATTTTGCTGCTTCCCCAAGAAATCAGCTCTATTTTTGCCTTTCATCCAGTTGAAATCTGCCTCCTCCAGCATCCCCTCCTGCCTGCCAGAGCCTCTCTCCTTCCTCCATGGGAGAGCCCTTCAGTTGCCTTACCCTCCAGTCTGATGCCCCAGGGGACGTCCTGATAAAGACATCAGTTTTTCAGAAACTTACAGTCCCAGAGAGCATCCAAGCTGGAACCTAAGCAGGAAGGAAATGCTGAGAACAATGCCATTGGTGGTGCCTTTCCTTGCCTAGGAGCCCTGATGTTTACTGTGACCTTGACCTACTGTCTGCTCCCCTCTGTGTGCTGTCTTCTGCAAGAATTTTTTCCCATTCAGTTCACTTTATTAATTTTTGCTAAAATATTTAAAAGTATTTTTTAAGACATCATTACATTTTGCCCCTAAGTACTTCAGTATATATCTTTTTTAAAAGCAGTGGAACAATAACTTTATTTTGTTTTTAATAAACTTAAAAAATTGAAGTAAATAGTTGATTTACAATGTTGTGTTAGTTTCAGGTGTACAACAGAGATTCAGTTTCATGTATACATATATATGTATATGTATATATATATATATATATCAGAGAAGGCAATGACAACCCACTCGAGTACTCTTGCCTGGAAAATCCCACAGACGGAGGAGCCTGATGGGCTGTAGTCCACGGGGTCGCAAAGAGTCAGACATGACTGAGCGACTTCACTTTTCACTTTCATGCATTGGAGAAAGAAATGGCAACCCACTCCAGTATTCTTGCCTGGAGAATCCTAGGGACGTTCTAGGGATGGGGGAGCCTGGTGGGCTGCCGTCTCTGGGGTCGCACAGAGTCAGACACAACTGAAGCGACTTAGCAGTAGCAGCATATATATGTATACATATATATATGTGTATGTGTATATTCCTTTTCAGGTTCTTTTCCCTTATTGATTGTTGCACAATATTGAGTCTAGTTCTCTGTGCTATAGAGTCGGTCCTTGTTGGTTATCTATAGTAATATACATAAGTATATATAGTAGTATACATATGTTAGGGCTTCCCAGGTGGCTCAGTAGTAAAGAATCCACCTACAATGCAGGAGACACAGGAGCTGTGGGTTCAATCTGTGCTTTGGGAAGATCCCCTGGAGAAGGAAATGGCAATCCACTCTACTATTCTTGCCTGGGAAATCCTATGGACAGAGGAGCCTGGCAGGTTACAGTCCTTGGGGTCACAAAAGGGTCAGGCACTAAGTAGTGACTAAACTACAATATACATATGTTAATCCCAAAGTCCTAATTTACACTCCCATTTCTTTCACCTTTGCTAACCACGAGTTTGTTTTCTGTGTCTGTGGGTCTATTTATGTTTTGTATGTTAGTTCATTTTTTAAAAATTCCACATATAAGCTATATCCTATGACATAATATATATCCTTAAAACATAAAAATATTTCCCTGCAGAGCTGCAATTGAAACATAATACCCAACAAAATTAATTATAATTCCTGATATTGTCTGATACTCAATCCAAGCTGCAGTGGAAGGGAGCATTCCATCTTCTGGATTTATCTGACTGCTTCATTGTTACAGTGTTCTCGCTGATTCTTCTACGGCCTTTATTTCCTATAAATGGTAAGTTAGATTTTAGGGCTTGATTCAATTCAAGCTAAACATTTGTAGCATGGATATACCCTTGGTGATGTTGGACTTGATGTTGCCTCACATGGGGAGATGTGTCTGGTTGTTCTACTATTAACGATGCTAAGATTACCACATGGATTAGATGTTGACCCCTTCATTGTGTTTTTTCCATTTTGTGACGAGAAAGAAATCTGTATGGTTTCTGCATTTGTAGCATTATACAAATGTCAAATGATGTGCATTTTAAAAATCACAACTGATTAGAGAAAGAAAAGGCAGGGCGAGGATGGATGAAGATTCCTTCCATCTCTGCTACTGTGTGCTGTTCTCGTATAAACATTTAACACTCAAGCCCTCAGTTTTCCTATCTGTAAAATAAAGAGTTTGAACAAAGAGATCTCTAAGGTTTCTTCTAGCTTCGAACTTCTTTTTTTAATTTCGATTGTAATAAAAGACACATAATGTAAAATCTACCATCTTAATCACTTTTTTGAGTACAGTTCAGTTGTGCTTAGGTACTCAACGGTGTCCGACTCTTTTCGACCCCATGGACTGGAGCCCACCAGGCTTCTGTGTCCATGGGGATTCTCCAGGCAAGAATACTGGAGTGGGTTGTCATGCCCTCCTCCAGGGGATCTTCCCAACCCAGGGATCAAACCCAGGTCTCCTGCATTGCAGGCAGATTCTTTACTGTCTGAGCCACCAGAGAAGCCCTGGTGTTACATATATTCAGGGAAGCCCTGTGTTATATGTAACACAATTCAGTAGTGTTACATATATTCTCACTGTTGTGCAACCATCACCACCATCCTTTACCAGAACTTTTTCATCTTGCAAATCTGAAACCCTGTAACCAGTAAACAAATCCACATTTTTCCCTCCCTGCAGCCCCTGGTAACCACCATTCTACTTTCTGTTTCTATGAGTTTGACTACTTTAAATTCCTCTTACGAGTGAAGTCATATAGTAGTTGTCTTTCTGTGACTGGCTTATTTCACTTAGCATAATGTCTTCCAGGTTAATCCATATTAGGCATGTCATGTAGAATGTAGCACGTTATTCATCTGTCTATGGACGCTTGGGTTGCTTCTATCTTTGGGCTATTATGAATAATGCTGCTAAGAACATGGGTGTACAGATATCTTTGAGAGACCCTGCTTTCAACTATTTTCCCTATATAAAAGTGGTATTGCTGGATCTATGTAATTCTTTTTTTTAAGAAGAAATTTATTTATTTGGCTGTGCTGGGTCTTCCAGCAATATACATCTTCATTGTAGCACATAATATACATCTTCATTGTAGCACGTGGGATGTTTAGTTGCAGCATGTGGGATCTTAGCTCCTCGAGCAGGGTTTGAACCCAGGCCCCGCACATTGGGAGCATGGAGTCTTAGCCACTGGACCACCTGGGAAGTCCCTGGATCTATTTAATTCTATTTTTAATTTTTTGACAAACTGTTTTCCATAGTGACTGTACCATTTTACATTCCCATCTACAGAGTACAAGGGTTTCAATATCCTCACACCCTTGCCAACACTTGTTTTCTGTTTATTTGATAAAGCCATCTTGATGGATGTGAGATGTTACGTGGTTTTGATTTGCATTTCCTTGATGATTAGTGATGAAAAGCACTTTTTTTCATATGCTTGTTGGCCATTTGTATGTCTCCTTTGGAGGAATGTCTATTCAAGTCCTTTGCCTAATTTTTAATTGGGTTATTTGGTTTTTTTGTTGTTGTAGAGTTTTAGGAGTTCTTTGTGTATTTTGAATGTGTGTGTGTATGTGCTCAGTTGCTCAGTCGTGTCTGACTCTTTGCGACCATGGACTGTAGCCCCCCAGGCTCCTCTGTCCAGGGAATTTTTCAGGTAAGAATACTGGAGTGGGTTGCCATTTCCTTCTCCAGGGGATCTTCCCAATGCAGGGGTTGAACCTGCGTCTCATGCCTCTTCTGCATTGCCAGGTAGATTCTTTACCACTGCACCACCTGGGATAGTAACTCCTTATCAGATACACAATTTGTACTTATGTTCTACCATTCAGGGGTTTTCCTTTTTGTTCTGTTGGTAGTGTCTTTCAATACACATAAATTTAAGTCTATAAAACTTGAACTACAATTCTTCCTCTCATCTTTGGCCCATAGCTGCAGAAGTTGAGGATCTCAACTTCTCTTCCCTAAATAAGTGGCATTCCTATCTCACTGCTTCTCTGATGATTCAGATCTGAGAATAGAATTCTAAGTTCTTACATCTAGAATAGACCTTAGAGAACTCAAACTCGCCCAACTTCATTTTACTAATGGAGAGACTGGGGCCCACTGTTAGCAACAGAGCTGGATTTAAAATGTGGATCTCTCTCTCTATCCAGGGCTCTTTCTACTTTACCAACACAATTCCACAAGTCTACTGGTTATTTTAGTAAACTCAGGAAACAAAACCAATTACAGGAAAAGACAACCAGACTCTCAAAGAGGGAATCTTATTCTACCAAAGCCCTGCTATGGGGAAGTATACATATGTTTGTTATATGTAATCTATTTACATATTAAAACTTTTTACATTCTAAAAGCAATTACACATACCTGGGATTATGAGTGCTGTTTTTCAGTAAGTTGGTAGCTGGGTTAGGGACCAGGAATAAGGGGTGGAGATCAGTGAGCTTCTCTGGGTATGTTGTTGTTGTTCAGTTGCTCAGGAGTATCCGACTCTTGCAACCCCATGGACTGCAGCACCCCAGGCTTCCCTGTCCATCACCAACTCCCAGAGCTTGCTCAAACTCTTGTCCATCGAGTCAGTGATACCATCCAACCATCTCATCCTCTGCTGTCCTCCTCTCCTCCTGCCTTCAATCTTTCCCAGCATCAGGGTCTTTTCCAATGAGTCAGTTCTTCGCATCAGGAGACACAGTCTTGGGACTTCCGCTGGGCTGTTTTGAAAGAGGGCCTCTTTCTTCTGGGATAGCTAAACTAGTAGGATATTAGCTGGAACTGCCAGTAACCATTGTAGATGCCACCTGGGAAGACTCTGCCAAAGGAAGAGTCACACAGAGAAAGCCAGGAGTGAGAGCTGGAGAGACAGATTTTTGTTGTTGTTGTTCATGCTTTTTTTTTTTTAGTTGAGGTGTAGTTGGTTTACAGTATTGTGCCAATCTCTGCTGTACACAGAGTGACTCAGTTAGACATTATATACATTTTTTTAAAATATTCTTTTCTAATACAGTTTATCACAGGATATTCAATATAGTTCCCTATGCTATACATTTGGAGAAGGGAATGGCTACCCACTTTAGTATTCTGGCCTGGAGAATCCCATGGACTGTGTAGTCCATGGGGTCTCGAAGAGTCTGACACGACTGAGTGACTTTCACTTTCATATATTATATTGGGGAAGGAAATGGCAACCTACTCTACTATTCTTGCCTGGAGACTCCCATGGACAGAGTAGCCTGGTGGGCTACAGTCCATGGGGTCACAGAGTCAGACATGACTGAACTGACTTAGCAGCAGCAGCAGCAGCATACTATACACTGGGGCTTTCCTGGTGGCTCAGATAGTAAAGAAACTGCCTGCAATGCAGGTGACCCAGGTTCGATCCCTGGGTCGGGAAGATCCCTTGGAAAAGGGAATGGCTACCCATGCCAGTATTCTTGCCTGGAGAATTCCATGGACAGAGGAGCCTGGGGGGCTATAGTCCATGGATCACAAAGAGTTGGACATGACTGAACTATACATTAAGATCTTGTTGTTTATCTATTCTAAATGTAATAGTTTGCATCTACCAACCCCAAACTCCCAGTGCTTTCATCTCTCTCCCTCCTTCCTCTTGGCAACCACAAGTCTGTTCTCTATGTCTATGAGTCTGTTTCTGTTTTGTAGATAGGTTCACTTGTGACATACTTTAGATTCCACATATAAGTAATATTATATAACATTTTTCTTTCTCTTTTTTACTTACTCCACTTAGTATGATAATCTCTAATTTCATCCATGTTGCTACAAATGGCATTATTCCATTCTTTTTCTGGCTGAGTAGTATTCCACAGTGTACATGTACCACACCTTCTCTATCCATTCATCTGTCAGGGGATGTTTAGGTTGTTTCCATGTTTTGGCTATTGTGAACAAGTGCTGCTATGAACATAGCGGGGCATGTATCTTTTTGAATTAGTTTTGTTTGAGTATATTCCCAGGATTGGGATTGCTGGATCATATGGTAATTCTATTTCTAGTCTTCTGAGGAACCTCCCTACCATTTTCCACAGTGACTGCACCAATTTGCATTCCCACCAACTTCGTAAGAGGATTCCCTTTTCTCCACATCCTCTCCAGTATTTATTATTTGAAGACTTTAATGATGGCCATTCTGGCCAGTGTGAGGTGGTAACTCAGTGTAGTTTTGATTTGCATTTCTCTAATAATTAGTGATGTTGAGCATCTTATCATGTGTCTACTGGCCATCTGTATGTGGAGAGACAGACTTTTGAAAGCATTGTTTGAGCATCTGGGTCCAGGTTTGCCTCACTCTGTCCATGGGATTCTCTAGGCAAGACTACTGGAGGAAATTGCCATTTCCTTCTACAGGAGATCTTCCTGACCCAGGGGTTGAACTCAGGTCTCTTAAACTGCAGGCAGATTCTTAACCATCTGAGCCACCAGGGAAGCCCCCTTTTTGAGTATATGAATCAATAAATTTCCCTTTTTGCTTAAGCTAGTCTTTATCACTGAAATTAAAAGAATCCTGATTATTCCAGGTTATACTTTAAATGGGGCTTCCCTGGTGGCTCAGATGGTAAAGAATCTGCTGCAATGCAGGAGACCTGGGTTCAATCCCTGGGTAGGGAAGATCCTCTGGAGAAGGGAATGGAAATCCACTCCAGTATTCTTGCCTGGAGAATCCCAAGGACAGAGGAGTCTGGGGGGCCACAGTCCATAGGGTCACAAAGAGTCAGGCATGACTGAGCGATGAACACTATACTTTAAAATGCTTGTGTAAATTATCTGGAGGAGGGTATAAAAATAGTGGGCAAATAATGAAACTGATATTAATTTTTTTAGGTAATAAAATGTCAAACTAATGGGAATAATTCTGTAGGGAGAGTGTGTGAAACCATATTAGTGGTAAGAAAATTGATTGTTAGATTTAGGTTTCAGTGTAGCAAATGCCTGGTAACACATTTAGGAAACGATAACTTAAATTCTGTTTATAATATGACAAGTGTACAGGACAGAGAATGAGAGGCATTAAAGGCTCTTTAAGAACATATTTGCCAAGCATTTTCCAGGCAGTACAGTGGTTAAGACTCTGCACTTCCATTGCTGGGGGTACGGGTGATCCCTGGTTGGGGAACCGATATGTTGCTTGGTGCAGGCAATCAAAGAGAACATATCCTGCCAAAACACTATTGTTGCCACAATATATGGTATAATATGGAGTAAGAAATGGCAACCCACTCACTATTCTTGCCTGGAAAATCCCTTGGACAAAGGAGCCTGGCAGGCGACAGTCTATGGGATCACGAAAGAGTCAAATACAACTGAGCAACCAAAACAAACAACAAATAGTGGAAGCTAACACAACATTGTAAGTCAACTATACCTCAGGTAAAAAGTTAAATATACACATACCCATGATTCTGAGAGGCCCACAGGCTTTTCCAGACTATCAGAGACATGTGCAGCATAAGGAAGATTGAGTCCCTTGAGGACCCACCAGCCATCTGACGTTCTCGTGGTGTTTGAGAGACTGGCATTGCCTTGCTTCACAACTCTTGCAAGGATCCCAGTTACCAGACACTTCCCAGCTCTTGGAGAGGCAGGGTACCTCCTCATTTTGCTCTAGGTGCAGAGGACACAGAGGATTGAGTTAGAGCGGAGACTGGTAAGAAACATGCAGAGAAGCGGCCTAGATAGTCAGGATGAAGTTGGGATGATAGCAGTCATCTTCCAGGCAGCAGTGGACACATCCCTTCCTTGGTTGCTGCTAGCAGACTCTGTCCTTGGCTCCATTCTCTGATTTCATCCTGGAGCACTGGACACACTTTTCAGACTGTCAGACAATGCTTAGGTCTCTTCATCCTTGCCCAGCTCTTTAGAGGCCACACAGTCCTGAACCAGCTTACTTGGCCAGTCATTGCTTTGTTCTCAGCATACAACCATTCAGGAAGCAGACTGATCACCCTGAGACCTTGGATCCCTCAGTTGGGGCTCCTAGTCACATGGCCCAGGGGCCAAAGTCTCTGCCAAGCTGAGGACCACACCAAATAGTTGTGCTGGCTCCCTGAAAAGAGCACTGAGCAGAGGGGAGGAGTGGAGGCTGAAATCTCATTTCTGTTTTAACCTTTGGACTGTGCATCTCTTCTAATCACACAAAGATATTGTATAGCAGAAGCCCTTAGCCAGAACAACTGGTGGTATTTCCCACCTAGTAATGAATCCTTCCCTAGATGTTTTACTTTGCAGTTTAACCTTCATAGAATTGTTTTAGGCTTCAGGGGTGCTGAAGGTCTGAATAGTTACTTAAGTAGTCTTCTCTCCCCAACCTCAAATATCATATCTAAATCCCTTTTAAATAAAGCATACATTTAGGTTCTTACATTATGCCTGCAGTAATTTCTCTCTCTCTCTGTCTCTCTCCTTTCTAACTCATTGCTTGCAGTACCCTCATGGATTAGCTAAGAAGTGCATATAAATTATCTTTAACTTTTTATCTAATTCATTAAGAATATCTCTAGTAGACACAATCAACAGAAAATGAAACAGACAACTGCTTATACTGAAACATTTAAAAATTTGTTTTTATCTAAAAATTAAAAAATAAAAATCTTCTAGATGAAATTAAGGCCTGTAAAATTTGAGTAAGAAAATCTGGACTTGATCAAAACAATGGCCATAAAGGAAAATTCACAGTGGGTGTATCAGTTAAAGCATTTTCAGTTTCAAGGAACAGAAAGTTCAACTGAACTGGCTAAAAAGGGGCAGTGGAAGGGGATTTAATGGCTTGTATAATAGTAAAATCCATAACTAGCTCATTCAGATGTAATTTAATCAGACCTTCTATTCCGTTTCCATGGAGACCTATAGGTCCTGTCCTCCTCTATGTGGTGGCTTAGTCCTCAGCCAGGATTCCACCTCATGGCAACAAAATGGCTGCGGTGCTTCCCAGCTTCACATCTTCATATCACACTAGTCAATGGAAGAGAAGAGAACTGCTTTCCCCGAACACCCCACCAAAAGTCTTCTTCCAATCTCACACCTGAATTAAGTCACATCCTACCTCCTGCAACAACAGTTCACTGGAGTTGAGATTTTGCTGATGACCCCTGACTTAAGCCATGGTCCTTTCTTAAGCTAGGGATGGGGTTAGCTTTCCTCACATCCCCTGGATTGGCTGGTGGATATATGGTTCCCAGATGAAAAATTGGGGTACTCACCAGGAATCAGGAAATGGATGGGGGATGGGGGGACAATCACAATGTCACTGAACATGGCAGATATTTTAGTAAAATTTGATATAGACCTGATACAGATAAAGAAACCAAGAAACGAGAGAAAACTAAATTTTAAAATTTAAATGAAAAATAATTGATCCTTTAAAAATTATTTATTTATTTATTTGGCTGCACTGGGTCTTTGTTGCTGCGCAGGCTTTTCTCTAGTCATGGTGAGTGGGGGCTACCCTTCATTGCTGTCGCCAGGCTTCTCACTGCGGTAGCTTCTCTTGCAGCAGAGCGCAGGCTCTAGGTGTGCAGGGTTCAGTAGTTGTGGTTCCTGGGCTCTAGAGCAGAGGCTCAGTTGTTGTGACACACGGGCTTAGCTGCTCCACTGCACGTGGGATTCTCCCAGACCAGGGACTGAACCCATGTCCTCTGCATTGGCAGTCGGATAAAAGAATTGATTCTAGTGAAAAATAAAGATTAAAAAATGGATAAAAATGGAAATGTTGCAAATGAGGGTCATAGAAAGATGATCAAGAAATTAAATTGATTTGGTGGTGTTTGTTCCAGAAAACACATTCCTGATAAAAATTAACCAATGTTGGTATTATTTATTTGAATTGCTAGTATTGAAAAACCTCCTTGGGGACAAAATAGCAGGGACAGAAATATTCTTTAGCCTCCTAGTGACGACTGCCTTTTTGAGGTGCCCATGAGCCATCTCATTAATATTCCATTTTGGTTCTGGGACTGGCAATAAATTCAATGGCTGTGATGTGTGGAAGTGAATTTGCTCACTGTTTTGAAAATTTTAATAAGTGTCTGTCTCCAGAGGTTTGTCATTTAGACAATGCCTTAAGGATAATTCAACTGGAAGTCTCCTGGTACTCTGGAAAGTAATTTATCTGGTTAGATTCTTGGAATTCATAGAGAAACACTGGGAGTGTCTTTTACAATTTTCCCTTTCACCTTGGATAAACTTCTCTGGGCCTTTCTGTTCTAAGAACATTCCCTGTGACACAGAAAACAGAAGCAAAATACAAATTGAGTTCCTCTTTCTCTCTGTCACCCACCAACATGACAACATTGACCACAAATATCGTATCCTTTTTCTGCTTCGAATATGACTTTATGAAGCATTTTACAGGCCTCAATTCACGAGAGGCTTTCACTTTCTCAAAAGCACATTAGGCAGTTGTTCCACCTTCTTGTGCTCATCATTGTTTCTGCTCTGCCCTGTCCATCTTAGGCTTACTTTCTCTTACAATCAAATAAGCAAACATATATAATATAACTGTGTGACCTCTTTAAGTCCCTTCTCCTTTTTCACTGATTTGAGATTTCCCAGGTAAAAGGAGATGTTCTTAAGAAGATACCAAATTCTTGAGCATCTTTCTCAAGTTTCAAGCCATGGAAATGGAAAAATAATTATTTTAATTGTTAAATCTGGGGAACACATTTAACAGTGTCCTAGCATTTCTCTATCACAAACTTTAAGAAGGCACAGTTGCTCTTTCCCAAGGTTCCTGTCACTTCCACTCTGCCAACCAATTCCTCCTTTTGGCCAAATTTAGGTTCAGAGTGGCAGTTCCCCTTATTACTTCCTCTGCTCTTTGGAAGATGAAATTGTCAGCAAGCAATAATATCAGCTAAGGTCTCTTGAGCTCTTGACGTGTGCAAGACACCTTTCCTAGGAGGAAACTGAGGCCCAGAGAGACTAAATACCTTGCTCAGGTTCATCCACCTGGCAGGTGCCAGAGTCTGACTCCAGAGCCCACGTTCTGTCCCAGGTTAAAAGTGCATATTGCCCAGTCTAGTATGAGCTGTGTGGACTTCCAGCCAGCCCGAGGAAGAGCTCCTGTCAGCATCTCCCCGCCTCCACTCCGCTTTTGTGACGTGGAGAGGCTTTGCTTCATTTCCTGCATCTGTTGTGGGAGCTGTGGTAATTCCCACCGCAACATCCTTTCTGGATCTCTCCCCTCCTTCCACCCTCAGCTTTAGGTCCTTGTGACTACAGCCCAACACCCTCTTGGTTGTTGAGTTTTCCTTAGTAAAGCCCTTACCAGGGTTACCCGACAGGGTTCCTTGGTTTCCTCCCAGGATGTCTGCCTCCTCTCCACTCACCAGTCACTCAGAGAGGCTTTTCTTAAACACCTTTGCTCCCTCTGCCTGTGGACCATTTTGCACTCATTACAGACTTTGCTGGCAGAAGGATAATGGTGGCACGTCCCTGGGGGCCATCTGCAGTTGATGATGGGTTTCTAAGCAGAAAGGTTATCTCCTGTGGACCCTCCTTTTAACCCCTGGAGAAGGAAGTGGTCACCTATTCCAGTACTCTTGCCTGGAAAATTCCCTGGACAGAGGAGCCTGGTGGGCTACAGTCCATGAGGTCGCAGAGTCAGACAAAACTGAGCACACACATGCACACGCTCCTTCAAACATTTCTGCTCTTTTTATTTTTTTTTTTTCTAAATTTAGGTCACCTTTGAGAGTGCCTCACCTTTTGAGTTTTTTAAGTTATCTTATTTCAATTAAACTGCTGACCAAGCCTGCTTTCCTTTCCATAGCCATTGAAAGTATATCTGACTTTACCCTCAAGTAAAAACCTAATAATCATAATAAAAACTAACACTTATTGAGTTCTTAAAATACATCAGGCTTTGTTCTGAGAGCTTACAGTATTAACTTATTTAGTTTTCTCGGAACAATTCTATGAAGTAGCTACCATTATAAGCAACAAATGAGGAAACAGAGGCGCAGAGAAGCCATACGACTACTGAGCGGCTCATTTCTACTGAAACCTAACACGGAACAAAGCCTGTATGAATCTGTTTCTTTTACAAACTTCTGTTAATTATATTCAGCCAATCTGTATGATTGAAGGGATCCTAAGATGAAAAAAGTATCATTTTATTGAAATGGCGTTAAATTCAGTGTTAACAAATTTAACCTATAATCCACTATAGAGAGTATATTAGAGAGTATTATTTTTCTGTTAACAATTCCAATTATAGTATTTGTTATTAAACTTATATAGAATTGTAGTTTCAGGATAGCTTAAGTAGTAATTATAATCTAAACTATAAACATTTCTATCACATAATCATAAACTAGCTCTCTCAATTCTTATTTTTAAAATTTGGTTTCACATTACTTCACCTATAAAAATTTATTGGTTATTAATTTTTTCACAAATATTTTTTACATGTTTCAAATATTTCAGTTTTTCCTGTATTATCATCAAGTTTGGGGCCTACATTTCACTCCTGTTCTTTTATGTGTTTCCAGGTCTAACTTATCCTAACGTATACCCACCAAAAAACATCATCTCAGAATAAAAGACACTGCTGTCTCTGAAAATAATTCTATCACTCTGTTCCTTGAGTGGGGCTTCCTGTGAAGCTCAGCTGGTAAAGAATCTGCCTGCAGTGCAGGAGACCCTTCAATTTCTGGGTTGGGAAGATCCCCTGGAGGAGGGCATGGCTACCCACTCCAGTATTCTTGGGCTTCCCTGGTGACTCAGACAGTAAAGAATCCACCTGCAATGAGGGAGACCTGGGTTCCATCCCTGGGTTGGGAAGATCCCCTGGAGGAGGGCATGGCTACCCACTCCAGTATTCTTGCCTAGAGAATCCCCACGGACAGAGGAGGCTAGCAGGCTACAGTCCGCGGGGTTGCAAAGAGTTAGGCACAGCTGAGCAACCCAGCACAGCCCTTGAGTGACATCCTTCTAGGCTGGTGGGTTATAATTTTTGACTTGCGCCAACTGAATTGCAGTCCTGGTTTCCCTGGGATTTCAGCAGCTTTGCTCACAGCTACAGGTAACGTCTTACTCTAACAAGACTTGTTGCTGTCACTGCTTTATGCTAATTCCAGAAAAAAAGCCTATTTTACTTTTCCAAATCCCAATATCTCCTTGTTGGTTGTTAGTCACTAAGTTGTGTCCGACTCTTTGCAACCCCATGGACTGTAGCCCACCAGGGTCCTCTGTTCATGGAATTTTCCAGGAAAGAATACTGTAGTGGGTTGCCATTCCCTTCTCCAGGGGATCTTCCCAACCCAGGGATCGAACCCAGGTCTCCTGCATTGCAGGCGGATTCTTTACCAGGTGAGCCACAAGGGAAGCCCAAGAAACTGGAGTGGGTAGCCTATCCCTTCTCCAAGGATCTTCCTGACCCAGGAATCAAACGGGGTCTCCTGCATTGCAGGCATATTCTTTAACAACTGAGCTATCAGTGAAGCCCCAATGTCTCCTCTATGCCCCTGCTTCTCTCCTTTGCCCATCACCGTTTTCAACTTCCAGAGTTTTCCTGTATTTTCTTTTCCTATTTGGAAAATGAGTTAGAGTTCCTGACTGCAGGCAATAGAAACTGATTCTGGCTCACTTGAGCAGGAACGAAGTTCTTGGAAGGATCGAAGGTGGACGTGAATGTGAAGGCTGGCCATCCAGAAGAGCAAATGGGCAGCACCAGAGAGAGGTGGACAGCTGTAACCACATCCACGGTCATGTCACGGGGACAGCCTGGTTGGAAGGCTGCATCACTGCAGCTGCAGAACCCTGTCCCTGGCGCTGTGGCCACTACTGCTCCAGATACCACGAGCTGCGGCTGCCACCCCTGGAACAGTCAGCTTCTTTACATCACTTGCTCCAGACCCATGGTTCTTGGTGCAGATTCAGATGGTTGAGCCTGGACTGTGCAGTTGTGTTCTAATTTCCAAGGGGTATGGCTCTGTTTCCTACCAAGACCGTGCAAGAAAAGGTTCCCCTAAACAGAAAGGGAGTTTGGATACTAAGAACTCCTCAAAAATAGTCCAGCAAATATTGACTATTACAGAACCAAGTTCTAGGTGTAGAATCCTCTTTTTCCCAAACAGAAGAAGAGAGTTATTTCTGCTCTCAAAAGGATGAGGGCCCCTTTCTCTTTAACAAAGAATACCAGCTGCCCAAAGTGTTCTGAATTATACAATTAATTTACAGATTTAAGCTATATAAACATATATGTATTTGTATACTTATATCTGTCTTTACATTATACTTACAATGTAATAATTAACACACAATAATAATATCATTAATATATATTCATGATCTTCTTGTGGCATCTTAGTTCCCCGACCAGGAATTAAACCTGGGCCTCAGCATTAGAAGCACAGAGTCCTGACCACTGGGCCTCCAGGGAATTCCCAAATAATTGTATTTTAAGTAAGAAATTTATAACTTCAAAATCTTTAAAACATTTAAAAACATTTAAACAGGTGTTAGGGTGACTCAGTGGTAAAGAATCAGCTTTCCAAATGAAGGAGACGTAGGTTTGATCCCCGGTCGAGAAGACCCCATATGTTGTGAAGCAATAAGCCCATGCACCACAACCACTCAGCCTGTGCTCTAGAGCTTGGGAAACATAACTACTCAGCCTGCGAACCTTAGAGCCTGTGACTGAAACAGGAGAGGCCACTGCAACAAGAAGCCAGAAGAGTAGCTCCTGCTCATCCCAACCAGAAAAAAGCCCATGCAGCATTGAAGACCCATTACAGCCAAAAATAAATAAAATTTATAAAATAAATAAAATTAAAAAAATAAGCAGGTGTTAAAGGGAGAGTTCAATAATATTGAAATATTTTTACTTCGAAAAGCTAAATATATATTATATATATACATATATACACACATGAAACACTCAAAAGCTACAAAGGGAAGCTCTGCTCAAATTCAAGAGAGTATGGTTACAATTTTATGTCACTCTGTCACTTAGTATAATCTTTTCAAGACTTAAGATGTTGATATTTGCTCTTACATCCCATCTGCTTTAGAGTGCAGTAGTCAGGAAACATGGTGTTTTACATAAACGTATTTTCCAGATAACTAGAACGTATCGATTTAAGCATTAATTTCTTTAATTCTGATTTTTTGTATAAAACATTTAATTTATTCATCTTTTTGATGCATTACCAGTGTATTACAACTGAGGCATTAATCTTGTGGCTTCATCAACATTAACTAGTATGTTTTCATGACACTGCTGAGAAATCAGCTGTTTCTGCAGAGATTCAAGGGAAAGGCCTTCTGAGAAGTTTGAAAGTTCCTTTTGTATGTTTACAAAAGATGTATTCACTCCGTTAACTTTTTCATCATTTACAATGTTTATTTTCTTAAGGTTAGTGGTAACCCGTTTTGCTTTATTTTTAACCTTAAAGGTTTTTGGCAGGCTATATGGAATACATTCCTGGACTTCTGTCCTCCTGGTTTGTTCTTGGCCATTGTCAGGCCTCTGATACCCTCCTGTAGCTTCTCAAGTTCCAGGTGATGCCATCTGTACACACAAGATCCAGGATAATTTTTTTGTTTTTTTCCCACTGTGCAGCTTGCAGGATCTTAGTTCCCTAACCAGGGACTGAACCTGGGCCACGGCAGTGAAAACACTGAATCCTGACTATGGGACTGCCGGGGAATTTCCTAAAAAATTCTTAAGTCATACGAGATTCTTATACAAAAAATGGAGACTGTAGATTCTGTTTTTTTCTAGTTTTATTTATTTTATATAAAAGATCTGTTGAGCTATGACTCATATTTTTGTTGTGTGGTCACTAAGTCATGTCTGACTCTTTTGCGACCCCATTGACTGTAGCCCGCCAGCATCTTCTCTCCATGGGGTTTCCCACTCAGGAATACTGGATTGGGTTGTCATTTCCTTCTTGATGGGATCTTCCTGACCCAGGGATCCAACCTGCATCTGCTGCATTGGCATGCAGACTCTTTACCAATGAGCCACCAGGGAAGCCCAGCATCACTCATATACTAAACACATATTAAATATATGATTCAATGTCTTTTTAAAAGCATATTAACAGAGTTGTGCAACTATTACCACAAACCATTTTAGGACACCGTCATCATTTCAAAAGGAAACTCTATACCCATTAGCAGTCTCTCCTCAACTTTCCCCAAATCCCCAGACTTAGGTAACTACCAATCTTTCTGTTTCTATAGATTTGCCTATTCTGGTCATTTCACATAAAAAGAATCATAATGTGTGGTCTTTCCTGACTGACTTCTTTCACTTTGTATAATGTTTTCAAGGTTCATTCATGTTGTAGCATGAATCAGTACTTCATTCTTTTTTATGGCTGAGTAGCATTGCACTGGGGGCTTCCCAGGTGGCTCTAGTGGTAAAGAATCTGCCTGCCAATGCAGGAGACACAGGAGACTTGTGCTTGATCCCTGGGTTGGGACAGTCCTGTGGAGCAGGAAATGGCACCCCACTCCAGTATTCTTGCTTGGCAATTCTATGCGCAGAAGAGTTTGACCAGCTAGAGTCCATGGAGTCACAAAGAGTCAGATGTGACTGAGTGAACACAGAACACAGCATTTCATTGTGTGGATATATTATATTTTGTTTATTAATTTATCCCTCAGTGGATATTTGGGTTGTTCCCACTTATTGGCTATCATGAACAATGCTGTGATGAATATTTGTATGAAGGTTTTATTGTGGACATATGTTTGCATTCTGGGGGAGTCCTTAGGAATGAAATAGCTGATTTTCCTGATAGCTCAGTTGGTAAAGAATCTGCCTGCAATGTGGGAGACCTGGGGTCGATCCCTGGGTTGGGAAGATCCTCTGGAGAAGGGAAAGGCTACCTACTCCAGTATTCTGGCCTAGAGAATTCCATGGACTGTATAATGCATGGGGTTGCAAAGAGTCGGACACGACTGAGGGACTTTCACTTACATACTTACTTACGCTAACTCCATGAGGAGCTGTCAAACTGTTTTCCAAAGTTTCTGCATCAGTTTACATTCCCATCAGCGGTGTTTAAGGGTCCTGATTTCTCTCCATCTTTGCCAGTATTTGTTATTTGTCTTTTTTCATTTTAGCCATCTTTGTGGGTGTGAAGTGGTATCTGATTGTGGTTATGAGTTACATTTCCCTGATGACAAATGATGTTGAGTGTCTTCTCATGCTTATCACACGTTTGTTTATCTTCTGGAGAAATGTATGGTCATATCCTTTGCCCATTTTATAATTGAATTTTTGTCTTTTAATTACTGAGCTGGAAGATCCCCTGGAGAAGGAAATGGCAACCCACTCCAGTACTCTTGCCTGGAAAATTCCATGGACAGAGGAGCCTGGTAGGCTACAGTCCATGGGGTCGCAAAGAGTTGGACACGACTGAGCGACTTTGCTTCACTTCAAAAATTCCTTATATGTTACTCTGTTCTTGATGGCTTAGAGCCTTCTTATGGGCATCAACGACTGAGGTTCACTGTGATACAGAGGAGCTTTCATGGGTTTATAGACCCATGCAGAGTTGTCTGATCTATATTAAAAGGCAAGGTGAGGGCTTCCCTCGTGGCTCAGTGGTAAAGAATCCACCTGCCAATGCAGGAAACACAGGTTCAATCCCTGACTTGGAATATCCCACATGCCACAGAGCAGCTAAGCCTGTGCTATTGATCCTGTGGCCTGAGAGCCACAACTACCTAGTCCACTCACTGCAACTACTGAAGCCCGCAGGCCCTAGAGCCCGTGATCCACAAGAGAAGCCCTCACACCACAACTAGAGAGTAGCCCCCATTCGCTGCAACTAGAGAAATGAAGCAATGAATACCCAGCAAAGGCAAAAATAAATAAGTAAATATTTTTGAAAAGGCAAGGTGATGCTACCAGAGAGAACTAAAAGGCACTTAGAAGAGCATGTCCTTATACACTCATGTATATCTTTTTTTCTTACTCTCTCTGCTATCACCTCTGTTCTCAGAGCTGTAAATATTTATGATTGATTACTCTAGGCAGAGGCCCAGAGTACTTAGCTTCTCCCATGAATGAGGTGTCTGGGCTTGGAGACAGCTTTCTGCTGTGTTTGGGTAATTCTGTTACCTGGGAATCTGACTTCCAGAGAAATTAGAGGCATTTTACATAAGTAGAGATAGTACACTGGATAGGGGAGGGTTAATTGGGACAGGTTTTGAGGAGGTGATCATTAGTGAAATGGAGGAGGAAATGGCAACCCACTCCAGTATTCTTGCTCCCCAATAAGGTAGTGATGATAACCTGGTAGAGGAGAGTAAAGTCCTGTAGGAGGGAATTTGCAAGATGTGTGTGGGAATTGCCTCACTGGTGCGACTGACGTTGGTAACTATGGCAAGAAGCAATGGAGAGGAAGAGACTCCTTCAGAGTGGTGAAGGCTCTATACCCAACTCCTGAACTCATTGCCAGCCTGATAACAGTTGGTCAGATAGGTCAGGCTTCCTCTGGTTTGATGGGGTGAGGAAAAAAGAAAGATCACTCCACCCTGTTTCCGTCTTACCAGCCTCCCTGCGCTCCCCCACCCGACTCTATCGACCCCGCCCTGCCCCCCTCTTGTGGCTAAACTGCCCAACTGCCAATTAAAACCCACACTTTCCAGCATGCCTTGCACCACCGAGAACCCCAGTCCCCACCATTCATTCTGCTCCCCTGCTGAAAGGAGCTCTAGCAAATAACCTGTCAGATTCAGGGCCTCTTGCTCTCACTCTCGGAGGGCCTCGCCCCGCTACCTGCCTTGACTGTGGCTAAACCTGCTCCCACTTGACAGCAAACCACACTTGACACCAGCACAGGAAGGAGAACGGGGCCCACTGCCCTCGGTCTCTATCAAATCAACAAGCTAGTGCTGCTTCTCCCACAGCCTCTGCTTCTGAGCCTTCCACCCTTCTTTCCTCCCTCCCAGAGTCTCAGGAGACCCAGGGGGCTCCTTTGTGGTCTCATCACTGACATGTAGAGCTTCTGGGGGTAGGTGGATGAGAAATATATCGAGGGGCTTTGGACCTGCAACTCCGTGACAGTTTGCACCTTGCCTCAGTGCCAAGGCCTCTCTGATGTCAGTCACCCAGGCCTCCTCCCGCAGGCACTCCTCTACAGGATCCTCAGGATCCTGCTTCTACCTCCAGGCCTGCAGCCCTCCCTGATCCAGGAAACCCACCACCACCTTTTTGCTTCTTTAGCCTCCAGAACCTTGACTTATGGCTATGCCTTTCATCCTGCTGCCATTCTAGAATGTCACAGCTGTTGGGAAACATGGCCATGCTGTGGGACCAGCCGGCTTCAATTCTGATACAGGTGCACAATTCTGAAATCCAAAAAGCTCTGAAAATTAGAGGCTTTTTGGTGAATTTAACACAAACTCGTTCGATTGCAAAACTTGGCCTGCAAAACCGAGAAAAGCCTGTTTTGTTCACTTTATCTTTTGTCCACTTAATGTGAATACGTACTTAGGTTTTGTGGCCAAAATGTTAGTGTTGATTTGAGGATGTAGTTCTAGATCCCATTGGAGAAAATATGTAATATATGGTATATATACCATGTAACCATGAAAAATTGGGATTTTTGAAACACTTCTGATCCCCAAATTTTATGTACTGTAATGCCATACAAAATAGAACTGGATAATTAACTGAATAGAATTGGATAATCCAAGTGACAATAATATAGAGCCAATCAAAATCATGTCCATGAAAATTTAGGGACATAGGAAAGCAATTCCAATGTATTGTTAAGAGCATGCGGAATGTGATTTCAACTTTAAAAAAAAATTTATTTATTTATTGTTGGCTGTGCTGGATCTTTGTTGCTGCTCAGGCTTTTCTCTAGTTGCAGTGAATGGGGGTGTCTCATTGCGGTGGCTTCTCTTGTTGCAGAGCACAGGTTCTAGGCACACAGGTTTCAGAAGTTGTGGTTCCCGGGCTCTAGAGCACAGGCTCAATAGTTGTGGCCAAGATGCTATGTTGCTCCACGGCATGTGGGACCTTCCTGGATCAGGGATCCAACTCGTGTCTCCTGTATTGGCAGGAGGATTCTTTACCACTGAGGCACCAGGGAAGCCCTCAACATTGTTTTTTAAAAAAACATATATCTACGTGAGAGTTGGGTAAAGAAAAGATACAAACAATTATGCTGATAAACTGATAGTTGCAGAACAAGTGCAATAGTTTATCATAATGTTCAGTAATAAATGTAAATAATATTAAAAAAAAAAAAACATATAGCCCATTCATGAAAAAATGCTTGACCTGCAATACACCATGTTAACGGTGAGCTGTCTCTGTGGTTGATTTTCTTCTTTTTAGCCTTTTCAGCATCTATGTAATACTTTTATAATCAGAAATTTAAAACAAATCAAAACCATAGCTATTACTAAAAACAAGTTGGTACTGACATTTTCTACTGTGCAATCAATCTGAGCCCAATTTTCTTTTTAGTAAATTGAGACCATTAGTACCTACTTAATGAAGTTGCTGAGGGACAGCGTATGTACCTGGGTGGAAGGTAGCTATGACTGTGGGCTTTGCGTCAAGGTGCCTTTCTCCTCCACCTGGTGAGGGTTGTCCACTGCCATTATGCAGTAGTGCAGACCAAGTCCCCCACATGTTGCCCACTGTTTCACAAGTGGGTTCTTACGAACAAGGATGATCAACAGTCCTTTTGGGTCTGTCTCTCCCTCTCCCTGTCACATTGCCTTAATATCTGCCACATGCAGAGGGTTCGCCACTTTACCAAGGTTAACCCCCTCTTAGAGACTTGATCCCATCTCTACTCATCTCTCCCTAGCCTGTTCTGCCAAGGAAATAGATATATTTATATGGCACATCACAGTTCATCAAGGGTGTTCACATACTGGTCCTTCCCTTTATGACCTTAATTCTTTTAAAATTTAATTTATTTTTATTGAAGTATAGTTGATTTACAATGTTGTGTTAGTTTCAGGTATCAGTACAATGATTCGGTTTCATATGTATATATACATATATTTTCTTTTTAAAATTGAAGTATAGTTAGTCTACAATGTTGTGTTAGTATCAATTGTACAACAAAGGGACTCCATTTTATATATATGCATATAAATTCTTTTTCAGATTCTTTTCCGTTATTGGTTATTACAAGATACTTGAGTATAGTTCCCTGTGCTATACAGTAGGTCCTTGTTGTTTACCTATTTTATATGTAGTAGTTCGTACATGTTAATCCCAGACTCCTAATTTATTTCCCCCACACCCCTGTTATTCCCTTTGATAACTGTAAATCTGTTCTGTCTGTGAATCTATTTCTATTTTGTAAATAGGTCCATTTGTATCATTTTTCAATTTCCACATTATACATATCTATTCTTTCTCAGATTCTTTTCCAGATTCTTTTCCACCATAGATTATTACAACATATTGAATGTAGTTCCCTGTGCTATATAGTAGGTCCTTGTTGTTTATCTATTTTATATAAAGTAGTGTATGTATGTTAATTCCAAACTCTTAAATTATCCCTCCTCCATTCTTTCCCCTTTGGTAACAATAAGTTTATTTTCTGTGTGAACTTAACTCTTGAAAGAGCATTTGTCTCTCCCTGGGCTTATTTTCATACCTTGTCACTAATTAACCAACATGTGGCAACCTGGCTCCTGACCCCATGACTCTACCACAACTGTACTTTTTAAGATTGTACTTTCATTCATTCATATGGTCAACATAAATCTGTAAGCACCCAGTATGTATCAGGCTCTGTTCTAGACACTGGGATACAATAGCTAGGAAACAAGTTTCTTTTCCTTAGAAGAACACAGTCTAGTTGGGGAGGCAGACAATTGGCAAGTAAATATATAATAAGATTTCAGGCAGTGACATGAATAAAAAATGTTCTGAAAAAAATATTAAGTAAGGGGAAAGTGATGGAGGGTGTGTGCGCCATTTTAGATGGTGTGATCAGGGAAGGCCTCTTTGAGGGAGGTGACATTTGAGCAGAGGTTGCAAGGAAGTTAAGGAGTGAACTATTTGGATATCTAGGGGAGGGGGAGAACATTCTGGACCTGGAAAAGAGAAAAATGGCAAAGACAGAAGCCTGCTTGGTTTAAATGGGCTGCAAGGATGACTTCGTGCTTTGAGTGGAGTAAATGACAAGGAAAGTGATATGAAATACATGGGAGCAGAGACGTGACCAGATAATGCAGGGCCAAGAGCCCATGGTAAGGACGGGGATTTAGATTTGTTAATTATGAAAAAATGATTTCTCAGTGACCAACATGTTTCCTAAGTCCTCAACCTCTCCAATTGCTCTAAGCTTAATTCACTTAAGAAACCTTCACTGAGCACCTACTAGATGCTAGACTAGGTATTGCTGGGGAAACTTAAAAATGTGAATAAACCTAGTCCCAGTCTGCCAGGGCTCACTGCCCTGGGGCAAGGGCAGACTGTGGTGTGTAAATGATGAAGCCCTCTGCGCAGCACTTGACAGAACCATGAACAAAGTCCTGTGAGGACACAGGACAGATCATCGTCACTCCTACAGTCTCTCCTTGACCTGGCCCTGTCTCATCATCTAATCATCATCTTCGTTATCTCTTCTTCGCTCTTTGACTTCATGCCCCGTCCTGTCTCTCAGGGATTCAGTTCAGAGGCCACCTCTTTCAGAAAGCTTTCCTTGAAATCTCTTCCTCCCATGACTCTCCCAGCACCTTGTTCCTGTGTTTCCACGATTCTCCTCCATTCTGCCCTGAACTGGACCATAGTTAGTTGTGTGTGCCCCTCTCTCTCAAAGTCTTACTGCTGGCCCCGCCCTGGCACTGACATTATACTTCTGTAAGCATCTTGTTATCTTTGTACAATATGAAATCTTTATCATATGTTGATATGGTCAGTGTCTCCAGAAAAGGAAGAGTCAGTGTGCCCACAGACATCAGCCACTGGAATTAGTGACTGGGGGAGGCCATGAGCTTGTTATCCTGGGAGAGTTTTGTGAACTGATTAAGTTCCCACCTTCCTGGGCAACAGGAAGCATGAGGAACTGGCCTCAGGACTGGAGACCCACCCCCTTGCCCAGAAGGTTAGAGAATAGCAATAAAACATGCCCAGAAGGACCCTCAGCCAAGTCAGCCTCACTTGCCTTCAGTCTTTGCTTTGACCCCTAACCTCTTCCAGGACTGGCATCATGAGGACTTGAGTGGTACAAGTGTGGGTGGTGGCCTCTCCTCTTTCTGTTTTTGATTTTTAGTTCTTAAAAACTACATTCCAAATGAGGGAAATGAAACTACCGAAGACTCTCCCCCAGCAGCCAGCTGATATGGGGCAAGAGAATAATTCCCAGTTAAGGCCCCAAAGGAAATCCCCTCCCTGTCATGTGCTGAGGCCAGGAGAAGTAGGGGAGGCACTAGTTCACTGCTTGGCCAGGCCCAGTCACCAAGGTGAAGGGCCAGGATGGAGTGGCTGTGCTGTCTGTGGCCAGGGGTGGAGAATCCAAGGCCGAATGGAAAACACCAGACGTGAGAGTGAGGTGACTAAGACTTGGGCCTGAGGTGAGCTGCCAGTTTCAGGGAAGGACCCAGCCGCTCCACTGCTGGGCACACTGGATTGTTCTCTGCTCCCATAGACACAACTGCAAGAGAGAAGCTGGCCCCATTTCTCCCACTGAATCCTTTGAACACTTGGTCCCAATTCAGATGTGTCTCCCTTCAAGTCTCTGCTGTAGGTCTCTCCACCCTGCCCCCTGCCCCTCAGTCTTGAATAGTATCTGGGTAGCATCTGAAAAAGCAGTGGGAAGGGAGAGAAGAAGCCAGAGTACCTTAATTTCTTTGAGAGACTGCAAAGTTCTACCAGTGACATTATTATAAAGCTTAGTTTAACAAAGAAGGGGGAAACAAGAAACCCTCAGAAGGCAGTGCCTAGAGAATCACCAACGTGGTAGGTTTATTGCTTTCCTTTCTTCTTTCCTTCTCTTCCTTCCTTAAGCAAATGTTTACTGAGCCCCTTTCTATGCATTGGGCATATACTTTTTGGAATAACCTATGACCCCTGTCTCAAGGAGTTTGTAGTGAAGTCAGGGAAACAAGACAGAAATCCTAAATTCACAATAAGGAAGTATCATGAAGCCAATGGATATTGTAGACACACACATGTAACACTTGGGACTTTGTGTTCAGAGGAAGAGGTGGAGGCTTCACAGAGGAGAGGAGCCCAAATTGTGCTTTTGAGATGGGAAAAGTTGGAGGGGGCATGTCTGGGAGGTCATTCCAAGCAAGGGAGCCCTCCGATGAAGGGAGTACAGAGTGGGGAGCATTTGCTCTGTGTTTAGGGTTGAAACCTACTGTGGATCATGTGTGGAAGTGTGGGAGGTAACAGTGAAAAGAATCTGGAGACAAGATCGGACTGAAAGAGGCATCTGAACTTTCTCTTCCAGTTGGGAACTGCCCAGCTCCTTGCTTTCACCTAGATCTCCTTAGAGAACCTGTGTACTGCTTGACAACGAACCTGTCTTTGTTATGGTTGGGCGGGCAATGGGTACAAATGCCATGACACAAGGAGCAGGTTCAAAGAAAAAGTTACATGGTTCCCCAGACTCTCATCGTCCCCTGGAGAGATGTGCTTGGCCAGGCCAGTGCTGGATGCAGCATGGGTTGTGTTCTGGAGGAAGCAGCATGGTTGGGAGGGGCCCAGAGCACACCCACTCACGCTGGAGAATCCTGAGCTGCACAGTCAGGGTTTCAGCCTTGCTAGTATGAAAAATGTTCATTTCCAGCTGCACATCAGCATTGGTTTTGGTTGGAAGTCTTATGGGACTTCCTGCTGAGCCAGCTTGCAGCTAAATTAGAGGGAGAGCTGTGGTGTTATCTGGCAACAAACTGGCTTGTCTCCACACATCCATCAGGATCATTGGTTTTCTAAGTTCTTTTGAGGGGTAGCAGCTGCCTTTCTCAAAAGAAATTCTCTAGAGAACCTCAATGTATGAAATATTTAAAAGTGGAATTGCTGCAGATAGGGAGGGGATGGAGTGCCCAAAATCCTCTCAGACAGTCCTTAGGAACTCTGAACATACCGAACCTGGTTTTAAGCTGCTGTTCCAGGCAATGGCAAGCCATGAAAGGGCTGTAAGCAGGGAGTGAGATGACCCAATACATATTTTAGAGGGATGCCCGTAGCTTCTGGGTGGAATCTACTTTGGAGGCAGGGATCCCAGTTTAAGAAGCTACTGAAATGACGCAGACATGAATTAAAGAGGTCTAGACCCAGGTCACTATTAGGTTTGGATTCAAGAAACATTTTTGAGTTAGATTCAGTGGGGATGAGTGACCGATTGAATATGAGGGGGTGGAGCCTGCTAGGGCTGGAGGCATGCCATAAACAGGGACAGCCAAACAGGGAGGGAAACCAGCTAGGCCAAAGGATGAGTTCACTTTCGGGCACATTGTGTTTCAGCCACTCTGGGACATGGACCAATAGACAGTTAAAAAACATATCTGAGAACATATCTGAGAGAACCATGCTGCTTCTCTCCTAGGAGAGAATGTTGGGGCTAGGAATTACGATTTGGGAATAATCAACAGATTGGTAGACACGAAAGATATGGGAGTAGAAAATGGGTATACCATGAGAAGAAAAATGCCTAACAGACAACCTTAGTGACAATTCGACTATTCAGTTTTTTTCACTGGTGTTATCATTTATGACCATCACAAATGAACATTTTAGGGAGCAGAGCCAATTTATTTACTGGATGTTTGGGGCAGGAAGGACTTGCTTCTGTTCTCTAAGGATGGGCACGATGACAACTACAATACAGAATCACAAATCCGCAGGCTACAAGAGATGGAAGCCAGCCCTCAAGGACGTTTCTACACTCCAGATCTGACAGGAAAGAGCAGAATTGGAGATCCTGGCTTTAACTCCCCAAGTGTGCTTCTTTGCATTACTCATTCCCCATGCAACAGACACTATAAATATTTTGCCTTCTCCACTAGATGGTAAGCTTTTGGAGAACAGGAGATAATGCATAGGAAGCTCTTAGCATAGTGCCTGGCACACCCCTTTGATGGTGACTGTTACGAATTCAATTATCCTTTTGAATTCTTGGCAATTTTGTACACATCGGGCACAAAAAAATTCGTCCAAGAAGTTCAGGGCACCCTGACAGTCTTCCACAAAGCAATTTCCATTTCATTTTCTTTCTTTCTTTCTTTTTGATATGCTGTAGTCAAGTAAAGACGACCTGGGTGGATGATTCTCTCCCACTTGGGAAACGTGTATCCTACCCATTCCCAAAATCTGCCCTAGCTTGACCCTTGGATATAACCTTGAAGAAGAGTTTCTGGGTCAGCAGAGCTTGTAGGCAGGGGCCCCCAGCTCCCACCCCCTCAAAATCTCGAAGGTAAGAAAGCCCGAGGAGCCTCGGTTAGCACAATTGGGAGACCATACAAATACCTTACCTTCTCGACTAATCCAGCAGGTAGTCCGAGGGTCACAGCCTCCCGCCCTCCTGCCCGCCCTCACGCTTTCCCATCCCCCTCGGCACCCTCCCCCCGCCTCCCCTGCGGCGGCAGTTCCCTCTAAGATGCCTGCTCTCTGCGAGTGCTGAGTTGCTGAGCGGCTCGTTCTCCATGTGACTTCAGTTTCCGTCAGTTCCTTCCGCAAGTGCTAAAATAATCTGATGCCCCAGAGAGAGGAGGCAGCTCAGCCCCGCGTTCGGCTGCTGTCGAGGAGGAGGCCGGAGTCCCGGGAGAGGATGCGCCCCGCGGAGCCACCTGGGCCTGCGGGAGCCGTGAGTATTTCCTGCGGGGCGGTCTCCCCACCGGGCGGGCGGCCGCCGCCCCTCCGGAGGCGGGAGGCTCGGACCAGGTTGGGAGGTAGGAGGTCAAGCGTCCGTGGCCCGCAGTGGGGGGCTGACAGGGAAGTTGTGGCTTGCTGCATCCAAGCTCCACCAGTTCTGTTTGGGGGCTGCGGCTCTGGGTGGAGGTGGAAATACCTTCTTTGGGAGACGTAGGGGTGGCATGGTGTGGTGGAAACAGCAAGGGCTTCGGAGTCAGACCCCATGGCTCTATGGGGAGAATTCCTGAGCCTCAGTGTCTTCATCTGCCAAATGGGGACAATAATGCTCTCTCCTGGGGCTGGGTGACTGGGTGTAATGAGCCTAGGCTGTGAACACTGAGCCTGCCTTTCCTGTCCCACAACGTGGACTGAGAACCACGATTTCATAGATGAAGACCGGGAGAATAACAACATACTTAAGGATATCTTCCACGTGCCGGCTAGTTCGAGTTCAAGGTGTTGGGTGGGGATGGAGCTTTGAAGACAGGCAAAACCCTTTCCCCACCCGAGTGTGTGTGTCCATGGGAGATTCCCACAGCCCAGAGACTCAACTCCAGGCCTCTCTGACCCCGGTGTCCAGTGCTCTTCTGTAGCCCTCTGGTCGTCTCCAGGTGGCCTGGATTCTGGAAGGGTCAGCATATATCCCCCCGCCCTTAGGAAGTGACAGAAGCAGGGAGCCACTGAGTGGGCTGCAGGCTGCCCTGAGAATGGGCTGCCAGTTCACTGCACCCCTGAGGGGAGGTGACCATGTGCCCAGGGTGGCTGGGATTGCAGAAGGCTGAGGTAGGGTCCCAGGGATGGAACCCCTGGATAGGGCTGATTTAGGGTGGTGCAATTCCCGAGGGGATTGCGGGGGGGGGGGGGCGGGGTGGTGGTGAAGGGACTCCAGTGGAGGTTTCTTCCATGCTGGGTAAAACCTATTAGCAATCTGAATGGGAGAATCATCCAGTTCATAGAGTTGGCCTTGAACTGGGGCCTTCTGTGCCCCCTTCACCTACTGGCTGTACCGACTCTTTCTGTGGTTGTTGATGGTTTACTGGGTTGTATAGCCCTGAGGCTTAATTTTCCTCACATACCACATAGGTTTGTACGTGTATGTCTGAGAGTTCCTAGAGGGGATTATAGAATTATGGCGTGGGGGACCTCAACTCTTGTGTTTAGGTTTAACAAAACCCAAAACCTCTTTCACAAAGCAGGTGATCTTATCTAATGGGTGCACTCATGGGAAGTTCTTGAAAACCCATGTGAACCCGATCCCATAGCATCCTTAAACCCATCATCCAAAAGCAGAAGGCTCCTGGTAATTGTCTTGGGGCCTGTGTTAGGAATATGTTGACCTGTCTGTCTCTAGTCTTTGTGATTCTTTCAAAAAAGTGATGCCAGTACTGATTGTAATCTGTGTTCTGGCTGTAGTGTGCATCCACATCACCAAGTGTGAGCTAGACTCTTGGATGGAACACTAGGTGTACCTCACGTTGTGCTCAGATCCATGCTGTAACCATATACATTGGGGGGGGGGGTTTTCACCCAAGATTAAAAAACATTATCTTTCTTGGAACATGCTTATATGCTCAGGGATGCTCACTGATGTATCTGCACATTAGTGACAAATATTTTTCCTTGTTACACTCATTCTCCCTCCCGCATTCTTCTTCTTCTCAACCTCGTCATCAAATAAGTGTAATAAATGTCATATGTTTAATATGTGGGAGATTCTAGACTAGGTTAGGTGATGATCTCTGAAAGCTCAGAGAAGTGAGAAGAGGGTAAAAGGACACTGATTTTATCACGGCTCATGAGTAACTGTCAACTTGACTTTAGGGGTTGTTTAGTTGCAATTGACAAAAACCCAACTGAGCTTGGTTTCAGCCAAAAAAAAAAAAAAAGATTTATTGTTTCCAATAATGAAAAAGTCTATGGGGAATAGCTTCAGGCATGGCTGGATCTGGGTGCTCAAACAGTGCCAGGAATCCATCTATCTCCATTCTTCAGCTTTGCTTTCCTCTGTGTAGGCTTCATTATTAGGCAGATTCTAGAGTTGTTGGCAAAGATGGCTGCCTGAAGCTTTAAGCTTAATTCCTATCAGTTTGGCATCTGAAGTAGGAAGATAAAGCCCCTTTTCTAGTAGTACTAGCACAAATCTTTGATACTCTTGGGCTTGGCATCTGTGTTGTACCTTTTATAAACCAATCACTGTGGTTAAGGAATTAGGCAGCTCTGATGGACCCAGCTTTGTTCATAGTCCTCACTTTGGAGCCTTGAGTTGAGGCCAGACGCAAAAGAACACAGATTTTTAAGAAAGGGAGGGGGTTGGTTGCACAACAATGTAAATGTACCTAACACTAAAAATTTCTGCACTTAAAAATGGTTCAGGTGGTAAATTTTATATTAGTGTATTTTACCACAAATAAAACATTTTTAAAAATAAAAGCAAGAAAGAAAACAAGAGGTGATTTCCTCAAAGGGGAATTGAGGAGCTGTTACCAGAAGGAGAAATGAATGTGGGTAGACAAAACCAACTGGTTTCCAGAGTGAATGGAGTCAGGGGCTGAGACCAAACCACACGTATCTTCTCATTTTAATGCATGAGTGATTTTAGACTGAGCAAAGGGCGTAAAGGAGGAAGTGGAACCTTGGAGTGCATCTCACCAGCAAGGTGGGCATGAAGACCAGGACTGGTGCCAGTGATGGCTAAACATGGCCACAAAGCCCTCTAAAGACCCAGGGACTCCCCACCTCCAGCCTTAACCCACAAGGTCACCATGGTCAGATGCTGTGCTCTGTACCCCAAGATATTTCTGTTGTCCCTTCCAAGAAAGAAAAGAATAGGGAGAGGATTTTTCTTCACAAGGTAACCCTTGGGGCTCTGTTTTCCCACCCTGGCTTTCCCAAGCAGGACCTGAGTGTCTGAGACAGCCCAGCACCCACAGTGCCCTGCAGGGGATCACCTTGGGTGCACATAACACTCTCCCATAACCTCATGTTGTTATCTTTTAGCCTGGCTGGACACTGGCTCCTCTTGGTTGTCCCTATTTCACTCTTTGTTTGGCCCGGCCACGATCCCTCAGGTCTCTTCTGCCTTTCCTGTGTCTCCCCTCAGTGGCCCCACCAAATACCAAGGCTGAGCTCCCTCCCTCAGCCTGCAGAGTCAGGGAAAGTGAGTCTCTCCATGCCTGGCCCTGGGCCACCTCCTTCACCTTCCGACATGTTGATGGTCTCCCCATCACTGCTCAGCCTGACACCCTGAGTCTTCCTCATGGGGCTCTCTCTATGACCTTTCTTTTTCTAGGTTCTTGCGCCCTTCCTTGGGTCCCTGCTGCTGCTGCTAAGTCACTTCAGTTGTGTTCGACTCTGTGATCCCATAGACAGCAGCCCACCAAGTTCCTCTGTCCCTGGGATTCTCCAGGCAAGAATACTGGAGTGGGTTGCCATTTCCTTCTCCATCCTTGGGTCCCTAAACTGACCAAATTTTTGCTAATATTAGTGTCTTCTTATTTCCTTCTAAATCCTCAGTTTCTTCTAGATTTTCTATGGCTCTCTTTGCAGAACCTCCAGAGGCTCTCATCTTTGTCATAGGTACACACCATGGCATTGACAAGGCACCTCATCCGCAGAGAAGACCTTGACTACACGAACACTCAAGAGTACTATTCAGAATATCAAACACCATAGGTTCAGGCACTAACCAATTAGAATGGATATTGTCCTTAGAGGCAGGCTCCTGGGACTTCCCCAACCCCAGGTCAGATGTTATCTCCTTGGTTGCTGGATCCTGGGGGAAAGGGGGCTGGGATTTCCAAGAGGGCAGCCAGGAAGCTAGGGCGGGGGCTCATGGGATATCTATTTACCAATAAATACTTATCTGTACAACCCAGCTGAACATTCCCACAATATATATCCTTCCCAAACAGGTGCACATCCAGCACCTCCTATCTGGGCCAGAACTCAGCTCTGATTTGGTTTTGTTTTTTGGCTGTGCCAAGCAGCTTGTAGGATCTCAGTTGCCCTACCAGGGATGGAACCTGTGTCCCCTACTTTGGGAGCTCAGAGTCTTAACCACTGGGCTGCCAGGGAAGTACTCACCTCTAGTTTTGGCTTCACTGTCTACAAGCTATGAGACTTAAGCAATTCACTTTGGCCTTTTTGAATCTTGAGAGTGAAAGTCATTCAGTTGTGTCTGACTCTTTGCGACCCCCATGGACTATACAGTCTATGGAATTCTCCAGGCCAGAATACTATACTGGGTAGCTGTTCCCTTCTCCAGGGGATCTTCCCAACCCAGGGATCAAACCCAGGTCTCCTGCATTGTAGGTGGATTCTTCACCAGCTGAGCCACCAGGGAAGCCCTTTTGAACCTTAGATTTCTTATTTGTAAGATGGAAATAATAAACAATGACTCTACTATAAATACTTGTGCATTAATGTTCACAGCAGCATTATTCACAATTGCCAAAAGGAAGAAACAACCCAAATGTCCATTGATGGATTAATCGGGGGAACAAAATGCAGTCTATGTATTATTCAGTCACAAAAAGGAATGAATTTCTGATGTAGGCTATAACATGAAGGGACCTTGAAACTATTATCCTAAATGAAATAATTCAGGCAGAAAAGGACAAACATTAATAATATATGATTCTACTTATATAAGGTACCTGGAATAGGCAAATGTATAGAGAAAGAATAGTGGTTACCATGGGCTGAGGAGAGGGAAGAAGGGGGAGCTATTGTTTGATGGGACAGAATTTCACTTTGGGATGATGTCCATGGGATTCTCCAAGCAGAAATACTGGAGTGGGTTGTCATTTCCTCCTCCAGGGCAAAAGGAAGTATAGTAAAATGTTAGTATTAGAATATAGGTGGTGGGTATACCAGTGATCACTGTTAAAGTTTTTTCAACTTTGCTCCATGTTAAGATTTTTCATAATAAAAATTTGGAGAAATTACTATTAATATTTAATAACTGCCCACATTCCTTTTCATAAATATAAAAACCAAATAATTTAAAACTTCCATAGGAGTTATAACTATAATATAGTATCAATTAATTATTGGATCATTATGCATCTGAACTGTTAGGATATAATGAGGAGGTGACACCTATATTGGTCCCTGAAGAATGAATAGGAGTTCAGCAGTTGGAGAAGACCTGAAAAGGGGCCTTTCCCACAGAGGAAACAGTGTGTAAGTTAGTCAAGGATATTCCAGGATGGCTGGGGCTTGTGGCATTGACACTGAGTTTTGCTGGACTCACAGACTAAGTTTGAATTGCAGCTCTGACATTCTGTAGCTGTCCCAAACCTATGAGAGCCTCAGTTTACCAAATCTAAAGTGAGGAAGAGAACATTTACTTGCTAGGATTTTCTGAAGATTATTTTATGTAGAGTAGTCATTCTAAGGCGAGCACTCCATAAGCATTAGTTACTACAGCTAATAGCCTGGAAGGCGCTCTGGGAGCTTGAATACTATCCCATTGAGCTGGTCAGTTATCAGGAATCCATATCATTTTATTCCTGAGGTGTGCTCTTTCTCAGGGGAACTAAGGTCAGTGGTTGAGTGGGAGTGATATATTTCCACTTTGAGCAGTAAGCCTCAGTTATCACCTGTAACCCCTTCCGTGCATAATCTCCCACAGACTCTGGGTGATGTCTCCCCTGAATGTCCCAAGGCCCATACCCTGCAGCTCACAGGGAATTTGCAGCCCCTCTATGTTATTTAACACCAGCTCCCTGTTTGTATAGAGGAACTCTGCCTTCCCTTTAACCTGACACTACCTTGTTAGTGAAGTCCACCACATTTCCTTATTGACAAAGCCTTGTCACACACACACATTCCTCATTCAGTCTTGACAAAACCCTGTGAGGTCAGCAAGGCAGCTATTATTGTCAACCAGAGCCACCACAAGAGTGAGGTGATCAGAGAGAACAAACCTGTGATACTGAACGGAAGTGACAAGTTTGAAATAAATACATTATTGGTTAGATGCCTATCAGAGAGTGAGTGTGGGTCTCTCTACACAAAGGTGATACCACCAGCTCCCCAGGAGGAGCAGATTTGCATTTTTTGAGACCTGTGGCCAGATGCAGCCTGTGGCTATGGGACGGGATGGAGCACGCTGACTTCCGTTGGTTCCAAAGGCTGACCCTGACCACACAGGGAAGCTGGTTGACTCATTTGTAGACCTGAGGAGATGGAAGTCCGCACTCTCCACACCCTGGCTGCCTGGAATTGCCATAGGAAGAGCCCAAAGGAAGAAGAGCCTCTGTGGCCTCCAACCTCCCTCTAGGTGGAGGGAGTCCTTCCCAGACAGAGATTCTTCTCACAGGAGCCTCTGTGGAAGCTGGCTGACCAGGGATGCTAGCCTCCAAGTAGGAAAAAGAGATCTGAATTTTCAACCAGTGCTTGGAAACCACTGCTTTGTGTTCCCTGAGGTACCTTGTCCATATCATTTCATCTTCATGGTCTGTGTGGTCTCACCTCCTGCAGACTGGTGGGTAGTCTCTTCAGAAAGCTACAGTTCTCCTCAAAAGTGTGGTCAGTGACTAAACTCAAATGATGCAACTCCTCACTTATTTGTCCAGGCTCAGAGTGGGATCCAGGTCCCAGAAGCAAGTGCAAAGGGCCCCAATAGTACAATCAGCTGCTCACCAAACAGGGAGCTGCCCCCTGGTTGTGTTTAAGCCCAGGCAGGTGGACAGCCTCCTGGGAATGAGGATACTTAAGGATGACAAAAACTATTTTTTCAACTTTGTTATAAAAGTTGTCTTAATACAGTAATAACCTTGCAGCACAGCCATTCCCATTTTACTGGAAGAATATTGAGGCCAAGAAATTGAGTGATGTACCCAAGATGAGAGCCAGGCTTTGAACCTGTTCCATCTGTCCCCTAATGGTAACCATAAGTTTCTGTTAACAAATTCATTATTAAGAGAGGAAGCCAGAGAAACAAATCATGAGGTCTGAATTCACACATCTCAATTCTGAAGGCTCTTTTGCTCCAATCCTCAATTTGCATGTTCTTTTTTAATGAGTCAATATTCTTTGCAAAATATGGGAATGGGTTAATTTGATCAAAGATACAACTGGGCCTTTACTTTTATAACTATTCTGCATTTTCTTTTACATGTAGTTCCAAGATCAAAATTTAAAAATCTTTGGATGTAAAGGTCCACATTTTGGATATTTCTCCAAAGAAGACATAGAAATAGTCAGTAAACACATGACAAATGCTCAACATTATTCATCATCAGGGAAATGCAAATCATGGCAACAAAGAGATATACTTCACATGCTAGGATGTCTATAATAAAAATGACAGAAAATGACCAGTGTTAGTGAGAATGAGGAGAAATTGGAAGATTAGTAATGTTGCAGACATCATGCTCTTTACTTCTAAATAATTCATTATATATTTTCTAAGAACAAGGATAGACTTACATAACCAGAGGACAGTGATCAAAATTTGGTAAATTGACATTGTTGTGTAGTCGCTTAGTTGTGTCCAGCTCTTGTGCAACCGCAGGTAGACCATGGGATTTCCTAGGCAAAAATACTCGAATGGGTTGCCATTTTCTTTCTCCAGGGGATCTTCCTGACCCAGAGATCGAACCCACGTTTCCTTCATTGGTGGGTGGATTCTTTACCGCTGAGCCACAGGGGAAGCCCAGTAAATTAACATTGATATAATTCTATTATTTCAAATGTTGTCTGTATTCAAATTTTACCAAGTACCCCAGTAAGGCCCGTATAGTATTTTGATTATTTGGTTAAGGAGGCATTTGCCAATTTTTCCACTATAAAGCTGTTACTTTTGCATTAACAAGAAATGAAATAAGAAGATACTTTAAGACTATAATTAGTATCTTGTTTCCCAACAAAATTTCACTGTTTAGTTTTACCATCCCTTGTGATTCTTGCCTGTAGGATGCATTTTGAAAAATACATTCTTGCATTCAGATTTCAGTCACTTGACTGTGCTTTTTTGAAACATTACATTCAGTTTTGTTTAAGCTTACTAAAGAGCACAAGTCCTGTTTTAGTTAGGTTCTTTTCATTGCCATGATGCAATATGTGGGCCAGCCTATGCAGGTGGTGATGATGGTGAAGTACTACCATGGAACACCAAGGAGCTTGGAAATGAACCCAGCAATTTCCAAGAAACACGAGGAACCAGAGAGGCAGCCTTGAGCCATTCTCTCCACCCTGTCTCCCAGCCTGTGCAGTTCATCCTCTTGTTTTTCTTCCCAGTGTCTTCTCTGATCTCTGCTCTCCGTTCACTGCCTCGTTCTTTTCTGTCCTGGTCTTTCTGTGCCTGGTCATCTAGCTTCTACTGCTTCCTCATGGCGAATCCCTCAAGATTCAATTCCACCTTCTCTCTCTGTGCCTCTTGGCTCCAATTTCACTGCCATTTACCTAACTGTCTCCCTTGTCTCTCTGCACTGACATCACTCATGGGTGCTGGCCACATGTAAGGGTTGACCTCCCTGGGTCAGGGACTTCCTGTCAGCTTGGTGGAGGTACAGATAGTGGTGGGCTCACAAGCTTCTTCTGAGGACTGCCCCTCCAGAGGGACTGTGGTTGCGGTGGACAGAGCTATTTACCTGGACACTGGAAGTTACAGTAGTACGTCAACCATGTCTCTTGAACCACAGTCAGACCACGTGATCTAAAACCTCTCTACCCCTTTCAGGTATGAGAGGTGCTGTCTGGAAGCTCTGATTGAAATGTCAAAGTGTTAGAATTTTCAGGATATTTTAAAGGTTTATGTGTAACACATTTTAAGCTTAACAAATGTTTCCTGAGTACCTTTCTGAGAACTTTTGAAAAATGTACATTCCTGGAAATTTGGAGACAAAAGACTACCATGATCGCACTCCCTTTAGGAACTCCCACTTATATTTCATTTTCCTCTTTAAAAAAAAAAGCTTGAAACATATGAAATTTACAGGGAAGTTAAAGTACAGTGCTAAATTTGCTGCCGCTGCTGCTAAGTCGCTTCAGTCGTGTCCGACTCTTCGCGACCCCATGGACTGCAGCCTACCAGGCTCCTCCGTCCATGGGATTTTCCAGGCAAGAGTACTGGAGTGGGTTGCCGTTGCCTTCTCCGCTAAATTTGCTAGTTGGTAGTAATTTGCTTTAATTCTCTCTCTCTGTTGAGCCATTTGAAGGAAGATTATATAAATTATAGACATTGTGAAATTTCACCCCCAAGTATTACAGCAAATATTCTTTTCTAAGAATAAGACATTTTTGTACATAACCATGGCATCATTATCGTACCTAAGAAAGTTAGCAATAATCTGGTAATATCATCTGTACATAATACTATCTAAAAAGACATCATTTAGTACACACATAAAGTTCCCCAATTGTCTCAAATTTTTCTTTTAGAGATTTTTTTTAAAATCCGAAATCCACTCAAGTTACATGCATTAGATGTGACTGTATTGTTTCTTAGTCAATTGTAATCAGACCTCTTCCCTCCCCTGTCTTTCTTTGTTTTTTAAAACTGACTTTTTAAAGAGTTGAAGCCAGTTGTCTTGTGAGACATCTTACAGTCTGTATCTTTCTAATTGTTTCATTTTGACTGGGCTCAGGGCAAACAATTTTTGGCAAGGGTACTACTGAGGTGGGACTTTATTTCCGAGGGCAGGACACCTGGAGACTCAGGATGCAGGTGGTCTCATCAGGGGAGATGAGACTAACATGACCATGAGGCTAAATATGACCATCTGAAGACAGTTGAGTTTTTTTTTTTTTTTGCTGAGACTCAGAGACTAGAGCTGCTTGCCTGAGGCATTCAAATACTTCTTGGTAGTAGGAATTATTTGAAGTGGTCACAGACTGGGGTTTCTGTTCTTCATTATCTATTCTCTGTGGTCTGTGACCAGCTGCCCTTCCCTTTCTCCCAGGATCCCAAGTGGGATTTGCTCTTTTATTTTTAAACAAAGGCGGACTCCTTGCTGTGGAGTCCTCTCCCTAGCACCTGTGGCTTTTGTGTTCTGGGATGTCACTGTCATACGTTTATACCCCACACTTGTGCCAACTCTGCTTCTAGAGAGTCTGCCCCTCGTCCCCCACCCCCAACCAGTCTATAAATATTTGCTTCTAACACCAAGTACCTCTGATAGTTCTCCACTTTCACCTACAAACCTCTTTCTTTAAAGCCTTTTTTAGCTTATCTGATTATTTTGCAGAGAAAATTCTCAATCACATGCTAATGTATGGGTAACACTCTTAGCACTTGCTAATAGTGCCCTTAGCAAGGAGGTTGCAGTCCCAGCTCTGGTGGCAGCTGCTAATAGTAGTAGCAGCAGCTGGAGAGGGTGGGAAGGTGAGGGAGTGAGGAGGTGATGTTCAGGGTGCCTCTGAATACTGGAAATCCAGCATCCTTTGTGAAATGAAACAGAAAACACCAACAAAGTAAACCCAAAGCCCGGGTCAGAATTACTCCGTGTGTGTGTGTGTGTGTGTTACTTACTCAGTCCTGTCTGATTCTTTGTGACCTTATGGACTGTAGCCCACCAGGATACTCTGTCCATGGGATTCTCCAGGCAAGAATATTGGATGTGGGTAGCCATTCCCTTCTCCAGGGGATCTTTGCAGCCCAGTGACTGAACCTGCATCTTCTGCATTGGCAGGCGGATTCTTTGCTGCTTGAGCCACTAGGGAAGCCCAGAGTTATTCCTCAGTATTCCCAAACTTTGAGTATGAGGAGCCCTTTATATGCACAAAAATACCTATCGATCAGCCCTTACCCGATGGCTGTGTTTTACTATCTGCTGATTAAGACATTACATAGGAACAGAAAGCTAGTTGGAATCAGTATAACCCTTAAAAGACCTTGTATTTTATTAATACAGGAAAACCTACATCCGTCTGAAGAAAAAAATAGTGTACATTTGTGTTTGTCAGCTGTTTAGTTGCTAAGTTATGTCTGACTCTTTGCAATCCTATGGGCTGTAGTCCACCAGGTTCCTTTGTCCTTGGGATTTTCCAGCATGAATACTGGAGTGGATTGCCATTTCCTTCTCTAGTGTTTGTCAGAGGACCTGACAAAAACAGGGACACTGCTGTCATCCTGTATTTTAATTCTTTTGATGATAGAGATGGAAATTTCAGGGCTTCAAGAAGCAGAGACCAGTTAAAAGATTTCACTTATCTTTTCTTCCCTGTCCATTGCAAAAGAAAGTGTTATTACCCAGGTCTCCTGGACAGGAGCCACTCTTTGGCCTGTATGTGATAGTCTTCTTCCATCCAAGCAATCCTGAGCCCAGTACTGATGTAGTCATGACGATGGATAAAGAAGCACTGCCCCAGCTTACAGCCCAGCCACTCCTTCCAAAAGGAGTAAATGTTCCCATCCCTTCCCCTCATTCCACCCAGCCCATGGGGCCATCCAGTCAGTCTCCTTTCACCTCACTTGGCTCAATGAAGCAGAAGCTTCTCCCTATTGTTTTGTAGAAACAGAAAAAACAAACAAGCATAATTTCTAAAGCAAGAGTTTTTGCAGCTGATAAACATTCTTCCTCCTTATTGTTAGTGTCCTCCTGTTTCAGAATACAGTCTTGGTGCATGTTGTTTTATGAAATAAATTTATTTTCACCACTTGCTTATGATGGCCAGATCTGGAAAGAGAAAAACCAGACAAAAAACCAATTGTCTTTCTGTCTTAAAAAAGGAATATTCTTTATAGACAAGGAATGAATGTGGGGTTGAATCACAGGTATTTACGATATCTGATTAGAAAACATAGTATCAAGATGAATGATTATATAAGGGATGCCACTAAGCATTTGAGGTCCTAATATTTCAAGGACTTCTTAAAGAGGAACCAGGAAGGACATTTTGTGATGACACAAACAGAATAGATAGAAGATAGAGAAAAAATATAAATGCAACCCTAGGAGGGCCTCACACATGAGGCGGGATTTATAATCTTAATATCTCCAAGTCAGACGTGTTACAGACAGTATAGAATCTTGTCTCCTGCCCACATCTAGGTCAAGGGCATCTTGTCCCTTCAAAACTTTTCACCAATAAGAAATTCACAGTCTCTGACTTTAGTTATATCCATGATAACTATGACAGGATAAAAGATAATAGAGAGATTAGAGAAATCATTAGCTGAATAAATGAATATAGGACTTATTTGTTGTTGTTCAGTCGCTCAGTCATGTCTGACTCTTTGTGACCCCATAGACTGCAGCTCACCAGGCTTCCCTGTCCTTCATCATCTCCCAGAGCTTGGTCAAACTCATGTCCATTGAGTCAGTGATGCCATCCAACCATTTCATCCTCTGTTGTCCCCTTCCCCTGCCTTCAGTCTTTCCCAGCATCAGAGTCGTTTCCAATGAATCAGCTGTTTCCAATGTATCAGGTGACCAAAGTCTTGGAGCTTCAGCATCAGTCCTTCCAATGACTATTCAGGGTTGATTTCTTTTAGGATTGACTGGTTTAATCTCCTCGCAGTCCAAGGGACTCTCAAGAGTCTTCTCCAACACCACAGTTCAAAAGCATCAATTCTTTGGCACTCAGCTTTCTTTATGGTCCAACTCTCATATCCATACATGACTATTGGAAAAACTACAGCTTTATTTAGACAGAGCTTTGTTGGCAAAGTAATGTCTCTGCTTTTTAATATGCTGTCTATGTTGGTCATAGCTTTTCTTCCAAGGAGCAAGCGTCTTTTAATTTCATGGTTACAGTCACCATCTACAGTGATTTTGGAGCCCAAGAAAATAAAGTCTGTCACCGTTTCCATTGTTTTGCTATCTATTTGCCATGAAGTGATGGGACCGGATGCCATGATCTTTGTTTTTTGAATGTTGAGTTTAAGCCAGCTTTTTCACTCTCTTTCACCTTCATCAAGCAGCTCTTTAGTTCCTCTTCGCTTTCTGTCATAAAAGTGGTGTTATTGTTATTTCTCTCAGCAATCTTCCATGTGTGTTTAGTTGCTCAGTCATGTCCAATCTGTGACCCCATGGACTGCAGCCCTCCAGGCTCCTCTGTCCATAAGGATTCTCCAGGCAAGAATACTGGAATGGGTTGCTATGCCCTCCTCCAGGGGGTCTTCCCAACCCAGGGATCAAACCCACACTGCAGGCAGATTCTTTACTGACTGAGCCACCACTATATAAAAAAAAATGGGATTTAGCATTTTCTGCTTCCACACTTGGAAAAAACTCTTCAACTTCATTATCTGGTTTAAGAAGAACAGGTGCAAGTAGATTCAGTTAATGCCATCTGCTTCTCATGTCAGGATCTCAGGTCTTATATTGGATACTTTCCCAATGGTCACCCAGACCAGGAGGAAACATGGTACTTATCAGGCTCTACTTGGAACATGGGTTGATTTGCAGTTCTTTTGTATTACTCTATGGCTCCCACTGTAGTTCAAGCCCATGAAATAGGCACCCTTGATCCAAGTCCCTTTAATATAATGAAGGGAGGTTCCAGGTTACCTCATTTAAATTATTAACGTCATATGTCATGTGTACCCTCCATCATAATTGTTCTTCGTTCACTTCTTTTTTCTCCACCAAAAATGTATCTAAGATGAGTAACATTTGATTTGAAAATGGGTGTATTTTTCAGAAGTTATCAGACAGAATAAAGTGGGACGGTTATTTTTTTTAAAAGCATGCTTATGCATAGACGCTCTCATCCAGTTGGAGATGTTGTTGAGTGGTCCTCACTTAAGTGTGGGTGGAGGGAGGCAGTCCTGTGCACACAGAGGAAGGTTCATGGGATTTTCCAATGAAGATTTGGCATTCCAATTGTTTATCTTGTATTCTTCACTGTGCCTTGGGCTTTCCAGGTGGCTCAGTGGTAAAGAATCCGGAATGCAGTTTTGATCCCTGAGTAGGGACGATCCCTGGCAGTAGGAAATGGCAACTGCTCCAGTATTCTTGCCTGGGAAATCCCATAGACAGAGGAGTCTGACTGCAGCTCATGGGGTCGCAAGGAGTCGGACGCAATTGAGCACGCACAATTCACTGTGCCATGGCTCTTTGGAAGGCTTCTGCAGCTACATGCTCCAGGAAGAGTGTTTTTCAACCTAAATGGTTATTATTTTGAAAGCCTTTTATTGCTTTTCAGAGTCATCGCATACCTTTTTGTTTAGTATTGTTCCAAGCCCATCCTCACTTACATCACTGTATTAGTCAGGCTCCAACCAGGAAACAGAAACACACAGATTATTTAAAAACAGAAGAAATTTAATGCAGGAAATTGGGTACACCTGATGGAAGAGGCTGAGATGCCAACCAGAGAACAGACAGTAATCCAGAGATTAGCAACCTCAGGAAGCTGCCACCTTCCCTAGGTAGGGGAGGATACAGGAAGGAAATTACCAGAGCCTGGAAGTCACCAGGAAAAGCTTAAGAACTTCTCAGTCCCAGGCAGAGAGGGCGGGAGAGAAATACCATGGATTTTCTCTTCCTTCTACCTTCCAACTAACCTCCCAGTAACCAGGCAGGCTGGAGACCAGCTGACATCCAGAGCCCTCAGAAGTCAGCCCCCAGCGAACCAGAGCTGAGTGGGGGAGGGTAAACCGTGGCTTCGAGGACAGATAGCTCTCATCTGTTACTGGGATTAGCCTTTTTTGTTTCTGTTCAAATAAATTTGTTCTGGAATTTATTAATGCAGAATTTGTAATCCAACCTTCGCACATAACTTTTACACTTTTAGTTGATGTAATGATTTATTCATTCTTCCAACCAAATTATTCATTCTTTCCCCTTTTTCTGTAGCTGTTAAATTACCTTGGAGATTACACATAGGAGTAATAGCTACTCAACCAGCCTATAGGTGTTAAGAACTCATAAATAATAATTATGTTATTAAGTATCTTCATAGTTGAAGTACTTTCATATATACTATTTGATTCTCATAAAAATTCTGAGTAGTTATTATTATCTCTGTGTTATAGAAGGATTAGCTGAGTTTCGGAGACTTCATTTGAATGGCTCAGGGACAAATAACAAATACTGGAACCAGAATTCAAACCCTGGCCTATCTGGTTCCAAATCCTATAATCTTCCTGTGCTGCCTCATGAAAGATAGAGTGCCCAGAGGGTACAGCAAGAGGCTTTCTGGGCTGGTTGGCTGAGTTTAGGAGAAGATATGCTTTAAATTTGCAAAAATTTTCTTGTTGATCCAGAAATTAAAGTTACAGTCTGGGCATAACTGACACCAGGCCTATTTGGCATTCCTGTCTGCAGAGTTATACTCCTGTACTCTCGCCCTGAACACATCTGAACTTGATATCAGTATACAGGGTTGACAGTTCTAGAAGGTCACAGCAGCATGTACCATCCCAAGCCTGACAAAGAGGGTGAGGGATGAAGGAAGGAAGTCCATGGTTCCCACCTCCCTCTCCTCAATAAAATAGAGGATACAGTGAAATTTGAGTGTCAGTGACTTTTTTTTTTTTTTTTAGTATAAGTATGTCCCAAATATTGCATGAGACATATTTACGCTAAGAAGTGGTTTGGGGAATTCCCTGGCAGTCCAGTGGTTAGGATTTAGCACTTTTCACTGTCGAGGCGTGGGTTCAATCCCTGGGTCAAGGAACTAAGATCCCACAAGCCATGCAGCACAGCCAAAAAAAAGAAAGAAAGAAAATAAAAGAAACATTAAAGCTGGCAAATTTTTTTTAAAGTTTTTTGTTGCGTGTCTGACATTCAAATGGCATCTTGTAATTTGCTAAGTTTGGCAACCTTCTCTCAAGGTAGGCAGTGATCCCACCTTGTGTGCATGTGTGTGTGAGTATTGGAAGTTTACTGAGGAGAGCAGCCATGTGGCTTTGTTTTTGCCATCTGTGCCCTGCATATGCCATGAGGTAATAATTCCTGCACAAGTGCAGAAGCGGAAGGTGAGCCTGGGAAGGGGATTCCCAGTGTCTGGCAAATATGGATGAATTCTGAATTGGAGGTTCCCTCTGTGGTAAGGGGAGCTGGCCTGACCTGAAGTGAAGGTTAAAGCTGACTTACCTGGTTTCACTTAGCTTTTCTGTACGTCTGTTTTCACTGGTGAGTCTTCAAATCTGACCAGAACGTTAAAATTAGCCACAGAGATGTGTAAACTTATTCGAAGAAAGGGAAAGAGGAAGGGGCCCAAGATGGCTAGATGTGTCAGGCAGAAAGGTCTGTGGGTTCCATGGAATAGGGGAGGAGGTTCATGGTAGCACTGGAACTGCTGGTCCAGGAGACTCAAGAACAGATCCTGTGGTCCTTCCTGGTAGATGTCAAGGAAAGGATGGGACAGGCGAAATGCTGGTTCCAGGGAATTACCTCTGATTGTGAGGAATGCAGAGCTGGGAGGGGATGCCACCCGGCTGTAAACTCTCCCAAAAAGAGGACAGTCAACTCAACAGCACCTCCTGGGTAAGAAATTACCCTGGTTACTCATCCTGGAACTCAGGGAGGGGTGTCTGCAGGCTATTTCCAGCCTGGCAACTAAGTTGATCTTGAATAACCTTTTACTGTCTTTGGCCTTTTCATCTTTGACCCTGTAAAAATGCAGTGGTGGAGGGTATATTACATTTCCATTCAGGTTTCTCGTTGTGCCTAAATTCTATTCAGTTCAGTTCAGTTCAGTCGCTCAGTCGTGTCCGACTCTTTGTGACCCCATGAACCAAAGCACGCCAGGCCTCCCTGTCCATCACCAACTCCTGGAGTTTACCCAAACTCATGCCCGTTGAGTCGGTGTTGCCATTCAACCATCTCATCCTCTGTCGTCCCCTTCTCCTCCTGCCTTCAATCTTTCCTAACATGAGGGTCTTTTCAAATGAGTTAGCTCTTCACATCAGGTGGCCAAACTATTGGAGTTTCAGCTTCAATATCAGTCCTTCCAATGAACACCCAGGACTGATTTCCTTTAGGATAGACTGGTTAGATCTCCTTGTAGTCCAAGGGACTCTCAAGAGTCTTTTCCAACACCACAGTTCAAAAGCATCAATTCTTCGGCGCTCAGTTTTCTTTATAGTCCAACTCTCACATCCATGCATGACCACTGGGAAAACCATAGCCTTGACTAGATGGACCTTTGTTGGCAAAGTAATGTCTCTGCTTTTTAATATGCTGTCTAGGTTGGTCATAACTTTCCTTCCAAGGAATAAGCGTCTTTTAATTTCATGGCTGCAATCACCATCTGCAGTGATTTTGGAGCCCCCCAAAATAAAATCAGCCACTGTTTCCCCATCTATTTGCCATGAACTGATGGGACCGGATGCCATGATCTTAGTTTTCTGAATGTTGAGCTTTAAGCCAACTTTTTCAGTCTCCTCTTTCACTTTCATCAAGAGGCTCTTTAGTTCTTCTTCACTTTCTTCCATAAGGGTGGTGTCATCTGCATATATAAATTCTATTGGTATATGTATAATTTTATGCCTCCTCATGACTTCTGTTGTGTGCTCACTGGCTGGGTAAGAGAGCCAGTAACCACACTTCATCATAGTCCTTGTTATATTTGAAGATTGCGTTTTTCATTTTTCCCTCAGGCTTTTCCCTTATGCAGGCAAAATACCAAAATCCTGTTTTCAAAGGTCTGTATTCAAATGAGTTAATCAGTGAGATCTACTCTTTCTAAAAGCCTCATGTCAACACAACAATTAGTAACTCTATGAGACCAGAGGCTACAGTTAATGTTTCAATCCCAGTTCACTATTCTTTCATTCATTTATTCAGCAAATATCTATTGAGTTCACGCGATGCATCAGGCAGATTTGAGCTTTGAGAGGAACATTTCAACAGAACTACAAGATATGGCAAACTCTAGGTGACCTGAGACATGGTTCCTCAAAACATTTGCTTCTCTCTTCTGTTTCTGGACTCTTGGGAGTTTCAGGTTCAGCCACCTGCCCGCCAAATGGTAGAGGCAAAATGAAAATGAATTCTTGTTGAGAGTTGCAGTGAAAGGTTAAATGTGCTGGCTAACTTGAGGTATTTGAATAATCTGTGGGTTTCCACCTCCCCATAGCTGTGGGCCTCCAAGAGCGGACACAGTGGGATCTGGCTTGTTCTACAAGGAGGGCACAGCAGCCCTCTGGGATGTCCTTCTCTTACCAGCTCCTTCCTTGCCCTCTGTCCACAGTGCTGTACTTGAGATGGAGTTACTGCCCCTCTGGCTCTGCCTGGGTTTTCACTTCTTGACAGTGGAATGGAGGCACCGAAGTGGAATGGTCACAGCAGCTTCGCAAGGGGGCTGTGAGTTGGTGAGTTTTCCTGGGTACTCCGAGTTGTCTGTTGCTCCTGTCCTGCCAAGGTAGGGTCCAGTTCGAAAGCTGATGGATTGTCAATCAAGGAGGGGAGGGGATGAATGAGTCTGTATCACTCTGTACCTTCTTACCACAATGCCATGTGCAAATTTCTCTTTAATAAAAGGTAAAGATGATGCCTGGGAAAGGCCCTGCCCCACCTTTCTCATACCTACTGAGGACAGGTGATCTCAGAGGCAGACCAAGGACAGCCACCTGAAACTTTAAAAACACCTTGTTAAGAATCTGGATGATGGAGCTTCACCAATGGTATCAGAGTCTCTGGGTGGGGCATATTAAATTTGGAGAAGCCTTACCTCGGAGCCTGTGTGTGGGCCAGTAGCAAATTCTTAACCAGCTGTGCTGAAGAGCATGCTGCCCCTGCTGCCTTGCATAGCGACATCCCCCCACGCTCAGGCTTAAGACAGTCTGGGGAGAGATACCTGAGCTTCTGTGGTTTACCCTTTCCTGGGCTTTCAGCCTATATATGGAAACAGACTTGAATCCTAACAACTGAGCACTCTCTAGAAAGTTTCTCCTTTGCCTATAACTCAGTGGTGTCAAAAGTCTGCTTGAGAAACATACAGTTAATGAATATTCCTTGAGCCAGGGGCCTGGTGGGCTGCAGTCTATGGGGTTGCAAAGAGTTGGACATGACTATGCAACTAACACACACACACACACACGTTATGTGCTAGGCACTGGGAAGACAAATTGGATCCCGGGATTAATGTGTGCCTGCATGCTAAGTTGCTTTAGTCATGTCCAACTCTTTGCAACACCATGAACCATGGTTCTCCAGGCTCCTCTGTCCGTGGGATTCTCTAGGCAAGAATACTGGAGTGGGTTACTGTGCCCTCCTTCAGGGGATCTTCCCAACCCAGGGATGGAACCTGCATCTCTTATGTTTCCTGCATTGGCAGGCAAGTTCTTTTACTGCTAGCGCCACCTAGGAAAATGTGTTCTTCAAGCTGATGAATCTTAAAAACCCAGCTGGTCATGGTTCTTAACCACTTTTAGTAACCTCTAACCACTACGCTGAAAGAGACTTCAGTAGAGGGTAGGGGTAATGAGCCAGACCAGGTTTAAACCCTAGGCTTCCCAGGTGGCTCCCGGATAAAAGAACAATGCAGGAGATGTAAGAGATGCAGGTTCGATCCCTGAGTTTGGAGGATCCCCCGGAGGAGAGCATGGCAACCCACTCCAGTATTCTTGCCTGAAGAATACCACAGACCCAGAAAGCGGGCAGTCTACGGTCCATAGGGTTGCAAAGAGTCAGACACGACTGAAGCGGCTTAGCACGCACGCACGCAGAGGGTAGGGGTTATGAGTCAGAACAGGTTTAAACCCTAGCCCCACCACTTACTAGCTGGTGACATTGAGCCAATCTGTGCTTCAGTTTCCTCATCTGTAAGACATGTAGGTAATAATAGTATCAACCAGTAATACCATAACACTGGACTTCAGTGATGACTAAATGAGCTACTGTGTGTAAAGCACTCAGAACTGTGCCTCGTATGTGCTAAGCGCTGTGTGTTTTATCTGCTGTTGTTGTTGTTGTTAGTCTCTGCTATACAGACTTCCATTATTCTCTTAACAGAGGCAATGAAAGTTCAACATCACAATAGCGAATTCAGGAGTTACCAGGCATAGGAGGAGTGAATAAAGCAGGAGACTCCCTCCCTGACCCCCTGCAGCCTGGTAGGGACTCGGTTACCAGTGAGATCAAAGAATGGATTTCCTATGCTCTTTTGAATTTAAGGTTGAGGGTTTGAAAGTGCAGGCACCCTCCAAAGCCCCTCTTTGCATTAACTATGTGACATTATCGCAAAGTTGACATAGGAAGCTTTCTTGGGCTCTGATGGCCACGTGGTCTTTTTGCAACATGTCAGTGGGGCTGCAGGAATTGCAGAGATGAGTCCCCCACAACTGCAGTAACTCTGGTGAAACAGGGTCTCAGAGCTTGAGGAAAGCCCCTAATCACAATATTCTTTAGTCCCCGCAGGGGGAAAAACCAACACTTACTCAAATAAAGAAATACATCTTTTTTTTGGATGGGGAGAGTCAATTTTGTAAAGATGTCAGTTTCCTCCCAGATTACTCTGTAATTATAATGCAATCCCAGTCAAAACTCTGGAGACTTTTTGGGTGTGAGATATAGAAGGAACTAGACAAATTCATCCTAATATTCATTTGGAAATTACAAATAACTCAAATACTCAACAACTGGAGGTTAATTAATTACAGCATGCTAATAATCGGCCTAGCTAACATTTATTAAGCATTTATGTGGCAGGTTCTGTGCCTAATATCACTACAGTCCTCTGAAGTAGGTACTGTGATTTAATCGCTAAGTAGTGTCCTATTCTTGCGACCCCATGGACTGTAGCCCACCAGGCTCCTCTGTCCATGGGATTTTCCAGACAAGAATACTGGAGTGGGCTGCCATCTCCATCTCCAGGGGATCTTCCTGACCCAGGGATCAAACCCTGGTCTCCTGCATTGCAGGCAGATTCTTTACCAACCGAGTTAAATAACTTTATCTCCATTTTCCCAAAGATGTACCAGATTTAAGCGAAATTACTTGCTCAAGGTCACATAGGGAACAAAGGGCAGAGGAGGGATTCAAACTCAGGTAGGGACCTGATCCTCGGTCCCTTTCTGTAGTTAAAACCAAACTGTAAGAGCAAATGTCAGCACTCCGCACTTGAGGACAGGAGCTCCAATCTTCTCAAACACTCTGTGTTCTGAGTGAGGCCTGGAGTGTTAAGTGAGCAATCCGATGAGTGAACTCTATTTCTGTACATACACCCCCACCTCAGAGGCCCCCTGCCCTCCTGACCAGTGTGTTTCTGGACCTAGCTTGATGGAGTGGCTGACTGTCGAGGGCGGAACCTCGCTACAGTGCCCAGCGATCTCCCACCCTCGTCTCGGATGCTCCTTCTGGATGCCAACCCTCTCAAGACCCTGGGGAACAACTCGCTGCAGCGTTACCCTTTCCTGGAGAGCCTCAGTCTGCACGACTGCTACCTGGAGCGCATTGGCCACGTCGCCTTTCAGGAGCAGGCCCACCTGCACAGCCTGTCGCTGCCTGACAACTCCCTCTCCGAGAGCTACAAGGAGACGGCGGCCGCCCTCCACAGCCTGCGCAGTCTGCGCATGCTGGACTTGTCAGGGAACTCCCTGACGGAAGACATGGCGGCTCTGATGCTCCAGAACCTGTCTTCACTGGAGTCCGTGTCCCTGGCGAGGAACATCATCATGAGGCTCGATGAGTCCATCTTTGAGGGCCTGGGCCACCTCAGGGAGCTGGACTTGCAGAGGAACTACATCTTTGAGATTGAGGGTGGTGCTTTTGATGGCCTGACAGAGCTGAGACACCTCAACCTGGCCTATAACAACCTCCCATGCCTTGTGGATTTCGGCCTCACCCAGCTGCGGTCCCTCAATGTCAGCTACAACGTCCTGGAGTGGTTCCTAGCGTCTGGGGGAGAGGCCGCCTTTGAACTGGAGACCCTGGACCTCTCTCACAATCAGCTGCTGTTCTTCCCCCTCCTGCCCCAGTGCAGCAAGCTGCACACGCTGCTTCTGCGGGACAACAGCATGGGCTTCTACAGGGACCTGTACAACACCTCCTCACCGCAGGAGATGGTGGCCCAGTTCCTCCTGGTGGATGGCAACGTGACCAACATCACCACCGTCAACCTCTGGGAGGAGTTCGCGTCCAGCGACCTCTCCGGTCTCCGCTTCCTGGATATGAGCCAGAACCAGTTCCAGTACCTGCCAGATGGCTTCCTGAAGAAAATGCCTTCCCTCTCCCACTTAAACCTCAAGCAGAACTGCCTGATGAAGCTCCACATCCGGGAGCATGAGCCACCAGGGGCACTTGTGGAGTTGGACCTGAGTCAGAACCAGCTGTCCGAGCTGCACTTGGCTCCGGGGCTCCCTGGCTGCCTGAGGAGCCTCCGGTCCTTCAACCTGAGCTCCAACCAGCTCCTGGGTGTCCCCACTGGCCTTTTTGCCAATGCCAGGAACCTCGCTACAGTTGACATGAGCCATAACCAGATCTCACTTTGTCCCTCGCCCGCGGGCTTGGACCCCAGGGGCACCCCTGGCTGTGTGGATTTCAGAAACGTGGCATCTTTGCAGAGCCTGTCCCTGGAGGGCTGTGGGCTGGGGGCACTACAAGACTGCTCGTTTCAGGGCACCTCTCTCACCCACTTAGACCTGTCTGGAAACTGGGGGGTTCTGAATGGAAGCATTGCCCCTCTCTGGGATGTTGCCCCCACATTACAGGTCCTGTCTCTCAGGAACGTGGGCCTCACTTCCAGCTTCACAGAGTTGGACTTCTCTGCATTTGAGAATCTGAGGAGCTTGGACCTGTCAGGAAATGCCTTGACCAGTTTCCCTAGGTTCGGGGGCAGCCTGGCCCTGCAGACCCTGGATCTCCGCAGGAACTGGCTCACGGCCCTTCCTCAGAGGGCGGTGTCTGAGCAGCTCGCAGGAAGCCTGCGGACCGTCTACCTCAGTCAGAATCCGTATGACTGCTGTGGGGTGGAGGACTGGGGGGCCCTGCAGCGCCTGCACATTGTCGCCGACTTGGCCATGGTCACTTGCAACCTCTCCTCCAAGGTCATTCGCCTGACGGAGCTGCCTGCGGGCATTCCTCAGGTCTGTAAGTGGGAGCGGGTCGACATGGGCCTGCTGTACCTCGTGCTTATCCTTCCCAGCTGCCTCACCCTGCTGGTGGCCTGCACCATCACCTTCCTCACGTTCAGGAAGCCTCTGCTTCAGGTCATCAAGAGCCGCTGCCACTGGTCCTCCATATACTGACCCCAACTACGTTCTAACATGCCCGCGTTAGAACTTTGGTCTGTGCATGTAAGGACACCTTCTCTGCTGAGTTTCAAGATCTGATGCAGAAGACAAATCTGATGAACTGAGGTTTAAATTAAAGTCTAAAATGTTTCCATCCGTTAGTTGTCCCAGGTTCTTCCTCCTTCACTGTGGTATATTTTCAACTATCTTGGTAAAATATTTATTAAGTGACAGTCTGTGAAAATAAAAAAATGTGTCTTATAAATATTTTTAAAATCAAATTCAACTTGTGTTTTTTTCTTTCCTTAATTTTTTTTTTTTTTGGTAGTTTCACACAGGTTATATTTGTGCCCTTCCTTTGGTGACATCCCTGAAGCTGGTGAGAAAGGGAAGGGATTCCGTGCTTCCCTGCAGCAAAAATACCTCCAAGAGCTCAAATCTTGTCCTGTGGATGGAAAGAGTCAGTGTTCTGAGGGTTCCGCAAGGAGGAGTCTTTCAGAGCCGAGCTGGGGACTCAGATAGGACCTCTCACCTCCTGTCTTCGTGTCACCACTGCAGCCAGAGTGGCCTGCAACAGGGTCCTCTCTGGGTGCCCTGTGTTCATGCCCAGAGTCTCCAGCGGGCAAACATGACCCTTCCATGGAAAAGTTAAAATAACAGTAACTGGGGGGCCCTGGGTTTTTTCAGATAGTAACTGAATACCTGGCACAGTCTTTGTTCAGAGGGAAAGTAGACAGGAATGCAGAAAGGAGGGAATTCTATCAGCTTGTGAACACTCCTACTTTCCACAAAACCCATGAAAACTTAGTAGATGTTTGGTATCTGGACTCACTACATTCCTAGTTTCCTTTCCCCCTTCCTCCCCACGGTGAACAGTTTCTCTGCTCCTCTCTGGGGAAAAGTTCATAAAGACACAGCCCTTTCAGTAGTTGAGAGAGAGCTGTCCTTGCTTTGTTATCCCTGCTTATTAAATAAAGGGTGGTGGGGATGTGGAGGTGGGGAGAAGACAGAAATCCCACAAGTTGATTACTATTACCGTGAAGACTAAATGTCAGCAGAAATGTTTAGGCAAATCAAAGTGATAAAAAACAGTGGTCTTACTTTGACAAAGCTGAAACTTCCCTTGGATGCTCAACAAGTATAAACAAGGCCATTTCAGCAAGCTTCACACTCAGTACCATTCATGTCAGCCTGTGTTAGCTGTTGCCCTCATTGCGTCTTCATCCTTCCTGTCATCACACCTCTCCCCATCCTGCACTGCTCCAGCCTAGTCCTATGAATATCTGTCCCTCAGTTTGCCTTGAAGTGTGTGCCCAGTGTTCTTCTGGGCAAGACCCATCAGCTGATGCCCATAAGACCAGACTCTTTTCCCCCACCAATAAAAACTCTTTCCTGCCATCCTGCTGTTTCCCAAGGTGGCAATTAGCTAATGAGACACACGAATCTATCTGTGGCTGGTACCTATAAGGCTTCTCTTGAGTTAATGTGTCACCCCTTGTGTCAGCCAGTGTTCTTCATTTCCTGCAAATAAGGATGGCTCTGTGTGATGATTTAAGCCACATGAGGATTTAGTAAAAGGATCCTGGGAAGTTTTAGACTCTGGGAAGGCTGAAGAACAGACCTTAAAATGGGCAGGAACAGGGGATGCTACATAGCAGTGAGGACCACAGCCCAAATCATGCCGTAAACTAGTTGTGAGGACACGACTGCAGGCTCTCCCTACCTCTGGACACCAGAGTTTGTGCTGCTGCCACTGACAGCTCGGGACAGGGCCACGGACACAAGGCTCACCGCCACCGCTGCCCCCTGCTGCCAAAACAAGTGCTATCCGTGTTCTGGTATCCCGGGTCGCTAGTTCCAGACACATAGTCTGGAGCGACTGGACTTGCTTGGTTGACCTTAGCTCCTGTGCACCTGCCCTGGCAATAGAAGATGGGCTCTGCTTCCTATAAACAATCATAAGGGGTGAAATTCTCAGAACAGGAAGGGAAGTTAGATCTTGAGAAGACCAAAGAGAAAGACAGATGTGTTCCACACCCTTTTAAGCAGGGTGTGCAAAAATTTTAGCAGAGGACTTCTTGAAGCAAATTCTTTGCATAAAGAGATGACTCTAATGATGAAAAATTCAGGCAGACCCTCATGCCAGCAAGGGAGATAGTTTGGGATCAAGCAGGCCTTTTGAAGTCCCTCCAGTCACACCATGCTGCTCACCACCCTCTACCTGTTCTCAGGGGCCAGCCTTGTGGAATAGCAAACTGAGAAGGCATTAGCGGAGAGCCCTACCCCTGCCTGTGGCAGGAACTTCAGAAGGCTGTAAACTTTTCTTAGTCTGTTAGTCCATCACTAGGGTCCAAAGTCTATTTTCCAAATTTCTTTTCTTTCCTTGTGTTAAGAAGAGTGGTAAGGGAGGGTAGGGGTGGGAGGGAAACTCAAGAGGAAGGATACATACTTGTAGCTGATTCACTTTGTTGTACATCAGAAACACATTTCAAAGCAATTATACACCAATAATAAAAAAATAAGAGTGGTAAGAGCAGGGGGATTTCTGCCTCCAGTCCTGAGTTGTTTCTCCAGCTAATTCTGTACCTTTGTCCTGCTTTGCCCACCCTTGGCCCCACCTGCAGGAGAAAAGTACACTCTGATATCCTCTCTGTGGATGCCAGAGGTGGGACCCACAGAGCCTGTCCCCAGTGTTCCATGGGGAGACCAGCATGATGTCTGCCTAAAGCCTCCCATATAGCCAGACGGAGCACCCAGTGATGTTTCCTCAGTGGGTGGAGATGGGAGTCCACCCCCAGATGCCACAAGCTGGAATATTCAGACAGGAGAGTATTCAGAATCAAATAATGTCAGAATTTGGACTGTTAATATAAGTAACAGTAATTCAGATTTTGAAAATCCAGTCACAAAACAAATTTAAGATTTTTCTAGAAGCCCAAAACAAGTTGTTTGGGGGTCCACTGATTTTGTTCAGGGACCCCAGTTGAAATAAATTGGATAAACTCTAATCCTTGGTTCATACCACTGATCATCTTTGGTCACTCTTGATACATGTATGGCCCACTTTTATCTCTGTAATATGCCCTATTTCTTCCATTGCTCCCTCCAGAATCATCCTCCACACTTCTCTGTCCTGCCTTAGGAAGCAGACCTCAGTGGGCTCCCTTGTCCTCTGCGAGGGCGTATCTGATTGTCTTTGGCTGAGAAGGAGCCTTGGTAGATCAGAGAGAAAGAGGCAAGAGAGGTCAGAGTGTTCTTTCTCCTGACTCCTGCCTCTGGATTTGTCTCAAGTTGGCTGTACTCACGACCAGAGGCTGTAAATTACCACCTCTCAAGGTGGTCCTTTCCACACAGACCTCTGCCTTGGGGTTCTCAGAGCCAATCACATCATGGGTTCCTCCTTTCTGGGCCTAGGAACAGGGGACAGCTCTGGCATTACCAGCCCTGTGTAATTGCATTATCTCTTGTGGTTTGCCTTTCCCTTCCCACCCTTTTGTAAACAGTCCCTTTATAAATCCTTCTAGAGTTATACTTGTTTGAATGCAATTACTGCATTCACCCATCTGGTTCCTTCTGGGACCCTGAGTGCACTGGTATTCAGTAATACTGGGCCCAAGAAATTCTGGTACTTGGGTGTATCAGGGAACCACAGACAGCTAAGAATGCAGTCAAAAGTATAAAGGCAAATCCTCCAGAGATGATTGTACCTCTAATTCATTATGAGTAGACATCGGAAGAGGCTGGACATGAGTCAGATGCCACATCTCATCATATTACAAGTAGTACATTCAAACGTGGGATTCCCAGGTGGTTCGGTGGTAGAGAATCTGCCTGCCAATGCAGGAGATGTAGGAGATGTGAGTTCAATCCCTGGATTGGGAAGATCCCCTGGAAGAAGAAATGGCAACCTACTCCAGTATTCTTGCTGGGAAATCCCATAGACAGAGGAGCCTGGTGGGCTATAGTCCATAGGGTTGCAAAAAGTAGGACACGACTGAGCATGCATATTCAAATGTAGCCCAAATTGGGAGAAGACTCCTGCCTTGGAGACCTTCTCTAAAACAGTGTGGAGGATATGATGGCATGGGGTCAAAGGAAACAGACAATAGGTGGGGGGAAGTATTATAAGGAAAAGAAAAAAATACTCTTCACTAACCAGCCTTGTCTTCTACTCCATCTCATCAACAATTACCAAGCCTTTATTTTGTTCTAAGTGCTTTATATGGAATATTTCATTTAATTTGGGAAAACCCTAGGCTGTCGGAAGTTCAGAGACACTTTGGACTTCTCTGGTAGCTCAACTGGTAAAGAATCCGCCTGCAGTGCAGGAGACCTGGGTTCGATCCCTGGTTTAGAAAGATCCGCTGGAGGAGGGCATGGTAACCCGATCCAGTATTCTTGCCTGGAGAATCCCATGGACAGAGAAGCCTGGCAGGCTACAGTCCACCGGATTGCAAAGAGTTGGGCATGACTGAGCGACTAAACACAGCACAGCACAGAGACATTTAATAGCAATCAGTAGGCAGCTAGTGGTTACTGAATAGCACGTTTGCTGATAAAATGGCAAATGTGGAAAGATTCATTCGGTACAGAGGTGAGAAAGTCCAGAGTAGTTGAAGGTCACCTATCCTTCTGAGGCTGTTCTGAAGGCAGCAGCATGGTATGGTGACAGCTTGGAGGTAATTTACAACAAAGGAATCTCTTTCAATTCCTTCCTCTTTCACTCATGCAGCATCTTCCCTCTCAACAATCAAGACAAAAGGCTGATGCAAAAGGATTCTGGTTTTCACCATGATTTTCAAGATTCATGGTGGCTGAGGGGACTGACCAGGGAAACTACCTGGTCCAGGGCAGAGACTGTTTCTGGGATAACCAAGTTTTTCAAATGCAGAGTCCAACATCTATAGATGCATTTTCTCTGAGAAGAAAGATTAGGTGAAACATCAGTGGACATGGTACTCACTTAGATACTTAGGAATTCTTAAGACACTGACCCATTCACTCGGGACATCTGAGAGCTCAGGCAATTCTTGGTCTTAGTGTTAGCTACCAGGAGTGGGCCAGCTAAATCCCAGGAAAGACTGCAATGCACAGACTCCACATTCCAGGTGAAGTCTCTGGTCAAATTATACTTCTTCAGTTCAGTTCAGTTCAGTTCAGTCCAGTCGCTCAATTATACTTCTTAGTGCTCCTTAAAAACTGTCTTCAGGGACTGCTCCCAAGATCTGCTTGTGTCTTTCACTCATATCCTAGCCATGGCTATTGTTTCAATTGTTCCATCATCATATGAGTGCAATAAGCATTCTCAGCATCTTTTCGGGTCTTCTTGGTCCTGTGGTCATTCCTCGGGCACTCAGTCTCACACTCTCCCTAACTTCAGAACCCTTCATATGGAAAATATGGAAACTAGACTCCAAACTTCAGTGATATGTAACACATCACTGGACACACTAAGTTTGTAACTAAAAATCCACCCCCCAGCTTCTTATTTCATGGATGTTGGCTTATAAAGGGCAACACAACAAACGACTTTTCATGTAAGAACCTGCATAGCAATACTGATACCAGTTGAGTCAGTGCGGCAATGATTCATGCTTAATAAGTTTAGACAACAGTATCACACATGTTTCTGAAACCGAGAGAAGAAGTTTCAAAATCTTTGGAGAAGTGGCATTAGCAGAAGCCAGTTTGAGGATTGTCTTTGCCGCAGAGCTCCAAAAAAACACTACCGGAAAGGTGAGCATAGGGAAGGTACACGGCCAAACCAAATTTTCATGGGGATAAAATTGGCTTGAACACTGGAGTGGCCTCCATAGTGCAGCCCTGATGGAGCCCTGATGGAGCCTGTGAGGCTCCGAGGGGAAGTGGAGCCACATGAGGCGGGGAAAGGAGAGTGAGGGGGAGGGTCATGCTTTCTGGAGGGTGGGTGTGTTTCTTTCTTTTCCGGCTACTGTTATCAATGTGGTGAGCACATCCCTTCAGTTGAATGCCCTGGGAGGAAGCCCAGTGCTTCCTGTTGTCTTACCAGTGCGGCAAAATGCAAGTAAGAAATAAAGAAAAGGGAAAGGGGGGGAAGGGGAGTGGGGAGCTCCTCTGGGTCGGTCAGGAATGCCAGCCTCTGGGAGGGAACACAAGTCACTTTTTCCTTGAGATGTTGCAGTCAGGTCACATCCTCAGCTGCTTCTCAAGTCATTCCGGATCCAGGAAATAATCTCTCCCCAGAAAAAGGACATTTTTGAGAAAAACAGAATAGACGACAAAGGAAATCTTAAAAGGAAGAATAAGGAAATCTGTACAGAGGGATACTGCCAAAGTAACATACTTCAGTTCAGTTCAGTTCAGTCGCTCAGTTGTGTCCGACTCTTTGTGACCCCATGAACCGCAGTACGCCAGACCTCTCTGTCCATCATCAACTCCTGGAGCCCACCCAAACTCATGTCCATTGAGTCGGTGATGCCATCCAACCGTCTCATCCTCTGTCATCCCCTTCTCCTCCTGCCCTCACTCTTCCTCAGCATCAGGGTCTTTTCAAATGAGTCAGCTCTCCCCATCAGGTGGCCAAAGTACTGGAGTTTCAGCTTCAACATGAACACCCAGGGCTGATCTCCTTTAGGAAGGACTGGTTGGATCTCCTTGCAGTTCAAGGGACTCTCAAGAGTCTTCTCCAACACCATAATTCAAAAGCATCAATTCTTCAGCGCTCAGCTTTCTTTATAGTCCAACTCTCACATCCATACATGACTACTGGAAAAACCATAACCTTGACTAAATGGACCTTTGTTGGCAAAGTAATGTCTCTGCTTTTTAATATGCTGTCTAGGTTGGTCATAACTTTCTTTCCAAGGAGTAAACGTTTTTTAATTTCATGGCTGCAATCACCATCTGCAGTGATTTTGGAGCCCAAAAATAGAGCATGAGTAATGTACTTACCCTTGCCAATTGCCCTTAAAATCCTTCTATTTGTGAGGCTCTCCCCCAAAGTTTTACAGGGTTGGAAAGAATCATTTAAATATCAATTCTGATTTATTTTGCTACTATGAGGTCTTAACTGTCTATGAAATACTAGATGAGATTTAGCTGAATAACGTCCTGGTCCCTGGGGTGAAACACACAGGTGGTGCCAACAGGCTGCCATATATTTACATATTTATCTATTTATAGGACCATAATCAATGTAAATATTTATTTATATCACCACATAACTTACCACTTAATAAAACAGCCTACCCTTGCCTTACTTTTCAGTGGCCAACTTTTGTCTTCTGTTCTTCAAAAGGCCAATTTTATCCCCTTTTAAATTTGGTTTGGCATGTACCTTCCCCATGCCTTCTTAGATGATATTTTCAGGAGATCTGTGGAAAACATTTGTCAAACTACAATCTGTCACCTCTCCTAAGATTTTGAGAATTTGCAAGAAACTTCTCTCAAACTTTTCAAGCCACTAACGTTCTTGAACTAGATTTCTTTAACAATATTATCTTCCTCTGTTGCTGTGTTTCACATCAGAGTACATCCTTCCTTCAAAAGAGAGATAACAACAACAAAAACTCCACTTTGATCATAACAGTCGATTAGAAAGGGAAACTCCCTCCAGTTTTCTAACTTTTCCAACAGGCTATGCTTTCTCCCCTTGAAAGAAAAGTAAGTTTAGCATCCCCAACTCCATTTCCTATAGTTCTCTTAACAGGCAAATATGGACTACCTGGTAGGTGGAGACAAAGTCAAGAGGCACAGACATCTTTGTTGCAAGCATCATCCTAGGTTCTTTCTTTCTTTCTTTTTTGCTACATCCAGCTGTGTTTCTAAAGATATTGTTTTCTTACTTCATTTTTCTTTACCAGAAGTTCGAATGGTTTTTAAATTATGTTCTTTACCAATTTTTATGGAAGACTATCAAATATTCTTGGGATATGTATCAGAAAAAACTTTACACATGTATTAAATGACAAACTAGTGCAGTAAGTTTGCAGAAGGCGATGTGCCCAGCTCTGTCAGCTGGCTCCACTGGGAGTGGGGAGCATTGTGACAGGTTGAATTAAGCTTTCTTTTCTTTTTCAGTTTTGAAATAAAAACTGTCATTAATTGCAAAAATGGTTACAAATTCTACTAAAGCATTCATCAGAACAAATACAAATGTTCATTATGAATAGGAAGATGGCACAAATTTAAAAAGGGAATTTGTAGTTTAAGTGATCATGATGTACAAGAGATTGAATATAATGTGGTTTGGATAAAAATGAAGATATAATGCAGCATATGAAGCATGACAAATTATTGAGCAAAATCAATTTATTTATTAAAATTTTTAAAATTTTATATTGGAGTATAGTTGATTTACAATATTGTGTTAGTTTCAGGTGTGCACCAAAGTGATTCAGTTATATGTATACATATATCTATTCTTTTTTAGATTCTTTTCCCATATAGGTTATTACAGAATATTGAGTAGAGTTCCTTGTGCTGTACAGTAGACCCTTGTTGATTATCTACTACATGTAGTAGTATGCATATGTTAATCCCAACCTCCTCGTTTATCCCTCCCCCTCTACTTTTCCCTTCGGTAACCATAAATTTGTTTTCTAAGTCTGTGAGTCTGTTTCTGTTTTGTAAATTAAATTCATTTGTATAATTTTTTAGATCCATATGATATAAGTGATATTATATGATATTTGTCTTTGTATGACTTATTTCACTCAGTTTGATCATCTCCACACATGAGGTTGCAAATGGCATTATTTCACTCTTTTTATGTGAGTAATATTCCATTGCATATATATACCACATCTTCATTCATCTCTCGATGAACATTTAGGTTGTTTCCATGTCTTAGCTATTGTAGACAGTGCCTCACTGAACATTGGGATGAATGTATCTTTTTGAATTATAGGTTTGTCCAGGTATTTTCCCAGGAGAGGGATAGCTGGATCATATGGTAATTCTAGTTTTAGTTTTTTAAGGAACCTCCATACTGTTTTCCATAGAGGCTGTACCAATTTACATTCCCACCAGCAGTATAGGTCAGTTCCCTATACTCCACGCTCTCTCCAGCATTTATTATTTGTAAACTTTCTGATGATGGCCATTCTGACCAGTGAGAGGTAACACCTTATTGTAGTTTTGAAAATCATCTGTTTAATGAATCTAGAGAAACTAATTACCCAAGATAAGGCAAAGAGACATAAGTCTTTACCTGAGTTCCAGTTTCACATGAGCTTTAATGCCATTTGAATAGGTATGTGGGAATAAATGAATAAAGAAACTACACATAGGAAAAAAAGAGAGTCCAAAAATGGAAAAAGAATGAGATATCACAATTTTGTAAATATTAAAGGAATTTGAAAAAAAAAGCTTAGTATGACATCAAAAATTCAAAATGTACAAAAGTATAAGAAAGTTAAGTGGAAATATTGTCAATAGAGCAAATTAATTACAGAAAATAAGATTAAAAGAGGAAGAATGAAATATTTGAATTTGTAAAAATAATTGCATTCTGTGATGAAAGAACTGTTTGCATAAAGAATGTATTTACAAAGAAGAAACTGGGGGACTTCTCTGGTGGTCCAGCAGTTAGACACTGTGCTAGGCTTCCCTGATGGCTTAGTGGTAAAGAATCCACCTCTCAGTGCAAGAGATATGGGTTGGATCCCTGATGGGAGAAGATCCCACATGCCTCGGAGCAACATAAGCAACAGAAGCCTGTGGGCCACAACTATTGAGCCTGGGAGCCACAAATACTGAGTACACATACCCTAGAGCCCATGCTCTGCAACAAGAGAAGCCACAGTAATGAGAAACCCTCACTGCAACTAGAGAGTAGCCCCCACTCGTCCCAACTAGAAAGAAGCCTGAGCAGCGACAAGAATCCAGCATAGCCCCAAATAATTTAAAAAAAAAAAGAGAGAGAGAGAGAGAGAGACACCGTGCTTCCAATATGAATTCAATCCCTGGTTAAGAAACTGGGGTCCCACATGTCCTGCAGCCAATAAATAAATAAATAAATAAAAATAAATAAATGAACTGGGTCAACATGTTTCAAAAAATACTATTCAAAAAAAATTGTCCCTTACGAAGTCAGTCCCTGCAATATAATCCTGTGTCGTGAAGAGAATGAAAATCTATTAAAAAATGTGCTTTATTTACTTTTGGCTACAGGTAATTTTCCTGAGGCTTTCAAGTTGGAGAGGGGTTTCCACAACTATTGAATTTTCTCTCGGTATTTTAGCTCTCCCTCTTTCCAGAGGCAGAACATCTTTCCTTGAACTTTTTTAGTTTATTCAGACCATTAGTGAAAACTTTTGAAACAGTTGTAGTTTTTTTTTTTTTTCTTTTCGATAGCTGTTAACTTGAGTACTCTCCCCCTTTTGGCATTTAAGATCTCGTAAATAGGTACAATTTGCTTCTCAGGCTTCAAAGGAAGACTATGACTGATACTTCTTTAATTATGTGAGAAGCTCAGCCTCTGGTGGCTGGCATTGAATTCTGGTTGTCTGAATTTATCACCTCTTCCCTTCCTGATTTATTTAATCTTTTTCTCTCCAGTTTGCACCTACTCATCCTTCTTCTCCATTTCTTTCATTTTCAGGTGCTTTTCTTGGATGTATTTTTGTGAGTTCATAACCAAATTTTACTTCCTTTGGGGGGCTTAGTTTTCCAAGGTGGATTCTTTGCCTCACAAATGGAATTCTCTGTGCCCTTGCAAAATGTTGAACTTACTGTGTTTTTTTGTATTTTGTTCATAGTTCTAATCACTGAATCATTTAAGAAGTTATGATCCTGTTGCATGGTAACCAAGATGGTGCATGGCTTGTTTGTTAAGACTTAACTGCTGTCTGAACTTTCATGTCCATGAGGTTTGTTCATTTTCAGAGGACAATTTAAGTTTGAGTTGCTAGCAGAAACTAGTAGGTTCTCATATGACTTGGTTTCAATATTAAAGTCGAGATTCTGCTTAATTTCTGGTGCCAGATGGCAGTGCTCAGCACCTTCTTTGAGGTAACTGAGGAGAGCTTCCTTTGGAGGCTTGTATCAAATGAGGAGTGTCGGTTGACTGGTCCTCATCCTTTGAGTCCTCATTGGCTAACAATTTCTATCTTTCATGGGCCATCTGCTTTTTCCCAATCCCAAGATGCTCTTTTCTGCATAGATTAAAAAAAAAAACAAAACTACCATTTGATGATAAATCTTTCCACTGTCAGTTCCTGAGCTTTGTTAGGTAGGAAGGTAGGACAGTCTTAGGTCTGGTTATAAAATGTACTCTGAGGTTGCCCAAGGTAGAACAGCAGCATTGGAGTAACAGAGAGCCTTAAACCAGGAGATTATACTTGATTTCTAATTGGATGCTCACCCTTAAGGCACACATTTCCCTCTTGGATTTCACCTTCCCCACCAACAAACTAAGGAGGCTGAACTAGATAATTTCTTCAGTGACTTGCAAATCTAGCATTTCATGATTCTCAGGAGCTTTCTGGTCATCATTCTGGGTGAAGTAGGCAGGTATTATAAATATTTATAAATGAAATATTAATTGATAAAATTCTAAAGAATAGGGGAGGGGTCAGCCTTGTTAAGAAACAGAGCAACATGGAGGTACCTGGTTTGCTGATAGCCCAAAGATGATAATGAATCACCCTGATCCTGTTGTGTATAACTGTGAGCTTCCAGATTTGTGAGAACACATACATGGATCTTTCTGTCTGTTGTCTGCAAAGGTTTTAGCCAGCTCATATCCATTCTTGAGCCAGTAACCCTCTGAGACTGGTGTATTTCAGATCTACCATTTTCATCCAAGTCCCAGGATGCACCTAAGGGATAGAAGTCAGGAACCTCCCTCTTAATGCCCCTAAAATGGGCTGGAATTCCCCTCTGCCACAAACCGACCGACAGTTACAGAAGGACAGGGCAAGGGGAAGGTTAGAAGTTACTGAGCATGACAGGGAGTGCTTTGCTGGTGAACTGCCCACGGGTTTCTTGGTATCAGTCAACTAGAGCTTAAAAAAAACCAGCTGCATCATCCCAACCCTACATCCTCAAATCTGATGTCCTAATCAGTGAATTACAGCTCAGAGTCTTCCCTATGATTTCAACATTGTAGACCTTTCAGTTTGTTAACTTTTAAGAACATTTACTCAGTTGCTTGGAGCTTATTTCAAGCCCAAATGCACAGAAACACATTACTTTTTGTTCCATGTCCTCCAATGCTCTATGGTGAGAGAACAAGCCCACAGCCCTAAGACATTCATTCATTCAGCAAATATTTACAGAACCCCTTCCATGTGCCAGGCATTACTTGTCCCTGTAAAGTGTCAGTTGTGTCTGATTCTTTGCGACCCCATGGACTGTAGCCCGCCAGGCTTCTCTGTCCATGGAATTCTCCGGGCAAGAATACTGGAGAGGGTAGCCATTCCCTTCTCCAAGGAAATCTACCCGACCCAGGGATCAAACCTAGGACTCCAGACAGATGCTTTACCATCTGAGCTACCAGGGAAGTCACCGGGAATACAGATAAAGCTGTTTTTCTTCTCCTTGGTTTCTCTTGCAATTACTCTTCTTCTTTTCCATTTCCCAGACTCTCCACTGTTTCTGACTCGCCTCAGTATACTGGAAAGCTGAGTACTGAACTACTCTGATTAAAATAGGGCTGAGGTACTCCGCGCTCTTCGGGGCATTTATGAGAGAGTGTGGCATTCAGCTTTCTTAATTTAATGTGCTCCTGGGAGAGCAGTTTCTGTTCCTGTGTCAACCATGCATTTGTCACATGGTACAAATCTACACAGTGGCCCTTCCTATTCATCATCTCAAAGCTGGGTGACACAGAACATCAATCCATCACAGATCCAGTAATCCAAAAGACACTTCAGAGGACTTCCCTGGCGGTCCTGTGCCTCAGACTCCACACTCACAATACAGGAGGCCCAGGTTCGATCCTTGGTCAGGGAACTAGATCCCACATGCCGCAAAAGAGTTCTCATGCCACAACAAAGATCAAAGATCCCACGTGCCACAACTAAGACCCAGTGAAGCCAAATTAATTAATTAAAATAAAACCCACTTCAATTCAGGCTTTGAGCCTCAGAATCTCAGAGAAACTAGAGATCAAGTTAAGCAATATTGGCTTGAGCTCTAGGGCCAGTCAGCTGCTGTTTACTTTCAAATCCATTCTTTTTTTGTTTTTCATTTTTAAAAAACCTTTTTTATTGTATTGTGTTATAGTCGATTAATAAATAATGTCGTAATAGTTACAGGTGAACAGCAAAGGGACTCAGTCATACAAATACATGTATCCATTCTCCCCCAACCTTCCCTCCCAACCAGGCTGCCACATAACCCTGAGCAGCGGCGTTCTGTGTGCTGTAAGGTAGGTCCTTGTTGGTTACAGCAAGGTGTACACGTCCATCCCAAACTCCCTAACTTTCCCTTTACCCCATGACTCCCCCCAGCAACCGGAAGCTCATTCTCAAAGTCTGTGAGTCTGTTTCTGTTTTTTAAGTAAGTTCATTTGTATCATTTCTTTTTAGATCCCACTTATAAGGGGTGTCACATACTATTTCTCCTTCTCTATCTGACTTAATTCACTTAGTATGACACTCTTTAGGCCCATCCATCTTGCTGCAAATGGCATTATTTCATTCTTTTTATCATTCCCTGTTTTGTTCTGTATCTGTCCACACCAATATAAAGAAATGGTTAAATAAGTAAATAAGGGAGAAGAGACAAATGCAGAAGTCCAAATAATGCCTGTAGACGCTCCCCACTCTGGGAGGTGAGGCTTAGCCTCCTCCCATTACCCTTGCTTTTGGGCACGGGCTGGACTTAGTGACTAGCTTCCAAGGAGTTGAGTATGACGGGGAAAGAGCAGTTTTACAATGCAGAGACCCTGCAGATATTACTTTAACCAGGCAATCAAAGTTAACATCACCAGAGATGTCATGTGAATATTATGCACTCCTGATATGATGTGATGAGATGGGTACATTGCCTCGTGGTATTCGTTTCAAGAACCCATCATCTCAGTCTAATCATAAGAAAACAAACAAACAAACAAACCAAACTTGAGGGACTTTCTACAAAATACTTGACCAGTACTCCTCAAAACTGTCAAGGTCATGAAAAACAAGGAAAGACTAAGAAACTAATAACTAAACGCAATATAGTATCCTAGGACAGATACTGAAACAAAGGTCATTAATTAATGAAAGAAATCTGGTAAGAAGTGAATCTGAAGTTTGATAGTAACGTATCAATGTTGGTTTCTTAGTTGTAACAAGGGGAAACGACTTGGATGTGAAAGGGTGTGAGTACTTTCTGTCTCCAAGGAAAACGAGTCCACCAGAGGACATGTGCAAGAACATTTCTAGTAGTTTTATTCACAATAGCTGAACACTAGCAACAACTTCAGAGGGCTGGATTACCAAAGTGTGATACGTTCATAAATACCACACAAAAATATGAGTCAATTGCTATTACATGCCACAGTGGACTAATTTCGCTGCCCTTTGTTGAGCAAAGAAACTGCATACTAAAGAGTACATACTGTTTGATTCAATTATATTTGAAACAAGATAGAAACACTCTATGGCCGCAGAAGTCAGAGTGGTTGTAACTTCTGGGGATTGGGTATTGTCAAGGAAGGCGCATAAGAGAAGGAGCCTTCTGGGGTACCAGAGATGTACCATACTGCCTTCTTGGTGGTGTTACCTGGATGCATACATATGTAAATGTCCATTGAACTGTATATTAAAAAAATTTTTTTTGGCCATGCCATGTAGTTCCCTGACCAGGGATCAAACCTGTGCCCCCTGTGTTGGGAGTACAGTCTTAGCTGCTGGACCACCAGGGAATTCCCTACTGTACATTTTAAATTGATGCACTTTGCTACTCTTCCACAAAATAATAGAACAACAACAGTAGCCAATCCAGACAACAATAACAATGTAGACGACCGTTAATGAAACTGTGGGGCAAAGCGGTGAGTGTGGAGACACATGTTGAGGGGGCGGTGTCCTAATTTCTGAGTTGACTCTTCAGGACTTCCTTAGAATCCACAGATATCACCTTACCAAGAAAGAAAAGTGTAAAAATAGTCACCCTGTAAGGACTAAATACATTTATTTTCTTTTTAATTCTACCTTTTATAATATTTTATATAATACAAAAAACTATTGCTTCAAACATTGATAGAAACATTTTTTCAAAAAGTGAATTGCCAGTGTTACAACCTAGTTTAGGAAAAACTTGCCAAGGGGCTTATTAATTAACACACATGCTACTGCCTGTGAGAAACTTTTAAAACAAACAAACAAAAAATGGAGCTGTAGGAAACAGTCCTGTGAATAACAGAAAGGAAGGAAAGATCTTTCCTCCAGTGAGTGGGGAACATGTGGAGAAGCAATGTACTTTTCCCTCATGCAAGAAGGAAAGAGATGCAGATATATTTGCTGAGGGGTTTTCCTCCAAAGCACGGTGTAAGCAAAACATAGTTAACCAACCTAAAGCAATCAGGCTGTTTATAATTATGAGGGTCTGTTTGGTAGAAAACAGATGAGGTCCGTAGTTCTCCTGAGACCATTGCCACGACCATGAAAGCAAGTCTCAGCCCAAACTTGGCCACGCACACATAATGGTTATTATCAGGAAGGCTTAGAAACCCATCTTTAAGCTTTTTCTGTGCACTTCATGATCCCCCAGGTCACTGTTCTTTAAGAACTCCATTTCACTTGAAACAAATGAAATGAGTCTTCTATGAGTGTTCAACTGCCAACTCGTCAAACTCAAAGGGCCAAGACTCTTCTGAGTCATTTAAGAGACAAGCCCAGAACTCCATTCTATAGGGTTTGGGCCACCTGCCTATGACCCCGAGAGTGCAACAGCAAGGATGCTCTTCAATGTTTTCAGAGAATCCACACCTCTTGGGTGACTACTTGTGTCACTAGGCAAACATGTGTAACATCCATTATGCTAGTTAACGAAGCCTCTGGTGTGAACTGGACCATGGGAAGTATTTCATAAGAGGCTTTGCCCAGCGCCCCTGGAGAGAACATTCCTGATTTGGACATCTGGCCATCCCAGGCTTGTAAATCCAGTGTACTTAACACATGTTTATATTACTGTGGTTCTGCTGAAGCCTTTAAAGTAAATGATAGACAACAGAACAGAAGCTGTCACAAAAGTGATTTCTTAATTGAGGAACGTAAATGTCAAAGTTGGCAAAAGGGAACAAAGCTCTCTATTTGCCATTAGACCCAGGGATGAAAGGATTGTGAATGACAAAAATTAGGAATAAGTGAGAGAAAAATAGGAAGAAAAGAAGCAGTTACAATAAGTAACATTGTTTAAACTCTTCTTAATTTATTGCCTTTAATAAAAAGGGGTTGTAAACCTGTGGGGGAAAATGTGAATATCGAAGCCACAAACTCAGGTGAGCAGTGACTTCTTAGAGCCTACAGGATGGATTACCAAAATCATTGTTCAAATCCTACTTCTGCCACGCATGTAATGCTAAGTTGCCTACCTTTTACTTCTCTATGCCTTCGTTTAACGCTAATTCTTTCCCGAGGAAATTCTGTGCAAGGAAACCTAAGCCAGCAGATTCAAACATCTGACGTTGGCACACTCCTGCCCCCTGGTGGCGATATTTAGAACTCTGTGGGATGTGGTAAGGACAAAAATTAAATGTGGAAACTAAAACAAAAATCATGAGATGTCGTCCTGGTAATATATGGAAGCTTTTTAATTGCTAATTTTCTCACCTCCTCAGTGCCTTTCCCCTCTTTATATTGCGATTAGTACAAACACACACTGCAGGAAGTTTCAGAAGTCATCCAATTACCCTGGAGAGACCGTAGTATATTTATATTTATTTGTACTTTTCCTTCTCCTCCAGATCACAAGGATTTGGGGGGCATATCCATAATGTCTTGTGTCTTTAGAATGGCCTTTTTAGGAGATGTGACCACAGAGTCAGAGCTGTGGGAGATATACAAAATCCAACTGGAGGTCATTTAAATATCAAAACTTCTGGTACTAGCAGGTAGAGAAGATATGAAAATAATTGAAGATTGAATGAAGCACTAAATAGATTAATTGGATTTAATTAAGAAGTGAAGTAATTGATTTATGGAGCTTTACCCATCTTAATTATAAAAGGGAAAGAAGCTCAAATAATTAGTAGGACTTGTAATTGGAACCCAAAAGAATAGGATTATTACTCCTACTCCATTGAAAAAACAAATTTCTTTTTTAAAAAATATCTTGCATTTTCCCACTTTTCATGACTGTTAGCAATATGAATTGGGAATTGGAGTGGGAGAGGGAAGAAAAGAAGGAAGTGAAAAGCATTGGAGGAAGATCCTAGAAATGGGGGTGCAGTGGGAGCAAAGTCCTGGCAGATCGATGCCAAAGTCAACTCGTCCTGCTCCTCAGCTGACTTGGGCTAATCCCTGGGCTTTCCTCCAGCTTGTGACTGGGCACCCTCACATTGTCTCTTGGTTGACCAGGGTTCCTGCTCTGTCTTCCCACCTGGACACCCCTCAGTGGATCCTGGCTGGCACCAGTTGCTACCCTTAATATCTACATCTTTCGTTTGCTACACTTGTTCACTGATGCTGGCTCCAGCCTGTCTCTGAGTAAGGTTGTGATATAGCTGAGGCATCAATATTTGGATGTGATTCAAGAGTCCTGGAAGGAGAATTGTGAGTTTTGGGTTCCAGCTCCAAATTGGTAAGTAACCAAGCCACAGTCTTCTAGAGACTTGATTTCCTTATCTGTAAAATAAGTATGTCTATCTTCCCTAGCTCTACAAAGATTCGAATGTGTAAAATACATGTGCAAGTGCTTATAAAAGGTAAGACCTGTACCACTGTAAAGTGATGTCATTCATAGCTAGTTTATCACCTGCCACCTCCGGCTTTCCCCATAAGAACTCTATGGTGCTCTCAAGCAGTCTCCTTCCTGCATTTTTCCTTTTCCCTATCACAAGCTACTGTTTGTGTGTAATTGCTATTTATACCTTGTTGTTGTTGTTGTTCAGTCACCCAGTCATGTCTGACTCTTTGCAGCCCCATGGACTGCAGCACTCCAGGCCTCCCTGTCCTTCACCATCGCCCGGAGTTTGCCCAAGTTCATGTTCATTGCATCGGTGATGCCGTCCAGCCATCCCATCCTCTGATGCCCTCTTCTCCTTCTGCCCTCAATCTTTCCCAGCATCAGGAACTTTTCCAATGAGTCTTCTGCGTGCATCAGATTACCAAAATACTGGAGCTTCAGCTTCAGCATCAGTCCTTCTGGTGAATATTCAGTGTTGATCTCCCTTAAAAACAACTGGCTTGATCTCCTTGGTGTCCTAGGGACTTTCAGGAGTCTTCTCCAGCACCCAGTTCGAAGGCATACTGCCTTCTTTATGATCAAGCTCTCACAACAGTATGTGACCACTAGGAAGACCATAGCCTTGACTATACAGACCTTTGTCAGCAGAGTAATGTCGCTGCTTTTCAGTACATTATCTAAGTTTGTCATTGCTTTCCTGCCAAGAAGTAATTGTTTTCTGAACTCATGGCTACGGTCATCATCCACAGTGCTTTTGGAGCCCAAGAAGAGGAAATCTGTCACTACTTCCACCTTTGACCCTTCTATTTGCCCTGCAGTAATGGGCTGGATGCCATGATCTTACTTTTTTTTTTTTTAATTTTTTTATTTATTTATTTTTTTAATTTTATTTTTATTTTTTTTTTCCAGTGGGTTTTGTCATACATTGATATGAATCAGCCATGGATTTACATGTATTCCCAATCCCGAACCCCCCTCCCACCTCCCTCTCCACCCGATTCCTCTGGGTCTTCCCAGTGCACCAGGCCCGAGCACTTGTCTCGTGCATCCCACCTGGGCTGGTGATCTGTTTCATCATAGATAGTATACATGCTGTGATCTTACTTTTTAAAATATTTAGCCTTAAGCCTCTCCTTTCACTTGCCTCCTTCACCCTCATCAAGAGGCTCTTTAGTTCCTCTTCACTTTCTGCCATTAGAGTGGTACCATCCGTATATCTGGGGTTGTTGTTTTTTGTCCCTCCTATCTTGATTCTGGCTTGTAACTCATCCAGCCCGGCATTTCTCATGATGTGCTCAGAGTATAAGTTAAACAAACAGGGCGACAGCAGATAGCCCCATCGTACTCCTTTCCCAATCTTGAACCAATCAGTCGTTCCATACAGAGTTCTAACTGTTTCTTCTTGACTGGCATACAGGTTTCTCAGGAGGCAGGTAAGATGGGTATTCCCATTTCTTCAAGAGCTTTCCACAGTTTGTCATAATCCACACTGTCAAAGGCTTTAGTGTAATCGATAAAATGGAGATAGATGTTTTTCTGAAATTCCCTTGTTTTCTCTATAACCCAG